>NW_027203381.1:52264892-52939892 GCF_024711535.1 Dipodomys merriami
AAAACCTTTTCAAGTAAATCCTTTCCAAGTAAATCCCTTTAACAAAAAGAATCCAAATCTCTGACCACTGGGAATATATAAGAATTATATTTAATGTTCTACTTAGAGCTGCCTAGGTCCTAATCATTTTCTTTTTTGGGGGGAGGGCGGTCATGGGACCTGAACTCTGGGCCTGTGCGCTGTCCCTCAGCTCTTCAGCTCAAGGCTAGTGCTCTACCACTTGAGCCACAGCGCCACTTCTGGTTTTTTTCTTTTTGCTTATATGGTGCTGAGGAATCAAACCCAGGGCCTCATGCATGCAAGGCAAGCGCTCTACCACTGAGCCACCTTCCCAGCCCCATGGTCCTAATCATTTTCATAACTGTAATTTGTTTATTTTGATAGTGCATAAGCTTAGTGCGAACAGATTCTATCACACTCACATATTCTGAACACTTGCAGACATCTTCAGAAAGATTAAGTGTTGGGTTGTTTCTTCTTCTTTATGTACTATAAAAGCAAGTCTCTGGCCTTAGTGAATTATATATAGTTAATGCTCTACTTAGAGCCTCTAAGATCTTAATCATTTTCTATAACTGTAATCTAATTTTGCTAGTGAGCAAGACTCATCTGGGCAAGACTTTCTTGCGCATACTCTGGAAGCTTCCAACTGTAGATCAGCCACTGTGATGGCTGAGGGTCACAGACAAGTAGCAGCAGTGAGAGGGATATGGCTCCTAGGACTTCCCTATCCATTCTCACTAACAAAGGAGACCATTTGTTAGAAAGTTTGGTTTGAAGAATTCAAGATGTAAGATTTCTATCTCTATGTTAATCTTTAATAATTCACAAATTAATCCTTGAAAATACTTCATCATTTTGCCAAATTGTGTGTGTGCATGATAAAACTCAGTACTAAGAGTGATGAGTAGGTTTATAAAGTGGGCTCTCAAAATATTCATGGGTGCCAGTGCCCACTGATATAATGTTTGAAGAGCAATCTGGAAACCATATGTCAAGAACCATCACAATGTTCACAGGTTTGATCCAATAATCTCACTCCTGCGAATTTTATACCAGAAAAAAAAATCCTACAATGCAAAAAAGAGAAAGTTTACACACATAGTAGAATTCATTATGGAAGCTTGCACTCTAGTAGGATAGTTAAAACATATGAAAGAAATACACAGATGACTTTAAAATAATAAAACAGTACAAATGAACATGGTGATGAGATGTGGGAGGAAGGAGGTACTTTTCAGAGTGTGCTCAGGGAAATCACCTCTAAAGGGCAATATTTGAACAAAGACTTTAAAACAATGGCAACTAGTCATGCACAGAGCTCAGGAAAGACCAACCTAGAAATGTCAACTACAAACATCTTGACAAAGGAAGGAACTGGGTAAGTCAGAAACTGGGTAGGTCAGGGTACTGGCAGGAGTGAGCAAAGCAAGTGCAACAGGGGTGGAGCTGGAGGCAGATGGTAAGAGGGGCAGATGTGACCTTACAATAGCAGGAGCATGCTAAGAGCTCCAAATGATGAAGAGTACATACATGCTAAAGCAAAGAGGAAGAAAAACAAAGGATGTAAGTAAAAACAAAGCTAGGAAAAATGTGTGGCTTTTTATTTCTTAAAATTTCCATATTTAGCTGTGGATACTTCATTTTGAAGTAAAAAGGCTGAGTTTAAGTAACTTCTCACAGCCAACCTAGTGCCTTGCTGGGTAGAGGGAGCTTTCCACTCAGTTCTGAAAAGCCTAGAGGTGAGAGAGGCCATTCATTGAATTGCAGAGGTCATGCTGTTTAGTCTTAAGAGAGGGAGCTTTTGCTACAGAGAATACTGGCCTTTGGTTCCTCCCTAAATGGGTTGATTCACTCGCCTCTGAGTAAGCCTCTAAGTATACCCCTATATGAAAAGATTGAGGCATATATCCCTATATAGAAAGATTGAGATGTATCACCCGCCCCCAATATGGAAAGCTAAGCTGACCCCTGAGCTAGTTCCCAAATAAAGTCTGCTTTTGTTACCGCTTGATCTCCACCCCAGAGCTTTGTTCAAGCTCTGTACTGGGCTGCAGGTCTTTGAGACAAGAGTCCACCTGCAGCCACCAGCTCTTTAATAAAGACTCACAATTTGACAAAATGTGGCTTCTCTGTTTCTCCCTGAGATACCTTACAACAATCACAGTCTGTTATTTTCTGTTGTTTTTGTGCTGGTCCTGGGGCTTGAATTCAAGGCCTGAGCATTGTTTGTTAGCTTTCTTTGCTTAAGGCAAGCACTCTACCACTTCAGCCACAGCTCCACTTCCAGCTTTTTGGTAGTTAATTGGAAATAAAAACTCTCAAAGACTTTCTTGTGCAAGCTGGCTTCTCTGAGTTGCTACAGAGAGGCAACTACCCAGAAGAGCTGAGGATCCCATCAGACTCCTGGAGTGAACACCAAGATTGATTCCAAACCTCTGAAACTTTAGGGGTTGTTATCACCATTCCAAATCATGACATAGTCTGTGAGATGTATTTATAGAGTTTTCTCAATTTCCCTGTTCTATTAGAACTCTCTGTTTTCATAAAGGAATGAACCAGTGTGTCTTTGGAGGACACCCATCATATTTCCCAATCTCAAGTATTATTTCTGCAGTGGAAAGAGAAACTAGTAAGATTCTCCAAAATGCAGAAAACAAAACATGGCCTAATAGACATGTGTTTTCAAATGTATGCTGCTTGTGAAAGTACAAAGTGCTCTAACTGAATTCCAAATACTCTCTCAATTTGGGTTTGAGTCTTCCCCTCATTTTTCCCCTTTGACTGAAATGTGTTTAGCTCTTTCTTTTCCCTGCACCATTTCACTGATGCTTGAAGTCTAACACAAAGGTCAGCCCCTTTGAAGGCTGTCTTTAGCCTGCCCCAGGCAGAATTAATCACTCATTTCCTCTGTCCTTATAAAGTCAGTGATGACCTATTGGGAAGTCAATGTCTTTTTTTCCAGTCTACATTTTATTCAACCTCATGAGTATTGCTACTATTGAAAATTCCCTCCTTATTAAAAAGAAACATTCTTCTTTAGTACTTAAAATGTGACTCAATGAGGACTCCATTTACCTTTGTCAGGACTCCTCATTCTTTTACGTGGTTCCTTCTATACCCTTTCCTTAAATAGCTGTGAATATCTCCATGCTACACAAACAAACAAATAAATAAATGCGTGTTTGTGTGTAATTTTTTTTCTCTTGGTTTCCATAACCAGCAATAAGTCAGTGACATCAAAGGATGTTATCTCCAGCTGAACTCTTCCACTAGAAATCTCTGCTTGGATAACTTCCAGGTACTGCAAAAAATGAACTAATCTCCTTCCTTCTCAGCATACTTTGCCTTTGCCTTTGATGCTTTTCTCTCTGTTCATAGCACCCACATTTGGAAGCTCTTTAAGCCAATGAACTCCAAGGCTGTGTGCTTGTCTTTCTTCTTCTTCTTCTTCTTCTTCTTCTTCTTCTTCTTCTTCTTCTTCTTCTTCTTCTTCTTCTTCTTCTTCTTCTTCTTCTTCTTCTTCTTCTTCTTTCTTCTTCTTCTTCTTCTTCTCTTCTTCTGCGTTCCACATGCTAATTTGCACCACTTCTCATTAGCAGGTACTCCAGGCAGAGAGAAGCTCAGCGTATGGCTTTGGTGTCAGATGCAAACACTTACTGGTTATGACGTATTAAGTGACTGAGTGAGTTATCTTATAGTATGTGATCAACAAAATGGGTATGAGGCTTGGAACCTGTTGCTCATACCTGTAATCCTATCATAGCTACTCAGGAGGCTGAGATCTGAAGATCATAGTTTGAAACCAGACTGAGAAGCTAAGTCCATGAGACTCTTGTTTCCATTTAATCAGCAAAAATCCAGAAGTAGAACTATGACTTAAGTGGTAGAGCATTAGCTTCAAGAAAAACAAGACTAAGGGACAATGCCCAGGTACTGTGTCCAAGCTCCAGTGCTAGCACAAAAAGGAGATAATGAATTTCAGAAATGGAGTTTTACAAGCACTATGAAAACCAGTTAGTGCAGACCAACCACATACTCACAAATTTGAATCTCCACATTCTGACTGCCCTTGTATTTATAATTTCAACATCTCTCACCAAGAAGATTACAGGGTTGTATAATGAGTCTTTCTATGTCTCTTTTCTGCCCTACTTACAAAGAGGATTTTCTTTCTCTCCTTCATAGTGTTGTATGCTGTGCTTTTCTCACATGAGCCCTTGGCTTAAAACTTTTACTGAGGGCTGGGAAGGTGGCTCAGTGGTAGAGTGCTTGCTTTGCATGCATGAGGCCCTGGATTCGATTCCTTAGCACCACATAAGCAGAAAAAGCCAGAAGTGGTGCTGTGGCTCAAGTGGTAGAGTGCTAGCCTTGAGCTGAAGAGCTGAGGGACAGCGCCCAGGCCTAGAGTTCAGGCCCCATGACTGACAAGACTTTCACTGAACTGTCAGTGAAAGTCCTATGGCCCCAGGCCATGTGGGTGCTGGCTTCCTCACCTCTTGTCTAAGTCTCCGCCCAGAACTTGTGTCACCTAGGTAACTGGCACACCTGGGCAGTCACCTCCCCCTCTTCTGAGTTCATATCCTTGGCTGCCCATGGTCATGTCCCATCGGGCAGGGGGAGGGTCCCAGGCCCTGAGGTCACATCCAAATCCAGTGTGGCCACACCTTTCCCCTACCTGGCCACAACCCTTCCCATCCCTGGCCTAGATAAGTCCTGGCTCAGGGATAGGTGGTCCCTGCAGCCATGGGCTTCTCCACCTTGCATAGCGGGGGCAGCACTTTGGTAAATAAACTTCTTTTCCTGTCTGAATAGTGTGATGCGTAGTGTTCTCTTTGTTGGCTACCTAATTAAATCTACCTATTTAATTTACCTTACACTATTATCCCTTCTTTCCCCAACTACATCAGGTCTGTTCTGCTCAGCCAATTGATTACATGGTACAGATACTTCCCTCAACAGCTTGAGAAAAGCCAAGAGCTTTCCAAAGGGCTTAACATTGTACCATGCCCAAATCTAAGTCAACTGCAAAGCATAATCCCCTCTTTCCTTTCACTTCTGGCCCCAAAATACAGAATAGTAGTGAAATGTCAGAAAGTAACATGCTTAAGTCTCTACAGGTTTGAAATTAAAAGGAAAAGGCCCAGGTGCCAGAAAGAAGGAACACAAGTACACAGCAGGTTAATAAGTGATGTGGCCATCCACTGGGACTTCAGGCTACATAGTCTCAAAGAATGTTACCCACTGGGTTTTAAAGTCTGAAGGGTGAGAGTAGGCACAGGGGAAATTGGCCACCTCGGAGGTGTTACTCATTTCTACCTGAGTAAAGCTATCTGCTTAAAGTCATACAGGGTTGGGGAAAGAACTCTATGAAATCTCACCATTCACCATAAACTCTTAAGCTACTCATTAAGGTTGTGGTTAGAAAAGAATTATGTAGTAGAAATCAGAGGCTGGTGATTATGCCAAGTGAGCCTTCAGAACCCAGACTTGCTTTAAAGACAAAGAAGAGAAGCTAAAAAGAAAAACACACTGTGGCCAGATAGAAGCAAATGTGTTTGGGCTGGGGGAGGGCTGGGAGTGGGTGGGTCATGTCCTAAGACCAGGTCATCTGTGCATCCCACAGAAGTTCGTACACCCCCAAAAGCATTCTCTGTGAAGGACTGTAAATGATACAGGGAAATAAGTCTCTGGGAGTAATAGTAGATGCCACAAGTGAGATTCCAGGTACCAAGGTAGAAAAAGAATAACCCAAAAGACCTTTTGTTTATTTTTTTATTTTTATTAATATTAGTACTGGGGCTTGACTCAGAACCTCACACTTTTGCTTGACTTTCTTTTTTGGGGAGGGGGGGATCAGGTGGTGGGCCTGGGCGCTGTCCCTTAGCTCTTCAACTCAAGGCTAGTGCTCTACCACTTGAGCCACAGCGGCACTTCTGGTTTTTTTTTCTGCTTATGTGGTGCTGAGGAATAGAACCCAGGGCCTCGTGCATGCAAGGTAAGCGCTCTACCAGTGAGCCACCTTCCCAGCTCCTTTTGCTTGACTTTCTTGCTCAAGGCTGTGGCTCTACCACTTGAGCCACACCTCCACATCTGGTTTTTGCTGGTTAATTGGACATGGAAATGCATGGTCCTTACTGCCTGAGCCAATTTCAAACTGTGGTTCTCAGATCTCAGCCTCCTGAGTAGCTAGTATTACAGGTACAGGTGAGAAACATTGACATCAACCTTAAAAAAATCTATAAATGAGTAAAACCATCAAGTTTTCAGCGGCAAATTGCAAACATATGCACGTAAAACAAGTTTGAACAAGTAGAAATTTGTGGTTCATCTCCCTTCCTATAATATTGTGTGGAGACTGATATGCTTGATTAAAGCAAATAGAAGTGGAGGTTTTCCAAAATCAAAGATAGACATCCTTCAAAAGTGAGGATTCCCAACCAAATGCATACAAACAAATATACTCACAGATTCATGAAAGTGAGCCCACAGAACCTTAAAGAAAAAGTGTGGGGAGGATTCCAATGGTATAACTCCTTTGAAACAACTCACAACTTAAGAAAATGAGTATCAAGAAGCTGAAACATGGTTTATTTGAGGGGTTAAAGTTTAAGGGCACATGAGGCAGATGAATAGAGAGAGGAAGGGTGGGTGAAAATAGTCATAATATTCAATGTACATACATGAAAGTGGAACTAGGTAACTTGAGGGGATGGGTGGGGTTGGGACATGGGGAGAATAATGGAAGGGGTTATATTGATCATGGTACATGGTACTCATAAACTGACATGTTGAGTTGAAACCTTGTGTATAACTACTTAAAGATAATTAAAAACAGAGAAAGGGATCATGGTATAGGTATTCCAGAAGAAGCTTGTAAGTTCACATAGTGCTGGATCTCTAGATATATAGGCTCTTCATTCTCAGTCTCACTCAATCACAGATATATCCAAGAAAAAATGCTCTGTATTAAACATACAGATATTTTTTCATGTAACAACTAATTATATAATTTTATATTACATTATTATAAGTAATCTGGAGATGATTTAAGGTACACAGGAGGTGGGATGAATATTATAGAAATACATTATACATATGTAAAAAAAATTAAGAAACTCATCAAAAACAGTTAAAAGGGAAGGGTGAGGTGGTGTTAAAAAAGAGTAACAGAGATAGGGTGAATTTGATCAAACTATATTAAATGCAAGTTGTAAATATCACAATTCAACACCTTTGCACAATTAACTTGTATAAATAAATTATTTTTAAAAATGAAGTATGGGCTGGGAAGGTGGCTCAGTGGTAGAGCTCTTGCCTTGCATGATTGAGGACCTGGGTTCGATTCCTCAGCACCACATAAGCAGAGAAAAAAAGCCAGAAGTGGCACTGTGGCTCAAGTGGTAGAGTGCTAGCCTTGAGCTGAAGAGCTGAGGGACAGAGTTCAGGCCCACGACTGGACCAAAAGAAAAAAAGAAGAAGAAGAAGTATATAGGAGAACATGCTCGTTGCAACACTTTTTTTTAATTACCTTGAGTATGCATGGCTTTTGGCAGCCCCTGGTGCCCTAGAACCAAGAGACCACTGTGTGTTACTGACAAACCCAGCTGTTGTTACTCAAACACACCCTCTTTCTGTCTCAGCGAAACTAGCTTTTATTCCAAGGAATATGTAAGATTTAAACAAAGAAAGAAGAACAAAAACTCAACACACTGTCAGGCACTAATGGCTTATACCTGTAATCCCAGCTACTCAGGAGGCTTAGAGCAGAGGATTGTGATTCAAAGCCAGTCAGAGCTGAAAAGTTCATGAGACTCTTATCTCCAATTAATTACAAAAAAGCCAGAAGTGGAGCTATGACTTAAGTGGTAAAGCACCAGTCTTAAGCAAAAACCTAAAGACCAAGCCCAGGCCTTACAAGTCAGTACTGGTGCACGAAAATGCGTGCACAAGCACACATACACTAAGTAAAATTAAAATCAACAACTGATATACTGGGCCTCCTCTTCCCCCTCCTCCATCCTCTTGGTGAGTCCATGTGACAGGACTCTAGTTAGTGAGACACATCTGGAAGCTTGCTGGAGCTTCAGGGAATTCTCTTTCCCAATTCACAGCCTCTCCATGTGCTATTCATGGGCCCCAGCCAGATCCCTAATTTGTTACTCCTGTGAAGGGAATGTAGGACCAGGGAAGAGAAAATATCAAACTCTAACTTCTAGTTTTCTTTTCTTGGTTCCTACTGTATCTAAAGAAAAGTTCTAACAAATTTCTAACATTTGCTAATTCTGAGTAATGACTATGTGGTATCTCCTAAAACAAGATCTGTCTAATTATGATATTTGTTTAACTTACAAGATTAAAACACAAAGAAAGAAAAGAACTCCAGTAGAGTAACAGGGCTTCCTAACAAGAGGAATGACAGAAGGTCACCGGCTGGAAACAAGTTTTCTCTGGGGGGGGTGGTCCCCAAACACGATGGGCAGAAGATTGCTACAGGTTCTGTCGCCCTGGCTGCAACTGTACTTCTTCCCCAGGAGACTCGTTACCTTCCTCCATCCCACACTGCCCGTGGGCTCCTTCCCCTAGCTTCTCCTGTCACATAGATTTAGCCACAACTTCTCCACATAGCTGGTGGCAGTCTGTTTCCTCATTTGAATGTCCCAAGCCATGGTTAACTTGGGCTCATCTTTTCAGGGAGGCCACAAGCCACAGCGCTCAGAACAAGCTTCAAGTTGCCTGCTTTGAAATAGATATCCCTGATCTGGGCACCAGTGGCTCACACCTGTAATCCTAGGTATTCAGGAGGCTGAGATCTAAGAATCACAATTCAAACCAGCCAGGGAAGGGAAAGTCTTATCTCCAGTTAATCACCAAAAAACCAAAACAAAACAAAAAACAAAAACAACTAGAAGTCTAGCTGTAGCTCAAGTGGCCAAGCATTAACCTTGAGTTGAAGATCTTAGGACAATGCCCAGGCTCTGAGTTCAAGTCCAGAACTAGCAAAAAAAAAAAAAAAATAAGAAGTAATGAAGGAACGAAAGAACGAAGGAAGGAAGGAACGAACAAAGGAAAGAACGAAGGAATGAAGGAAGGGAGAGAGGGAAGGAGGGATACCCTTGCTCTGCTCACGTGGGCAAGCCCTTGGCAAGCCACAGCTGTAGGGATAATGATGGTAGGTAACAGTCACTTTTAAGCACAATTCTGTGTGCAGATGAATTACTCTTCCTGGTGCACAGTCCTTGCTTGCTGATCCTCCACCCCTGCTGTGCCTGGAAAATGTTATTCTTCTGAAGACAAACCCAGTACTTCTATAATTCCCCTCCCGCTCTGGCCCCTCTTAGCAGCCATACCCTCTCATTGTGCTTCTGTACAGCGTGAGCTCGCCCTCATGCAGGGTGCCACCTACACATTGAGACCTGTTTACTTGAGTGGGTCCTTTAAACACCCCTGGAGCTCTTTAAGGGCAAAAACTATATCCCACCTAGATCTGTATCCCTAGCACCCAGTACCACCCTTGCAGCACAGGGGTGACTTATGTAAATGTTCATCAGTTCATAAGTGAAGTGAGTCACATATGTGCTCTGTTCAATAAGCATTCAGTGATAGAACGCCTGGGAATGTGGTCCTCCCAGATGACACACTGTTATAGTTTGTGTATGAAGTCTTCCCCGCTCAAAGGTGTCTGTGCTGATGGCTTGATCTCCACTTGGTGGGGAATTCAGAGATGATTGGATCATGAGGGTGCTCTCAAGGATTAATCTATTGATGAGGTAGGTCATGCCTGAGTAGGCTATTGGGGGCGAGGCTTAGCTAGAAAAAAGTAGCTTATAGGGAGGGGGGGGGGTTATACTTTTGAATAGTATATCTTGTACCCAGACTAATCCTTCCTGGACATTGAGGTTAGCAGTTTTTCTTCATGCTCTTCCACCATGATATTTCTGCTTTGCCAGATTCCAAGAGCTGTGGAGGCAGCTAGCTTATCATGGACCGAAACATTGACAATCATAAGTCAAAAAGCCTTCCTCCTTTTTTTATTTATCTATCTCAGGATATAAAAAGCTGCCTAAAATACAGCCCATAAGTCTACCATCCTAGATACACCATAATTATGGAACTTAACAGAAGAGAGACCCTGGGAGGTGAAGAAACTTGACAGATTCCTCTGTGCAGTGAATTAGGATGCTGGATTCCTCAGCCAGGTGAGAAGTCCAGTCATAAAAAACAAGGCAGAAAAGTGAGAGAAGGGATGGGTTAGGAGTGATGGGTGACAATGTTGTCAGACACTTTGTACTCACATACTGTTTTGTAGAATGGGAACTTCTTTGTACAACTACTTAAAGATAGTAATAATTAAAAAAAAAAACAAGGCAGAGAATTCTATACCCACCTCCTTTAGTCCCAGAGTATTCTACCATAGTGTGACATCCCTACAAGCTTTTCAGTGCTCAAAGTAGCCTTAGAATCATGGAACATGGTCAGTTTGAAAATCAGAAATCAAAAATGTTCCAAAAGCTAGCTCACACCTGTAATCCTAGCTACTCAGGAGACTGAGATCTGAGAATCACGGTTGAAAGCCAGCCTGGGCAGGAGAGACCATGAGACTCCTATCTCCAATAAACCACCAGAAAACCAGAAGTAGTGCTATGGCTCAAGTGGTAGAGTACTAGCGCCGAACTGAAGAGCTGAGAGATGCACTCAGGCCCAGAAGTCAAGCCCCATGACTGACAAAAAAAAAATTCAAAATCTAAAATTGTTTGATGCCACAAGTCATGGAAAATTCTATATCATAAAACAAAATTATTTAAGATACTATATAAAAACTATCTTCAGACTATATGTATATGTATGTATATGTATGAATCATAAATGTGTTTTATGTTTAGCCTTGGGACCTATCCCCAAGATATCTCATTATGACCATGGAAATAATCCAAAATTCAAAACAAAGCATGATTTAGAACTCTAAAACCCTGTGGTCCCCAGCATTTCTGGTAAAGGGTTCCAAAACTCTTCAGTACCCCCACCCCCACCCCCACCACATACACCTACAATAATCACGTGCGAGCTCTTCCCTGAGCCACCCTCCTCTTCTCACACTCTCCTCCCCTCAGAATGGCCAGTCACCCATGGGCTTTGAAGTTTACATTTAAGGCCTCACTGGAGATCAGTGACACAGCCAGAGAAAGGCCAGATCTGTCTCAAGGGCCCTGGCAAGCGCCCTTGCAAGTTTACAACTCTCTGATCTGCCCTGCAGCCTTGTTCCATTGTCTTGGAGTAGGGCCACCCTTGCACAGGAAACTCTGTGTATTTCGCTGCACTGCAGGCAGAAACATTGCAAAGTCCTTCCTATGACGATAAACAGTGTTTGGTTTGGATCGAGAGGAAAAATAAGGCTCTTAGGATAACAGAGGGGGAATGGGAAAACACATGGAACTCCAAAAAGAGAGCAAAAGGAGAGCAAAAGAATTGCATGGCTTTGAACCACTCCATTGCGTGGTACCTAACTAACTCGAGGAACAATGAGAACTGGTCCCCACACACTTCCTTCTACCCAGCTGCAGTCAAAGCTGGGGGTTCAAGGAGGCCAGCTGGGAACTGGCAGGAACTGTGTTATGGCTGGGGGAGAACAAACAGGCTGGGTGGAGGAAGCCAGGCCCCTTCAAAGGATGAGCTCTTGGACTCAGATGACTTTAGCTGTAGTTACTAACAGGGAAAGGAGTCCCTGCCTGTAAATGCAAACATGAAATATGCGAAGGAATAAAAAGGTAGATGGCTAGCTCCCTGGCTGAGCAGCTGAACAAAAGGGTGACAGTGTTAATTGGTTTCCTTAGAAAGCTTTGGGTGGGCAGTGGCTACATCCCCTCCCCCATAGATGTACCCAAAGAAATGTCACTGTCTGGTGAATCCTGGGAGATTTTGCTTTGCTGAGTGAGAGAGGGAGATATATATATATATATATATATATATATATATATATATATATATAGAGAGAGAGAGAGAGAGAGAGAGAGAGAGAGAGAGAGAGAGAGAGAGAGAGAGAGAGAGAGAGAGAGAGAGAGAGAGAACAAAGTTGCTCAGGTGCCTAAGGAATGTTTAGAGATGGTGAGAAGGACAAAGAAAATCAAAGAAGACTAGCAAGAGAGAAAAACTTAAGGCAATAAAAGAAATATTTGATGGGGAAAGTAATTTACTAAGTAGTAAAAGCTGTGATTTTTTCCTTGGTAAGATAGGCCTCTTTTAACTGACTGTGGGATGAGATGCCGATTTTGATCTCAGGTGGGTATGTAGTGAGGTCTGGGGTCTCTACAGCTTGTTTGGCTGGGTTAGTCTTTAAACAAATTGTTTCTGTGGAACTTCCCATGCCAGGATCCCAGGTCTTTGACCAAAATACCAACTTGGCAGGACTAAAGGAAAATAATTTCTTCCCTTATCTCTACTCCCAGAGCTCTGTAATTGTAGTTATGGCAGATGACTTATTAATAATTTAATACAGTATAGTGCTTATTGAGAACTTTGCTGCTTTGTTTGGGATATAGCAGACTCAGACTCATTTGGAAAGAATAGGGCTGAAAAAAAAGAGATATTACTAGTAGGGCTTAGGGAGAAAATAAAAGCATCTAAGATCTAGACCCCTAGAGGAAAATGTGGCTATGTTGTCCCAGCACAAAAGGTGCAGGTAAAATCTAGAGAATTCAGAGATGATGAGAGAAGTACAGCTGAATGAATGTGGAAGAACTGGGCAGGTATGGGCACCTGAATCCAGGGCCCAGAGCTGGCTGGATCCCAGGGCTAGAGTCCCTTTTACCTTCATTCTCACATTCATTCTAAGACACCCCCCCCAGTAGATGCTTGAAGCCACACTGTGTATTGAATATGTTTTCCCCATATACGTATCTATTACAAAGTTGATACATTAGACACTGTAAGAGATTAATAATAACTACTAATCACATTGAATGATTAAGCCAGTGGATGCAAGGTGGATTTGATGGGCAATGGTTCATAGGCATGCAGGTGGGGAGGAGCAGGATGGTGTGAGATCTTATCATGCTCTTCAGATGATGAAGATGTTTGTGCCCCACTTAAAGTTTACGAACTATCCATTTGTAAGGAAATGGAAAGACTTAAAAAAATTATGTTAAGCAAAGTAAGCAAAAACCAAAGAAACATGTTTTCCCTCACTTGTAGTAACAAGAATGTGCCTATAAACACACTGGATGGTAAAAACAAAGAACAAAAAACAAATTCCCCCCTCCCCAACAAAACTACACTGTGACATGATAAATTATACAAGTTTCTAGACTGGCACACAATGAGACCAAAGGAGGATACTCATAGGAGTGGATCACAAAAGCTCAATAATTATGTGCATATCATCATATAAAATAATATTTTATGAAATAAACTAAGAAATGGGGCTGGGAAGGTGGCTCAGTGGTAGAGCACTTGCCTTGCATGCATGAGGCCCTGGGTTCGATTCCTCAGCACCACATAAGCAAAAAGAAAAAAGCCGGAAGTGGCGTTGTGGTTCAAGTGGTAGAGCGCTAGCCTTGAGCTGAAGAGCTGAGGGACAGCGCCCAGGCCCAGAGTTCAGGCCCCATGACCGGACTAAAAAAAAAAAACAAAAAAAAAACAAAAAAACTAAGAAATGGAAATTTTGTTGTAGCTGCTATTTTTGTTGTCTTTTCCCTTTGTCTTGTTTATTTGTTTTTGAGAGGAGGGGGAGCAGGAGACAGAAAAGGAAAATATATACAGTAGTGGTATTATTAAACACCATATGGAAAATGAACTATACAACTTGTGGGTGGGGATGGGATGGAAAAGCTAGGAGGAAGCAAAGGAAGGGGTGATATTGTTCCGAAAGAAATGTACTCATGGGGCTGGGAAGGTGGCTCAGTGGTAGAGCGCTTGCCTTGCATGCATGAGGCCCTGGGTTTGATTCCTCAGCACCACATAAGCAGAAAAAGCTGGAAGTGGCACTGTGGCTCAAGTGGCTCAGCCTTCAGCTGAAGAGCTGAGGGACAGCGTCCAGGCCCAGAGTTCAGGCCCTACGACTGCAAAAAAAGAAAAGAAAAGAAATATACTCATTACCTGACTTATGTAACTGTAACTCCCCTGTACACCATCTCTACAATTACAATAAAATATGTTTTTTAAAAAGTTTATGAACTATTTCTTTTTGGGATGCTTAAACTCAGAACTTGGGTTTTGTTCCTTAGCTTTTTTTGCTCACGACTGACCCTCTAGTACTTGAGCCATAGCTGCACTTCTGGCTTTTTGGTGGTTTATTGTAGATAAGAGTCTGACTTTCCTGCAGTAGATGTCCTTGAATGGAGATTCTCAGATCTCCGCCTCTTGAGTAGCTAGGATTACTAGGATTACAGGTATAAGCCACTGGCAGCTGGATCAATGAATTATTTCTGTTTCAAAATTTTTATATATTTTTGGACCTTGCTTGCCACAAGTAACTAAAACCTCAGAAAGTGAAACTTTGAGTTCCTGAGACTTTACATTGCACAAGAAGAGGCCAGTTGCTGTTGTCACACAGCTCCTGTGGGGATTGTCTTCTATGTGGCAACTGAAGACCAGGCCTTCCAGAATACAGGAATTCCAAGTTTACTATGGAACAGGAAAAAGAGTGTGGATCTCCACTGCCCAGTATGGCAGTCCCTAATCACCTGATGCTACGGCTAATAATATTTAAAGTCATTAAAAAATTTTAAAAATTGCCAGGTGCTGGTGGCGAATGCCTATAATCCTAGCTATTTAGGAGGCTGAGATCTGAAGATTACAGTTTGAAACCAGCCTGGGCAAGAAAGTCCATGACACTTTTTTAATTTTTTAATTTTTTTTTTTGGGTCCGGTCGTGGGGCCTGAACTCTGAGCCTGGGCACTGTCCCTCAGCTCTTCAGCTCAAGGTTAGTGCTCTACCACTTGAGCCACAGCGCCACTTCCGGCTTTTTGCTTATGTGGTGCTGAGGAATCGAACCCAGGGCCTCAGGCATGCAAGGTAAGCTCTCTACCACTGAGCCACCTTCCCAGCCCTGTCCATGACACTTTTATCTTTAATTAGGCTTTTAAAAACCGTAAGTAGAGCTCTGGCTCAAAATGGTAGAGTACTCAGGGACAGTGCCCAGGCCCTAAGTTCAAGTCCCACAACTGACAAAATAAATAAACAAAATGAAAATATCCAGGTCCTCAGTCAAATGCAGCCAGTAGCTGTCAAAGTGGACAATGAGGACATAGGACAATTCTTCCACTGCAGAAAGTTCTATCAGACAAAGTTGATCTACACACTGTTGCTGGGAATGCAAATTGGTTCAACCACTCTGGAAAGTAGTATAGAGATTCCTCAAAAGACTAACCACAGAACTCCCCTATGACCCAGCAATCCCACTCCTGGGCATTTACCCAAATGATCACTAACAAGGCCATACTAAAGCTACCAGCACAGCTATGTTCACTGCAGCATTATTTACCATAGCTAAGATATAGAACCAACAGAGATGCCCCTCAGAAGATGAATGGGTCAAGAAAATGTCACACACACACACACACACACACACACACACACACACACACACACACACACACACACACACTGGAATCTTATGCTTCCACCAGAAAGAATGACATCACCTCATTCATAAAGAAATGGAAAGACTTGGAAAAAAAATCATATTAATTGAAGTAAGCCAGACCCAAAGTAACACAGGTTCCATGGTTTCCTTCATTTGTAATACTTAGTATGTGTCTAGGATGGTCCTAGCAGAGGCTCACAATAGCTCAATAGCTACTCAGGAGGCTGAGGTCTGAAGATCAAGGTTCAAAGCCAGCTTGTGCAGGAAAGTCTGTGAAATTCTTATCTCCAATAAACCACCAGAAAACTAGAAGTGGTACTGTGGCTCAAGTGGTAGAGCATTCACCTTGAGCTGAAGAACTGAGGGACAGTGCCCAGGTGCAGAGTTCAAGCCCCACAACTGACCAAAAAAAGAAAGAAAGAAAGAAAGAAAGAAAGAAAGAAAGAAAGAAAGAAAGAAAGAAAGAAAGGAAGGAAGGAAGGAAGGAAGGAAGGAAGGAAGGAAGGAAGGAAGGAAGGTACTCAATACCTTACATATGTAACGGTAACTCCTCTGTACATTACCTTTACAACAAAATTTAATTTAAAAATAGTTGATTTACAGGACCACAAAGGGCCTTGTGGCCACTTTGGAGTGACCCACTCAGGCTATCTATGTGTAATCCAAGTGGAGAAAGACCAGGAAGAGAGGAAAACAGAGAAAAAGCCCTGGGAAGTAGTGACTGAGATTAAATTTTTCTCTACGCTTGCAAAATAAGAAATAAAGTAATATTTTATTTAATTTAGAAATAATAAAAGATAATACTTTTTCCACTTCAGTGGTGTTTGGGAAATTGTTATGTGTTACATAGTTTGGCTTGTGAGACTAAAGGAGAGCAGCAAATGTATCTCTGGGGGTTGGTACTGGAAGCTGAGGGACAAGCCACAGACCACCAGGTACTTCCACAGGAGCACCTGCCATTTCTCTCTAAGGATGTGCAAAGAGGTAAAAGCACTGCTAAGGAATTTGGTTCCAGTCATGGAACCAAAGTTTGGTCAAACTCACAGAGTTAGGACAGAGCCTGAGCAACCTTGGCATTTGCAGGCAGAGTCTTGTCCACAACAGAAGGGTTTGTAAAAGTTCCACACCAGGGAGGCAACATCAAGCACGTAACCCCTGGGGCAGCAAACTGTGGCAGGGAAAGCAACTCAGGATATCAAAAGCCTGGAAAATCAGAGAACATTCAGGAAGCACTGAACAGCAGGTCATGACAAAGTTCACACAGAGTTGTGCACCCAATATGAGACCCTCCAAGTTCAGGATCCATGTGCTGCTGGCCAAAACCTGTGGAGCAGAGTCAGGTCTTGAGTTTATTCTGAGTCTTTCTGAGACTCAGTTTCCCTGCTTTGGTCAGTGGAAATAATTATTCCTTCCTCCAATGGTTGCAAGGAAAATTAGATTAACATCTAGTATATGTTTTTGTGTAATCTTTTACTGGTGATTTATATTTTATTATATTTTTTTCTTTTTATTTTTTGGTCAGTCATGGGGCCTGAACTCTGGGCCTGGGCACTGTCCCTCAGCTCTTCAGCTCAAGGCTAGCACTCTACCATTTGAGCCACAGTGCTACTTCCATCTTTTTCTGCTTATGTGGTGCTGAGGAATTGAACCCAGGGCCTCATGCATGCAAGGCAAGCACTCTACCACTGAGCCACCTTCCTAGACCTATCATAATTTTTTTAAACCAAGCTAAAAGACTAGTTCCTTTGTGAGTCATGAGGTTTTCTTCTTATGCTGTCTTAGATTGCTGTTTTCTAATTGTCTTATAGTTAAATCACTACCTACATATTTGCGATTGTTTTAATCAATAATTTATTCTCTACCATATGTATATCTCTAGACTGTAGATATATGTGGTGTGTAGATATATACATATATGTACATGTATATATACATATGCAGTTTATACACACAGATACATATAGATGGTTTCTCTATCATGAATAGTAGATTATTATAGGTAAGGAGCTCTTTTGGAAAAGATTTATAATAGGTTTTCTATTTTGTGTATGTATGTGTGCCAGGGTCTCACACTCACTTATTTTTTTTGCTCAAGATTGATGTTTTACCACTTGAACCACACCTCCACTTCTGACATTTTGCTGGTTAATTAGAAATAGAGTCTTGGATTTATCTACCCATAAGCCTCAGATCTCAGCCTTCTGAGTGTGAGATTGTGAGCCACCATCATCTAGCTATGACAGGTTTTCAATGAATTGTTTTTCTCATTTGGATAGACTAGAGGCCTTCTCTAAAAGTTGTGAGGTATGTTTTGATCTGGATATTAATCATGTCAGTTTCATTAAAGATCCAGATGTTACTCTGAGAGCTGAAGACATGGTTCAAGTGGTAGAGTGCCAATCCAAGAAATGAGAAAGAAATTATTGTTATTATTATAATGGTGATAACCAAGTTTGAACTTAGGGCCTTTGCACTTAATCAGCTAGTTTGCCTGGCTGGCACTCTAACAATTGAGCCCTATCTCCAGCCCAGTTTTTTGTTGCTTTTTTATTGTGAAAATACTGTACAATGGGGTTACAATTACATGGGCAAGATACTGAATACATTTCTTATCAAGCATTGTAGCCGCCTCCTTTGTTTCCCCTTTCCATCCCTTCCCATCCTCCCCCCACCCCCCACCCAATCCTCCCCCCACCTTGTTGCTTATTTTAGAAATGGAGTTTCAAAGAGTTTTTTTCCTTGTGTTGACTTCTGAGATCCTCCAGTCTCCTATGTAGCTAAGATGACAAACATGAGTCATTCATGACCAGCAGTAATTATTATTTTGAAAGAGGAAATACCCATAAAACCATGACGTCTGTAGAATGTTGCAGATAATCCTGTCTCTGAATATGAATGTCATTTCACTAAAATCAAGAAGGGAAGAGATAAAGCAGGGGATCTCATAGCCTGCAGTTTCTCTTTGGATGATTTCATGCAAGTAGCTTTCTCTGCTACTGAAAGAAGAGGCTGAGAAGTAAGGAGTCAGTGGTTCATACCTGTAATCCTACTTAGGAGACTGAGATCGGAGGATCATGGTTCAAACTCAGCTTAGTCAGGAAAGTATGTGAGATTCTTCTTCCCAATTAACCACCAAAAAGCTGAAACAAAGATGAAAAACTAAAGTACAGTGTTCTGAGTACAAGCCCTAGTACCAGTAAGAGTATGTGTGCTTGTGTATACATGTGCATGTGTACGTGCGTGCACACACACACACACACACACACACACACACACACACACACACACACACTGTGATCAAGAAATAAATGACAAGACGAAGATATCAGGGAAGAAAATGGTCAAACACAAAGTGTTGGATCACTAAAGTAGGAGACAGACTCTCCCTAAAGTTTGGGGAAAGTCTCAGTGACAAAGAAAAGGAAATGTTTGCTGTTTCAAGTTATAAACATAAGGAGCAAATTATGCTAAGATGTCAAGGGACATTATAGATTCAAATGGGTCAGATAAATTCATGCATAATAGATGTCATTATTAACAGGGGGAGTTGAGAATATTCTATAGACACCACCAGACCTTTAAGATCAATATCCTCCACAATCCCATCAAGCCAGAGCTATGAAGTTAATTGGATGTGATAGATAATGCTTATCCACCAAACATTTCTAGTACCCATGTCAAAGACAGATACTGATATGAGGGATCAGAAGCTTAACATGGTGTGACATTTACTACTTTCTTATCTTTTTATATCCTGGAGCTTTGGGGGTTTGTGTACACTGAATGGGGTTGATTGAACTTAAAGTCAATGGAGCATTGGTTGAAAAACGAGTTTATCAATACTAAATAACTTGTAAATCCAGACAACCTTCATTCCTCCTCAGTTAAATCAGTTCTGGCATTTGTTCAATACCCAAAGCATCACAAATGGACTTGATGTGTTACCAATTATGTGTGTGTGTGTGTGTGTGTGTGTGTGTGTGTGTGTGTGTGTGTGTGTGTGTGAATATACATTACTATCAGCCCTCAGAAGCTGATCCTGCCCTAGAGACAGGAATAAGCCCATACTTCAAACCACACTCAAGTAAAAAAGTATGACAGGAAGTAGATGTAAACAACTGTTCACAGACATGAGAATGTACTTGACAATTGACAGGAAGGGTTGCATCTGAAATTGGGGAAGGCTTTAGGCATAATCTAAGGTGGACTTAGTGCCTCAGTCTGTGATTAGAAGGAAGATGACCAGCAAGACACACTGCTGAGGACCACCTCCTGCCTTCTGTTCAGGCTCCAAAGTAAAGAAACCATCCGCACTCTCCTGATTACTTCATTTGAGTCCAAGATAAAGGACAGTGAGTCTATGTTTAAGGTGTAGTTAAAAAAAACAACAGACAATCACAATAAAGAGAGAAAACACTGGGGTGTGGGGGGGATCCCTGTACCCCTCTGCCCAGAAATGGCTTTTCTGTCACTGGTAGATCTTTTGGATGGTATTAACACTTTTCCTCCATCCTTTGTTATATATCCTGTCAATTTTCATGGATAAGCAAGTTCTGAGTGTTAGACCCTTTCTCTTTGGGTTTGTTATGAAGTAATGTTTTATAAGGTTAGCATTTTACTTTTCTGATATTTAAAAAGCCTGGTATGCATGGTTTATATGAGACAAAGGTCATTTCAATTATGTCCATTGAGGAATTTATTGCAAGAACTAGGGTCTTTTAACTTTGTGGTACCTTGACCTAAGCATGAATTAGATTTTGTATCATGGCACAAAATGTATACATATACTCATGCACAAAAGTGAAATAAAGTTTTATGAAATAACTTCATCACAGGAGATCCACTCAGACATTACTTATTTATCCATTTACATAAATTCTAGTCACCACATTCTCAATGGTTTTATTGCCCCACAATTTGTTTGTGACTTATACTTTGGAAACTCATCATATGAGAAGAATGCACATCATTTAACTCCTCCCACACATACCATGTTCGTGTGGGCTATGTGGGAAATCCCATCAAGCCAGATCTATGAAGTTAATTAGATGTGATATAAAGATATGTCAACTTATCCCCACTGCTGCTTCCAATTCAGAGTTCCTCCTGTGCCCTTCTCTTCATAGTAACCATGGAGCTTGCACTTTCACAGTCTACATGTTGTTAGACCAAGGACTCTCCTGGGACCATGAGTACATCAAGCTCTAAAGGGCATGTAGCACTCACAGAAACTCAGCAGATGAGGATGGAAAGAGTGTGGGAATATCTACTCCCTTTCTCTAAGGATTTAAAACTTCTCACTCCCATAGTGATACTCAAATTGTTTGACAATGTCATGAAACAATTTGAAGCTATCTATCTATCTATCTATCTATCTATCTATCTATCTATCTATCTATCTATCTATCCATCACCTATTTATCTATCTATTTTTACATATATGCACATAGTCAGATAGGGCCAAAGAGTAGCCTCCTGTCAGGAGAATACATACATATAGGATAGAGAGATAATGAAGTTGGTAGAAGTAACAGAAACTTATACATTTAAATACAATAACTTTTTAGTGATTAATTTTTTCTTTATTGAGGCCCCTATGTTTTAGAAAAATAAATGAGAATAAAAATGGGCAATAAAGTACTAATAGCACATAGGCTCTAAGTTTAATATATCAGATAGTCATAGTATTCAGTAATGATAGGCATTTATAACAGAGGAATCCTTGAGCAAATTACTAAAATCCAGAACTAATGAACTGATATTTTCAGAAAGATATTTTTAGCAAGGACTAAAGAAAAGGAGATATGATTTTGTTAAGTAGGATTAAATTTAAAAGTGTTCCATTCCATAAAAGAATAAAAGGAAAGAAACTGGCATTTATTGACACACTACCAAATGAGGGTTTTATATTTAATGTCCACAGTTGTCTCATATGTCATGCAACATTTCCTCAAATTCACAACAAAGATATAAAGACTCAGAGCTCAAACCACGTGCTAGTAGCTCACTTCTGTGATCATACCTACTCAAGAGACTAAGATTGAGGAACAAGGCTTGAAGCCAGCCCAGGCAAAATGTCTGTAAGACTCTTATGTCCAATTAACCAGAAAATTCAGAAGTAGAGGTGTGGCTCAAGTGGTATAGCACCAGCCTTGAGTAAAAGAGCCAATCAAGAGCACAATTTAAGCCCCAGTACCAGTATATAATTAGTTAATTAAGTGTTTTTTTTAAAGGCTCAGAGTTCAAGTTCTTACCATCAACAGATGACAGGGTTAGGACAGAACCCAATGACTTTTGGATTCAAAGTCCATGTTTTCAATAATTTGATAGAAAAACAATTCTACAATGCACATGGAACCACAAAACATCATAAAGAGCAAAACTGTTGAGCAACAAGAAAGTTTCTTGATTTCAAAATATATTCTAAGACTACAATAATCACAAATAGGATGGTGCTGGTATAAAAGCAGACATACAGACCAATGGAACCAGTGAGCCTATAAATAAACTCACACATCTATAGTAACTTGACCATCAACAGAGTGCCACGAACATACAAGAAAGGTTACTTTCTCCAATAAATAGTGTTGGGAACTAGATATCCATATACAGAAGAATGAAACTGGACCCTAATCTCACATCATATATAAAAAATTGACTCAAAGTGGATCCAGTATTTAAACATTAATGCTATAAAACTCCTAAAAGAAAATCGTTTTCTTCACATTGGTCTGGGTAGTAAATTACTTTAGATATCACTCACCCCCCCAAAGGATAGACAACAAAAGCAAAAACAGGTAAGTGCTATTGTATCAAACTAACAGCTTCTGCCTAGCAAAGGAAGAAGCTGAGTGAAAAGGCCCCCTATGGAATGGGAGAAAATGCGCACAAATCATTTATGTGATAGTTAATATATCCAACATATATAAAGAATTCAAGAAATCCAATAGAATAATGTCTGCAAAGACAATACACAGATGACCATAGGTACTCTTGACATCATTGGTGGTCAGGAAATGCAAATATCAACCACAGGAACATCACCTCTCCTCTGGAATAATGACTCTGATCAAATGATAAAAAGTATTGGGGACCAGGTGTCAGCAGCTCACGCCTGTAATCCTAGCTACTCAGTAGACTGAGATCTGAGGATTGAGGTTCAAAGCTAGCCCAGGCAAGGAAATCCATGAGAGTCTCATCTCTAACAAACTATTCATAAAAGGCCAGAAGTGAGTTATACTGTGGCTCAAGCGGTAGAGTGCTAGCCTTGATCAAAAAGAAACTCAAGGAGAGCACCTAGGCTCTGAGTTCAAGCCCCAGGACTAGCACAAAGAAGTGTTAGGGAAGATGTAGAGAAAGAGGAAAACGAGCCTTGTATAGTGTGAAGATTCAAATGGGCAAAACAATTTTGGAAAACAATAGAGAGATTTCTCAACATGTTAAAAATTGAACTACTCTATGACATATATCCAGTAGCAATGCTATATATATATATATACACACACACACACACACACACACATATATATATATATCCAGAAAAAATGAAACCAGTATATCAAAGAGATATCTACATTGCCATTTCAGCTCTGTTCACAATATACTATATATAGAATTATCCTAAAGTGTCTATCAGTAGATACATGTATAATGATGTACATATGCACAGTAAAATACTATTCAAACCTAATCAAAAGGGAACTCCATCATTTCTACTGACACTGATGAACCTAGAAAACATTACAATTCATGAAATAAGCCAGACACAAAAGACAAGTTCCACACGGTCTCATTCAGTTGTGGAATATAATAAGGTCAAACTCATAGAAGTAGAGATTAGGGGAAGGTGGCTCAGTGGTAGAGTGCTTGCCTCGCATGCATGAGGCCCTGGGTTCAATTCCTCAGCACCACATAAGCAGAAAAAGTCAGAAGGCACTGTGGTTCAAGTGGTAGAGGGCTAGCATTGAGCTGAAGAGCTCAGGGACAGCGCACAGGCCCAGAGTTCAGGCCCCACAACCGACAAAAAAAAAAAAGTAGAGATTAAAATGTTGCCGGCCAGGGCCTCTAGAAAGAAAAACAGGAAGAAGGTATGAGGTGATAGACATGTTAATTACCTTGCCAATCATTCATGATATATTTGTGTATTAAAATAATACAGTGGCTGGGCACTAGCAGTTCATACCTGCAATTCTGGCTACTCAGGAAGCTGAGATATTAGAATTATGGTTCTAAGCCAGCCTAGGCAGAAAAGTTCATGAGACTCTTGTAACCAGGAAAAGCTGTAAATGCAGGTATGGTTCAAATGGTAGAACACCAGCTATTTTTAACTATATATTATAGCCCCTTCAAGAATAGCACATGTGCTGGGAGAAAGCAGGGGAAGAGGTGATATTGTCCAAAAAGAAATGTACTTGTGCAATAACTAGTATATGTCTAGGACAAGTAAAGGTCAAAAGCTATGTTCATATGACCATATAAGATGTTGCTAGGTGAATGAACCCCAAGATAGGGACACAAGAGGTTTATTATTTTTATTATTATTATTATTATTATCATTGTGAAAATACCATACAGAGGGGTTACAATTACGTGGGCAAGATAGTGAGGCATTGTTGCCTCCTCCTTTGTTTCCCCATACCATCCCTTTCCCTCTCCATCCCCCACCCCCACATCCTCCTACCCACCCCCCCGCACCCCCCACCCTGCCAAAGTTGTAAAGTTCGTTTTTCGACATAACAACTTATACATCTCATTGTTGTAATGGGTCCACCTGTATCCCTGTTTAAACAGTTTGTTTTCTCCCTTCCCCTCCACAAATTATATCAGCATCAAATACAGTGAAAACAAGGCTTAAACCCTGGGGGAGGTACATACAAAGCAACAAAGAAATCATCTTATAAATATGTTGGAAACAATCGCAAGAAAGAAAAAAAACATTTGAATCCTTATCTTGGGGTTCATTTTGCGTAACATCAACTTGTCTGACAGTTTCTGTTTGTCTCAGACATATACTAGTTATTGCAAATAAGGGAAACCATGGGACCTATATTTCTTTGGGCCTGGCTTACTTTACTTAATATAATTTTTTCCAAGTCTTTCCATTTCCTAACAAATGGAGCAATGTAATTCTTTCTGATGGAGGCATAGAATTCCATCGTGTAGATATATCATATTTTCTTGATCCATTCATCTACTGAGGAACATCTGGGTTGGTTCCATATCTTAACTATGGTAAATAATGCTGCAATAAACATAGTTGTGCTGGTAGCTTTAGTATGGTCTTGTTTGTGATCATTTGGGTAAATGCCCAAAAGTGGAATTGCTGTGTCATAGGGGAACTCTATGTGGAGTCTTTTGAGAAACTTCCATACTACTTTCCAAAGTGGTTGAACAGGTTTACACTCCCACCAACAATGCAGTAAGGTTCCCTTCTGTCCACATCTCCTCCAGCATCTGTTATTAGAGTTCTTGATTATAGCCATTCTAACTGGGGTGAGGTGGTATCTCAATGTTGTTTTGATTTGCATTTCTTTTATGGCTAGGGAGGTTGAGCATTTCTTCATGTGTCTAAAAAATATGGAATGCTTCACGAATTTGTGTGTCATCCTTGAGTAGGGGCCATGCTAATCTTCTCTATATCATTCCAATTTTAGTATATGTGCTGCCAAAGCAAGTACGTTTTATCTTTCTTGCTGTTGTTTATAATGTACTTATAATGTACCATGTGATTTTTTCTTTCTTTTGTATGTTCTTCCCCCATGGTATAACCCTTGTTTTCACTGTATTTGATTCTGGTGCCCTGCATCTTGTATATACATTTTTCTAATTTGGAGAGGGGAAAGGAAATAACAAAATGCTGAAATAAGGAAACAGGTTGACCCATTGTTACAAGGAGATATACAAGACACTATGTTAAAAACAAACTTTACAACTTTGTGGCGTCGGGGTGGGGGGAGTTGGGGAGGTGGGGAGGGAAGGGATGGTAGGGGAAAACAAAGGAGGGTATAACAAAGCTTGATAGGAAATGTACTCATTAGCTTACTCATGTAACTGTCACCCCTCTGTACAGTATCTTTACAATAAAAATTAATTTAAAAAATTAAAAAAAAACAAAAACAGAAAGACATGTACTCATTACCTGACGTGTATAACTGTAACCCCTCTGCATCATTCTTTTAATAAAAATTTAAAAATTAAACAGTGGGGATGGGGGAGGGAAAGAGGGAGAAAAATGAGAGGGGGTAACAAGTTCAAAAAGAAATGTACTCACTACCTTAATTATATAAATGTAACCCCTCTGTACAACATCTTGACAATAAAATTAAAAGAAAACTTTAAAAAGAATAACACATTTAGACTTTGCTGTTGCTGTTTCTTCTCCCTCCACCTCCTCTTCCTTTCTTCTCTTTCTTTCTCTCTGTCTCTCTGTCTTGCTAAAACTTCTGCTCTTTTCATAGCAATGATATAAAATAAGTCCAAATTCACCAGCTACGTTTCACAAAAAGTGCTCGTTCCCTCACCCTCTGTTGAGAGCCAGCTGTAGGTCCCTTTGTGATAATGCCAGGTAGTCCCTCTGCCTCTGCTTATCTCAGGCATAGGTGTGCTGCAGCATCCAGTGTCTGTTGGCCATTTAGGTATAGCCCTAGACTGTTGCTTGCTGCTGCAGCACTTGTACAAATTGACATATCCTTAGACTTTCCTGGTTGGCCCACACCTGGGCCAGGTAGACAGAGCTACTCAGTTACCTTCTGTAGTTCCTGTGTCTGAAATTTGCCTCTTTCCCACTAATTGATCCCTTGAGAAAGGAGGTTTCTAATGACTAAAAGCAAAGGAGGACAAGTACTCCTGTGGTGTATAGAATAAGGTTTAAGATCATTCTGGACTAAATAACACCTACTTGGCCAGTACTCAATTCCATGCTCATTGTATTGTGGAGGCCTGGCTTTAACCTCTGCCCAAGACTTCAACTGCATTCTTCTGGGCTGAGTCCAGTGAGTCTCCTCCTTTAAAAAGCACAGACTTTTCTCCTCACAAGTTTAATCTTGTCTTTCTAGAAAGACAATTCATCTTTAAAATCTACTGGTACACTACTAGCATGAATTCCTTTTAACTTAAATCCTGGGCTAATGTGTTTGGCAGCCAGATCACTTGGAACCATGTTAGAAATGCCATGTGCCCTCTGCTTATTCCTTGGCCAAATCCCAGGAAACTGGGACTTGGCTGGCTTCCTGAAGAAGTTTCTACAGCCCTGTTTTTCCTATTAAGACTGATGAAGAAAGAAGGAGGACTCCCCAAGGAGACTTAGAGAAGAGAGGAAGGTGACCAGGACAGATCAGTCTCTTAGGCCCCTTCCACACTCCTGAATGGGAAGAGGGAATGTGGTCAGCAGGATTAAAAATCTGTTCCTCCAGTTATTCCACTTAACTGAGGCTTTCCTATCTTTTCATTTTCATGCTGAAATGATTAGTTTTGAAATCTGAGGTTTCATGGTAAAGTTGTAATGAGAACCTTCATGAGGTTGAAATGAGAGGCAGAAAAGTGCATCGGTGGGTTCTCTCCCTCAAGAGGGAGACGTTGGAAGCGGGAAATGAATCTGGCACCTTCAGAGAATTTTGCATCTTTGGACTTTAGTTTTCCAATTTTTTTTTCTGAGCACGGCCTCTTGCTTTTGTTTCTCATAATCACAGGGAAGAGGTAGGACTCTGTGGGAAAGGGCAGCCTCTGGCACTACTGAGTAATTACTCAGAATGAAGGGTTTGCCATCTTGTAAGTAGCACCAGGGGAGAACAGGGGTCAAAAACAGGTCAAAAAAAGAAATACTCTTTTTTTTGAGCTACTCCCAAAAGAAAAACAGACAAGTGTTTGATTTGCATGTTATAGATACCCAAACAACCAGATAAAAAGTAAAATCAAATGTAGTGAATTTAACTATTTTGGATTTGTGTGTTGAACAATTAGTTGTCTGGGATTTTTTTTCTTTCTTTTTTTTTCTTTTTGAGTCCGGTCGTGTGGGCCTGAACTCTGGGCCTGGGCACTGTCCCTCAGCTCTTCAGCTCAAGGCTAGCGCTTTACCACTTGAGCCACAGCGCCACTTCCAGCTTTTTTCTTTTTGCTTATGTGGTGCTGAGGAATCGAACCCAGGGCCTCATGCATGCAAGGTAAGCACTCTACCACTGAGCCACCTTCCCAGCCCTGGGATTTTTTCAACCAAATAAACAAACAAAAACTGAAGAATAGGAGTCTAAGAAATAAGAGTCTACCAAATCACAGGGGCAGGGGGCTTTGATAACCACTTTTAGGGGCCTTGGAAGGTAGAAATTATACTCCATTGCTCCAAAAATGCTGATTTCAGAAATATTCCTTTTTCTGATATTGCTTCCAGATACCAACCAGTTGCATATATTCTGTGTGCATGCACATGTTTGTGTGTGTGTGTGTGTGTGTGTGTATGAGTGTGCTTGTGTGCTTGTACTAGACTTGAACAAGGGGCAGTGTAGGCATTATCCTCTAGCTTTTTCAATCAAGGCTAACGCTTGAGCCACATGTCCAGTTTCAGCTTTTTGCTAGTTAATTGAAGATAAGAGTCTCACAAACTTTCCTGCTTGGGCTGTCTTTGAACCACAATTCTCTGACCTCAACCTCCTGAGTAGCTAGGATTAAAGGAGTGAGCCACCAGTACCCAGTTTATATTCCCTGTTATTAAAGAAATGTCTTAATTTTCAGCACCGTCAAGTGAAATCTGTGATCTTCGTTAATCAGAATATTTGATCCAAAGGGAAAGAGTCCTGAGGAGAGATGGGAGCTATGTTGAGTGTAGTGGTTCTTAGCAGGCCTCATGACTGCATTATATAATTCTGGGTTATGCAATTGCAGCACAATTTCCCTGCACTTTGGTTTTCTAAGTCTCTCCATAACATTTAATTCAGTGCTACCCATGAAGGACAATCTCTGCTTGGGGAGAATGAGAGATGTGAAACAAGAATACCATTATGTTCACAGGACTAAAATCTGCAACCAGAAAGGGTGATAGTTTGCCTGTTTCTAAGTCATAGAAGTGTCCAGAAACAAAATCTTGGGAGTCACTAACACAATGGAAAAGAATGTGAAACATCTGTGTTTTGGGAATCGTGACAGATTATCACTGGTCTTTCCCCCAAACAACATTTTCTATTTGGGTAGCTGAAGGGACGGAGTGGTTATGTATGGTTGTGGTCTGAATGGTTATGAAGTCCCCACCATTAACTCTGCAGCAGGAAAGAGTCTTGTCATGGAGTTGTGGCACTTCAGCTTCTCTGAATGCTCATGTTCTCTCACATATCTCTAGGGAATGGATTAAAGCTGCAAGCACAAGGCTGGAGAATATGGTTACCTCTGTTCCTAAGGACTAAGGATGGTTCCTTCCTACTGAAGAAGATGTAGTACCTCCTTCACCTCCTGCTCCTTTATGAGAGCCCTAAAGATTGAGGCTAACTCCTTTACTTTGTTTGAAGGAGAACAAAGTAAGTGGCTTTTGCTCTGAGGCAAGAAGTACGGACCAAGATTTAGGTCAAATCTTAAAAGTATCCAGGGCATTCAGGAAACAATCTCAGCCTCTCAGCCACATTCTGTGCTGCAGCCAAGGTTTTACTACATTGCTACATTCCTGAGCTACAGTTCCTAGCTGAGGAAGATGACTTTGAAACTGCTGCAGGAATATTGATATACACATGGTATCAATATAAATTATTTGCATATAGAATATGTCTTGTTTGCTGAAAATCCACAAGTTTGTTGCTAGCAAAGCTGATGATGTTGGAGGTGAGCCAAAGTGTAACAGAGTGAGCTGAGTGTGAATGCTGGGTCTTACTATGCACATCATCAGAACCTGTAGGTGCTAGTGGGGAGCAGTTAATGGCCAGGCATGTCATGTAATGGATGACCTACTGCAGCTCCATTTGCAAGCAGGAAACAGTGCTTATTACTTTTTTGTGTTTATTTATAAAATAAAATGAAGTGAGATAGAGTAACATAAAATAAAATAATGTATCTCTAATTGTCTCTCAAATGGCTGTAGAAAAGAAAAGAATATGAAAGCTGTTCCAGATGTCAGAAAGAAAAAGGAAAAAGAACAAACAGTTCAGAAAGCTTCAGTACGAGGGACCATGAGCTGAATACAGGGACTCTGCTCTCTTGGTCCAGCTGCACCCCAGGATTCTGTTGTTCAAATTTTCCCTCATGCAATTGGGTTAAGCTCCTTAGGCCCAGAACATACTCACTCAAAGATGATTCTCACAGACTTCACCATTTTAACATTTTAACATTTAACATTTTAACACCATTTACTTCGGAAATGTTCAAAGTGTGATGAACATTATTAATGGGGAGGAAAATCTTACTGCCATGAGTTTTCTTTCTGATTCCTTACCTATCTGATTGGCAAAAATTCAAAGAGTTGACAATGTAATCTGGGGAGGGTATGGAAAACTAGACACTTCTATCTATGTGGGTGGAGATATAAGAATGTTTACAGCCTTAGGGAGGGCAATTGGCCATACTTAGTGAAAGGTTAAGTGCGTGTAGTCTTTGACCTAGCCGAGATACTTCTAGGAGTGGGTCCTACAGTAGTAATGACACAAATACCAACTTACATGTTTACTCAGTCATTCACTCTGCAGTAACGAAACCTTATAAGTAACCCATGCATCCACCTATAGGACACTGGTTTAGTAAATTATGGGATATTATGCAACTGTAAAAACAATGAGGACATAGACATGAAGAAATGTCAAGGACTTAAATGTAAAAGGAAAGGTGAAGATGGATAATCAGAATGGAGGGCAACAAGATACTTATTCTCATGCACATAGAAAAAGCCTGGGGTAATACTCATGAATTAAATGGAAGTGGTTAGGTGCAAGGAGGAAACCATGGGGAGACAACTCAATAGGAAGGAAGAATGAGACTTCTCAATCTATGCCTTTAGTAAGTGACTTGATTCATATGACCGTTACTATTTCCAAAAAATATAACTAAAAAAGGGCTAGAAGGGTAGCTCAGTGGTAGAGTGCTTGCCTTGCATGCACGAGGCCCTGAGTTTGATTCCTCAGCACCACATAAGGAGAAAAAGCCAGAAGTGGTGCTGTGGCTCCAGTGGTAGAGTGCTAGCCTTGAGCTGAAGAGCTGAAAGACAGTGCCCAGACCCAGAGTTCAGACCCCATTACCAACCAAAAAAAAACAAAAAAAAAAGAAGAAAAGAAAAGAAAAATATATAACTAAAAAGGATCTTAAGCTAACACACACACACACACACACACACACACACACACACACACACACACACACACACACACACACACACACACAACCAATCAATTACAGAGAGCTAAACCAGATGAGTCTTACTTGATTAGAGTAAAAGAAAATAAATACAGTGTTCAGATAGTGCAAAAAGGGTCATTAGAGACCCTTAAGAACTTTTAACAGCAATATTTGCTTTGGGAAATGCCTGAAGGCCCTAACACAAGTATAAAAAATACAAAATTAATAATAGAATCATTAGGATTCAAAGGAAACTTAAGCATACAAGAAAATTATATATTACTTTCCAAACTCTTCATTCCTATTTCAGATAAGAAATCCTATTTCAGATTCAGAAATTGTCACTTGACCAACGAGAGAGAGAAGCAAACCTAGAACCCAGTGGGTCTTACCTGCGTTGCTTTCTCTGTGTTCAAATCTAGCTCCTCTAGAAATACTACTCATGGACTTCAAGGTCAGCCTCAGAGCTTGATATTAGAAACACGGTGGAAAGCTAAAGCTAAGCTGATGTCTTCTTGACCCAAAGAAGAAAAAGAGAGAAACTTAGTAAAAGTGAATCTTAAATGATATGTAGTAAGTTGGAAAGGGACCATCTGTTCTCAATCTTTAGTGGAAAGGGAACCAAAATTTATGCTATGACATGAGCATGAGATATAAAGAGGAAATTCCCTATTTGTCTGGTTACAGACAAAGATATTGTCAACAAAGACTGTGCTGTGGCATTCCTTGGACTCTTTTTTTTTTTTTAATTTTATTTTATTTTATTTGAGAACATACTGTACAGAGGGGCTACAATTACATGGGCAGGATAATGCATACATTTCTTACCAAGCATTGCAGCCTCCTCCTTTGTTTACCCTTCACCTCCCTTCCCCGCCTCCCCCCTCCCCCCACCCAATTATACCCCCCTCCCCCCACACCGACATTGTAAAGCTGGTTTTGACATGACATTTTGGTATATATACCCAATGGAATTCTATGCCTCCATCAGAAAGAATGACATTTCCCCATTTGTTAGGAAATGGAAAGGTTTGGAAAAAATTATATTAAGTGAAGTAAGCCAGGCCCAAAGAAGCATAGGTCCCATGGTTTCCCTTATTTGCAATATCTAGTATAGGTATGAGTCAAGCGGAAAAGGTCAGATAATGTGATGTTAGGAAAATGAACCCTTAAATATGTATTTTAATGTTTTCGTTTCTTTCATGCATGTGTTTCTAACGCATTTATAAGATTATTTCTTTGTTGCTTTGTATGTCCCTCCCCCACAGTGTAACCCCCGCTTTCACTATATTTGATGTCAGTATAACATGTGGAGGAGATGGGGACAAACAAGTCGTTTAAGGATTCAGGTGGACCTGTTGCAACAATGAGAAGTACAAAATGTCATGTCCTTGGACTCTTTTAAAGAGACTTTGATTCTCTTTTTTGTAGCTCTTCCCATACTGTGTCTCAGAAAACATACTGCTATAACTTGAGGAGACCTCATGTAAAGTGCTTATACCTCTGGGGCCACTGAATGCCTCCTCCAGTTCCTGCATCTGTGTTTTCAGCTCCTTGAGAGAGAAGTGACTGTATGTATATTATACATAATATATATATATAACTACATATCCCATGCGGTTAGAGGGCACCGTGATGATGGGTGCATTGTACAACCATGCTGCAGTTTCACCCTCAGCTCTGCAATCTATGGACACTTAACTCTGTGTGAAACATGATAATCAAACCTTCCCAGCTAAGCATAGCACTTGGACTATGGTTAGTGCTCAAGAAAGGCTACATACTGTAACCAGATCTGTTATATTGATTAGTATGTATCTCTTCTCCCTTGTGGGTATGCAATGGAGTAGGTGTCCAGCCACTCATGTATAGTAAGTAAGGTCTTGTTACCAAGTGACACCAATGGGCATTGGTAGCAGTGATGTACCCTGCCAAGTCAGGCCTGTAAGCTTCCTGCATATTTTCCTCCTTTTGTCTCAACAGAGGGAAAGTGCTTAGAGAAGAGCTCCCCCCAACTCAGGAACAATTGTGAAACTGTCTATGTTAGAGACAAGCCAACTTTGCTAAGACTAGCACTTTAGGTTTGCAGGCTCTCACGGATGGCGATTATGGGTAGATGAGAGGGTTATCCAGGCCAGCATCTTTGTTAAGAGCTTCTTTTGGTCTGACCCAATCTGATCTTTCTTGTCATGTTCCAGGGTGGGCACTGAAGCCACTGGCTATCAGCCAGTCATCAGCCTTGGTAAATAAGCCTGAGGTACCCATGCAACCAGAAAAAAATGTTCCTGCTATGAAAAAAATGCTTATTAAATGAAATAAGGACTTTCAGACTGACTCTGATTAACACAAATTAATTATCTTATGAATAATTACCTGTTTACTATATAACTAACTTTACTAAACACTTTGGAATTCAGTTACTATTTCTTTCTTTGTACCATTTCTTATAAAAAAAATCTTTTAGCAGAGGATTTTATCATATATCTATACATATGATCATATAGGATATATATTATCATACATACATATGATATGTATGACACATTAAGCTGGAAAAGTTCCTTTCATTGGTTGTCAAGTTCTACATCTTTCTTTTTTTATTTTTTTTAATTGTGAAAATACTGTACAGAGGGGTTACAATTACATTGGCAAGATAATGAGTATATTTGTTATCAAGCATTGTAGCCTCCTCCTTTGTTTCCCCTTCCCATCCCATCCTCCCCCCCCCACCGAACCCTCCTCCCCCCATCTTTCAGGCAGTGGTTGAAGACAGATGTGTGAGGAAAATTCTTTGGTATTTATTTCCTCTGCAACATGCCTTTTTAATGATCATATGGTGGCCACATACTTAGCCTTCTCTTTGATGCTCAAGCAGCTTATACATTTTGAGCCTTTTCAAATTCATCTTTGATGCAGCTTCTGACTTAATATTTAATACAAGAACCATTCGCTAAGCAGTCATGTAGGGTTGAAAAATCTTTGTCCTGATCCCTGAAAGTTTAACACTTTCATGAATGACCTGTTTCCCTACGAATTACATCAAACTTCCTATAGAAACGTCTAAGACCAATTCAATTCCTTCCATTAACACCCTCTTAATGAGTAAGTGAATATTGCAGTGGATAGTAGTGGATGAATGAATAGGTAGTACATTGTGGTAGATGATGGTCGGATGAATGATTGGCTGGATGGCTAGATTGATAAATGGTAGATGGGCAAATGATAGGTGAATGAATGGATAAGTGGTGAATCAATGGTAGGTGGTGGATGGATAGAGACGATAAATTTCAAGCTTCCACACAGCCTTTACTCTTATTCGTAAGAACCCGACACCTCAGAATTTTTGTGAGACCCTAGTAGTTTTGCCTCAGAAGTTTGGAATTTAGATCAAGTGTTTTTTTCATTTAGTCAACTGTGCTTCTCTGACAACATTCCAAGGGCCATATTGAAAAATTTATATTTCTTAGGCAAGGGATAAACCATTTATGCCATTTCCTCATGAATAAAGAATTATTGACAAAATGAATTATGGAAGATCGATGCAACATTTGCCTTTTCCATTTAGAAAAATCTGAAAAATTCTAGTTTGAAATTTAGTTTTGTTATGTTTTATTTCCATTTTAAGTTTGAGATAATCTTTTCATGGAAAGTATAAATGTTCTTCATTTTTCCTCCTCTGTCATCATAGGCATTTTCCTAGCTTCTCTAGCCTATAAATATTGTCTATTTAACACTATTTTTGCCTGGAGTGTGACTGGTTCAGAAAGCATGTGCCTTGGCTTATCTTCAAAGCAGCAGCATTTGAAGTTAGAATGACAGCATTTGCTCATTCACGCTGCAAGCCCAACCATTTGGCAGTGTATCCTTTGCAATAAAATATTAATATGAAGGAACAGCCTTGTTATCATCTAAGGTATTTTAGCAGATTCACTATATAACTTTCTGTGCTGCCTTATTCATTCATTCATATTGTGTGGAACACATTGAATTCCATCTTTCGATAGCCCTGTGGGGAGAAATTGCAATGGCTTTCCTCCAGCAAGTCTTGGCAGGCTCTAGCTATACACTGCTATTTGATTAAGGATTTGGCATTTGAGCTAAGGTAAGCCTTTTTATGGCATTATCCAGAATTGGGCTTCCTAGTGAATGACATACTCCCTAAAGAATGTTTCCAAAGAGGCTGTCATAAAGCAGTTTGGGGGGCAGAAATTTCACATTTTGCCTGCTTACTTTATTTCATAGACTTGTAGAGTATTACTAAGTACTCAGGACTTCTTGAAGTGACTCAGGCTCCTTGGATATGAGGAGTGGGAAAAGTGTGCAGAGGTTTTTTTTTTTTTTTTTTTTTTTTTTTGACAGCCAGAGAGATTATTTGTGGTCATGGAGTGGATAATAATGAACTATAAAATAATGAATGGAAGGAACAGAACTCTTTTGTGCCCTCCTCCTACTTCTCCATTCAGATTTTACAGGTAGTTATAACAACAAGAAAGAGACTATAGGTAAACTGCTCTAAGCAGTGGTATGGCTACAAGGAAAACCAAAGAACTTTTAGGAAGTGAAGGGCTATATATTATGGAGCCTGAAAAGATGCAATTAGGTTAGGACCTCTGCTTTCCCACTGTCACCATTCAAGTGGATTGAGTCAGACTCTCCATCAAGGACCTGTCCTTCAGCACAGCTGTCCTGAGAAATAACTAGAAAAGGTTCAGCCAGAAGTTCAAGCTATATGTCCTGGCCTCAAACTTCAATCAATTGCCTCCATTTCATTCTCAAATCAACCTTCACAACATATTATCCCAAATCCCTCTTTCTTTTCAGCAAGATCAGAGCTCCCAGTAGCTAAACATTAGTAAAAAGCACCTCTAGGAGCACAGATTAATTCTCTTTCTGCAAATGATGTGTTAATGGGACCATCTGGGAAGAGTTATTTGCTTGGGACAAAGGAAACTCTTGTGAAAGTGCTCACAAGTCTTTCAGACTCCAGCAGACCCTCCAGAAGAGCCACCCAACTAGAATGCACTAAGTGTCTCAGTGTATTGATAAATCAACTTTGTATTATTACCATGATATACAGAAGGCAGCTAACTTCCAAAGAGGAAAGATTAATTTAGCTCACAGTTTTGAAGTTGTCTACACTGGCAATAAAGAATATATTGTGGTAGGAAAATATATGTGTGGAGGAACTTTGTGATAACTTTGATCATTAACTTGATTGGCTTGAGAGCTGCCTAAGAGATCTTGTCAAGCACACTTGTGGATGTGTCTGAGAGATTTTTCAGAGACAGCATGTGGGCTTTGACTTACTTGGTGATTTTATTCATTAACTAAACACTTGAATAGACTATTAGAAGGTATTGAAGCAGTAAAAGATGGGTCCTCATTGGAAAAAGTGAGTCACTAGAGATGTATCTTTGGTTATTATATCTTGTCCCAGGCCCTTCTCAGTTATTCCTCTCTGCTTCCTGGCAATCATGCAGAGATCAACTTTGCTCTACATATTCCACTGCCATTATGAGCTGTCTTACCATGGCCCAGAAAACAACAGAGCCAGTTGATCATGGACTGAAACCTCTGAAACCATGAGCAAAAATAAAATATCTCCTTGAAACTGTTTCATGTATTTCTCCTATTGATGAAAAATCTGACTAATACAAGCTTATATCACTGGACAGGAAATGAGAGAGAGAAGCATTTGACTCTGAGTAAGACATTTCCCAGTCACCTGCTTGCATAATACTTGTAAACATGAGAACATCCATATATTGTAGATAAACAGGACTAATTCGAAGGAGACTGATTAGCAGGGGGAAGAATGCACCACAATAAGATGAGAAATAGGGTAGAAAGTGTTTATGTGACAGAAGCCACATTCCCAAAGAGCCTTACCATTACACGCGAATAAAGTAGGGTGAAGACAGAACAAAACATGCTTCTAAAATTCAACCAACCTCAATAGGTTTACATATTTGAATTAACCAATAGAAAGTCATGCAACTTAGGTAATGTCTGTGAGAAAATAAAAGTCCCCTAGTACTTAGACCGATGAGGAACTGGGGTAGAGGGTGGGAGGAGAACCTTCCCTGATAAAATTGTTTTTCTAACCTGAGAGACCATGCCTACTCATCAGACGACACCTGACCTTGCAAGATCAATAGTAAAGCTTTGCTTTTGTTGCATTTCTTCTTTCTGAGTCCATCCTTTTTTTTTTTTTTTTTAGCACCTTCCAATAGCAACAGCCTAAAGACCAAGACTCTAATCACCATAAACCCTTGAAGGTAACCATACCAAAAACTATAGCAATGATGTTTTTCAAAGTCTCATAGATCTGCCATCCCCCACGTCAGCAGAATCAGAAACACTCTCTAAGTCATCCTAACTCAGGCAGGAGCTGGCCAAAAGGACCTCTGATTGGAGTGTACATTACTGATGCTCTTGCTTTGTATTCAAATTTAAAATGTTTTAGTGATTCTCTGTTAGTTCCTTTTTTGTGTGTGTATGTTAGTACTTGGGCTTAAATGCAGCTCTTAAGGCTACCACTTGAGCCATACCTCACTTCTTGCTTTTTATTCGCTAATTGGAGATAAGAGTCTCAGACTTTTTGGCTTAGGCTGACTTCAAACCACAATCCTCAGATCTTAGCCTCCTGTAGAGTTAAGAGTTACAGGTGTAAGGCATCAGTTTCCAACTCTCTTAGTTCTGAAAACTATTTTTTCTCCCTTAGCTCCATCTTCCTTATCTCCAATTACCTACACACTGACAAAGGGAAGCTGAGAGATGGGGAATTCATTTTCTGAAATTGTATTTCTTAGTATCTTTCCTTTTTAATGATTCCTTTTACACAGATGCTTAAAGTCTTCAAAATCTTTATGTTTACACTGGGTTTCTATTTAGAGGCACATTGAAAATGTCTGTCATGGAGGACAATATTGCAGAAAATCCACTGAGTGGCGTAACACATACCTCCTCCTTGTAGCAGGGAATGTTGCATCTGTCCATGACATGTTGGAAAGAGAAACTTTTTCTGTAGTCATCTGAAAGGCTCCACTTCCATTACCCTCCTGCTTCCATTGCACTACCTCTGTCTCTCTCTCCAGCATCCTGCCTTTGCCTTTTCTCTTTTTCTCTGGTCCCTCAAGTGCGTAGCAAGTGTGGGCTTCATTTCTGACCATTGGTGACTTTGTTATACTTTGCCTGAATTCTAGAAGCCTTAGCTTGCCTGGGACACAATAACAGAGACCTAGACACAAGAGTCAGATAAAGAGGAACGTATCTGGTAAAGCAAGGGTGGAGATCAAAGTGATTTTTCTAATGAGGTTTTCTTACACAGAGACTTCAGTAGGGAATAAGGGGCCTCAGGACTACAGATCAGGCCATTCCCTAGCAACCATATGGGCAGTAGTGACTGTCCATGCACCTCAGCAAGTGTAGAGTGCCCAGGAGTCAGACTAAGAATACAGATGTTTCTCATCTGGAAGAAGGGACCAAGAAGGTTTATGACTAGGAAGTTCAAGATGAAGGAGGAAGACAGAGGTGGGGAGGAGGCAGAGGGGCTTTGTTTTGTTTTGTTGTGCCAGTACTGGGGCTTGAACACAAGGCTTGGGCATCATCCCTTAACTCTTTTTGCCCAAGATTGTTCTCTATCACTTTAGCCCCAGTCCACTTCTAACCTTTTGGTGGTTAATTGGAGATAAGTCTCATAGACTTTCCTGACAGGGCTGGCTTTGAACTGTGATCCTCATATCTCACCCTCCTGAGTAGTTAGGATTACAGGTGGAATCAACCAGTGCCCAGATGAGAGTTTTTGAGAGAGAGAGAGAATTTTTGAGAGAGAGTATAGGCCCTGGGCCATCCAAGAAATCACCATCTAAAGGATAGCCTCTCATTCCAAGGCAATTAGCTATGCAGAGGAGAGATGATTTTCCTTCTTGTTTGGTAGAGTTGGTATATAGGCTTTTTCCTTTTGCTGACGGTCATTGCAGTGGACCTTAGTGAAGACAGCCTCTTCTGTTCCTCATGTAGTTACCCAGATATGAGTGCTCAGGAAAGGTGTACAGCAAACTTAGTGAGGACATGGCCTATTTTACAAGTGTAGCATTTGTAAGCCTAAGACTCCTTTCCCCCCACCCCCCCACCCATTCCATCATCTCCCTGGCTCCTCCACATGTCTCTCACAGATTTGGGTTGATATGCAAGCTACTGAGTTCAGGTTGGGCAGTGAGAAGAGAAGCCCCAGCCAAGGTAGGGGGACAGGCAGTATCTCACAGCTGTGAAGGATGGGATGGAGTTTGCAATTGGAGTGCTTCTATGAAGTCAGATGGAGTTGAGTCCCATAGATGGAGGGATGGAAACAGCCCAAGGAGGCTTAGGGACAGCTTTCTCTTTGAACCTTCTAGAAGGATTCAGGGTACTAGGAAGGATCAGAATGAAACAGACATAAATATGTGGTTAAGTTAATGTCTCATTGTTGAGAGCCTGCCTTTGTGTTAAGACTTCCTGCTCAGTGGCTGATTCATCTCTCTTAGAAGTAGGTGGAGAGTAATGTAGGGAGAGAACATTTCCACTTGCAGAGTGTGCTAGTAAATAAGACAGCACTCTGAACTTCCCCAATGTCCACACTCAGCCTGAAGGTCACCCCAGATGGTGCTGGCCTCTACCATACGTTTCTGGTACTCTCATTTCTCCTTTGGCTTCTGTGAGTTCTATAAATTCCACTCTAAAAAAAACCTTGCATTTCCCCTCTGCTTGGTTTTTTCCCCTTTGAAACATGATCTCCTTCAAGTGACTACACTCCCAATAGGTCACTCACTCTGAAAAGTAAAAGCTCCAAACCCAAATCCATTGTACAGAGCTGATCACTTCTACTTGGGTGGAGAGGGAGGAAGAGAGGAGGGCAGGAAAGTGGGGAACTTTCCATCCAAAAGGGAAACTTACTGGGGATATTTTGGAAACAATGTGCTGTGCTCTATGTGTGTGTGTGTGTGTGTGTGTGTGTGTGTGTGTGTGTGTGTGTGTGTGTGTGTGTGTGTGTGTGTGTGTGTGTGTGTGTGTGTGTGTGTGTGTGTGTGTGTGTGTGTGTGTGTGTGTGTGTGTGTGTGCCAGTACTGGGGCTTGAACTCAGGGCCTTGTGCTTATTTGGCTTTTCCAGTCCAGGCTGGTACTCTACCACTTCTGACTTTTTGTTTGTTAATTGAAGATAAGCTGGCTTTAAATGTTAATCCTCAGATCTCAGTCTCTTGAGTAGTAAGGAATGCAGGTGTGATCTACAAGCACCTGGCTAGAAATGTGTATTTTTAAACATACCCACTCATACATGTTAGAAATACAAAGTAGACAAGGATTTTTATCAAAATGTGGTGGGCCTGGAACCTTGTGGGCCTGGACTAGCTGTACAAGCATGCTGGCAGCTTTAACACTACATTACCCTATATGGCCCCTGACCATTCTCCCTTTGTCCTTTAGTCCATGGCATATTCCTTCTCAGGACTGTCTGTTAGATGAACCATTTTGCTTATCTGGTAATAAATGAAGGTCTCCTATGCAATTCCATAGCTTCACTCACCTGCTCCAGAAAGCTTAAAGCACAAAATAAAAGGGGGGGGAGCGGTGGATGCAAATGAGCAGAAATGAACCAGTGGGCTCTGTCTGAGAAGCCTAGAATCATCCTCAAAAAACCCTCTTTTGTGCTGTAGTATGATCTTGAAGGAGTTTCTTGAGGCTTGTCCACAATGTTCTCCAATGCAAGCTTCTGTGAAAATAACAACTTTTATTTTAAAGGAAAAAGAAAGAGAACTGACGGTACACATGCCTGTGGCCTCTACCAGGTCACTAATTGTCCTAGTGGAATGGTGTGCAATTAGAAACCCTGGAAGCAGGGGCTGGGAAGTTGGCTCAGTGGTAGAGTGCTTGCTACTCATGCATGAGGTCCTGGGTTCGATTCCTCAGCACTACATAAGCAGAAAAAAAGCCGGAAGTGGCGCTGTGGCTCAAGTCATAAGGCACTAACCTTGAAGAGCTGAGGGACAGTGCCCAGGCCCAGAATTCAGGCCCAGAGTTCAGCCTCCATGACTGACAAAAGAAAAAAGGAAAAGGAAAAGGAAAAAAAGAAGAAAGAAAGAAACCATGGGAGCAGAAAGGTGTTTAGAGCACATGCTAGCCAGCCTGTCCTCACAGATGAGCAATCTCAGATTGGCTCTAGGAACCCAGGGCCCTGATGCTGGACTTTTCTTCATACCTTGCCTCCCAGTGCAGATGTCTTGGCTGTGTTCCTTTCCATTCTGTACCCATAGTTCATAACAGCATGAAGGTACCTGTTGGATTGCACCCCCTTGCCAGAGTGTACCCCCCACATCCACTGAAGTCAGCCCATGCTCTCTGCATATCTCCATCACATCTTGGAAAGGCACTATGGGCTGTAGAAACCTCACTCAATGTCTGCCCTTCTTGGATAACCTTCTCTTTCACCCTTTAAAAGTGTCTTGTGATGGTCCCCAGATGCTCCAGGAAGCAGCCAGGAGAGCTGAGTCTCTGCCAGCAGATGCCAGACCCTGGAGCCCAGGACTCAGAATTATCTTTGCAGAGCTGCCTGGAGCTCAAGGAGAGTTTCTGGAATTTGGACACATGGCACAGTTTCAGCATTTGAGTGCCGGCAGTGTCTTGGAGTTTGAGAGAAATATTTTTAGGAAAACGGTGTTTGGAAGTTTTCCTGAGGGGTAAAGCCTACAGAAATGAAACAGGAGAATCAATCCAAGGACATGAAGGAGGAAAGTACAGCCTAGCACTTGTCTCTCTACTGAATTTTCTTTACTACCTTCCACAATTAGCAAGAAGAGAAGAAACTGCCAGAGACTAGCAGACAAAGGTGCCAAAGACAATTTACATGGAGTTCACCTCTCTAAAGTGAACTTTCAAAGCAAGAAAGAAGCTATTTACATCTTCAGTTGAATTTTTTTAAAGCAGATCGATCAATCGATAGATAGATAGATAGATAGATAGATAGATAGATAGATAGATAGATAGATAGATAGATAGATAGATAGATATAGCAGCAATATAGCAGAGACCTATTCTGTCTGTGAGTCTATATACATTGAACTTTGAATCAGCCAGTTCCCAGAACTAGCCTGGACTAGAACACCAAATCCTGGGCTTAACCAAAACCTATCCCCTTTGAGGGAGATATTTGGCAAGTGGTTTACTGTGGGTGCTCTACTTCCTCATCTATTAAAATGCAATTTACCTTTCTTGGCTCACAGGGCTCCTTGGAAGGCTGAATGTGTTGGTCTACATACACATGCTCAGAAATTATGACATGTAATTAAATGTCAGGCCATGAGATTGTATACAAGAGAGCCTCTGATAGGAAAAGTGATGCTAATATAACATGACTAATCACTAACTTCTCTTTCTCATTTTGGCCTAGAGAGACTAATATAGATGTCCCACCACACAGACACTCACTCACTCTCTCACTCACTCACGGAAACAGGACTTAGTAGAACTTGGGGTGCTTTCCGGTACCTGGGTGACTCCACAATGCTACCAAAAGTGACACTGGAGAGGGGCAACTCTCTAGGTCTTCCACTGCAAAGAGCTTTGGATATCTGGAACACCAGACTCCAAGTAGAGCAAGTGCCACTTGGCACACCAGCCAGTGAAATCTAATCTCCACATCCTTGCTATTAGACAACTAAAACAACCTCCCACCGATAACTAGTTCACTTCTAGCACCTCAGCTCTAAAATGTAAGAGAAACATAAGTTTTAACTCTAAGCTCGTCATCTAGAAAGAACATAGACTGGGGATGGGCAAACTATTCACCACCATCTACAATTTGGCTTCTCATATTCATGCAAACTTTATTACAGATGAAGAATTTCTTCTTTTTTGGGGGCGGGGGAGGAAGTGTCTGGTCGTGGGGCCTGAACTCTAGGCCTGGGCGCTGTCCCTCAGCACTTCAGCTCAAGGCTAGCGCTCTACCACTTGAGCCACAGTGCCACTTCCAGTTTTTTTCTTTTTGCTTATGTGGTGCTGAGGAATTGAGCCCAGGGCCTCATGCATGCAAGGCAAGCGCTCTACCGCTGAGCCACCTTCCCAGCCCCCTGAAGAACTTCTTAAATTAAAGCTAAGCCCCATTCTCCAGACTTCCTGAAACTAAGATTAATTAGTACACAATGGGGGCTCAGGCTAAGAAAATTATCTTTACTCTGTTTTATTAGTCTCCACAGCATGAAATTCTTCATGACATAGACCTTCCTACTGTATTCTCTTGCTTTCTAGACAAGAAAGGATTTGTATTTATGTGTGTGTGTATAGATATGCGTATTCAAATATTTATGTGTATACATATGTTGTGTGTGTGCCTGTGTGTGCATGCATATGTTTTACAGTACATGTGTGTATACATGTGTGGGTTTGTGTGTATATTTGTATATACCTATGCTTGTGTACGATGCATTCCTTCAGTGCTCTTGTAAAGGCTCACACTTCAGAATAATGTATTAAAGTACATAAAACTAATCTCAGAAAACTAGTGATATTGATAACTGTATTCCAATGAAATTGATTTCCTGTGTAATCATATGTTTAACTCTGCTTGCTGAACAAATTAAGTAACAGTGTCACAACAGGTCTAGCAAATGTAATTCTGAAGATATGATAGTGTAAACAACATTTTGGAATATTTCTAATAGCTAAATTTCACCATGAAATGATTTTAATTGAACTGGTAAATGTGACCTACTGTGCTACTATTACAGTGATTATTTCCTACATCCAAAACTAAAAACAATGTTACGCTTCACCTAGAGACTGGTGACTGTAAAGCTATACATTTCCCTACTGAAGTTCATGAAGTCTTAGAGAGATGCAGATCCAAGTTAGTCCCTAGGGCATATGTCATTCATATGTGGCTAACCCAGCAAGCTCCTTGTAGGAAGTGATCTACACACTGTGATTTCACTTCACTCCATCCTATTGGCCAGCTCCATGCATTCTGGAGAATGTAGTCTCTCCCTGGGAACCTTATGACAGGGCAGAGAAGGCAGATATACTCAAAAGGCCCAGTTACTCAAAGGCTAAAGGGAGAAAAAAAAAACCCAAGTGGATTATTGGCAATTTCTGACACACTCTTGCTTCATAAAGGTACAAATAATGGAGAGTTCAAATTAGCTAAAACCTCCTTGAACAAATCTAAAGCAATCTGCTTGAATTGTTTGGAAAATACATTATACCCACAGTCTTCAAACTAGCTAATTACTGAAATAAAGCTCTATGACTCTGGGAGTTAAAGAAGAAAGCTTTATTGTAACCCTAAATGGGTTTCCAGTCAATTTAGCTCTCTATCTTGAGTGAGCTAATGACTCTCATGATCAACTTGTCACCTGAATAATAAAAGCAGAATCAACTCAATAGTTCATTGTAGTTGGTAATGATTTTTCAAACTTAAAAAAAAATTCAAAGAAGAAATGCCCTTTATCTGGGCTGACTATAAGCTGGGTAGCCCCTGAGGATATAATCCTTCTCTGTACCGGATTCCTGGCATCTTCAGACACAGATATTGGCCACTCTGTGTTGGATGATTCCACAGGTTTTGGGCTGCTCTGTTTTAATGAGTTTGTCCTTGGGAGTCCTAAGTTGAGATTTCCCATCCCCTTGGTTGGGAGAGAAGACTGACTTCCTTTCTTCCTTGCTTCCTTCCTTCTTTCCGTCCTTCCATCCAGAAAATTTTACGTATTATTCTCAACTTTAATTCTCTCCTATTAACCCTCAACTATTAACCAAGTCTTATTAAACATTACACCTGCTTTTCACCATACAACTAGGTATTGAGGAGAGCAGCTGTGCCTTTTTTCCTGAGAAAGTCAAGGTTGCCCACTGCCTAAGGCGATGCAGTTGTCCTAGCAATGAGAAGAGAGACACCCAAGGATAAGTGAATCAGGGACACCTGTGCTTCTAAGCCATAGAAGCGTGAGACCATGGCAGCCCACTAGGAGGTATTATAATAACCTAAATGTTTCCATCATTGTGTCTAGCAACATATCAAAGATATATCTGTTCACTCCCACTGTCTTGGCTGTATGGGTCTTCCACCACAAGCTCTTAAACTTTATGAGCAGTAATCGGTGTTATTATCAAAGTTATTTCACTAAAGAAATGTCTTCTAATTTAAGGAAAATGTTAAATATTCAACCCAGCACTTTCTTTATACCCACATCTCCACCTTAGGGGACATTCTCCCCAGGTTTGTAGTTTTAATTTTGTAAAGTCCATCACCACCTTTGCATGAGTTTGCTGGTTCTATGTTAGGTCACAGCAGCCCCAATGTAAGTTTCCCTGTGGTGACCTTTACCTCTTCCCTTCCTCCTTGATCTTTACCTGGAAGAGGCTAGTGAAATGCTATTTTGTGGCTTCTCAACACTGGACCCCCGGACACTTTAGCAGATTGTCCCTTTGGATGAATCAAACTTGTTTCCAAAATGCCAGAGATGGGGTAGATGCCTACTATTAAGAGTTAGAAAAGGGGGCTGGGAAGGTGGCTCAGTGGTAGAGCGCTTGCCTTGCATGCATGAGGCCCTGGGTTTGATTCCTCAGCACCACATAAGCAAAAAGAAAAAAGCCGGAAGTGGTGCTATGGCTCAAGTGGTAGAGTGCTAGTCTTGAGCTGAAGAGCTGAGGGACAGCGCCCAGGCCCAGAGTTCAGGCCCCACAACCGGAACCCCCTCCCCACAAAAAAAAAAAAAAAAAAGAGTTAGAAAAGGTAAAGTCTTCCACAAATGTTTAAGGGACACTGTCCCTTAGCTGTTTGCTCCAGGCCAGCAGTCTACCACTTGAGCCATAGCTCTACATTAGGTTTTTTGGTGGTTAATTGGAGATAAGAGTCTCACAGACGTTTCCCTGTCCAGACTAGTTTCAAACCATGATCCTCAAATCTCAGACTCCTAAGTAGCTAGGATGACAGTCATGAGCTATCAGTACCTTGGTCATTTTCTGTTTTTTAAACATCAAATCTAAGCCACGTGTTGATGTCTCATCATGCCTATAATCCTAGCTACACATGACTTTTTTTTTTTTTTTGTCAGTCATGGGGCTTGAACTCTGGGCCTGGGTGCTGCCCCTCTGCTCTTTAGATCAAGGCAAGCACTTTACCACTTGAGCCACAGCGCCACTTCCAGTTTTCTGGTGGTTAATTAGAGATAAGAGTCTCATGGACTTCCCTGCTCTGGCTGGTTTTGAACCACAATTCTCAGATCTCAGCCTCCTGAGAAGCTAGGATTACAGGCGTGAGCCAAAGGCACCTGGCCCTTGAGACTCGTATCTCCAATTAATCACAGACAAAGCCACAAGTGCTCAGTGTTTCAAGTGGTAAAACACTAGCTTTGAGCAAAATTTGCTCAGGGACAGCGCCCAAGCCCAGAGTTAAAGCCCCAGGACCGGCAAAAAATAAAGTAATAAAAATAAAATAAAATCTATAACTTGAAATACTTAATCAATGTTTCCTAACAGTAGTAACAATAATAACACTTTTACAGCTTATTAAATATTTACGATTAAACAATTTAAGTACTTCAGATGAATTGAACCTCTCTATTGTATGATAAATTCTATTTTGTCCATCATATAAATGAAGGTCTAGGGATTTGCCTGAAATTTCACAGCTAAGAAACAGCAGAGCCATGATTCCAGTCCAGTTTTAACTCACTCAAAGACTCAGAGTCTAGTTACTTGTATACTTAGGTTTCTCTTAATTATAAAATTATAATTATAAAATTCAGAGGAGAATCCTGATTGATTCAACTTAAACATGCTCAAGGTTTCCCTTCTCTCTGGATGATTGAAACTAAAGCAAAGCTTCTGGAGGCTGGAAGTAAAAGAGGCAAACTGTATGCTATTTTCCTAACCCAGTACCCAATGTGAGAAAGCAATGATAATAATTACTATTATTTTTATTTTTCATTATTCTTTATAGTATTATGTCAGCCCTCCTATCTCACCCCAATCCTCGCCAGTGCCATTTGTAAGACAGACTGTTCTGTTGCATATCCTATATGCCTACCTGAATGTTATATTAATATTAACAAATTATCTCTTTCATAGCTTTTTATAGCTGTATTTGCCAGATTCCTTGCTAGATGTAAGGTTAATTGAAATTGGTTGTTTAGAGATTTAGATTCTCCAGAATCACGGAAATGGAGAAAAAAAAATTTTTCTTGGTCTGTCATAGGCCTTGAACTCTGGGCCTGAGCACTGTCCCTCAGCTCTTCAGCTCAAGGCTAGTGCTCTACCACTTGAGTTACAGAACCACTTCCGGTTTTCTGGTGGTTTATTGGAGATAAGAGTTTCACAAGCTTTCCTGCCCAGTCTGGCTTTGAACCGCGATCCTCAGATCTCAGCCTCCTGAGTAGTTAGGTTACAGGCATGAGCCACTGGCGCCCGGCAAGAAATATTTTATATTGAATAGCTTTTGCATTCCTGCATCCTGTTTTTGTTAGTTGATGCTCCCTGTATGAGTCTGTTTTCTGTTGCTATTACAAAATACTTAAGGCTGGTTACCTTATAAAGAAAAGATTATGAACACTAGTGACTCACAGCAGTAATCCTAGCTATCCAGGAGGCTGAGATCTGAACTATGTTTTGAAACCAGCCTGGGAAAGAAAAATTCATTAGACTTCAATTAACCAGCAAAAAGCAGGGCTGGAGATGTGTCCCAAGTGGTAGTGCACTAGTCTAGCAAGTACAAAGCCTTGAGCTCAAACCCCAGTACTAACAAAAAGAAAGAAAAGGTATTTCTTTAGCTCAGAGTTTTGAAAGATAAATATCCACAATAAAATGACCCCCATCTGACCAGCCTCCTTCAGCCCCCTGTCTGTGTCAAAAATGGCAGAAAGAGGAAGGAACTGGCTGTGTGCATAAGAGGCCAAGTGCATAGGCCTTATTTTAAAACAACCAGCTCTTTCTCAGGAACTAACTCATTCCAGGAGACAAACATTAATCCCTCCGCTTGGGCTGCAAGCTTAGTAAAGCTAGGCTCCACCTCTTAAGGGTTCCAGCACTTTTAACCTCACCACACTGAGGACCAAACCACAACCTTCTTAAAAACAACAACAACAACAACAACAAACCATTTTTCTGACAGTCTGGCTGTGAGGTTGCCCCTGTGTTACATTGGAAACTGTCCCTATGGAAAAAAGCCCATAGAGTTAAGGCTTAAGTCACATTTCCAAGCTGTGTTTGACAGGAAATAGAAACTGTAGGAAAGAGAAAACACAGAGGACGTGTTTTAAAGTAGCAGCTAAATCATTTTGCATGGAAGTATGAGATTAATGGGGAAAAGAAGATTTGAATCTGCACACCCTCAGCTGCCTTCTCTCTCCTGTCAGTGGGAAGAAGAGAATCTCAACAAGCTGGCCAGACTTTGTGAAATGCAGAGATGTTAGGACAGATCTGAACATCTGAGCAGCAATTCAAATGCTATTGACTTAACAAAAACCAACTGTGTTTTTATGAACAGACCTAAATCATACCAGATATTTCAGGCGTTTTTTTTTTTTTTTTAAAGAGGCCCCAAGACCTCTTTCTGTAACTGAGCCACATGCTTCTACATGTACAAGGACACTGAAGAAGCCAGTGGGAGACACTTTTCTTTTGGTCTTTGGTGTCTTCTGCTCTCTCCTAGAATGCAGCATCAGGCTGTGGGCTTATGAAAAAGAAGTCCAACTCCCTGAACCCACTCACTTGTTTTATCCCTTTAGGGGGGAAAACTGCACATCTTGATTTCTGCACTTACTTCAGCTAGCTAGGTGAATCCGAGCAGCAGACTCAGGTGAGTGCTTGTTTTTAAGAGACCTTTATGCACATACATGCACATGCAACGTTCAAAACTGGAAGGTGCACTAGACTGTGTGCTCAGATTCCTGAATCAGGAGCTCAGGGCCAGGCCAATGTTTGGACCCAATAGCTGCAAATAGAAAATAATGAAGACTTGGGGTATGGCTCTGGGCATGATTTTGAGGAATGACTTGTGTGATCTAGGAGTGGGGAAAGAATTGGATCTCCCAGGAGCAGTAAAGTTGTACACACTGAAAATAGTGTTATTTCCTCTGGGGTTTTCCAGAAGGCTTGAAGAAAATGCAGTCAAGCACCTAATTGGGGACATGGAGCTTCAGTTTTCACGGGAATGAATAAGCCTAGCGTTGGAACTGATGGTGTCTAGAGGTACAGATTTGGTTTGTTTTCTTTTTTCCTACCAATTAAGAGGCAGGAAGGTAATTTTTTAAAGCAAAAGGAAAGTTATGATAGTGGTGAGACTCTCCATCCAGAGAGGGGCCTGAAGATGATTCTAATGGAGTCCTCTTGGAGGTCAGTTTTATAGTCCAGGACTCCTCCCATATCTCCTCCCCTGAGCTTTGCACTGATTGCTGGATGGCTTGTGCATGTACTGATCTGGCTATTTTCATTGATTGAGTAGGTACCAAGGGCATTATGAGAAGAAGCAGGTGGGTGAGAAGTCAAAATTATGGGAAGAAGAAGCATTTTAGCAGAAGCCTGTGGCACTATGGGAACAAGACATCCTATGATGGGGCATCTGCTATCTGCCACATGGTATGCCCACCACTTCCTATCCCTATTTATCTAACAGTTCCTCTTTCCCTCTCAGAACTATCCTTAGGGGACCTTGCAAGGAGCATACTGCAGCACACTTTATGTGGCTGACCATAAGAGAAATGACCAGACATGTTCCCCTCCCACTCAAAAACACCCTTGATGACTGGTCCTTGGAGTGGCCTCTCAGGCTCCACATTCTTCCAGAGTGGACCTGCCTCCATGGGATGTGAGGGAACTGCTCGCTTACCAAACAATCTGACTGTTGCCAGATGTGGGCTCCTGGCCAGCTCTCACATAATTCAGGCTGTTCTTTGTTTAACACAGCACAATTTAAAGGAGCCTTAGAAGTTGAGCTTTAATCTCCCCTTCCTCCTCTTCCTTACCTCCTCACATTCTCCTTCATCTTGGCAGCAAATGCTGTTACCCAGACATGTGACACAATTTTATTGTGCCTTCTGTACATCAATAGATGTACATGTGGCTGCAGATAACCAGCCTGTGCATTTCCCTTACACTTGCTAAAAAATTTAAGTAAAAGTAACTGAGAAGATCTGCCTTCTGCCTCCTGTTGCACAGGACTTGTCTTCCATGCATCCCTCCTGCAGTTTTCAGTTCTGGAACATCTTGCTGAGAAGTCCATTGCTTACATCCCAGCCAGGTAGAAGCAGATTCATTTCAGTCAATTGGTAAAAATCCTTTTAAGCCAGAAGCTGGAGACTTATGCCTATAATTCTAGCTACTTAGGATCCTGAGATCCCAGGATCTCAGTTCAAAGCCAGCCCAAGGTAGGAAAGTTCATAAGACTCTTCTCTCAGAAAAGAAGCCCACAAAAAAGCAAGAAGTAGAGTTGTAACTCAAGTGGCAGAGCACCAGCCTTGAGAAAAAGTAAAGGGATAGTGTCCAGACCCTGAGTTCAAGCACCACTACTGGCACAGAAAAAAAAAAATTAAAGCTGCTCTTTCTTCTCATCTATGCAGAGGTCTTCTGGTATTATCCAAGCACTCTACCATTGGAAATACACCCCACAAAACTACTGAAATTCAATCATACAGCTCTACCCTGTCCACTTCGGTTCTAATCATCTCCAAAAGGCCTCACCTCTAAGTTGGCTTAAGTTCTTAATACATTATAACTCATAATATATTTCTTTCTTTCTTTGTTTCTTCCTTCCTTCCTTCCTTCCTTCCTTCCTTCCTTCCTTTCTTCCTTCCTTCCTTCCTTCCTTTCTTTCTTTCTTTCTTTCTTTCTTTCTTTCTTTCTTTCTTTCTTTCTTTCTTTCTTTCTTTCTTTCTTTCTTTCTTTCTTTCTTTCTTTCTTTTTTTTTTTTGTCGGTTGTGGTGCTTGAACTCTGGGCCTGAGCACGGTCCCTCAGCTCTTCAGTTCAAGGCTAATGCTCTACCACTTGAGCTACAGCGCCACTTCCAGTTTTCTGGTGGTTTATTGGAGATAAGAGTTTCGTGGGCTTTCCTACCCAGGCTGGCTTTGAACCACGATCCTCAGATCTCAGCCTCCTGAGTAGCTAGGTTACAGGCATGAGCCACTGGCGCCCAGCTCTCAATACATTTCTTAATATGTTAGAATTAAACTCCAACATGAGTTGGGGCGGGAAAAAGCCATATATAACTCACAGCAGTCTCCCACACAGTTCTAGATTGTGTTTGTTTAAATGTGTGCAAATCTGTCACTAAGGTTAACTAAGCATAGGAAACAGAAGAAAAGGGGAAAATGGTTGTATGCCAGACCATACCTGCTTCTGTACTGAAATGCCCAAAGGTTAGTAAGGATACTTCCTAGACTCAACGCAAAGATCATGTCAAAGGCAGTCTTAATAACCCCTTGGGCAGCCTGGGGATAGTGACATGGAAGGGAAGAGGCTGCCCCTAGATCAGTGATTTCGATCCTTGAGTCACCATGGTGACTTGTGTACCATGTCAACCAGGAGCTGTGTGCTACTGGAGTGTTCCTAAAGTGATCAATCCCTGAACTGAGCAAGATGCTTAAAGATAATATATGTAAAATTCCTGACTTATAAAATAAAGTATCATGAGCTGGCGATTTATCATCTCCTTGTGACTTCTAGTGGTTGTGGTATGTTAACGCTCACTTGAATTGGGGGCTGGCAATTAAGTTGGTTTTAATCAAAGGGCTCTCTTTATTCCCATATTCCATGTTTTATTCTAAAACCTGTGCATGCATTTATTTTCCCTTCAGAAAACTATCAGATTTGAGATGGTGATTAACAAGCATTTTGTAGTCTGCTCAGCCAGCAAGTGAAGCCTTTTCTTGATTTAGCACTTGGATGCAGATGTGAAAAGTCATGTAGACCCTAGGGTGGGCTGCAACATTTCCAAAAAGAAGGCCTGTTAACTTGAAAGAAATCTCTGACACCAGATTGCTTTGATAGAGTTGCACTCTTAATTATCAGAGTGCCTTGGAACCATGTGCTGGTTGGCTCCAGGTCACTTAATTTCTGTTTATTCTTCATACTGATCATCCCCAAGTTGAAGAAGACGGGTCTCAATAGCAGAAGCCCAATTTTTTTTCGTTACCCACTTAGAAGTGTCTAGAGGATTTATTTACTAGTCTTAGGAAAGGGGAGACACACGTAGTAGGTTCAGGACAATTTGTTTCTGGTTTACAGTGAAGTGCTTTGATTTCACTCTAGGTAAGATCAGCCGTGTATGCCCAGAACCTTGCTTGTGGCAATTCTATAGGTTCCTGTACCCCAGGTACCTTCAACATCTGTCAGGGAAGTGGGAGTGAGTGAGGAGTCAGATGAATAAAGGTTACACTTCTCTGAGACTGGAAGGGCAAGATGTTGGGGAAAATGCAGAATGGATTCTGTGAAAGCAGGAAGGATGAGAGGTGCTTTGAATGTAATCTATATGCCAAATATGAGCAAACTTTCAACTGAGATATCCTGTGGTACGAGGTGGGGGACATCTTGTGACCCTCTGCTTAAGAGCACAACAGTGTCCACCCACAATCTCACCCATGCTCTGGTGACTTCTATAAAAACCAACCAGTATGTACACAAACAAGACCAGTATTAGCTACCATCAAACAGGAGAAAGTGGGTCTGTGTCCTTTGTAAGAAGGCGATCCTTGTCTGTATTCCCTTTCATACTCTGAATTAAAAAGTATCAAGTGGGAGAGTAAACATAAAGGCTTTGTTATGTACTTTGGGCTATTAAAAATAATGCTTAGCTAGGCACTTCTGGCTCAATCCTGTAATCCTAACTGCTCAGAAGGTTGAGATCTGAGGATCATGATTAAAAGCCAGTCCAGGCAGGAAAGTTCATGAGACTCTTACCTCCAATTAATGAACAAAAAGCCAGAAGTGAGATGTGGCTCAAGTTGTGGCTCGAGAGTCTTGAGTATGCTAAGCAAAGCTGGGTGCCATTGGCTCATGCCTATAATCCTAGCTATTCCAGAGATTGAGATCTGAGGATCCTGGTTCAAATCCAGCCCAGGCAGGAACGTCCACCAGACTCTTATCTCCAATTAACCACCAGAAAACGGGAAGTAGTGCTTTGGATCAAGTGGTAGAGTGCTCACCTTGAGCTGAAGAGCTCAGGGACAGTGCCCAAGCCCAGAGTTCGAGCCCCCATGACTGACAAAAAAAAAAAAAAAAAAAAGCTAAGCAAGAGTGTATCATGCCTTGACTTCAAGCTCTAATACCAGAAACTCTTTCTCTCTCCCTCTCTCTCTCTCTCTCTCTCTCTCTCTCTCTCTCACACACACACACACATACATACACACACACACACAAACACATACATACACACACACAAACACACACACATGCACACATACTCATTTTAAAAATTGTATGTTGTAAAGGGGATCTGTTTTCATCAGGCCAAATTTTAATCAACTTCCTAAAGCTTGAAGTCAAAGTGGATAGAAGAAAAAGGGGATTCTTCACAGCTGGACTGTCAAGAACTGACAGAGCTTAGAGATTGTATAACCATAGGTCCTGTTCTCCTGATGTTTCTTTCCTTCAGGCCAGGGCTCCAAGAAGCAAGAAGGGCTAGTTCTCAGCCTGAGAGGGCAGAAGGCCATCCTGAAATGGATTCTTCATCATCTTCTTGGCAGAGAGTACCTGCTTGGACTTTGAAAAAGACTGTGAGACCTTCGGAGACATTCTGAATGCATTGGTGAGCCACTAGGACCCTCAGCTGCCCTTCCAGTCACCTAAGGCCTCCTAGCTAGTCTACTTGCTGTTATTACAGCATTCCCCAGAAAGGAGTCTGGTAGCTAGCATTTACAATTAGTTTTTCTCCCTCTTTTCCTCTCCCTCTGTTTCTGTCCCTCTCAGTGCCTCAATGGTCTCTCTGCATCTTCCTTCCTTCCTTCCTTCCTTCCTTCCTTCCTTCCTTCCTCCCTCCTTCTCTCTCTCTCTTTCTTTCTCTCTTTCTTTCTCTCTCTCTTTCTCTCTTTCTCTCTCTCTCTCTTTCTCTCTCTCTCTTTCTTTCTTTCTCTCTCTTTCTTTCTCTCTCTCTTTCTTTCTTTCTCTCTCTCTCTTTCTCTCTCTCTCTTTCTCTCTCTCTCTTTCTCTCTCTCTTTCTTTCTCTCTCTCTTTCTTTCTCTCTCTCTTTCTTTCTCTCTCTCTTTCTTTCTCTCTCTCTTTCTTTCTCTCTCTCTTTCTTTCTCTCTCTCTTTCTCTTTCTCTCTCTCTTTCTTTCTTTCTTTCTTTCTTTCTTTCTTTCTTTCTTTCCCATGGGGCTTCAACTCCAGGCTTAGACATTGTTCCTGAGCTTTTTTGCTGCAGAATGGCCTTCTTCAACTTGAGCTACAGCTACACTTCCTGCTTTTTGTTTGGTAATTCGTTTGCCTAGGCTGGCTTCAAAGCACAATCCTCAAATCTCAATCTCCTGAGTAGTTGGTATTATAGGTGTGAGCTACTGGTGCCCTACTTTGCTTCTTCTTTCGGGAGTATTTCTCCCTGTCTCATGTCTCTGCTCTCTCTAAGTATTCTGTCTGCCTCTATCTTTCTCTTTTCTCACTCTGCCCTTTGAACACAAGGCTGTCCCTCTACCCCTGTGGTGGACCAGCCATGATAGGAGCCAGCAGCATCATTCCCAAGCTCCACTTGGGAATAAGGACATTTCCTGTGGCTCTTTGCAGGCATCTCCATTAAGGCAACACACTTGTGTCTCTCAGTTCCCATAAGTGCTCAGTCCCATAGAAAACAACAGCCTAAGCAAGTCATACTTCTTGACTCCCTAAAACTGGCCACTTCCCCGTGCAGGGCAGCATGAATCAGGCTCAGGCTCATGACCCATCACCTGGACAACCTGACATTCTTCAACACAAGCTCATGTTTCCAGCAGCAGACCCTCCTGTTTCACTTTTCAGTTAGTTTAGAAATTGGGTAATAACAAAAATGACAACACATTAGACTCCTTCAAAGGCCCCCAAGTCACTATACCCAAAATTGTGACTTCATATCCCAAGACCCACTTGATAGGGTCTCCTCTTGGAGTTTTAGTCTATTTTAAGTTCTAAGTTTCTTCTCTGTTTTCATTCTAGGGTATCTGTTCCTTTTGTCCAATTATTTCTGATTCCCTTCCATTCCAAGCACCTGGGAAGATTGTACTGCTCCCAATCACTTTGCCTGAATCTGTTCATTGCTACTGTAACAGAGTACCTGAGTCTCAGTCACTTACAAACAAAAAAAAAGTTTTCTCCTGTTGGGAAATGCAAGAGCAGGCCACTAGCGTGTGGTGACATTATGCTATGAAGGTGAAAGGACAGGCGAGCATGACTGGAAAGGACAAGAGAGGGCTAAGCTTGCTTCTATAACAAATGTACTCTCATAACAACTGATCACTACCACAGACACATTAATCCAATCACCTCCCAGTACTATTGCACTGGAGGTTAAGTTTCCAACAGAGAAACCCAGAGAGCACATTCCTACTACAACAATGCTGAAATTAGGCCCTCACCCTCTGCTTTCTGATAAAGTATGAGCAGAGGATGTGCGCCTCCTTGGAGGCAGGCCTTTGGTCATCAGCATCACACTCAATCTTTCCCCATGTGGCAGCCTAAATTGATGCAAAGACATGAAAAGGGCAGAGATATACCATCTTTCTATAGCACCTAGAATATTTAGGCTTTTATGCCATCCAATTTTTATCAACCAGCTCTGCTATTGGGAACAGAGTTAGGGCAAGGACCATCAGGGCACGAACAGACCATCTCTTCCAAGGAAACCATATATAGCAATAGGTAATTGAACCCAGGCCACATTGTAAATTCTTGATGCCAGAGACCATTGTTCTGGAGGCTCCTGGACACAGCAGAATGTCTGTTCATGACAAAAAGCCATCGTGGATCCCAGGCACTGAGATTAGTACTATTTGTTATCACAGCATGCCTTAGCCTGGGGCTGGCTTTTGGTTTATGTCTGTCTTTCCTTCTTTCTTTCTTTCTTTCTTTCTTTCTTTCTTTCTTTCTTTCTTTCTTTCTTTCTTTCTTTCTTTCTTTCTTTTCTTCCTTCCTTCCTTTCTTCTTTTTTTGTTTTGCTATTCTCTCTCTCTCTCTCTCTCTCTCTCTCTCTCTCTCTCTCTCTCTCTCTCTCTCTCTCTCTCTCACTTTCTGTATGTGTTTATGTGCTGGTCCTTTGGCTTAAACACAGGGCCTGGGCACTTGAGTCTTTTTTTTTTTTTCTTTTGCTCAAGACTAGAGTTCTACTTCTGACTTTTTTTTGGTAGTTAACTGGAGTTTGTCTCATGGACTTTCTTGCCTGGGTTGGCTTCAAACAGTCTTCAGATCTCAACCTCCTGAGTAGCTATGATTACAGGTGTAAGCCACCAGCACCCGCTGAATTTGTGTTCTTACACAAAAAATGTGAGTTAACACATGTGTTTCTTAGCTTGATATAGACATCCCACAAGATAAACTATTTTAAAACAATTACTGCACACAATAAATATAGCCAAGTTTATGTCAGTTAAACAAACAACAAACAAATATTTTTGAAATATTTTTATTGTAAAGATACTGTATATTGTAAAGATACATAGGGATTACAATTACATGAGTAAGGTATTGAGTAATGAGTAAGGTAATGAGTACATTTCCTCTCGAGCATTGTTACCCCCTCCTTTGTTTTTCCTCTACTATCCCTACAAAGAAGTATTTTCAAGTCCAATGCTCTAAAATATCATCTCAGGAACTGGATAGGTAAAGAGATGTTTATTCATTTTTATGGGGGGGGTATTTGCACTGTCATTTGGCTCCCCCCGCCCCAGGCTAGCACTCTATCACTTGAGCCATACCAGTATTTGTGGGCTTTTCTTAGTTTAAAATGTGAGTCTCATAAACTTTCCTGTCTAGGCTGTCTTTGAACAGTGGTCTTCACATCTCAGCCCTCTGAGTAGCTAGGATTATAGGTCTGAAGTGTTTTCAAGCCTATATGAAGGAAGAACAAACAGACTCAGGAAAATTTAAAAAGAAATCTCAAACTACTTGTAGGCTTGACACTGAATCCCTGGTTAGTTAGAAAGGGAATAGGAAGAGAGTAATATGTCACTCAGAAGCTATTTTGAAAGCCAGGTTCTTCTGTTGAAAACTCTCAGGACAGCAAGGGAGAAATTTCAGTTCAGAAGCAAGTAAGCCCTTACAGGGGAAGCCCCCCTTCCTCTCAACAAAACAACCTTCAGTTCCCAGCAGGACACACACCACATGTGGTGTCATGAATGAATTCTGAAAGGGATATGAGAGCAAGTGTTTAATTATGCTTGGCGTGGCTGCACCTTTTTACTCTTAAGACAGGAAATCCCTGGACTATTAACTGGATTCAACCTCTACAAACCAAAAATGTGAGCCTTTCTGGCTGCTTTTCCAAGACAGCCAAAGCCAGCTGCATTTCTGGAGCAACAGTAGCACCTGGATCTAAAGCTTACTCTGTGGGTCCCTGTGGTTAAAGGCCAAGTGGCCATCCCACAAAATTCTCAACACAGGAAAAAGAAGTAATTGAGCTTCAGGGCCAGTTCCACAGCATCTGGCTGGGAGAGAGTTAATCAGCGTTCTGTTTCTATAATAAATGCCTGAGATAAACCAACTTATACAGAGAAGGATTTATTTTTGAGTAATGATTTTAGAGGATTTAGTCCAGGGACAGTTGGCTTCACTGCTTTTTGGTCATTGAAGAGGCAGCACATCATGGTGGGAGCAAGACGAACTTCACAAGTCAAGTCACAAGAGAGAAGGCGAAGAGGCCAGCATACCACAATCTCCTTCATGGTACATCTCTAATGGCTGAAATTCACCTCCACTGGACTCACCTCCTAAAAACTAGTCCACTGGGGACCAAGCCTTCAGTACATGAAACTTTGTGGGGCATTTCAGATCCAAACTGAAGGAACTGAAGTTTGGTAAGTGGAATTGCTGCCCTGAATTTTCCTGCAGAGGTTCTAGAATGTTCATGTGTGCGTGTGTGTGTGTGTGTGTGTGTGTGTGTGTGTGTGTGTGTGTGTGTGTGTGTGTCTGTATGTCTGTGTCTGTGTGTGTGTATTGTCCCTTAGCTTTTCTGCTCAAGACTATTGCTTGAGTCACAAGTCTCACAGACTCTCCTGCCCAAGCTAGCCTTGAACCTCAATCCTTATCTCAGCCTCCTGGTAGCTAGGATTACAGCCGTCAGCCATTGGCACCCAGCTTGGAATAGTTTTATTTGGAGTCTTACTGAGGCCTCTGCAAAGAGGAAGAAACAAGGATGGGGCAGCCACAAGTAGAGGAAGAAACAGCCAGAACAAAGAATCTCTATGTCTTTCCACATATGCTTCCTGTAATTATATAAAATCTCACACCCTCCTTCAAAGTAGTAATGATCTACACAAATTCTGTGATTAACACTACTCCAGAAACAGCAACAGTGACGTTCAAAGACAGTTTCTTAGCCACAGTCTCATTACCCTATCTAGAATTTAGAGTCCCTTTTGGTACTGGAACTTGAACTCAGGAACTTTCAATGGCTAACTAAAGTCTCATGGACTTTCTTACCCAAGCTGGCTTTGAACCGAAACCCTCAGATCTTAGCCTCTTGAGTAGCAAGGATTACATGGAGCCTGTTGTTATTGATAGTTAGTTTTCACACTATCTACTTACCCATTTAGAACATAGCCATTTAGTCACTCAGTGTTTATCAAGTGCATATTACCTGCTAACTAGGCCCTAGATGTTGGATAAAGAGGAATCAAAACTTAATGCTTGCTGTAGAGGAAGATAAACAAAGACACATTAACACCTTGTGGCATATCCTAGGGTAAAGATGTATGTTGGTCAGGTGGGGAAGCCACTATCATCCCACAGATGGTGTGGTGGGGTTTCAGGCATGATTTTCTGCAAATAATAAAAGTCTATTCCTTTCTCCATTTTCAATTCAAGTGTATTGACCAAATCCTCATTCAAGTGAAAATTTAAAATCATAAAGTTTCATAAAACCTTTGAATCTTGAAAATGTTAATGGATTAATTCAATTCTATCCAATCTTATGACAGAGAAAATTGAGTTTGTGAAGACTTGTCCACAGTCTCAGGGCTGCAGGGACTGGGAACAAGAGAAGGCTCTTGGGAAGTAAGCATATGCTTTGAGTATCTCCTAGTTATTCTATTTACCAAACCTCCCCTAAGTAACCACAATCATTCACTTTGCCCACAAATCTGTGAACCAGGCTGGGCTTGGCAAGGCACACTTATATCTGATCTATGTGACATCAGTGGGGTTGACTCAATGAAGCGGGAAGATCACCTTCTATGAGGGCTCACTCCTGTGGCTAGCAAGATGGTCCTTGCTATTAGCTGGAGAGCAAGAAATGAATGGTATGAATGGTATCTTCCACAAATGAATCATATGCAAATAGCACATACACTAAAAGAAATGGAAAAAGAAAGATGCATTATTCACTAAATAATCCTAAGGCAACTGAAGAACCACCTAAAAAATTTCCTACTCAAGTCCTTACATCAAAATATAAATCAAAGTTGAAATTAAAAAGAAATCATAAAAGCAAAAAACTGTACTATTTTAAAGTATTTGGATTCTGGAAGCCCTTTGTAAATATCATACAAGGTACAGAGAACATGGAGAAACATATTGATACACATATCCACATAAAAATGTGAAATAGCTATATAGCAGATGATGAGAATGATTTTAATGTGAAAATACAGACAGAAGAAACTCATCAGGTTGAAAAACATTTTATAAAACATATACAAGGTGCTAACTTCAAACATACTTACAAATATGTACTTAGTTAACAACCCCCCCAAATTGGATTTATAAAAAGATATTAACAAATTTTGCTACCTCTAGGAAAAGAGACAGAATTTGTCTGGGATAAATATTTTTTTATGTGCCCTTTTGGATTGAGGGTTGAATTTATCCATGTTGCTTCTTGTAATTAAAAAAAATACAAACAAGCAATTTTCTAAAAGCTTCTAGTTGCTGTCATGAAGCTACAGTAGTGGCTGCAGGTCACAGTGGGAGGGCACTTAAGGCAAGGACATCTTTCCCAGACTTGTGGACTCACATCTGGCAAAGCCAGTGTTGAAGGAAAAGACCTCGAAAGACTTCACACAAAGCTTTCACTTAAATACATAGTTTGTTGTTAAATAAATGTGTGCAACCTGGAGAAAGACGAGTTTTTCAGTCTTCCAAAACAATTCTTTCTTTGCAATAATTATCAAAAATAGCTTACCTGGGGGCTGGTGGCTTACCTCCATCATCTTAGCTACTCAGGAGACTGAGATCTGAGGATTGCAGTTCAAAGCTAGCCCAGGCAGGAAGGTCTGTGAGACTCTTATCTTAAATGAACTAACAAAAAAGCTGGAAGTAGAGCTGTGGCTCAAGTGGTAGAGCACCAGCCTTAAGCTCAGGGACAGTGATCAGGCCCCAAATTCAAGTCCCAGGACCAGTAATTAAAAAAAAAATAGCCCAGGTTCCACTATGTGGGACCACAGCAAGTCCATCCAATCAAGTTAAAGAGTCATTTCTAGCAAATTGTATGCATGTATATATGGATAGATGTATGTATGGATGGATATATAATGAAATATGTAAGCTATATATAAGCTATATATATTGTTATCATTTGGATCTTGTATATCCCCTAAAATCCCATGAGTTAAAGGCATAATAGCCAGCCTGTGGCTTTATTGAAAAGTGGTAGAACATTTCAGAGTAGAGCTTATTAGAAGGCATTTAGGTCATTGGGGCTTTGAAGAGAAAATTAAAACCCTACGACGGTCTTGTTTCTTTCTTTGCTTCCTGTTGGCATTTGATGAGCAGCCCCTCTATCATGCCCTACTGCCATGTACTGTGTTGCCACAGGCCAAGAGCAACAAGGCCAAGTGATGATGAGCTGAAATCCCTCAAATCATGGGGCAAAATAAACGGTTTTTTCCCTTAAAAGTTTATTATCTCCATGTTTTGTCACAATAACAGAATGCTAACACAAGTAGTAACTCAGTTTAGTAAAATATAATGAAAACAAGAGAGTCTGCAAAGATACACATGTGCAACTAAAGCTCAAATTATACACTTTCAGAAATAGATGTTGATGTTTTCTCTAGAAACACAGTTAAAAGAAATGGATTATTTACCACATGGATGGTTTCATGTGTGACTGGCTAGTCAGGTTCCACCTTAAAGAGGACTCCTTCAAGGCATCATTTTTTCCTAGGGTGCTTGCAGAAGCCAACGCGTAGCCCAGAGCAATAGCCTTTTATGTTTGTCTTCTTTCCACACACAAAAAAGCCCCACCATAGAGGCTTTGGAGCCTCACACTAGGGTTTTGGAAGCCCTGGATTTCATTTTATCTGTCCTCTAACTTCTTCTCCTGCCCCTTTCCACCACCCCTACTAACATGCTCCTCCCCAGTCATCACGCCTGGTCCATGAAGATGGGTGCATGTCATCATCAGCCCCGATGCTCTGCCCTCCAAGACCAATTTCCATTCCTCCCTTTGCCTGAACTCTGGCTCAGTGGGAAGCTCTTTTCTCTGATTATAACACTACGAGTGATGGGCAGAGATCGACTATTTGCTGAAATGTCAAGGTTACATGCCAATCAATTCAGATCTCCTGATTTATCCCCAGCTTATGACTTTGGAAGGTGATCCTCTACAGGCTCCAACATTGTGTTTCTTTTCCTTCTTTTTCTAATGTGACTTTCTGGATTTTTTTCTGTTGTTTCTGAAATGAGCTCTGAAAATCAGCATCACCTCCTCCTCTCTTCTTCAAAAGGATTTTTGCCTGGCCTGTTTCTGAAACTCTACATGAATGTAATGTAATTTAATTTTAATTAGCAAGGTGATATGATTGGGTAGAGATTGAGTATGTCCCCTAAGGCTTCAAGTGATGAAATTTCATCTCCAGTATGAGGTATTAAGAGAGTAGAAATGTATTTCAACTGTAGTGCTTCAGGGTGGACCCTCTGGAGGCCATATTGATTCAATAAGGTCATTAGGACAGAGCGCCTATGATTCTGGTGGCTTAAAAAAGAAGAAAGATCAGAAGACAGATACATACTTCCTGTCTCTTGACATATGCTGGTCACAGCCCTGGGAATCTGTCAATAAGATGGTTACCAGAGAAGGCCTCCTGATTTTACACCCCCAGAACTATGAACCAAAAGAAACTTGTTTGCTTGATAAAGTAGCCTGGCTTAGGAATTTTGTTATAGGTATAAAGGCCTTAATCCTTGAACAGTCTCAATTTTTTTATGAAAGCCTATAAAAATTGATTTGGGATTTACCTCAACAAATGTTTCATGGAAATTATTTCAAGGAGTATTCTATATCAAAAAATGACTTTCATTCATAGATGCAAAATTTTAGTAATGTATTTTAATGCTTTAAAAATGCTTAGTCACATTGATGAAAAGAGTTCATAAAGCCAGAAGCTCTATGAAATTAGAACTAAAAATATTTAGGCCAGGTGCTGGTGGCTCACACCTATAATCCAAGCTACTCAGGAGGCTGAGATCTGAAAATCTCAGTTCAAAGCCAAGCCTGGACAAGAAAGTCCATGAGACTCTTATCTCTAATTAAGTACCAAAAAAGTCAGAAGTAGAGCTATGGCTCAAATGTTAGAGAGCTATCCTTGAGCAACGAAGCTCAGGAACTATACCCAAGCCCTGATTTCAAGCCCTAGGACTGGCATATACACAAACAAGTAGAATTTTGTATGTAATAGCTCTTTTACATCCTATTTTGCTTTCCAAAGTTTCTGTTCCTCACAGTTTGAAAGTACTAAATAGAAAATTCCAGTGATAAACAATTCATACGTTTTTACATTGGACGTCATTCTGAGAAGCATGCCCCACATCAGACATAAATCATCACTTTGCCCAGCATGCCCATACTGTGAAGTTGCTTATGTGTTGGTGTAGATATGGAGAGATACTCACTCATTAATCCAGTGGAAGACAAATAATTAATGATCTCCTATCTAATTACTGGGTGCTAATATTCACTGAACTTTTTATCTTAGAAAGTAGATAAGAAAAATGGTTATTTGTTCAGTATAATTATAATAGTGTGATTGTCTTCCTTCCTCTCTTTTTTTCTCTCTCTCCTTTCTTTTTCTCTTGTTTTCTCTTTTGAGATAGATTCTTACTTTGTAGCTGGGGCTGGACACAACATTGTGATCCTCTTGCCTCAGCCTCCTGAGTGCTGGGATTGCAGGCATGAACTACCACACCCAGCTCAGTATGTAAGAGTGTAGATGGTTTTCTCAGGTTTCTGAGATTATTTTAATTAGTATCTAAGAGGCACCGATTTCCTTGTTGTATTCTACTGTGCCAGGATCACACATACTGTGTCCAAGGAGTAGGAGTCAGGAATAGATAGTTAAAAGTCAGATTCATAACCCTCAAAAAGAAAGATGGAAGAATTAAATGATTGCTAAGTAGTGTCAAGATAGTTGCACATTATATTGTGTTGGTAGGTGACTGGGAGTTGGGCAATAGAACATTACGATATTTTTTTTTACTACTTGAAATATAAAAATGCAATTTTGAGACTTTTGGTTACTTCGCTTGTTGTTTATGTTTATTTTGTAAGAAGACTAGTCATGTTTTGACATTATTTGTCTTCATAGATACTGATTTGCCTTTGTTTATTCGCTCCCATGATCTAATCAGTAATGCTGACGGCATGGGTGGTATTACTAATGGTAGAAGCCAGGCAAGGTCCCAGGAGTGTTTTAAATGGCTTTAGAACTGAGTATACATTTATTCTCCATAACTCGGATGAATATCAAAGCCTAGAAAAGTTAACTGTCATGCTCAAAGTCACCTAGAAACCTGGGTTCCACCAGGATAGTAGGGATCCTGCTTCTCTCTCATTGACTTAGTCCACTCAAGAAAATTAATCCACAGTCCATCGTTTCAACTCCTTCAAAATAATGTACCAATGATTTTAGTCTGGTTATCACCTCTAGATTTCAAACTTTTATATCTAACTGCTACCCGGGTTTCTCTACCTGTGAAGACAAATCCCATCCTGACATCAAACAGCTCCCTGCTCCTGGATGTCTTGCCTATGCAATGTCTCCACCCTGAACTCAGGGGCTGAGATGGTCTGATGAAGGTGGACTTATTTTCTTTGGATGAGTTTGGTTCAAATATTGAATGGGATATACTAAAAAGAAATATTCACTGTTTATATGAAGTACAAAGTGAGGTCCTAGCAGAGATCTAGCAGCAAGCACAGAAGTGGCTCTTCAAGTCTCCCTGGTCCCTACTACTGTATCAGCAGTCCACTCCTGCCATCTATCCAAAAGTTTCCACTACCCCTCTCTCCCCAAGTCCTCATTCCTCCATCTGTTGTCCATGTAGGTCCTCATCATCTCTAGCCTCTTTCTTAAACATTTTCCTTGTTTCTTCTATTGCTATTTCCCCCACTTAACCCTTCTTCCAGGCCTCAGTCAGAAAAATTCTCCTATGATGACACAAGCAGCCTGTGTCATGCTGAACACTCTTCTTCTCTTCCTTCCCATTCCCCATCTCATTCTCCTTACCTTCTAATCCCTGGCTACAACAACAGTGTTCATCCAGGAGTGCTCATTGACACTCACAAAGTTTATGAGCAAAACCAGCATAGTACAGGCAAGTCTTAGTCTTAGTACATTGATGTCAGCAGCTGTATAGTGAGCTTAGGTAGTAACAGTTCCTCAAAGTTCCCTTAATGATCCCAATATGAAGCCTGGATGGGACCAGAGACCTACAGCATGGAGTTTACAAATATCCTGAAGCCCCTTCTACCTTCCACCTAAAGACATTATCAGCCTCAGGCACTGCAGTTCCCTGATCACACCTTGTGCCCAGCAGCCAGCCTTCATAGTCCTTCCTCCACAGGGGCTGTTCTTCATCCTCATTCTTCTCCATCTGGAAAAAGCCTTTCATTCCTCTCTCCCCACCCTCCTCTGCCTGATAACTCACAGCTAAGTTTAAAACTCAGATTAGGAACCATTTTTTCCAGAAATCTTCACTTGTCATTGATTGTATGACTAGCCCTCATTTGGATTCCAAAGGAGTCCCTATTTATATGCTGCTTCATATCTCTACCTCTAAACTATCAGATCTTTCATAGTAACTACTATGTCTTAGTTAATTTTTGTAGGTCCTGGGACCAAGCATATTGCTGACAGTATATGTGGATGGACAGATGCATAAATGAACGGATGGAGGGATGGATGGATGGATGGATGGAGTGTATGAATGAATGTACAAAATGAATGAATGGTGTGACAAAGCCACAATTCTAACTCCAGTCTTTTTAAATCCAAAATCTCTGCCTCCTAATACTTCATAAGAAGATTTGCACTGTCACATAATAAATTGGAATCCAACATTCTACATGTGTCTTATATTACAATGGCGGCTCATGTTCAGAACAACAGTCCTAACACCAGTTCCCACAGGCCCTTCTTCTTTTTGGGGGGGGGGGTGTCTGGTCGTGGGCCTGAACTCTGGGCCTGGGCACTGTCCCTCAGCTCTTCAGCTCAAGGCGAGTGATCTACCACTTGAGCCACAGCGCCGCTTCCAGTCTTTTTTTTTCTGCTTATGTGGTGCTGAGGAATCAAACCCAGGGCCTCATGTATGCAAGGCAAGTGCTCTACCACTGAGCCACCTTCCCAGCCCCCCACAGACCCTTCTTAAGCTCACAGTTTTGCATATGTTACCCTTCTCCTTTTGCTATACCTGCTGAAGTCCCAGGCATCCGTAAGCATTCAGTTAAAATATAATAAGACTTTGGGTGTCTTTTCTCCCTCCACACATGTGTACACTCAAACCGAGTCCTCAGTGTTTAATGTTACAGTTCCAGTGTCTGCCTCTCTACTACCCTGAAAACTCTCCAGAGCCCTGGACAACCCTTATGCAAAATGCATTATGAATAATCACTGTGTTTCTGTTTGTGAATGATTATATTCTATAGAAATTTGTTAAGTTAGGATCTGGAGGAAAAGCTGGGGGCTAAATAAGCTATCACGTAGAAACCAGTTTTAGTGTTCCAGTGGAAAATCTAAGGCTAGAGAATTTTACCCAGTGTGCCATCATAGCACAGAGAGTTTGGCCAGAGAGGAAAAACTCAGGCAACTTGGTTAAGGACAAAGATTCAAGCCCTCACTGGTGTTTGCAATGGTGGTGGCAGTGGCAGCTACTGCCACAGCCTCCATATCAACAGAGAGAGCCTGGGACAAAGGTGCCAGAGGCAGTGTGTGAGAAGATTCTACTCACCACCAGCAAGGAGCAGAAATCTTCACTCTACTGACCACAGACAGTCACAGATTGTGCATGGCACAGAAACCAAGGGAAAGGCATGAATACCCCACAGACATCCTTATTCCTTCTCACTGAGGAGCGGTGGGATGGTAGCCCCTCTCCCACCACCGGAGAAGAACTCCATCTTTGATACTGACAAAGACTGGGCCAGAGCAGCTAGCAAGTAACTCAGGCCTTGGAAGAACACAATAGGAGCCATTCAACAAGAGAAAGGAAACTGACCTGCGTGGTTGCTCCACCCCTAGAAAAGTTGCCCTTCCTAAACAGAGGCAGCTCCACAAGGGCAGGGTCACTGTCCTCAGTGGGTAAACAGAGCCAGAGGATGCCCTACGCTCTGCAGCACTGGGAAGCAACTCCAGCTGCTGGAAGGTAAAAGAAAAACAATTGGAAACTCATTAAACATAAATCCTGAGAATGCTGGGCTGCTTGAGTCTCTCAGGAGCTAACTCATCAGGGTAAAGCTACTGATTGCTGACAGGCCACAGCCCTACCTGCAACCTAGCTCCTTCACAGCAACTCTAAGCTAGAGGAAACAGACATCTCCCTCTTTTGTGATACTCAATGCAGATCACCCTCTCACTAAACTAGCCTGGGAGGAGGGTTAGAAAGTCTTTGGGAAGGCAGAGCTTCTTTCTGCCTTCTCAAACAAACTGATTTAAGAAACCAATCAATAGAGTTCAGGCCCCAAAACTGACAAAAGAGAAAAAAATAAAAACAATCAAGCCACAGGAAAACCAAACACACAAGCAAACCAGACTACACCAAGAGACTGGTTGCAGACACAGAAGAGACACAGAAAAGCAAGAAGAGCCTGGAATGATGTATGCCACACCCTACAGACAAACAACTATCAACCAAGACTACTGTACCCAGCAAAACTCTTGTTCATAACAAAAGGACAAATAAAAAGCTTCCACAGCAAAGAAAAATTGAAACTATATATCTCCACCAAACCAGTTCTACAAAAGATACTTAAAGATGTCCTACAAATAGAAAACCAAAAGCACAATAAAGGCCAAGAAATGGCTCCCAAACAGAAAATCTAAGAATCATAGGAAGAACCCAGTTGGCACAGCCCCCAAGCCGGTGGATAACATGACAGGAACTACCTAATACCTCTCAGTCCTAACTCTCAATATTAATAAATTTAACTCTCCAATTAAGTGACAGACTGACTACTTGGATCAAAAGACAAGGTCCTTCTATCTGCTGCCTTTAAGAGACACACCTTGCCCATAAAACAAACATATTCTGAAAGTGAAAGGCAAAGAGCAAAGAGCTCCCATAAACAGGCGGGAGTTGCAACCCTAATATCAGATAAAATAGACTTCAAATTAAAATTATCAAGAAGAGATAAAAAATGTCATTACATAGTAATTAAGAGATTTCCCCTTCAGGAAGATATTAGAATTCTAAATATCTATTTACCAAATAATGGAGCACCCAAATTTATCCAAGAAACACTACTTTCCCTAAAATCACACATAGATCCAAATACATTAATTGTTGGGGACTTTAATACACCACTATCCCTGCTGGATAGATCAACCTGGCAAAAACTCAACAGAGAAATGCCAGATCTAAACAACTGCATAGATCAATTTGCCTTAACAGACATCTACTGAATATTTCACCCAGCACCATCAGAATATGTGTTCTTCTCAGCAGCACAGAGAACATTATCCAAAATAGACTACATTTTAGGTCATAAAGCAAATTTGTCCAAATTCAGAAACATCGAAATTATGCCCTGCATCCTCTCAGCTCACAAGGAAATAAAATTAGAATTCAACACCAAAAGCCACCAAAGAAAATCATGTAACACATGGAGGCTGAACAACGCACTATTGAACCACCAGTGGGTCATGGAAGATATTAGAAAGGAAATTCAAATGTTCATGATATTTAACAAAAATGAACACACAAATTACCAGCTACTCTGGAACACAGAAAAGGCAGTACTCAGAGGCAAGTTTATTGCTCTGAGTTCCTACATCAACAAATTGGAGAGATCTGTAACCTTGAAAAAGACCAACAAGCTAAACCCCAATCCAGTAGACAGAAACAAATAATCAAAATCAAATCAGAACTAAATGAAATAGAGTCCAAAAAACATAGAAAGAATCAACAAAACAAAGCTTTGGTTCTTTGAAAAAAAATTAACAAAATTGACAAACCCTTAGCAAATCTTATCAGAATATGAAGAGAACATACCCAAATAAACAAATCCAAAGATAAGGATGTAAACATCACAACAGAAATGACCAAGATTCAGAACATTATTATAAAGGAATATGTCTCAAACCTTTATGCTAATAAGTTTGAGGATCTGGAAGAAATGGAAGAATTTCTAGCAAATATTGACATGCCCAAACTAAACCAAGATGATTTAAACCAGCTTAACAGGCCCATATCAAGCATTGAAATAGAAACAGGCAATAAGAGACCTCCCACCCAGGAACAGCCCAGGACTGGATGGATTTACAGCTGAATTTTACAAGGCCTTCAAAATAGAACTCACACCAATACTACTCCAACTCTTCAATGAAATTAAGTGAAAGTTCACTACCAAACTCTTTCTATGAAGCCATCATAACCCTCATCACAAAACCAGGCAGGGACTAATCAAAGAAAGAGAACTACAGACCCATTTCTTTGATGAACATCAATGCAAAACTTCTCAACAAAATTTTGGCTAAGTGACTTCAACGACTTACAAAAAAAAAATCATACACCACGATCAAACAGGCTTCATTTCAGGATGCAAAGCTGGTGCAATATACGCAACAAGAGCAAGGATAAGAACCATATGATTACCTCAATAGACACGAAAAAAGCATTTGACAAGATCCAACACCCTTTATGATGAAGGCTCCAGAAAAATTAGGAATCCATGGAACATTCCTCAATACAATAAAGGCTGTATATGACAAACCTATAGCCAGCATTATACTTTTTGGCAAAAAGATAAAGCCATTTCCTCTAAATTCAAGAATGAGACAGGGATGTCCACTCTCTCTGCTTCTCTTCAATTTAGTATTAGAAAGCCTAGCTACAGCAATAAGATAAGATGCAAATATAAAGGGGATCCAAATAGGGAAAGATGAAGTAAAACTCTCCCTCTTTGCAGATGACATGATCTTGTTTTTAAAGAACCCCATGGAGTCCACTCCCAAGTTACTCAAGCTGATTTGAAACTTTGGCAAAGTAGCAGGGTATAAAATTAACCCTCAAAAATCAATGGCTTTTCTGTATGCCAATAACGAGAAGAACACGGCTGAAATCAAGAAAGCAACTCCTTTTGTAATAGCCCCACAAAAAATAAAATACCTAAGAGTTATCTAAACAAGTGAAGGATCTCTATGATGAAAATTTTAAAAACTTGGAAAAGGAAATTAAAGCTAAACTAAGCAAATGGAAAAACCTCCCATGCTCCTGGATTGGGAGGATTAACATCGTGAAAATGGCAATACTGCCAAAGCCTATCTAAAAATTCAGTGCTATACATATGAATATTCCAACCTGATTCTTCAATGAAATAGAAGAAGCAACACAAAAACTCATATGGAACAATAAAAGACACCAAATAGCAAAAATAGTAAAAATAATCCTTAGCAGAAAGAACAGTGCTGGAGGAATATCAATACCAAATTTCAAACTCTACCACAAAGCCATAGTCAACAAAACAGATTGGTACTGGCACAAGAACAGACCTGAGGACCAATGGAGTAGAACTGAAGACCCAGAAATGAACCCACAGACCTATAGCCACCTAATCTTCGATAAGTGAGCTAAAAAAATAGAATGGAAGAAAGACAGCCTTATCAGTAAATGGTGCTGGCAACATTGGTTAAACACCTGTAGAAAACTAAAGATAGGTCCTTACATATCACTCTGCACCAGAATCAACTCTAAATGGATCAAAGACCTTGAAGTCAAAGCAGACACCCTGAAAACACTACAAGAAAGAATAGGAGAAACTTTAGGGCTCCTTGGCACAGACTGAAATTTTCTTAATAGAGACCCAGAAACACAACAAATCAAAGAAAGGTTGGACAAATGAGACTGCATGAAGCTGCAGAGCTTCTGCATGGCAAAGGACATAGCTAGCAAGATCAATAGAAAGCTCACAGATTAGGAGAAGATCTTCACTAGCCATACAACGGACAAGGGTCTCATATCTAAAATATACTTGGAGCTCAAAAAATTAAATCCCCCAACAACAAATCCACAAAGAAACAACTGCCCAAGAAATAAGTGGGCTAAAGACTTAAAAGAGAGACTTCTCTGAAGAGGAAGTAAGAATGGCCAATAGACACATGAAGAAATGCCCAACCTCTCTAGCCATAAAAGAAATGCAAATCAAAACAACATTGAGTTTGCACCTCTCCACAGTTAGAATGGCTATAATCAAGAAATCTAATAACAGATGCTGGAGGGGATGTGGCCAAAAGGGAACCCTACTGCATTGTTGGTGGGCGAATAAACTTGTTCAACCACTTTGGAAAGCATTATGGAGGTTCCTCAAAAGACTACACATAGAATTCCATTGTGACCCAGCAATCCTATTTTTGGGTATTTACCCAAAGGATCACAAACAAGGCCATACACAACTATGTTTATTGCAACATTATTCACCATAGCTAAGATATGGAATCAATCCAGATGCCCCTCACAAGATGAATGGATCAATAAAATGTGAGATATCAGAAAGAATGACATTGCCCCATTTGTTAGGAAATGGAAAGACTTGGAAAAAATTATAAGTGAAGTAAACCAGGCCCAAAGAAACATAAGTCCCATGGTTTCCCTTATTTGCAATAACTAGCATATGTCTAGGACAAGCAGAAAAGGTCAAAAGCTATGTACATATGACCAGATAATAATATACTATAATAATGTACTATGTGATTTTTTTGTTTTTGTTTTTTTGTTTCTTTCGGATGTTCTTCCCCAATGGTAAAACTCCTGTTTTTTACTTTATTTGATTCTGGTGCCCTGCATCTTGCATATATATTTTTCTAATTTGGGGAGGGGAAGGGAAATAACAAAATACTGAAATAAGAATACAGGTTAGAAGGGAGGTGAAGGGTAAACAAAGGAGGAGGCTGCAATGCTTGGTAAGAAATGTATGCATTATCCTGCCCATGTAATTGTAGCCCCTCTGTACAGTATGTTCTCAAATAAAATAAAATAAAATTAAAAAAAAAAAGAATACAGGTTGACCCATTGTAACAATGAGATATACAAGACACTATGTTGAAAATGAACTTTACAACTTTGGGGAGGTGGAGAGGGAAGGGATGGCTGGGGGAAAAGCAAAGGAGGGGGTAACAATGCTCTATAGTAAATGTACTCATTACCTTACTCATGTAACTGTAACCTCTCTGTACAGTATCTTTACAATAAAAGTATAGATAAAATAAAAGGAAGGAAGGAAGGAAGGAAGGAAAGAAGGAAGGAAGGAAGGAAGGAAGGAACGAACGAACGAACGAATGAACCACATCAAGAGAGAAAGGAAGAAAGAACCAAAAAAAAAAGAAACTTGTTAAGTTATTCTAATTCTTTGAAAAATTGGCCAAATTATGCCTTTCCATGACAGTGCTAAGTGACTAAGAATTTATACTGCTTTGATCTCTGCCTTCTTATTTTATGCAATTTTAACTGTGTTTGGCTAAGGATTCTTTCATTTCCCAGTGAGAGCTAAAAGTGCTTACAAGCAAGAAGGCCCTAAAGCCTTTTCCACCATCCACCTATCCACGATCTACCTTCCTCTCTCTACTTGTGACTGGCTTGCATAAAGCTGTAAAAACAGCTTGATTCTCTCCAACAAGATTTCCCCCAATTCCCTTGCCATAGTTAATTTTATGCAGCCTACAAAACCTGCATTTGAGGCCAGAGCCAGGAAGAAGCAGTACACCCAGTTCCCAACTAGTCTTTGATGTGTATTCTTGGCTCTATTCCATCTCTACCCCAGGCAGGAACCACAGCTGGCTGCCATGTGCAAAGACAGAGGTGGGGGAGGGAGGCAGTCTTCTCTAAGCCAAATGTGGATTCCACAACTGTAGTGGAAAATCCACATGCTTAGTGTAATGAGAGCATCATGACAGTCAGTCCTGGGTAAAAATCAGAACTGTTCTGGATTCAAATCCTTGCTTTCTCACCTATTAACTGTGATCCTAAGGAAGTTTTTTGAGTTCTCTCAACTGAGGTCCTTGTCACATGTAAACAGTCAACTTTCTCTGCCTTGGGTATTGTGTAAATTTAAATGACTAGATCACTAATCCTAATGATGCATAAATCACAGCAAGATCTAATGAATATTATTGTTATTTCTATTATTTGTTCCTCCATAATTCCAGTAGGAAAAAAATAAATGAATTAGAGAAAGCTTCTTCTGCACACAAGTGAGTCATGTCTGTCCTCTTGGCACTTATGAGGCACTACTTTCTTCATTTTCTGGTTGTTGTCAGGAAAGAGACAGACAGACCAACTCTCCCTCTAGGAAGCTCTGGACTCACCCTTCCCCTCTATCCAGTTCATCCCAATCAGCTAACAGCAGCTTGTAAACTCCACATGTCATTCTAATCCCTTGCGCCATATTGTTTCTTCTAAACTCTAACTGAAACACTTGGGGAGCCTCAGAATATCCTATAGCCCAACCTTTTGACACCTCCAAACTCAAAGGTGAAGCCAAACACCGCTGGCTCATGCCTATAATCCTCGCTACTCAGGAGGTTGAGATCTGAGAATCGTGGTTCAAAGTCAGCCCAGGCAGAATAGTCCATAAGACGCTTATCTCCAATTAGCCACCAGAAAACTAGAAATTGTACTGTAGCTCAAGTGGTACAGCACTAGCCCTGAGCTGAAGAGCTCAGGGACACTGCCCAGGCCCAGAGTTCAACCCCCACAACTGATAAAAACAAAACAAAACAACAACAAAAAAAACTCAAAGGTTAATAGAATCATTCTGAACTTTGCCTTAGCTGGGTCGTTATCTACAAAAAGTGCTAACCTGTACAGTCGAAGGTCAGGGCTCAAGGTCATAATGAGTGCAGTGGCCTGTCTTTTCTTATTTGATCCCCTGGGGCATAACCAAGGGTCAGGAGCACAAGTAAGAAAGTCAAAGTCACTAGGGAAATGTCCTCTACCTTTTATAACAGGGGAGGCTGTTGGCTCAAGGCAGCTAAGTAGAAGTTGTAGAAAATCCAGGTTCCGGGCAAATCGTCAAGATCTCAGGAGAGAGTGAAACCCAGGACTTTCCATACAAGATACTCAAATTAATCTCCCAGCCTAATCCAATTAGAACCTTGCTTTTACCTCCCATTTGAAGTGCTGGAGAGGCCTGTGCTGATACAACCTTCCCACTGGCTGTGAGTCTACCAGACTCTCACACCACAGGTGACCTTTCCAGGGTATGTTGCAATTTATATTTTAGTCTCAAAGACTGAGCCCAGAGAACTGTTGTCCTCTTTGTGAGGCCACCAGGACCCTCCATTTTCTTTCCTATCATTGGAAGCAATGGGGTTGAAGTAACACTCAATCACAGCCAGCTGCTCCAGTTACTTTTGGAGCATGTCTGAACCCCCAAGACTAGCAGAAAGAAGTGTTGTTGGGGGTATGCTGGAGCCTTCTTTAGAGATGGAGAGAGCCAAAAGAATCTCAGGCATTGTCAGAAAAGTACTGATCACACTAAAAAACAGATGACTCCAGGGTTGTGGGTCTCTGGCAGAAGTTCATTCACTTGCAGAAAGCAAAAAACACTTTCTCCCTACAGCCCTTTCTGACAAGCCCCCCGACATGCTTTTGCTAATGGTCAGAAAGGCACAGCCAAAAATGAAATAGATAAATAAACAAAAATGAAAATAAATGTCCAGAGCTATTATTTCCAGAGCTATAATAGAACGTGGATGATGGAGACATGAATTCACAGGAAGGAGAAATCAATATTTCAGTCATTTCCTCTTCACTCCCACCTGACTTTTAAATGGATTTCCACTTTAAAAACTCAAGTACAGTGAAGAAGGCTAAATGAACAGTTGAGATAACTTTAAGCCAGAGAAGCACCGCTTCCCCTCAAAGGCTGTAATGGTGGAATATAACACTTCTTTCCCCTTTCCTTCTCCTTTATAAAAATAAGAGTGATGTGCATATGTGTGTGTATGCGAGAGTATGTGCTAAATTGTTGCAACTTTCCTCCTGCTGTGAAATCTTTAAACTCCTGACATTACTTTGGCCCCAGAGATGTGCCCAAGCATATTGTGGGATCACAGTTTGCAATATTAGATTCACAGCACAAACACACGCCTCTTTAACCCTAGCTTGCCCATACTCATAGCTGCTGCAGGATACTGACTGAGCTTTTTCTCTATCTGGGCCTTGGCTGTTTTATCTATAAAACCAGTCAACTAGAGCAGACAAGCTTGTAATTCACTCTCCTATTAAAGTCTATGAGGCCAGAAAAGTATTGATTTACTAAACAGATATGGAAAGAATTCATTGTTTTCCAAGGATTGAAGACTGATCAGAGCAAGGTTCCCATCTCAATATTCATAGCATAATTCCTCTGAAACTTTTAGGAACAGATGGGTTACAGTCTTCTCTATAGAAGTTTCAAGAACTTGTTTTAGACTCATCAGCATAAGAAAGTCAGATCAATCAAACATTAAAAACTGTGGCTTAAACGTTGACCAGGTGTTGTTGAGTCACGCCCATAATCTTTGCTACTTCGTAGGCTGAGAATCACAATTCAAGACTAATCTAGGCAGAAAATTCCACAAAATTCATCTCTCCAATAACCAGCAAAAATCTGGAAGAGGAGGTGTGGTTCAAGTGATAGAGGATCAGCCTTGAGCAGAAAAAGCCAAAGCAATAGTTTAAGGGCCTAAACCCCATCACACACACACACACACAAAACAAACAACAAAAAACCTGGTACACACACACACACACACACACACACACACACACACACACACACACACACACACACACACACACATACTTTTTTTTTTAGGTCCTGGGGCTTGAACTCTGGGCCTGGGCACTGTTTCTGAGCTGCTTTTTGCTCAAGGCAAGCTCTACCACTTGAGCCATAGCTATATTTCTGGGCTTTTTTGATTAGTTTATTAGAGATAAGAGTCTCACAGAATTTTCTGACTGGGCTTGCTTCAAACCACAATCCTCAGATCTCAGCCTCCTGTGTAGCTAGGATTACAGGCATGTGCCACTGGTGCCTGACTCTCACACATAATTAAAAAATCAACAAAAAATATCCTAAGCTCTTGTGGTTTTTTAATAAATCTGAGATCCCAGATTCATCTCAGTTTTTTCCATACTGCTGTACCTGGATGCAAAAGGTATAGAGAGGATGTTGCTAAATCAAATTTAAGCCATTTTCAGGTTAAAGATGAGACATGCTGGTGAATGAATTTATCACTGAGATCTCTGGAATGACTGCTGCCCTCTCATGGATTCATTACTCTTTGGGCCATTAAAGCAGTTCACGTAAGTCCTGTTTACATTGTCCCAAGAGTGTGTTTATAGTATTCAAACCTAAGAAAATGCTTGACAGGCCAGGCATGAGTCTCCTGATCTTACTGCTAAAAATGAAATTTTTTTTCTTTTGAAGCGAGTAGATAACTGACCCACATATTCTTTTTTTTTTTAATTTAAATTTTATTTTATTTTATTTGAGAACATACTGTACAGAGGGGTTACAATTACATTGGCAGGATAATGCATACATTTCTTACCAAGCATTGCAGCCTCCTCCTTTGTTTACCCTTCACCTCCCTTCCCAGCCTCCCCCCTCCCCCCACCCAATCATACCCCCCTCCCCCCCCACACCGACATTGTAAAGCTTGCTTTGACATGACATTTTGTAATTCTCCTTGTTGCAACAGGTCCACCTGAATCCTTAAACGACTTGTTTGTCCCCATCTCCTCCACATGTTATACTGACATCAAATAAAGTGAACACATATTCTTATAAATATCCAAGGGAAGAGCCACCTGAGTTAGGAGTACTAGAATTTAGAAGGGGAAACCACAAAAGGCAAAATCATTACCCCCTTCCTCCTGGATACCTTGCTTTAACTGACGTGGGATCTGACACCCTTTTGGAGTGGAGTTGTGCCTTGCTATTTAGAACTAGAAAACCACAGATACCTGTCCATGTCTTTATGCGTCCAGAGTCACCTTGAAGATGTGAACCCAACAAGAAGAATCTTGGGATATATAGCTGGCCTGAGTCCAGGCTATATCCCAGTATGCTAAAATTGAGTTGGGGGAGGAGGGGTAAGCCTTGACCCCCCTCAATGTGAAGTCAACCTCCTTAGAAGCCCTGCACTATTCTAGAAATCCATCTAGTCAGGCAGGCCTCTCCTTGTCCTCTGAGACTTGCAAGGCATTGTCACTTTCTCCTACTACCACCACAAACCCCTCCTTGACATTAGACTCATCTATGTTTGCATTGAGAAGGACAGTACAGCTGGGGGGCTGTGCTACAAAGCATTTTAGCAGAGAGGCTAGAGAAGCGATCATCTTACTTCCAAAGTGATACATAGGACAGAATCTCAGAGAGAATAAAGGTACCAATTACAAGTACCCCCAATTGTCTGATTTTTTTCTCCTTGGAATAGACAGCCAGAAGCATCCAGCAGACCAGGACTTTTCTAGATTTTGTTCCTTCCTTTCACTGGAGACCTGTGCTGTGGGTCAAAAGAGGCCACAAGTCCCCGCCTCGGAACAGTGAGGACACTTTCCTTGGAATACAAGGCACTGCACTCTTTTTCCACCCTTAAGGTACTCAGCTGCACATGCTCAGTCAGCTCAGCACCCAGGCTAGCAATGGAATATGCTGGACACCTGAGTTTAGAGCAGCATTCTAAGTTCAGTAAATATGGTCCAACTAGAGTGAAATAGTTTCTTGTTTATTTTCCTGTGCTAAAACAAAATTTTCCTCATTTCTTCCTTTGCTGCCTTTTCTTCTAAATAAGAACAACCCCCCCCACACACACACATAAAACTGTATCCAAAACAAACTGAACTGGTTGATTTTTCAAGAGCAAACCACAAACCTGGAACTGGTGGCTCACACTTGTAATCCTAGCTACTCAGGAGGTTGAGATTTGATAATTATAGTTCAAAGCTAGCCCAGACTGACAAATCTGTAATCCTCATCTCTGATTAACCAGCAAAAAATTGAAAGTGAAGCTGTGGCTCAAGTGACAGAGAGATAGCCTTGATTTAAAAGGCCAAGCAAGAGGCCAGGCCCTGAGTTCAAGCCCCATTACTGGTGCGCGTGCATGCGCGTGCGCACACCCCCACCCACAAACATAAATCATCAGTACCTATAAGTTTTGACTTCCTTGCTCTGCTGGTGCTCTGAGAAGTTATAATCAAATTTTCAAAATCCATTTTCAGTTTGGCTTTTTAATGTGGTATGGGTTCAATGCTATTGTGTTCTCTAGAAGAATACTTCATGAGAATCTGTCCCCATTATATAAATACTCTAAAACAGGAAATGGCCTTTTCCCTACCATTTGAAATAATGGACACAAAACATATTAGGCAGCTTCTCATTATGTAACATATACCTAAGATAATCAACTTACATGCAAGAAAATTTTATTTAGGCTTGAAATTTTGGAAATGTCAGTCCATATTTGTTTGGCCCCATTGCCAAACAATGTAGAAACAGTACATGATTGCAAAAATGAGTAGAAAAAGAGGCTCCTCACCTCCTGGAGACCTGGATGGAAGTGGGAGGGGGGTAGGGGTGGAGGGGAGACAGAGAGAAAGATAGACAGAGAGACAGATGGACAGACTGGTTTCCAATATCCTGTTCAAAGGCATATCCCACTGACCTAATGTCCTCCTATTAAGTCCTGTATTTTAACATTTCTAACCACTTTGCAAATAGTGCTATATCCCTAGTTTTATGGATCAGGCATCTAACACATGAGCCTTTGGGGAACATTTTATCAAAACACTAGCAACTACCACACCCATTCTGGTCACAAGTGATGCTTTCCCAATAAGCAAGGAAGTTGTGTCTGTATTGCAGCTTTTCCAATGTTGAGGAGGAATAAGCCTTTAAACTCATCTCCTATGCTCCAAATTCATGCTTTCCTCTGTTCTCTGTAGACCTAAGTGATTATCTTTGAAGTTTTGAAAAAATCAGGATATTTATGAACACAATCACCCCAAGTCTTTCTTCTGAGGCTCTAACCCCAAGCACCTAGCAGATTACCTTAGTAGTTTGACTGCCTCGATTCTATCACATTTTAGAATAAGTTGCCTAAGCTCCTAAGCAATTAATATTAATGGAAAGATAAATTGTTTTTCTGGAGAGCTTATAGGTCCAGTAAACATGTTTCTGTTAAACTATAATATTGTGAATATAAATGGAACACTTTGTGTTTCTTTGGAAACCAAAATAGAAAACTCTGCCTGGGAACACAACATGACTCAGTATTTGTAGCAGGAGATAATTTCATTAGAAATTATCAAAAACAAAATCATAGCTGGAATTATGAAAAGTTTACTACATTGTGCTTGCTATGGTCTCGATTTTTGTGTTTCCTCAAATTTATATGCTGGAACCCAATGTGAGGAGGTGTGGGGAGGGCTAAGTCATGAAAGTAGAACTCTCATAAATGGAAATCATGTCCCCACCTCCCATGGGAGAATGCAGCTACATAGTGTCATTTATGAACCAGAAAGCAGGCCTCATCAAGTCTACAGAAGCTTTGATTTTGAACTTCCAAGTTGCCAGGCTATTAGAAATAAATTTCTATTGTTTATTAACTCTCTTGTCCCTGGTATTTTGTTACAGCATTCCAAATAGACTAAGACAATGCCCTTCTTTATGGAACAGAGACTGCTCTTAAAGAAGATCTCAGTATATTTTTTGAATGTGTATGATTCTGGACTGAGGGCAGTATGGAAGCAAGCTCAAGAGCCATGGAGGGAAGGGAGTTCATCTCTCAAATTAACCTAGAGAAAATCATGTACCAGCTTGCATGAGGCTCTGAGAGATAGCCTAGGCAGTGTGCATGAAATTGTCCACACCTCCTACCCACACTCCAGACAACTCCAAGGCCAAGGGAGGGGAAGGAAACTGAAAATAGATCTAACCCTCCAAAAAGGGCATGGCTATGAAAGGCCCTCCAACTTCTTAGGATGCCTGGGCTGGCCACCAAGACAGAGAAAAACTGCTAGGCACTTATTTTGGAGCTGTTCTTCAAGTGCCTCTGTCAGATGTGAAGAAGGCTTGGTCAGAGCTTTTAGGGGCATGGTAGAGAGAATGTCACTCATCAAACTCAGCCCCAGTGGGCTGGCAGGACAGTTTTCCTGTGTGGGGGCGGTGAGCAAGTTGGCTAGGCTGACTTGTCCTATCCAAATGCTGAAAGACAAGTAATAGAAGAAAGGACAATTCCTCTGTGGGAAAACCATTTCCTGAATGGTGTGAGGTAGAAAACACAGGAGCTCCCCATCTTCCCAAGTGTGGAGATCCCACGAAAGCAACAAACCTGCTTGTGACCTTTCTGTGATGGGAGCTGCATGTCTAACTGAAAATGTATATGACAATGGCTAAGCAAACATTGCAACATCATACAAACATTTAAGATACACTAGTAGGAAAAATACTATTTGTTAAGTCTCTAAAAGAAGGAAGCACATCCCAGGCTTTATCCTGTGGTGGTTACTGATAAAACATGAGAGAGGCCCAGTGCCTGGAGCGTGCTGGACTCCACAGTTGTACTTATTTCACAGATTCAAATTCAACTGTTTTGTAAACGGTGTCACTAATGCTGTGCAGTGACATCCTGGCACAGAAAGCTCTGAACCTAACTCTAAGCCTTCTGCAAGTGAGAAGCAATGATCAGGTGAAAAGGAGATTTGTGACATACAAGAAAACAACTAAACAATGATGATAAATCAAAATTAATGGGGACAACAGCATGGAAATGTTTTAGAATGTCATACGAAGAGTATTTAATCCTCGCGGGAGAATGAACAGAGTTTCCTAGTTAATGATAAAGACTCACAAGATCCATCACAGTCAGACAAATCAGGAAACTTTGCTTTCTAAATACCTTTGCCAAGACAGGTCATGGAAAGATCATTGGCTCAGTTGTTTAGAATGGAAGCAGACAAAATGCCACTGATCCCTGGGAACTGCTCTCTGAGGCTAAAAGCTGATGTTTTCATCTTCAATTTAACCAATCCCTTATTTTTTCCACTCTAGTTTGTTTCCTTTATTATTCTTTGCCCTTTTGTGGCTTCAGAGAAAATAGGAAGGTAGAATATTATGGCTTCCTAGAAAATTATAACAAGTGTTGCATTATTCTAAAATCTTTCTAGTTTCCAACGACATGACAAGAAACATTTAAAAAATTCAAGTACATGTAAAAACAAGTTTACAGATATGTCCTTACTGACATAGCAAACTAAAAATTAAAAATGCCTTTTATGGAAGAAGATCATCTTACCTACATACCTATCTGCTATTTCTAATGACCCAGGGCATCAAATGAACCAAGTGTCTTCTTCCTGCTGCTACAGACAGAATAGAAACTGCTCAGATTATAAGAATTCATCATAATCACTACTCCTTATTCACATACCATACTATCAACACCTCAAAGCAACCTACAAGGTAGATGTTTTCATTCCCACTTCTCAGAAGAGCAAAGTGGAAAGAAGAGAGGATACAATATCCATATCCCATAGCAAGGAGACTGCAGGGGTAATGATCTAGCATCAAAGCAGAGAGCCTGACTCAATCTCTGTAACAAATTATCATAAATTAAGTTGACTAAAATAACTGAAATTCATTCGATTGAAGTTGTAGAGGATAGAAATGCAAAAGCAATGTGTGGGCCAGTTGCTTCCCTCTGAGGGCTCTGGGGAAAAGAATCTGCTCCATGCTTCTGGTAGCTTTCAGCCAGCCTTGGTGCTTCTTGAGATCCTTGGCATGAAGTTACCTCACCCTCAACCTCCATTCCCTTCACAGAGACAGTTCCCTGATGTGTCTGGGTTTTGAGTTTCCTCTCCTGTCCAGCCTTGTTAGATTTAGAATCCACAATAAATCTATAATCATCCCAGCCAGGTGCTTGTGGCTATCACCAGTAATCCTAGCTACTCAGGAAGCTGAGATCTGAGGATCATGGCTCAAAGCCAGCCCAGGCAAGAAAGTCTGTGTGACTCTTACCTCCAACTAACCACCAGAAAGCAGGAAGTGGCACTGTGGCTCAAGTGGTAGAGTGTTCGCCTTGAGCTGAAGAGCTGAGGGACATTGATCAGGACAAGAGTTCAAGCTCTATGAATGACAAAAAAAAAAAAAAACTATAGTCACCCCATCTTTAAATCAACTACATTTACAAACATCCTATTTTTAATTAAGATCACACTTACATGTTCCAAGAAGTTAGCATGGGAACATATCTTTTGTGGGGATGGCTTCTGATCTGGTACATTTCAACAGCAATGTGTCCAGCACAGTTCTGTGTACCTGTCAGTTCACCAGGCAGGATTCACACTATAGTTTTAACCAGTAAGTGCCTTTGTCTCTTGTTTCCTCTCTTTGATGTTACAGCCTCACAAGCAGGAAAGCACCTGGAGAACATTGTATTCATTTGCTAGGACTACCATAACAGAGAACCAAGAATGGGTGATTTAAACCTAAAAAAGGAAATGTGTGTGTCTGTTTGTCTGTGTATATCTGTGTGTCTGTATCTATGTGTGTGTGTGTATCTGTGTGTGTGCGTGTGTGTGTGTGTGTGCGTGTGTGTGTGTGTGTGTGTGTGTGTGTGTTGGTCCTGTGGCTTGAACTTAGGGCCTGGGGGCTGTCCCTGAGCTTTTCTGCTCAAGGATAGCATTCTACTACTAGAGCTATAGCTCTACTTCTACTTTTTTTTCCTGGTGGTTAACTGGAGATAAGAATCACAAACTCTTCTTCCCTGGATGGCTTTTAACTGCAATCCTCAGATCTTAGCCTCCTGAATATCTAGAATTACAGGCATGAGACACTGCCACTGGCAAAATGAATTTCTTATAGAAGGAAGAACTTGATCAAATCAAGGTGTCAGCAGATGGTCTGCTGCTTCTCCATTGAACTCATAGATGGTGAACCTTGTCTACATGGTTGTTTCTCTATGCTATGTTCCAATCTCTTCTTCCTTTCAGGATCCCAGTCATACTGGATTAAGTTTAATCATATGATTTCCTGGTAACTTAATTATCTTCATAAAAACCCTGCCTCCATATGGTCACATTCTGAGGTGTTGGGAATAAGACATAGCAAGGAGACACAGGTCAGCCCCAAACAAGTAGCAAAAGTAATTATACAGAGCTAGGAATGAGTGAGACACTGGGAAATGGGAAGTTGGAAAGGGCCTTTAGTGAAGGGGTAGTATTAAGATTCCCCATTCTTCAATGGGGAAGAGCTCTTTTGACTTTAAGACTCAAGAAAGATGGTGAGTATAGTCAGTAAAATGTCTTTTGATGTAACTAAAGACACTCTAACTAAAGCAAGGTCCACTCTAAAATTCTAAGGAGAATCAATCACTCTTTTCTACAAAAACAGAAACCCTTCACCCTTGACCTATCTAGCCTGCCTGCACCTTCATGGATTTCATCTCAGCTCACCAAGTCTGAGGATCTGCCAGCCTCCTTTATGACTATTAGCTGACATCCATAATCCTTAGTTTGTGGAACACAGTTAGCTTGAGGCTGGCCTTTCCCCAGAGCTGTGCAGTTCTCACCTGAAGCAATATGCACCAGCATGTCATTTTGTGGGTTGTCTTCAGATCTGTCACAAGAGAGACCCATGAGCTTCCAGGATAAGTGTAGAAGGTTCTCCGGGCCAGTTGGAGAGTCAGAGAACAAACTCTAACACCTCTCACCTTTCCCTGAAAAAACCTTGCCTTTGACTCTATTTCCATTGGACCACTAGCCTTTGCAACCTCTTAACCCTTTTCTTAGGGCTGGTCTGTATAAATTCCATCAATCCCACATGATGAAAGCCCAGAATCTCCCCAGTTGCCCTCTCACCTGTGGCCCAAACTCTTCAGAACCATTCTCCTTGCAGCCATTACCCAAAACAGAGAATAACCCTGGACTCTTTCATGGCAAAGCCTCCTTCTGTGGTGTGGCTCTGGCAGAAGACCTCAAGATGAGCTCAGAAATAATCAATCAATGTAAGGCAAGACAGTACATATTTTACAAATTTTAAATACAATCATTTTTCCAGACAAATAATGGTGGCAGAAATGTTTGTACTATTTGATCATGAAAATGCCTTGGAGAACATATGCATATATAAATATATGTTTGGAGGGGCCTCACAACTCATAGCCAGGCAGGTCTTGAATTCCTGAATTCAAGTGATCTTGCCTCAGCCCTCAGAGGAGAGTAAGTACAAAGGTTTGCTGTGTACACACTTGGCTTCTGGTTCCCTGCTGGTTAGATAAGAAGAGACCTCTTGTACTATAGGTCAAGGCTCTCATTTTAAGGCACTATCACTGCATTGGTGAAAATGGTGTATTGGTAAATGGCCTTCTTCAAGAATGTCAAGAGCATCTTCACAGAAGGATCATTCACAGAAGGATCATTCTAGGGAACCTAGGGCTCACACCCAGTGGGTGGGACTGTAAGAGGAAGCTATTTCTAATGCATCCTCCCCAATAGTGGACTTTCTGGGAAGCAAACTCCATTTAGCCTTAGCAGAAAGAGTTATTAGAAAGTTCCAGCTACCATATGACCTGGCATCTTGCTCACATGCAGTCTTGATCCTGAGTGAACTAAGTGTCCCTCAACCCAAAGACACACCTGGTCCTTACTCATAGTCTTTATGTTCCTGTCATAGAGTGCCTTCTCCTCAGATGAAAAAATGACACTGTTGTTTCACATAATCAGTTGTTCCCTTAAAGACTAAGACCACTGAGGTAAGAGCCAGCATCTATCCACACTGCCAGCTCGCCATTGACAAATAGCACTACCACATGGGGTCAGCTGCTAAGCCCCCTGTGCCATATGATGATGGTAATGACCACCTCAGGGTCAACCATTACAGAAAGTGTCTAAAAAAATGCCTTGGCCTCAAGAGGCACTCACAGTGTTGGAGCCAGCCTTTGCTCTTACATGGGTATTGTATCATATCTCACATTTTTGAAGCATTGGTACTTTGTATATTTGTGTGTCCTCACATATGTGTGCACATGTATACTGGGAATGGGACTGAAATTCAGGTCCTTGTACTCTCAGCTTTCCTGCCTAGGTCAGGTGTACTATCACTTGAGTTAATACTTCTAAAATGTTAGTATTTCTTTATTGAGCAAGAAAGCTGTGCAGCAAGCCTGCTGCTGGCTAACAGCACATTGGTGAGTGGACTGCGGTTACTTCTTTTATTCAACAAGATTTGGTAATCCTGGATTTGAAACTGAAAATCCTATAACCTGAAGGACTCTCTGTGTCTAGCCAACAAGGCTCACTGGCCACCACACAATTGTGATATCAGGCCTTAGGTCTTTTTGTCTTTATGCCAGTACTGAAGCTTGAACTTGGGCCTTGCATGTTCCCTTAGCTTTTACACTCAAGGCAGGGAATCTGCCATTTGAACTCTACCACTGCCACATTCTTTCTGGTTAATTAAAGTAAGAATCTCACAGATCTTTCTGCCTGGGCTGGCTTTGAACCAGGATCCTCAGATGTCAGTTTTCTGAGTAGCTAAGATTATAACTATGAGCCACCAGCTCCTAGATGGACCTTAGATCTTGATTCCGCATTTGCACCCAACTTACCCATTGGGTTAAGTCAATGGACTCCACAGCACAGCAAATTTGGATTTCCCTTTGTCTAACCTTTCTCTCCTATTACATATTACAAATACTTTCTGGTTTGTTTGTTTCATTTTTGTGGGCCTGCAGTGGATAAATTAACTGCAATATCATGATCTCATCATTAAATCACAATTGTTTAATCATTAATTATTAAATAACAGTCTCTAGAGGGCTTCCTGATCATTAGTGTTCCGTTTGATGTGGTTATAATTGTCTGTCTACAAGTGATTTCAGGATGCAGCCACGAGTAAGATGCGTGTGGAGTTATGCTCTGTATCTCAGAGGTGGCCCAGGAAAGACATGAGAGCATATTTATTCAGACCCTTGTAATATGCAGATGAATGTATACTGGCCACTCATCTCTATTCTTGCTCATTTGTTGTAACCATTAAGGAAAGTTTAAGTCATTCATATGAATATTGCTATTATTGAGAGACTCTAATGGCTCTTATCAACAAGCCAAGGTTTGCATTCTTATCTATATTATTAATGACATCAACCTATGCATTTTTCTTTTGAAATGCCAAGTAAATACTCAAATAAGATGAAAGAGGTGAGAACAAATTCTACTGTTGCTAAAAAAAAGACTGTCTAGGATCTAACTAGCACCTGCTTCCCCCATTCATCCATCTGCTAGGTATGTGCCCCTGCTACACACAGAGGCTCTGGTCCCTGGCACTCCTAGAAAGTGGGGGTCTGGCAGGCTGTGTAGAGTCCATCTACACAGAAGCAAAGCTCCTGGTGGGTAGAGGGAAGGGCAGGAGAGGAAGCAAGCTACTCTTAGAACTTTCTGCTCGAATGAGGTAGAAACAGCTATGGAAAGAACGTTTGGGGCTTTTTTTTCTAGCTCTTTTTCTAGCTCTTTTCTCTCTCTCCAGCTCTCTCCTCTCTTTCTCAGCTCTCTCTCTTTCCCAGGTTTTTCCTAGCTGCATGGAGGGCCAACATGGCCTGGTGCCAGCCAGAATGATGATTAAACCTATCCCTTACCTGAATACCATGTGTGTTGTGCTGTTCTTACTCGGCTACCTCTTTTTAAAAACCTAACATAAATGGTGCCGTGACTTGGATAAAGGGCTTAAAGTCAGGATAGGTGGGATTCCTCTCTGGATTTTTTCCTCTTTTTTCTGTTTGTTCTTCCCTTTTTGCTCTGAGGAATACCCACAGTTCTGACGGCCTTTTGTGAACCAGTCTGTCTGCTGCGGACACAGCACATCGATACCATTGCTGGCCTTTACTCCACGTCCACACCACTTCTCTACTCTGGTGAGTGAAACTATTCTCTACAGTTCTCTGTTGCTCAGTCTCTGTCCAGATGTGGCGCCACGCCAGAGAACTCCTACGGCCTTTAGCTGAAAGGTCTAAAGGTCGGTCACCTCTGAAGCCGAGGATGCTTGGTTTTGGAGGCTTGGCCATTTCTCTCTAAAGGGCTCTGGGGGAAGTCAGGATGCTGCTTCTGCCTGGTCAGCTCTTTCACTCACCAGACTGACTCTCCTACACATCTAATGGGGTGCTGCGAGTCAATTTTTATGCCATTCTCAGTTTTAGACAGTTTTTGCCTGTGCAATGGTACATGGGCAGAAGTCTGTTTACTTTTAGGCTCTCTTTGCTCTCTCTGCTAATCATGTCCAACTTTCTCTCCTTTTTTTCTACAACTTTTTGGCTTGTGCTCTGAAGAGTGTGATGCTGGCTGGGTCCTGGGCACCCCCCTCTAGGTTCCCTCTCAAAGGCTAGCCAATGTAGGCTTGATCTATTTGTTCAGGGTTTCTTTGCATTTTTCAGAAATTCACCATCTTGAGTTCGCCATCTTGGCCACAAGGTGGGTTAAAGGTTTGGCCCCATCTAACCCTTAACCTTCCACCAAGCTTACTACTCCATCTATTCTAAGGTGCCTTGCTAACAAGTTGCTCTTTTCATAGGCCCTGGTAACTGAGGCCCAACCATCTGATGTGCTTTGTTAGCAAAGATGTCTAAACATTGATGTCAAAATTTTAGGTTTTGAGTTTTGCCTTTTTTGTTTTGTGTTGTGTATTCTGGTACTGACTACATGACTCTAAAATATTGGGCATATCTGTGCTAAGATTCTCATATCCAATGAGTTTTGTCATTTCAGAATATTTGTTGGCAATTCTTGATAAGAACCAGGTAAACTCTACTTATTCTACTTGATCTCCTTGTTGTTTTAATTGGAAATAATAAAGGGCTTTTGTGGCAAAGATTGCAGTTCAAAGCCAGCCCAGGCCAAAAAATCCCTAAGACTCCATCTCCCAACTAACCTGCAAAGAGCCAGGCTGGAAGCATGGCTCAAGACTCTTACCTCTAACCAGCCAAACTCTGCAAGTGGTACTATAATTCAAAGTGGTTCAGTGCTGGCCTTGAGCAGAAGTGCTCAGGGACAGTGCCCAGGCCTTGAGTTCAATCCTCCTTGAATACCAACTGGGACAAGCCATCCCAGCAATGAGCACCTAGATTCAGCCAGTCTGGGGAAGAAGGGAACATGGAAAGGAGTAAGAGGAGATGATGTCACATTAGCTACTTTGTGCCTGCCCTTTCAAAATTAACCAGAGCCGGGAGGTCAATAGAAGTAAGAAGCCTGCCCATCCAATGTCTATACCTGTCTACCTGTTAACTGAACAGGAATTTATATTCTTGCCTTTATCACCTGACTTCTCTACTTAGTCGCCAGATATCAGAAGTAGATGGGGACATTTCTACCAACATTTTCAGCCCCAAGTCCTTCCTCTTGTCATTTATTTGCTCTCTAGTATTTTTTTCCAGCCCCTCAATGCTAATGAGACTTCTCCAGACTTCATCTAAGGACTAACGCCACCAAGAGACAGCTGCTGCTCACTGCCTTCTCTGGGAGGGGACCAAATTCCAGCCACTTACCCCTGTTGTCGACTCCCCTTGTCAGCAGGAAGTAGCCAGAGAGAATCCGTGCCTATTCCATGATTATTAAAGGCTGGAATGTAAGGTCTGCTCCTGGATGGCAAGCAGACTCCACCCTCCTCACAGCAAAGTCTCCACCCAGTTACCTGGTTATGTAGGCAACTGGCATACCTGGAAGAGGTCACATCTGAATTTGATGTAGCCATTTAATAAAAAAAAAAAAAATTAAAAAAAAAAGAAAGTTTGGGAATAGAGCATGACCCACTTCCAAATTAAAAAGAAAAATCTTTTAATTCATATTTCAGAATGCTCTACCTCTAATATGTAAAATGCAAGGCCTGAGATCAGGCCTTGTGCATGGAGAAGTCAGCTCTTTTTTTATTTGTTTGTTTGTTTGTTTGCTAAATCAATGCATGTGCAGAGTGCTACACTTATATTCAGGGACTATACATTAGCAAGACCAGGTTCACCCAGGGTATGGCTGACAGCACTTTTGTGGCCTGGTGGCCTGCTGGTGAATGACTTCCCTGTCTGCTCAGTCTTGTTAATGGAAGTGGGGAGGTTCCATACCATACTGTGGAATGAATGAGACTTTGAAGGTCAAGTGGCCTTCCAATTGGCTGGCTCTGAAAAGCTACCTGTCTCTTCCTCAGCAGCTGTTTCCCAGCATGGCCTAGCTGTGCCAAGTGTATAACTCCCCAGGGTAACCTAGTTACAAGACCTTCCTGATCCCCAGCACACACACCTCATCCAGTAATCAACTGCTTAACCTCTGCCTTCTGCCCCATAAGCCTCTGCCCAGAAAATCCTATGACCACTGACTACCTGGTCTGTTGCCCTACATGACATCCTTCTACCTTCTCAGGCCACCTTGTTCCAGCTTTCCCAGCTCACAGTGAAATTAACAGAACCCATGAATTTTCTGCCACAAGCCTAAAATTCACAGAACTCTGAAGGCAAAAAATTTGCCTACTCATTTGAGAGCAAAACCTGGCCTGTATTGTCAGGAAGCTATTTATAGACTTTTATGTCTCCTCCATTATATAAATATACACAAGTTTCTCTTTAGAAATGTTTTCATGTTTGATTACTGGTTGTGGCCCAAACCCTGCAGTAGGTTTTGTATAATGTATGACATATGCATCACATTCCTCTTTTAAAATGTGAAAAATTCTAAATTCCAAAATATATCTGGCCCCTGGGGTTTCCAGGATTGGATCTTGGTCCTGAGCTAGTAAACACAAAACCCAGTCGCTGTCACTACAACCTAAGCAACACTCTGAATACTTCACATGTGGAGTTTTCTGTGGCAAAATAGTTTGCATCACATTAATTACTACAAAACTTGACCAGGAGGGAAAATTACATTGGAATCAGATGGCTGAAAGCCTGGTTTATTTATTAAAAAAATTAGACTTTATTTGGTTCACTAGGAGAAAACATCAAAGATTTCTGAGCAGAAGGAAATAGCAGATCTAGGTTTATCCCAAAATTCTTTCTTAGCTGGGAGCCACTAGATCCCACCTCAATTCCTAGTTAATCAGGAATCTGAGGTCCAGAGGGTAACAGTTTGAGAGCAGCCCAGGAAGAAAAGTCTACAAAACTCAATGTCCAAACAATAACCAGAATGCTGGGCTGGAAGTGTGGCTTGATGGTAGAGCAAGTGAATCAACAAGCAAGATGCCCTGAGTTCAAACCTCAGTATGAAAAAACATAAAAAGATATAATCCTTTAGTCAAAATGAGAGCAGAAAAAGAGCCTGGCAAGTCAATAATGGCAAAAGTTCCCTTCCCATAGAGGTTCTGCATCCCTTATCATGACCTTGAGCAGTCCCGTACACAGGCCCCTAGACATCACATAGCCATGGCCTTGATCAGTCGTACATCCAGGCTCCTGTATGCCACATCATGGCTCATTGCTCCTAGAAGATTTGCATGAGAACAGCAGACTGATTGGACCCCAGAGATCTGCACTGGAACAGGCACCCAGTCAGCAAAGCTAAAACCACACATGGAGTATTCATACAAGCTATATGAAGCCTCTGATTAGGTCTTGGGACTATATGACTCACTGGCTGTCTGGTGATCTTGGCAGTCACATAGCTCTCATTGAGGGACACCTTTCTAACTCTAACTTCCCTTGAGATCCCTCCCATTTAACAAGAGTTTTGCTTATCATTTTCTTTAGTGGATCTTTGCCATCTTACTTCTTCTGTGTTCATGGACTCATTCTTTGAGATCCTAGGAAAAAAAAGGATCTGATCCAGGTGTTGCAATTTTTCTGTATCAAGAAGTATGCCGTGGGATGATCAGTTAGCTGGACAGTGGGGGAATGAGCACTGAGGTAGAATGACATATCATAGAAATTTTGTTGGAAAAGGGACCAGAGGGGGACCTGGAAAGAATTCAGGAGGACTTTTGTTTGAAGGGTACTGATGCCAAGCTGGTGACCAGGGTCCAATGCCAGAAGACTAAGAAACAGCCTAGAGCTTTCACTATAGATTCTGGGAGTAGAGGGGGAAGCAGAGCTGGGGCCAAGGTAGAGTATTGTCATCAGCAACAGGACAGAAGCACAAGACACACTTCAACAAGCAGGACTTTAACATAAGAGTGACTTGGGTGTCATCATCTCCTCCTGGCTTGTGAGGTCCCTTGGGGGCCAGGGGGTACCTGATAGGCTTCAGGGAAAACATGGAATGATGTAAAGGGCTTTGAAAAAGTTGGAGAAGTGGGAAGGGAAGGAATAGTAGGGGAAAAACAAAGGCAAGGGTAACAATGCTAGCTAGGAAATGTACTCATTATCTTACTCATGTAACTGTAACCCCTCTGTACAGTATCTTCACAATAAAAAAGGAGGAAAAGAAAAGAAAATAGACAAACACTCAGGAAACTACCTTCTTCTTATTCTGTTCCACTAATGAAGTAATAACTTTTCCAGAAATCCTCTAAGAATGTCTGAACTAATGGTCAACCAAGCTATGCATGTGACTTGGGACTGTTTTAACTATGCATACTTTTCTCACCCTCTTCCCCTAATCCTCCCAATTTAACCTGAAGCTAATGTCTGTACCTCTGAAGATAGCTAAAGATGCACTGAAGTGCTGTCTTCCCATAGCTGTCATGTAATAATCTCCTTTCTCTGCTTTTTACCATGTCTCTATTTGATACATGGAGTGAGGGGTTGGACCTCCTGGCCTTTGGATCTAGGATGTAAAACACAGTTTCAAAACAAGGAATATTGCTGTTATAGCATTTCAGTGTCATAAGTTTGCCATTGCTTTTTGGTGAGTTTTGCTGCTGTGATTCTGGTAGTACCTGGAATTGGGACTAAGCGCCTTACTCAAGACAGGCCTGAATGCTCTTGGGTCCATTGTCATGCTGGTTTGTAGCCTAATACATGACTTTGAGCTATCCAAAGACAGGCCTTGGCCATTACTTTTCTAAGACAAGGAGGAAGGGATTCTGGGCAAACCTTGGTTTCTGGGGCAAATCAAGAGAAGGGAATCTGTATCTCCAGGCTGTGGAGCTGGGTCAGAGGTAAAGCCATGGGCTTCACTGGCAGCTGGGAAAACAGGAGTTGACTCCAGGAATTTCCAAGGGTAATCATAGATCCTGTCCCAGGAGTGACACAATGTTGTTGTCAGCAAGGATTTTGTTTATGGTAAAAAAAAAAAAAAAACTTTGATTTTTTTTCTAAATCACAAAAAAGAAAATGAAAGTGAATCAGGTGTTATTGATTCATGTCTATAATCCTGGCTACTCAGTAGACTCAGATATAACAATCTCAGCCAGGTGGTTCAAAGGCAGCCTGTGCAAGAAAATCCATGAAACTCTGATCTCCAATTTTAAGCTCCAAGAAACCAGAAGTAGAGAGGTGACTCAAGTGGCAGAGCACTAACTTTGAGTGAAAAAGTAAAGGACAGTGCCCAGGCCTTGAGTTCAAGTCCCAAAACTGGCAAAGAAAGAAAGAGAGAAAGAAAGAGAGAAAGAAAGAAAGAAAGAAAGAAAGAAAGAAAGAAAGAAAGAAAGAAAGAAAGAAAGAAAGAAAGAAAGAAAGAAAGAAGAGAGAGAGAGAGAGAGAAAGAAAGAAAGAAAGAAAGAGAGAGAGAGAGAAAGAAAGAAAGAAAGAAAGGAAGGAAGGAAGGAAGGAAGGAAGGAAGGAAGGAAGGAAGGAAGGAAGGAAGGAGGGAAGGAAGAAAGGAAGAAAGAAAGAAAGAAAGAAAGAAAGAAAGAAAGAAAGAAAGAAAGAAAGAAAGAAAGAAAGAAAGAAAGAAAGAAAGAAAGAAAGAAAGGGAGGGAGGGAGAAGAAAAGAAAATGCAAGTGGGAGGAAAGGAAAGAACAAATGAATGAAGAGAAGAAAAGGAAAAAGAATGGGAGGGAAGGATAAAAAAGGAAAGGAGGAAGGAGAAGGGAAAGAGGGACATAAAGAAACAAACTAGGAGTTTTCTACCAAACAGGAAGTGGGCAGAAGAACTGAGATGGTTTTGGGCAGAGTGGGGTATCTGGGCAGCATTTAGCAGGCCTGTCCTGGAGGAGAAAGTCAGAGAGTACACACTGCTCAGTTTCTTCCAGGTGAGTAAGGATGACAGGCTCTGAGTGCCTGAAAGGATTCCCAGGCTCAGCTGCGTCTCCAACAGCACCCCAACATTACTTCACCCTCCACACAATTGCAACACATAACAGCCATAATTGTCCCTCCTTGGGGACTTCAAGGAAAAGGGGCCATGTCTCGACTTGAAGAGAACACAGGAAAAAAACAAAACAACAGAGAAATCCACAGAAGGAAAATTGTGAAAGTGATCAGGGGACAAAAAGTCAGGCTGAGGGTGATGAAAGCAACATCAAAAGCCTTTGATAGGTTTCAAAAACATGAACGAGACAAACTTTACTTTGTTGCTGGCAATGGGGGAGGGAGATGGAAGAGCAGGGAGTGGGGCCTTTTGATGACATTTCCCATGAGATTGAATTTTGGACTTAGAAAAGCCAGGGAGGGTTATTTTAGATCAGTGATGTAGCAGTGTGTGTGTGAGTGTGTGTGTGTGTGTGTGTGTGTGAGAGAGAGAGAGAGAGAGAGAGAGACAGAGACAGAGAGAGACAGAGAGAGAGAGACAGAGACAGAGACAGAGAGACAGAGAGACAGAGACAGAGATAGAAAGACAGAGACAGAGACAGAGAGACAGAAAGAGAGACTGAGAGAGAGAGACAGAGAGAATAGTGACCATTTAAATTGTGTCTACCCCTAAAGCCTATATAAATAAAACAAATACAGGCTGACTTCTAATTGACTGGGAAGTAGGTTGGAATGAAGGCACAGGCCCTTCCCCCAGAGGCAAGTGCCTGCCTACCAATCCTGCCCTTCTCAGGTCAGACGTGACTATCTGTGGATACCTAACTAACCCAGCCAAGCTTGGACCCCTTTAGGCCCAACAGCTCAGGCCTGGCAGTTCTTTTCACACTGCAGCAGATGGCAGGATGTAGGCCCACAGGCATCCTGGCAGCATCTGGATGGCTCTGTGAACAGGGCTAGGACTAGCTAGGTTCATGGTCTAGGTTCTGGTGAGCATGTCTAGCTGGCTCAGGCTCCCATGTTGTGTGCGTGGGACCACCTACAGGAAAGCCAGAGTGGAACCAAGTAGCTGTGGGGCCTGGGCTAGAGGTCAGGTTTATGCCTGTAATGCTAGCTACTCAGGAGGCTGGAATCTGAGGATCTCAGTTTGAAGCCAGCCTAGGAAGAAAAGACTGTGAGACTTAGCTCCAATTAAACAGCAAAAAGCTGAAAGCACCAGTCTCTAGAAGAAGAAAAAAAAAAGGCAAGCAAGAACACAGGCCTGAATTCAAGCCCCAGTACTGGCACAAAATCAAAAACAGAAACAAACAAAAGCAACAACAAAAGAATCTGAGATATTAGCCAGGGCTGAAAAGATTAAGCACTCCTATATGCAACTAGTCTTGCTAACTCTCTTTATACTTATATATCTGATGTCACCTCACCTGTTGCAAATTTCCATAAGCTATATGGCCTGGCTCAGGGTTTTGTTTGTGTGTGTGGGGGGGGGGTGTCTTAGGACTTGAACTCAGGGCCTAGATGTCGACCCTGAACTTTTTGCTCATGGCTGGGTCTCTACCACTCAAGCTACAGCTCCACTTCTGACTTTTTGGTGGTTGAAATAAGAATCTCATCAGCCTTCTGAGTAGCTAGAATTACAGGCTTGAGCTACTGATTCCTGGCCTGGCCTAGGTTCTTAAATACTGATTTCCACTGGCTCATTCTTCTGAGGCTCCTTACCAGGTCTAACAGACAGAAGCAGCCTTCTGCCTGCCATGCACCTTCTTGCTTGTAAATGGCTCAGACAGCCTGACCTCTACCTCCCCCAACCTCGGCAGCTCCTTTCCCCACACCAACTCATTGGTGCTTCTCTTGCTCCCAGGTCCCTCTCAGGCATACACTCTGCCTCTTTTCTTCCTTACATGTGACATGTAAGGAAGGCCCTGGGATGTTTTTTTCTTCTAGGCCTGAAGTACCTGACAGAGAGCGTCTCATATCTTTGGGAATAGGGACTGTTCCCAAATGGGGACATGTGAAGGGGTGATGTTGTATTCATGCCAGTGTATTCCCATGGATCTGAGGAACCTACACATTTTATAACAAATATCCTGAGCTCTCAGCTCGGCTCACCTTCTGTGGCTTTTATCTGATATTTTTCTGTACCCGAAAAAGATGATCTTATGAGGCACCTTAAAAGATGCTTTTGCTGCATCCTGTGAATTAACTAAAGGTCCCCCAACTTTGTATCATTGACCTTTCTTTTGAGCTATTCTCTGCTGCAGTCAATTGCAGTCACCAAGAAAGACCAGATTCATTGATAACCATCTTAGGTAGAAGGTAACTGTCCATCAAACAAGGAATGCTTTCTTCTTATCATCTTAAAGCAAATAGTCCAGGACCACCTTGTTCCTGTTCTGTTCCAGTCATAAAGAGATAACTACCTTAAAGACCAAGACTGAGCTAATGGTCAGCTAAGCCATGCTTGTGACTTAGGATGGCTTTAAGTCTGCACACTTCTTTCTTCCACTGTCCCCAATTATCCTTATTTAACCAGAAGCCAATGTCTATAATTCTGAACATAGCTGAAGTTGTATTGAAATGATGTCTGCCCATAGCTGCCATGTAATAAATCTCCTTTCTCTGCCTTTTGCCATGTCTTTTTATCTGGTATATGTGGATAAATGGCCAAAGTAATTTGGGACTTTAGACCTGGGGGTCTAAAAACTAGAGCATGCCAGCAACAGGGCCCAGAAGCCAAAATCACCCCAGGGCCTCCCCCACCAATTTAGCCAGATTCCTCTTCAGGTGTACAGGAGAGATAACTAGAGGTGTGTTTCATACCACTGCCCAAAGTTTTTGCAGTTCACCTGGTATTATGCTTCAGTTATCTTCTGTAGTAACTGGATAAATAAAGTATCTCCCACTGGTCACTTTCCTGCTTCAGAATGACTTTCTGACTCTCTTGTGGCCTTCCTATATGGCCCCAGACAAAGACTATGGATTCAAACTTTTGTCTCAGAAATTCCTGCTTTTAGGAGAAGTCAAACCATGAAAATAAATTGAAAAATATTCATAAAGTAGCTGCTTTTACTCTTTTGGGGTTTGAATTCAATATACCTTAGGGGAAAGAAGCTTTTATTTTTGTTTAGATTTAAAGTAAAATATTTCTTTCACTTGCAAAGTGTCCATGTGCAGTGTGTTTATTTGGGTCCTTGTTCCTGTTCCCTAGCTTTTCAGAGATGCTTGCTGCCAAGATGTCAGTGAGCTGAAGAAAGTACCACCCATACATGGAGGAAGTGATGAACCCCAGGCCATTTCCCATTTGGCCTGTGGATGACCTGCACAGAACCATGGGTGATGTGCTTCCTGGGCCTTGTTCTACCAAGCATGCTTTTTCTTCCTGAGTGAAGGAAAGGGACTTACGGAAGAAATGACATCAGCTCTTGGGAAACTCCTCCATGCTTTAACAAGAAAGTGTGTCACATAGTAGTGCTGGTGGGAAGGATTAGCAGAAAAAGCAACTTTCATGATTTCTGGCCCATCCAACTGCAAGGGTTGTAGCAGCTCAGCCCAACCTTGGCAGGATTTAAGCTGCTAATCTCCGGAAGGCAAAGGTTCCTGTACCAACAATCAGGATCCTGCACCAACAATCAGGATCCTGGAAGATATCCTGGAATCACTGCTCAAGGTTTGATGTGTTATAGAAACCTACTGAAATCTCTACATCCATGAAATATGTACCCCTTCAAAAAAAGAACAAAGATGCTGGGCAGTGGTGGCTCATGTCTATAATGCTAGTTACCCAGGAGGCTGAAATCTGAGGCTCATGATTCAAAGCCAGCCCATGCAGGACAATTCCTGAAACTCTTCTCTTCAATTAACCAGCAAAAAGCTGAACGTGGAGCTGAGCTGTGGCTCAAGTAATAGAGTGCTAGCTTTGAGCTTTTTGTAAAAGCTAAGGGACAGCACCCACACCTTGAATTCAAGTCCCAGTGCTAGCTCATAAATACACAAAGATATGTAAGCTTCAAAGGGGGACAAAGTCAATCCACGACAGAAACTGCCATGCATACTGCTTTGTGTGAGCGTGTGGGAACACACCTCACACAGGTGTGGGCTGAGGAGTCGCCCCTTTCCCACACTTGCCACTATCTGTGCAAGTGCCTGACTTGCACTCAAACACTGAGGCACCATTGAAAATAAAAATACAATGTTTGCAAAATTAATCATTTCTGAACAAGATGTATCTGTAAAGTACAAAGCATGATATGTTAAAAAGATAAAGTGAGTATGAATCAACAGTTACTACCCAAAAGCAAAAAAGCAGAGTTCTGAGAAGAAGTTGAAAATAAATGTATGTCTTCTCAAGAATTTAACAGACAAATAAAATGAGGAAGCTATGAATGCTTTAAGCAATGCAATTTGAAGCTTGACCTATTGTTATAGATAAATGTCAATGGCATTTACCCAAGGAAGAACAAAACATTCTTTTCAAGTATATATCAAAGTATATATATATATATATATATATATATATATATATATATATGTATATATACATATACATATCAAGTATATATCAAGTACAAAAGAAGAAAACTAGCACGTCAGAGAGTTTTCTCTGACAAACTTGAATTATATTAGCAATCCACAGTTGGATATTGTTCAAATAAATTGTGGAAACATGTAAGTTGTACTTGTGTGCCTTTGGATTTAGAGAAATGCAACTAGAAATTGTAACTTTTATAATAAAGTGAGAGCTTCCTGTATACTTAATACGAAGGGCTCTTAAAGGAAAATTTATTCCCATCAGATATTTGTTCTAAAAACACAAAAAATGAATCTATATCAACAGTCACAGCTCAATTTTAAAAGACTGAAAAAAGTGCAATGATGTAAACATAAAGAAGGTGTAGGATGTAAATATTCAAGATAAAGTAGGTATTAATGAAAGAGAAAAAAATTAAATAGAGAAAATTGCAAGATGATCCTTTGAAAAAAGCTGAATAGGACAAATATGTGGCAAAACACATCTAAAGAAGAAATGTATGCACACACCACATAAACATACACACATTACATATATACATATACATACATTCATAAACATACGAATACACATGCAAATGCACATACATAGCTGCTCTCACACATACATGTAAGCACACATATAAACACATAAAACGCATATGCACATATGCTCACATGCATACACATACCTGACATTAATAATGAAAAACAGATACTGTAAAGATTTTTTATTTTTATGTTTTAAATAACATCAATTAACAGACATTTTAACATGTTAATTTATATATACAATGAATGCATTTTTAATTGCAACCAACTGTCTATGGCACTCCCATCAAGCCCCATTGTTCCATTTTTATGCATGTGCATACATATTTGTCTATACTCATCCTCTCTCCCCTGTCAACTTACCTCTACACTCCTCATAGTAACTATACCTCAGACAAGACATGTTTCAATTTCCTACTATTTTTGCTATTGTGCAAAATGCTTCACTGTGGCATTTGACATATACATATACCATACTTCAGTCAGATTGCTCACATATATATTCACATATATGAAATATACATATATGGGCCAATAGGTATACGTTTATAATTTAGGCCTAACATCTACATTTGAGGGAGAACATGTTCTTTATCCTTTTAGTCCCGCTTACTTTACTTAACATTATATTTTTCAGATCCATCCATTTCCCTGCAAAGAACAAGAAGATTCCATGATCAACTTTCGGCCAACAGATTGCACTCTTGAAAGAAATGAATATTTTTCTAGAAAAAATATAAAGAATGTTACAAGTAACTGCAAATGAAACATAAACATTAATGTAAAGTCTATTCAAGAAGTTGTAGGGAACCCTATTTGGAGAACTTATTTAGAAATAAGATTCCCATACCCAGAGGATACCAGACAAGTGGCTTTACAGAAGAAATCACAAAAAATGCTGTGTTTGATGTAGAGATGCAAGGAAATCGTGGAATCAGCCTTGAAGGAGAGCTAGTAAAGCTGTGGTCCATGGTTGTTCAGCAGGTAGGAAGGAGGAAGATGAATGTCCTCCACAGCTAGTAAAGAAAAAGTTTAGAAAGTCCTGGCTATAAAGGAACAAGAGGGGAGTAGACACAATTGCTATGGGGAAAATCAAAAAAGTGTGAAGAGCGTAAGGGAATGGCTGCAATTTTAAAACTCAGTTGTCCCTCAATATCTGTGAGGGATTGATTCCACTACTACAACAGGATACCAAAAATCCTAGGAGGCTCAAATCCCTTACACAATGGTATCCATCACATGTTCTTAGAACCTCTGCACATCCTTCTGTATCATCTCTAGGTGGCTTATAGTGTCTAATACAACATAAATGCTATATAAATAGTCTCATGGTAGTGCAATATTACACTGTAGCTGGGTGCCAGTGGCTCATGCCTGTAATCCTACTTGGGAGACTGAAAGCTGTGGATCAAGGTTCCAAACCAACCACAGCAGACAAACCCAAAAGACTCTTCTCTCCAATTTGCCAGCAAAAAGCCAGAGTAGAAGTTTATTTATCTCAAGTGGTAGAGCCCCAGCCTTGAGAAAAAAAATTTAAAGCCAAGCAAGAGCCAAAGACCCTAAATTCAATCCCTAGTACTGGTACCAAAAAAAAAAAAAAAAAAAGTTGTCACACTACATTGTGTACTCTGTACAGTCTAATACAGAAGCAATGGCTGTCAAATGTTTTCAGTCTGTGGTTGTGGTTATTTTAATCTGCAGCTTCAGAACTAATGGATATAAAAAGCTGACTATAGTACTGTTGGGTCTTCGTCTGTCCCACGAAAGACGGACGGGGTCCAAAGAAAGGTAAGTGTGCGCTCGCCTGTTCCCCAGCCTCCCTCAGCCCGGGAGACAATCAGACACAGCGGGGAGCCAAATCCAGCAGGTAGAAAACTCGTTTATTAACAGAGAGCAGCCCTTTTTAAAGACAAAAAGGGAGGGTAGCATGGCAAGGGAGGAAGAGGAACCAATCACTGTCAAGGTCACACCCTATCATGCACCTGAGCCTTCACGGGCTGGTCAGGCACTGATCGGAAGATCAATTGGGCTCTGCCCACTCTACTCTCTCCCAGCGCCATCTTGGCTGCCCATGTGCTCTACAGTAAATTAGGCTCTGCCCACTCAACCCCCTCCCAGCGCCATCTTTGCTGCCCACATAGTACATTTTTTATCTTCTTGATACAGTAGACAACCTACAGAGGGCTCATTTGAAAGTTGACACTTTTTCAGGTATGGAAGTCTATGCTGAGAATGTTCTTATGAATTAAAATGCCTTGAATTATAATAATTAATTAAAATACACTTTTGAAATGTACATCAATTGAGATGCTTGCTGTTGTCTGTTATGAACACGGATCTGGGGCACATGACAGACAAGGATAGAGGGAAGACATGAGAGGGAAGATTTTAAGTAGGTGGCATCAGTGTGGTTCCTATAGTTTGTCCACCTCTAGAACAGGCTCTGTACCCTGTGTTGCCCAGGTTGAGCATGACAGAACTCAGGCCATGGCTTGCATGGGCATTGCCCCTTTCTGAAGACCTAACCTCCCCATTTCTCATGGAATCCTTTCCAAAGTCATCTCAGCTTGGAGAGGGGGTTTGTACTGCCCAGAGGGAAAGGCAACAAGAGTTCCTATAAGAAGAGAAACTAGTAGAAAGAGTAGAAGCAAAGCTACTGTGAGCAAAGGCCAAAGAAATTTGGACTAGGAAGACTTGGAAGACCATTCTTGAATAACCTAAGTGGAAACAAATGAGGAAGAGCATCTGCCTCCAGCTGCAGACTCATTTTCCTCATAAGCAAGAGTTGCCCCTTAAGATCCTTGAAGGGAAATAGCAAGTTGCCATCTTGGACCTGGGCAAAGGCACAGGCTACCTCTTGACAAGCAGACCCAGGAGGAGCCTGGACACCTAGGGCATCACAGAGCTGGGCTGCACTCCAGTTCTCTGGGGCTACTTTCAGCTGGACTCCTCTCTGTGAGAATAGGACATTCTGGTGTTTTTTTTTTTTTTTTTTTTGCCAACCCTGGGGCTTGAAATCAGGGCCTGAGCACTGTCCCTCAGCTCTTCAGCTCAAGGCTAACACTCTACCACTTGAGCCACAGAGCCATTTCCAGCCCTTTCTGTATATGTGGTACTGAGGAATCAAACCCAGGACTTCATTCATGCTATGGCTAAGCCACATTCCCAGCCCCAGATTCTGTCTTCTTTAAGACACTTAGTTTACATCTCATTTATAATTAATCTAATCTCTACATATATACAAGGTCTATTGGGTTCATTGTGAGAATCTCTGGGGCCATTTTAACCCTAGAAATGCCTTCCTTTATTTATTTGTATTTTGTGCCAGTATTGGAGCTTGAACTCAAGGCCTCATACTTTTGCTTGGCTTTTTGGATCAAGGCTGATACATCTAGCTTTTTGTTGGTTAACTGAAGATAAAAGTCTCAAGGATGTGTCTGCCCACTCTGGTTTTGAACTGTAATTCTCAGATCTCAGTCTTCCAAGAAGCTAGATTACTGGCATGAGCCACTACCTCCTGGCTTAGAAATAGCTTCTCATATTGACTTTTTCTACCATGCAGCTGTTGGAAAACTTCCCATTATCTCACTGTTGAAGCCCATGATAATTGCATCTATTAAAGAGCTATTTGATAATTACTAAACTTGCCTTCCAGGATTTGGAACTGGTCTGTCTTATACATCTGCAGAGTGATTTGTAGCTTATTAGCACTACCACACTCTCCTTCCCAAAAGTTCCAGTGTCATTCACTCTCAGTGCTTATTTTCTTTAATTGTAGAAATGTACATGCTGCTAAGAAAGAGTATTATTACATTTCCCTATTGGTTCTTCTCCCTGTCATATGCATCCAGGCCCATTGCTTTGTAAGTTGTGCTGTGCTATGGTTTGAATGCATTTTCTAAAGTTCATGCACTGCAAGTGTGACCTTCAATGCAGGGTATGACCACAGATTGAAGTGTGCTGATGGCCTTTTTTTTAATAGCTTAATACCATTATCTTGAGAGACAAAAAGTTCATTGTCACAGAAATGAGTTCCTTGTAACAGGATGAATCTGGCTCCCTCTTCCTCTCTCCCTTACTCCTGTGATAGCCTCTAACATATTATAGAGAAGCACAAGGTATGCCAACCTCTCCATCTTGGACTTCCCAGCCTCCAGAACCATGAGCTGACTATATTCTTGCTTATTGTGAGTGCTCCAGCTTCAGTTACTATAGCACAACCTGGGCAAAGATACATGCGCTGATAGTGGTAGAGAATTTTAACCCTCTCCAGCTGAATGTGGTGGTACAAGCCTGTAATCCCAGCACCTCAGTGATAGAAGTGGGAGGATCACAGGTCAAGGGCAGTTCAGAAAAAGTACAAGAGCTTATTTGGAAAAGAATTTGAAAGCAAAAGGACTAGGGCATAGTGCACACGGTAGTTTAATGCTGCGTTCTATCCCCAGTACCACCAAAGATAGCCAGATAGAGGAAGGAAGGAAGGAAGGAAGAAAGAAACAAAGAAACAAAGAAACAAAGAAACAAAGAAAAAACCAAAGAAAGAAAGAAAGGAAGAAAGTTTTTTAACCCTATGACATTGATTTTGGTGAGTGACATTTTAGCCATTGTTACATGAGTAAATCTAAGATCCACAACATCCAATAAGTTTTAGACATTTCAAGCTAACATATAAATTTGTGAGAATCTACAATCTTCTTGGCTGTTTTTTTAAAATAAAATGCTGAGTTCGCCACTTCCTATTTGCTTCCTATGGACCAAAGGAGACCAAGAGTAAAGAATTGGCAGCAGAAGCCGGGCGCTGGTGGCTCACGCCTGTAATCCTAGCTACTCAGGAGGCTGAGATATGAGGATCTCGGTTCAAAGCCAGCCCAGGCAGGAGAGACCGTGAGACTCCTATCCCCAATAAACTACCAGAAAACCGGAAGTGGCGCTGTAGCTCAAGTGGTAGAGCGCTCGCCTTGAGCTGAAGAGCTGAGGGACAGCGCCCAGGCCCAGAGTTCAAGCCCTACGACTGACCAAATAAAAAAAAAAAAAAAGAATTGGCAGCAGAGAGATACTTTGCTAAATAGAATTTTCTGGTATCTTATTAATGTCCAAGTAAAGATGAGGTAGACTTTGGTTATACTTTTTCATTTTATTGAGCAATTCATAGTACATCTCATTTGTCCCTCAAACATTTGCTAGAGTTTTCTAACTTCCAAGCTTTCTCCCTAATACATTATAAACTATCAAAAGTCTATGTTCTCTCCTGTGTGTGTGTGTGTGTGTGTGTGTGTGTGTGTGTGTGTGTGTGTGTGTGTGTGTGTGTGTGTGTGTGTACTGGTCCTGAGGCTTGAACTCAGTGCTTGGGCACTATGCCTGAGCCTTCTTTCTCAAGATTAGTGTTCTACCACTTGAGCCAAAGCTCTACTTTCATCATTTTAGTGTTTAATTGGAGATAAGTGTCATACAGACTCTGCTGTTCAGTCTGGCTTCAAACTGTGATCCTTAGATCTTAGCCTTCTGAATAACTAGGATAACAGAAATGAGTCACTAATGCCTGACTAATGCATACTTTTAAAATGCACATTTTCAAAATTCTCCTTATGTATTAGAGCAAAACAGAAAAATAATTCATGGTGTATTGTGTGTGTATGTATGTGTATGTGCATATATGTGGTATGTGTGTGTGTGTGTGTGTGTGTGTGTGTGTGTGTGTGTGTGTGTGTGTGTGTGAGAAAGAGAGAGAGAGAGAGTCCTGAGGCTTGAAGTTCTGGTATGTCCCTGAGCTTTATTTTTTCCTTCCTTAAGGCTAGTGTTCTACCACTTGATCACTTGTGCCACAGCTCCACATCCAGATATTGGTTCTTGATGCTTTTCGTGATTAATTGGAGATTAAAGTCTCATGGTCATTTCTGCCTAGGCTGGTTTTGAACCATGATATGAGCCACCAATGCCTGGCTCATGGTGATTATTTAAAGTTGTTAATCAGAAAATGCATTACTGAGGAGATTAATAAGGAAATGCTGGGCTAGGAAGATGGCTCAGTGGTAGAGTGCTTGCCTTGCATGCATGAGGCCATGGGTTCGATTCCTCAGCACCACATAAGCAAAAAGATAAAAGCCGGAAGTGGCGCTGTGGCTCAAGTGGTAGAGTGCTAGCCTTGAGCTGAAGAGCTGAGGGACAGCATCCAGGCCCAGAGATCAGGCCCCATGACCAGAATCCCCCTCAAAAAAAAAAAAAAAAGGAAATGCTGTTGTACTGTTGAAACAACATGAAAACCCAAACTTCAAAACCTTATCAATATAATGTTCTGCCTTTCCTCTGTGTAAAGTTCACCACAAATAGTCTATTGTCCAGGCCTTCTGTCCTTTTGTGATGATCCTCAGGCTGACAGACTTCACATAGTCAATCAGCACAGCAGGAAACAAACTAGTGGTAAAAGGGTTCACAGTTAATTAAATACTCAGCTCAAAAGGAACCCATTCACCTCCACTCAAAACCATCAGCTTTCATTGACCTCCCAATTGATCTGACTGTTTGAAAGAGGAGAAATAACTGTGAAAACGATGAACCTATCTCTGATACACAGAGCTAACAACATCATTTAGAGAGAAAACAATGATACCCTCACCCAAAGGTAAGTCATCTTCAACAATATCAACCAATATGAATACAGTCTACTAGAATCCATAGTTATGCATCCATGAATTCAGCCACCAGTGCATGGAAAATATTCAAAAGCTGTGTCAGTCCTGAACATGTGCTTTTATTTCGACATTATTCCCTAAGTAATATAGTATTGCTGTTTCTTTTTATTTTTATTATCTTTTAAAAATATTTTTATTGTAAAGATACTGTACAGAGGGGTTATAGTTACATGAGTAAGGTTATGATTACATTTCATATCAAGCATTGTTATCCCCTCTTTTGTTTTTCTCCCACTATCCTTTCCCTCCCCACCTCCCCAACTCCTCCCTCCCACACTCCCCCCCCCCCGAAGTTATAAAGTTCGTTTTCAACATAGTGTTTTGTACATCTCATTTTTTATTATCTTTAAGTAGTTGTACAAAGGGGTTTGAATTTGAAATGTCAGCTTATGAACACAGTGCATCTTGATCAGTGTCATTCCTTCCATTGTTTTCTTACTGAGTTTTCTACAAGACTATTTAAAATATGTGGGAGGATAATAGCATATTAGATACAAATACTATTTTATGTAAGGCATTTGAGCTTCCACAGTCCAAGGAATAAAGCATATATCATAAGTGAGAGCCATGCAATATAAATTTTAACTATGTTTAATACGTACATGAAAATATAAAACTAATTTTTGCTGGGCACTGGTGGCTCACATCTCTAATCCTAGCTACTAAGGAGGCTGAGATCTGAGGATTATAGTTAATCTGTGAAACTCTTATCTCCGATTAACAACCAGAAAACTGGAAGTGGAGCTGTGGCTCAAGTGGTAGAGCTCTTGCTTTGAGCTGAAGTGCTGAGGGATAGCACCCAGGCCCCAGAGTTTAAGCCACAACCACCAAGGAAAAAAAATAACAAAAAAACTAATTATTTTTGATAATGTATTTATCTCAGTATATGCAAAAATATTTGTCATGCAATCAATGTTTTAAAATTAATTAAAATTTTTATTTTTTTGGCACTAAGTCTTCCAAATCCAGTGTAGACAAAGATCAATAGAGGCATTCATGGAATCCATAAACAGAGAGATGAAAAGTCAGGGAGACCACAAAGGCAATGCTGAATGGAGCCCAACAAAAGGAATAGGAGTCCAAGGAAACCATAACCAATCAACTAAGTGATTTGAGAATAAACACTGAACACCAAATTAAGAAAGTAAAGAAGTTCATACAAGATCTAAAACAAAGCTCCAACAAAGAATTTGAAGCCATCGAAGCCAACCAACTAGAAGAAAAAGAAATAAAAGCAAAGTAGAAAGTTTCCAAGACAAATCCAAGAAATATGATAGATCTATGCAACACTTGGAAGACACCATCAGAGGATAATGAGTGTAGAGGAGCACCTAGAGAAAGAAGTTAATGGTCTAGGAAATTTAACAGGATCCTAGCAGAGACCTTACCAAACATACAAAAAGATAGGCCTATTCAGATACAAGAAACTTTTAGAACTCCAAATAGACCAGACCAGAACAGGACATCCCACCATCACATTATAATCCACACAGGATCAATGCATACCAAGGAAAAGATCCTTAAAGCTGTGAAGGAGAAAATATCAATCACCTATAAAGGGAAACCAATTAGATTCACCTCAGATTTCTCAGCAGAGACAATCAAAGCAGAAAGAGCCTGGAATGATGTATGCCATGTCCTAAGGACAAACAACTATCAACCAAGAATACTGTACCCAGCTAAACTCTCCTTCATAACCAAAGGTCAAATAAAAACCTTCCATAGCAAAGAAAAACTGAAACAATACATCTCCACCAAACCAGCCCTACAAAAGATTCTTAAAGATGTCCTACACATAGAAAACCAACAAGACCACAATAAAGGCCAAGAAATCGCACCCAAACTGAGAATCCAAGAACCATAGGAAGAATCCAGTTCCCTCAGCCCCCAAGAACATGGATAAAATGGCAAGAACTCCCAAATACCTCTCAGTCCTATCTCTTAACATTAACAGACTTAACTCTCCAATTAAGAGACACAGACCATCTAGTTGGATTAAAAATCAAGATCCTTCTATTTGCTGCCTTCAGGAGTCTTACACCTTGCCCATAAAAACAAACACATTTTGAATGTGCAAGGTTGGAATAAAATCTACCAAGCAAATGGCCCCCATAAACAGGCGGGAGTTGCAATCCCAATATCAGATAAAAAAGACTTCAAATTAAAATTAGTGAGAAGAGATAAAGAAGATCACTACATACTAATTAAGGGATCTCTCCTTCAGGAGGATATTACAATTCTAAATCTCTATTTGCCAAACAACAGAGCCCCCAAATTTATCCAAGAAACACTACTTTCTCTCAAATCTCACATAGATCCAAAGACATTAATTGTTGGGGACTTTAACACACCACTTTCTCCTCTAGATAGATCAACTCGGCAAAAACTCAACAGAGAAATCGCAGATCTAAACAACTGCATAGATCAACTAAATTTAACAGACATCTACTGAATATTTCACCCACCAGCATCAGAATACACATTTTTCTCAGCAGCACATGGAACATTTTCCAAAATAGACCACATTTTAGGTCACAAAGTAAACCTGTCCAAATTCAGAAACATTGAAGTTATACCTTGCACTATCTCAGACCACAAGGGAATAAAATTAGAACTCAACAGCAAAAGCCACCAAAGAAAGTCCTGTAACACATGGAGGCTGAACAACACACTGCTGAATCACAAGTGGGTCATGGAAGAGATTAGAAAGGAAATTCAAATGTTCATGCTATTCAACAAAAATGAGCACACAAATGACCAGCTCCTCTGGGACACAGCAAAGGCAGTACTCAGAGGCAAGTTTATAGCTCTGAGTTCCTACATCAACAAATTGGAGAGATCTGAAACCAACAATTTAATGAGACATCTGAGCCTCCTTGAAAAAGAGCAGCAAGATAAACCCCAATCCAGTAGATGGAAAGAAATAATTAAAATTAAATCAGAATTAAATGAATTCCAATCCAAAAAAAACTATAGAAAGAATTAACAAAACAAAGATTTGGTTCTTCAGAAAAGTTAACACAATTGACAGACGCTTAGCAAATCTTATCAGAAAAAGAAGAGAACACACCCAAATAAATAAACCCAGAGATGAGAATGGAAACATGACCACAGAAACAACCAAAATTCAGAACATTATAAAGGAATACTTCTCAAAACTTTATGCTAATAAGTTTGAGAACTTGGCAGAAATGGACCTTTTCTTAGCAAATATTGACATGCCAAAACTAAACCAAGTTACACCATCTTAACAGGCTCATATCAAGCATTGAAATAGAAAAAGCAATAAGAGACCTCCCAGCTAAGAAAAGCCCAGGACCAGATGGTTTTACAGAGGAATTCTACAAGGCCTTCAAAGCAGAGCTCCCATCAATACTCCTCCAACTCTTCAATGAAATTGAAAGAGAAAATTCAGTACCGAACTCATTCTATGAAGCCATAATAACCCTCATCACAAAACCAGGCAGCGACTCATCAAAGAAAGAGAACTATAGACCCATTTCTTTGATGAACATTGATGCAAAACTTCTCAACAAAATTTTGGCCAATCGACTTCAACAATTCATCCAAAAAATCATACACCACGATCAAACAGGATTCATTTCAAGGATGCAAAGCTGGTTCAATATACACAAATCAATTAATATAATTCATCACATCAACAAGCGCAAGGATAAGAACCACATGGTTATCTCAATAGATGCAGAAAAAACATTTGACAAGATCCAACATCCCTTTATGATGAAGGTTTTGGAAAAATTAGGAACATTCAGGGAACATTCCTCAATACAATAAAGGCTGTATATGACAAACCTACAGCCAGCATTATATTCAATGGTGAAAAACGAAAGCCATTTCCACTAAACTCAGGAACAAGACAAGGATGTCCACTTTCTCCACTGCTCTTCCATCTAGTATTAGAATGCCTAGCTACAGCAATAAGACAAGATCCAAATATAAAGGGGATCCAAATAGGGAAAGAAGAAGTAAAACTCTCCCTCTTTGCAGATGACACGATCTTGTATTTAAAAAATCCCAGACTCCACTCCCAAATTACTCAAGCTGATTCAAAACTTTGGCAAAGTAGCAGGGTACAAAATTAACCCCCCAAAATCAATGGCTTTTCTGTATGCCAACAATGAGAAAAGTGTAGCTGAGATTAGGAAAGCAACTCCATTCGTAATAGCCCCACAAAAAACAAAATACCTAGGAATTAACTTAACCAAAGAAGTGAAGGACCTCTATGATGAAAACTTTAAAAACCTGAAAAAGGAAATCAAAACAGAACTTAGAAAGTGGCAAAAACTCCCATGCTCCTAGATTGGAAAGATCAACATCGTGAAAATGGCAATACTTCCCAAGGCTATCTACAAATTCAATGTGATACCTATCAATATTCCAAACTCATTCTTCAAGGAAATAGAAGAGGCAATCCAAAAATTCATATGGAACAATAAAAGACCCCGAATAGCATAAACGATCCTCAACAGAAAGAACAGTGCTGGAGAAATATCAATACCAAATTTCAAACTCTACTACAAAGCCATAGTAATCAAAACAGCTTGGTATTGGCACAAGAGCAGACCTCAGACCAATGGAATAGAACTGAAAACTCAGAAATAAAACTAAAGACCTATAGCCATCTAATCTTTGATAAGGGAGCTAAAAAAATAGAATGGAAGAAAGACAGCCTCTTCAGTAAATGGTGCTAGCAAAATTGGTTAACTACTTGTAGAAAACTAAAGCTAAATCCTTATATATCACCCTGCACCAGAATCAACTCCAAATGGATCAAAGACCTCGGAGTCAAAGTAGACACTCTGAAAACATTACAGGATAGAATAGGAGAAATCCTAGGTCTCCTTGGCACAGGCCCAGATTTTCTTAATAGAGACCCAGAAACACAACAAATCAAAGAAAAGTTGGACAAATAGGATTGCATGAGGCTGCAGAACTTCTGCATGGCAAAGGACACAGCTAGCAAGATCAATAGAAAGCCCACGGATTGGGAGAGATCTTCACTAGCCATGCAATGGAAAAGGGTCTCATATCTAAAATATACCTGGAACTCAAAATATTAAACCCCCCAGCAACAAATCTTCAAAGAAACAACTGCCCAACAAATTAGTGGGCTAAAGACTTAAAGAGAAACTTCTCTGAAGAGGAAAGAAGGATAGCCAATAGACACATGAAGAAATGCTCAACCTTCCTTGCCATAAAAGAAATGCAAATCAAAACAACATTGAGATACCACCTCACCCCAGTTAGAATGGCTATAATCAAGAACTCTTAATAAGCACAGATGCTGGAGGAGATGTGGACAGAAGGGAACCTTACTACATTGTTGGTGGGAGTGTAAACTTGTTCAACCACTTTGGAAAGCAGTATGGAGGTTCCTCAAAAGACTGCACATAGAGCTCCCACTTTTGGGCATTTACCCAAATGATCACAAACAAGACCACACTAAAGCTACCAGCACAACTATATTTATTGCAGCATTATGTACCATAGCTAAGATATGGAACCAACCCAGATGCCCCTCAGTAGATGAATGGATCAAGAAAATGTGGTATATATACAGAATGGAATTCTATGCCTCCATCAGAAAGAATGACATTGCCCCATTTGTTAGGAAATGGAAGGACTTGGAAAAAATTATATGAAGTGAAGTAAGCTAGGCCCAAAGAAACTTAGGTCCCATGGTTTCTCTAATTGGTAATAACCAGTGTATGTCTGAGTCAAGCAGAAAAGGTCAGATAAATTGATGTTAGGGAAATGAACCCCAAGATAAGTATTCAAATGTTTTTTCTATCTTTCATGCAATTGTTTCTAACATATTTATAATATGATGTCTTTGTTGCTTTGTATGTCCCTCCCCCATGGTATAACCCCTGCATTCACTGTATTTGATGTTGGTATAATTTGTGGAGGGGAAGGGAAAAAACAAATCGCTTAAATAGGCATACAGGTGGACCCATTGCAACAATGAGATGTACAAGTCGTTATGTCGATAAACTTTACAACTTTGTTTGTGGGGGAAGGTTTGGATGGGGGTATGAGAAGGTATGGGAAGGGGAAACAAAGGATGAGGTAACAATGCCTGATAAGAAATGTATTTGTTATCTTGCCCATGTAATTGTAACCCCTCTGTATGGTATTTTCACAATAAAAAAAACTAATTATTTTTGATAATGTATTTATCTTAGTATATGCAAATATATTTGTCATGCAATCAAAGTTTTAAAATTAATTAAAATTTTTATTTTTTGGCACTAAGTCTTCAAAATCCAGTGTATCACCTACACTCACAGCACATTTTAGTCTCTCACCACATTTCAAATGTCCAATAGCCATGTGTGTCTGTGTTCACAGCACAGATACAAAATTACTTTGCATTCCAGTGCAATTTCTGACTGCTCACTGGGCACAAATTCAAAAGACATTTACATATACAAATGATTTCCATTTGTAAAATTTGGGCACTAAAGTCTAGAGCAGACCTTAAGAATAAATAATCATGAATGCAGGATTGAGCCTGAATATAAAATGATGTCTACCTCCAAAGCCTATGCTTGCCCACATCAAACCTGAGAACTGACAAGAAAAAGGAGAAACTGAAACACTATTTAATGTCAGGTGATGTCTTGCCTTAAATTGCCATCCTTCTTCCTCTAGGGAGGTTTAATTCTATCTGCTCTGTAATTAGGAATTATTAACAGAACTAGCATCTCATTCTAGCTCCTTTAGTATATGACTTTCTCATGACTGCTGTAGCAGGACTGGAGTGAGGAAGAGAAACAGGCCACACTGGGGGAAGAGACACCAGCCCTGAAGCAGGCCACTGCTGGTACTCTGAGGCTTAAAATGGACTTTCTCTATACAAATGGTCTCTATTTAACCCTATGTTTGACTCTATGATCATTTGAAAGCTATATGAATGCAGAAGAAATTGCACTTCACATTTTAAAATTTTGACCTTTTTCAGTAGTAGCCATTTGAGTTCTCAAGATGTTGAGCAGGGGCAGCCTCATAGCTCATCAAACCAATGATCTCCAGTGGCCAGTGTTACTGAGCTAGGATAGAGAGGAGCAGTGTAAGATATTTTCCACTCATGTGGTGTTTTTCAGACCAAGATACTCTTATGAGGCAAGAAGTATCCCTGTCTCATAATCCTGTGGGTTAGAAATTTGAGTGAGGTGTGGTTGATATTTTCTGTACCACGGGCAGCAGCAGAGGCCATTCAGGTAAATGAGCTACAGTAGAAGGTCCAAGATGGCTCTTCTAGAGCTCTAGCATGGCAACTCGAAGTCCTCTGAAGTTGTTCATGACAGCTTAGAGGTCCCAGTGTAATGTTAGTCCTGTAATGTTAGTATGTTGAGATCAAACTTGATATTACTGTAGCCATCTTGATCATAGCTGCCATTTTTATTCTAGGTGACCCTGGCATGCTTCCCAAGCTCTATAAAACAAATAAAGTTGTTAAGTTAGTAGCTGAGTATGTCGCACTTGCCACTGACACTGTGACTACTTCTTAACTGATGTGGAATAGATGTGGAATATAGTAGTTTGGGAGATGTCAAACACATCACTGCTGCAAAGCCGTCAGGCTTAGCCTATGAATCCCTTTGTCTAGCCATAGGCCTTGAGGATCTTCCTATCTGCCTGCTATCCAAGACATAGTTCTGTTCAAATGACTCTAACGAATTTCCCTTCGTGAAACCTTGGCTTTTACTGCCTCTTCCCTCAGTCACAGAATAAGTTCCTCCTTTGGCAGCTAGTTCTCATACCCTGGGACCAGCTTTTCCAAATGTCTTCTTATGGCCTAATCTCAGAAGCTCGAAACACAACATCTACCACATTCACATTGTACTAGTTTAGGCAGATTCAACAGCAGGGAATTACATTATATATCTCAATGTGAAGAGCAAAGAAATTGGAGCCATTATTAACCCACCAGAGGTAGCAAATGAAAACAGCAGTATACACAAGATAGATATATATTTCCCTATCACAAAAGTGTGGATTCAAGCAGTTCATAGTAGATTTGGAAATTCAGGGTATCTAGGACCTCAACTCTTTTTGTTTTTGGGTTTTTTTTTGTTTGTTCTTTTTGCACTTGCTTGCTTGGAGTAATACTTTAGGTCAGAGATTGGCAAACTACAAACCCATGATCCAGATCTAACTAATAGCCTGATTTTGTAAATGAACTTTTATTGGCAAACAATCATTCTCATTAATTTAGGTATATTCTATGGTTTCTTTCACACTTCAGTGGCAGAGGTGAGTATTTGCCACAGAGAATATCTAGTTTGCAAATTTTGAAATGGTATGTGGGGAAAGTTAGTGATGCTTGATCTAGGAAATTCTTTAAAAGTTGTTCATATTATACTTGCACCTATATGATCTGCAAGGAAGTCTGGAACATACAGTTCTCTTTCAATGTTGGTTTCAGGACACTTTCCTTGATACCAAACCCAGAGATACTCAGGTTCTTTAAATAAAATGGCATAGTGTTTTCCTGTAACCTCTAAGAAACCTCCCATAGCATTTAAAAAATTTGTTTGGAATATTACTGGGGTTTGAACTCAGTGCCTTGTGCTTGCCTGACAATACTGTACTACTTGACCCACTTTGATTCAACTTTCTTTTTTTTTGGGGGGGGGTCCGGTTGTGGGGCCTGAACTCTGAGCCTGGGTGCTGTCCCTCAGCTCTTCAGCTCAAGGCTAGTGCTCTACTACTTGAGCCACAGCACCACTTCTGGCTTTTTTCTTATGTGGTGCTGAGGAATCAAACCCAGGGCCTCAGGCATGCAAGGCAAGCACTCTACCACTGAGCCACCTTCCCAGCCCCCCCACTTTGATTCAAAAAAAGACTCTCCAGCTCTTTTTTGCTTGAATTACTTTTTGGATATGGTCTTTTGCTTTTTGCCTGGATAATCCAGGAACTCAACTCATGTCTGACTCTGGCCTTCAGGATACTAAAGCAGGGCCAGAGGGAAGAACATTAGAGTGTGCCACTACCGTATTGGCTAGCTGGTCCACCCCAACTTGTTACTGTGGTAACAAGGGCAGGATCTCACTGGTAGGAAGATGGCATACACCTTAAGTGTGAAGGGACAGACTGGACTTGAGAAGGAAAGAGACCCCCTTGAGCCAATAGTGATGAGTGGGAAAGTTGGTCCCATAGCAAAGGAGACTCCCAAGTCATGAGAAAAGCAAACGTTTACAGCCAGAAGATCATGGCCTAAGATTGACCTCAAATAAAAACACAAGATCCTATTTGAAAAATAATAATAGTCCCTGGTCACTTCCAATTTCTGCTTTGTAATAAAGACTGAGAAAAGCCTGGAAGGCAGCGCAAAGAGGTAGCACAGCCCTGGGTCCCATGTGTACACAGAGCACCCATCACTGTGTAGGATGCCTACAGATATGAGCCATGCATAGGTTGTGGGCTACAAATTTATAAAACCACTTTGTATTTCTCATGGTCCTAGAAATGCCTGGGCAGGAGTAGAAACCATAACTGAAAGCAGTAACTTAGAGGGAGTTGCAGCATTGAAATTGTTATACCTATTTCCAAGCGGGGTGGGTAGGAATCAATTAGAAATGGACAGCAACACTTTTTGTTGGTTTGTTTTAGGTTATCTTCTTTTTTCCAGGTGATGGAGGAAAGAAAGAGAGACCTCTGCTATCTTTCAGGCAGTGTGGACTCGTACAACGCTGAGCACAAAAGTAGCCCAGGAATAGATTCAGTGTGGCTATATCCCAACAACTTCCTACACTAAGACCAGATGGTGCCCCTGACCTTAGCTGTAGTCTAACTGTAGGTGGGTTCTTTTATCTCCATCAGAGTGCTTAGGTGGACCGTTTGCAAGTGTTTAAGTTCTTGTCTTCTTCAGCATTGGCTGGTATGAACCCTTCTTCTCTGCCCGGTGCCTCCTCTATCCACCGAGAGGGAGGATTAGGTTTTTAACTATAACCTACAGTAAAAAAAATACACTTTGCTTTGCAAACTAAGACCCACATATGCTACTTCAGGCCTGTAAGTTTCTTTTTAAATTATCTTTAGTAGTCATATAAGGGATTTCAGTTCAACATGTCAGTTTGAGCACAAAGCATCTTGATTAATGTCACCTCTCCCATTGTTCTACCCAAACTATGACTATAATTTTCAAATGACGATTTCAGGTCATTAAGGAACAAAGACATATATTTGAAATCCATCTGGTAGCACTGGTAGCACTGTGTAGCACTTGCTATGATTTCCATCTTAATTCTCCCCCGAAAGTCTGGTGTGTTAAAGAAATAGTCCCTGGCCTATGGTAGTATTGGAAGATGAGAGACCCTTTCAGAGATGGAGCTTAGTTGGGGTTAGGTTATTAGATCTGTGTCCTGGAGGGAATTTAGGACCCTGGCCACTTCCTTACTCTTGTTGCTATTAGGTCATTGTGAAGTGAGCAACTTTTCTCTCCACTCCCACTATGATAAACTGTTCTGCAACCAGCCCAAAGCAGCAAGGCCAACTTTCCACGGACTGAAACAAAAATCAAAAGAAATCTTTCTGTTTATAAGCTGATTGTCTTGAGTATTTTGACACAGTGGCATAAAGCTGACTAATACAGCATTGTTTCAATGGACTAATGAAGGGATCAGATAGACATGGAATCCAAGCAATGAGAAAATACCACAGTATGCATTATGTAGAAAATTCAAGTATTACTTCATAAAATTTTTGTTGAGACTGTATATATTTATGAGTGTAAATTCTGTGTGTGTGTTTCCTAGGATAACCTAGAGTTAAAATGAATTCAGAAACACTAGCCTAAAGTCAGCACTTTCAATTCACTGTACCAGGACAATAAGCATATTTGCTTATAAATTACATTTGAACATAGCGAACTGGATTATCCACTATCTACAATACCTTTAAAAAATCTTCTCTTCACAACATTTATTTCTTTTAGGTTTCCTAACACTCTCTGTTGGAGCCTCATCAATGCACCATTTCTGACTTCAGTCAGAGAGCTCAGGTGTTACTGCAAGCTGCTGCCATCCCATTCACATCTAATTACTCCACGCTGCCTATGCTTATAAGGCTTTCCTGTTGGCGGCATTTGGATCAAACTCCAGATGGAAGAATCTCATTTTAACTTCACAGCCTTCCTTTCCAAAACATCCTATCTTCTAACTCCTGGCCTTGTCTAGCCTTGCCTATGCCTGAGCAGATAACCAACAGCTAGAAAACTGGCTAATACAACTGGCTCATAGGGTACTGTGGTATGACCACTGCAACTGTTGTCTGTTCCTGCCTAACATGACAGATGTACACCTATCATATTGTTCTCAGTGGCCAGACATATAGGCCCATGGGAGTCATCATGCAGGAGTCTCAGGGCTCTCATTCCCTGGGGACACTGGACACTTCTATCTCATGACTCCCATTCTAATTTACCATGCAGCACCTTGCAAAGAAGTAGGAGCTGAATAGGTCTGTGCATGCGGCTGGGATAAGGTGACACCAGAGTGCCGGGAAAAAATAAATAAATACGAAAATAAGTGAGTCCCATTGAAGAACCATTTGATTTGCTAATCAAATGCAGCTCTCACATTGACTCCACATGATCACCTAAATGAAGATCAGAGATTGTGGAACTGCTTGTGGCTGAGTTGCAGCAGGTCACACATTACCAGCATGTGATAGTGTTATTAGTAACAAGCACAAAGCCCCTAAAGTCATAGCCATAATGGTTTCAACACAATTCAGTTCCTACTGAAATCCAAAAACATGATGTCTATCCCTTCCTCTTTCTCTTCTTTATCTTGAAAACCCTCATTCAAATGCCTTCAGCAGACATATTTAATCTCACTTTTCATTTCTACAAGTGGCATGTGAAGAAAGACCATGCCTTACCAGTTAAAGCAGGAGGTCCAATAGCACAAAATGTTTAAAAACTGCCAATGCAAATTTCCAGCATACCCTAGAATACTTTTTCCCCTTCACCTTTATAGCTTTGGTCTGATCCTTTGTTCCAAACACAAGTTCATCACTAAAATTGGTACAAAACTCAGCAGCAACAAAAACCAAATATTAGATTTTAAAATGAGTAAAAAGAGTTGGGTGCCAGTGGTTCATGCCTTAAATTGTAGCTACTCAGGAGACTGAGATCTAAGGACTGAGGTTTAAAGTCAGCCCAGGAAGGAAAGTCTTTAAGACTCTTATCTACAATCAACTGCCAAAAAAAGTAGATATGAGGTGTGCCTCAAGTAGTGGAGCACTAGCCAAGTTCTGAGTTCAAGCCCCAAGACACACACACACACACACACACACACACACACACACACACACACACACACACACACACACACACACACACTGGACAAATGATCTGAACAGACATCTCTCTAAAGAGGACAGATGAGGAGCTGGGAAGGTGACTCAGTGGTAGAGCACTTGCTTTGCATGCATAAGGCTCTAGGTTCTATTGCTCAGCACCACATAAGCAGAAAAAGCCAGAAGTGGCGCTGTGGCTCAAGTGGTAGAGCACTAGCCTTGAGCTGAAGAGCTGAAGGACAGAGCCCAGGCCCAGAGTTTAGGCCCCACAACCAACAAAAGAGAGAGAGAGAGAGAGAGAGAGAGAGAGAGAGAGAGAGAGAGAGAGAGAGAGAGAGAGAGAGAGAGAGAGAGAGAGAGAGAGAGAGAGAGAGAGAGAGAGAGAGAGAGAGAGAGAGAGAGAGAGAGAGAGAGAGAGAGAGAACAGATGAATGGTTAATAAGTACATGGAAAAAAAGGTCAAGATTGCCAGGTGCTTTGGCCCACACAGTAATCGATTAGGAGACTGAAACTGGGAAGATCATGGTTTAAGGCCAACTCAGTGCATAATGGTGCATGCCTGTCATTCTAGCTATGCAGACAGCTTCAGTAGAGGCATAAGAATCCAGGCTTATACCATGAAACTTTTTGGGAAAAATAACTAAAAGTCAACAAATAAGGATGGGGTGTGGCTCAAGTGGCAGAGTACTTGCTTATCAAGCATAAGGCCTAAACTCAAACCCTAGTACTGCTAAGCAAAAGAAAAAAATGGAGAAAAAAGTCCAACCTCTGTAAGGATCAGGAAAATATATATAAAACCATAAGCAGATACCCTCTCACCTGAGTTAGAATGGCTATAGTGAAAAGGCCAAAATACATGAGATGCTGAGGATATGGAGAAAGGAGATCTCTGGTAAACTATTGGGGAATGCAAGTCATGGAAAACAGCATGAAAGTGTCAACAACCAAAACAAAACAAAACTAGAGCTACTGTATGGGCCAGTACTCTACTGCATATGTACCCAAAGGGGATGGTCTCAGCATACCAAAGAGCATCGTCACTGTATTACTGCAGTAACAATAACCAAGACAGAAGCAATCCACATGTCCAGCTATGGAAAGGTGCATAGAGAAAATGTGGTATCTTTACACAACAGTCAGCCATAAAATCTGCCATTGGGGCGACAGGAACGGAACTCAAGAACTTTATGTTCTGGGAACTATACTAGGCCAGAAAGACACAGGCCACATGTTCTCACTCACAGGTGATGTTACAGGAGAGGACAGAATAGCAGTTACCAGAAGTGGTTACTGGGAAGAGTGGAGGTAAAGAGGCATAAAAGGAGACATTGGGGTAAGATAGGAAAAGTGCTTTTCTTTTTTGGTAGTATAGAGGTTTAAACTCAGTGTCTCACCTTTATTAGATAGAGTATCTACCACCTGATCCACAACCACAACCCTTTTGTGCTTTTAATTAATTTTAAGGTAGGGACTTGTGTTTTCACCTAGAGCTAGTTTTGGGCTGCAACCCTCCTACCTCTGTCTCCTACATAGCTGAGATGATAGGCACATATTACCACACGCAGATTATTAATTGAGATGAGGTCTTGCTAACTTTTTGCCTTGACTGGTCTCTAACCATGTTCCTCCTTATCTCTACCTGCCAAGTAGCTTGAATAGTATTCTATAACAGTAGGATAACTACACATTACAACAATTTTACTATACATTTTACAAATAGCTACAAGAATGGAGTTGGAAGTTTCCCAGTACAAAGAAATAACTGCTTGAAAAAATGGAAATGTTAATTACCCTGACTCCATCATTACACATTATGAATATATTGTTACCACATTGTATCTCATAAATGTGTTCAATTATTGTGTATCAAGTTTTAAAACTACTGCACTTGAGCAGGAGAGTAACATAACAGTGCTCCTAAACAAAGACTGTATCTCAAGCCCAAAAAAGGCACAAAAGGAAGTAAATAATTATTTTTCATGCAGGAAGAATTATTTTCTAATGTATAGGTCCAATCTCTTTGTATTATCTTCCTGAAGACAGACATATCTGTTCTGGTTTGTGTAAGAAATGTCCCCCCAAAGGTTTGCATACTGAAAATTGGGTCCATAATACAAGCCATGTTCAGAGAGGGGTGAAGCTTCTGGGAAGTAATCAGATCACAAGGTCTCTGCTATAATGAAAGGTTCAATCCTTTGACTGTTTCAAAATCGAAATAGATGTTTGAGAGCAGGTGAAACTGAAGAAGGTGGAGCCTAATTGAGGCAGTGCCTTTGAAGAGCAAAGGTTTGTCTTAGCCCCTTCCTATTACTTGCTGTACTACCTCGTGGCAGCCTCTTTCTTCACCATACGCTTCTGCTGCCATAATGCTCTGCCTCACTATAGGCCAAGAGAGGGCTTTCCTTCTTCAAGTTCTTAACCACTATTTGTCCCAGTGATGAAAATCTGACAGCCACATGGAGGGGTTGCATTTCCATCGTGTATCAACACCAGTTGATACTCAAGTGGGCAATGCTGAGTCTAAGACCCTAACAGCACTGAGTCCAGAACACTGCGTCATCAAGATGAGGTTTTCATTCCTGCTGCCTTTTGCTGCATGGATTAAGACAGTTATGCTGCAGGAAAAGTGCAGCCATTGTGAAGATAAGCTCCTTGGCCCTCTGGTTTATACATGGCTAACAGTGGGAGTCTCTCAGTATCTCCCATAGGGTTGGTGGGACTCAGACCACAGAATCCTTTTTATAACATGTGAAAGTAGTACCCTCCTTTTCTCTCCAAGAAACCCGCCAAAAAGTCAACACAGACTTTCCAAGCCAGATCCATGCAGCTGGCGTGAACGTTCAGTACCCTTCTCCTCAGAGGTAAAAGAGGCCAGGTCAATATCTAGTTAATGTGTACCCAGCTGAATCTGCCCCATGGCTGACTTTTTCATGGGCTTATTTCTTGAGAACTGAAAACTAAACAGAAACTATTTGGAATAGGGGGGCCTAAGTGGATAGCTGTCTCAGCAGGGGGTGGGACCCCCCTCAAGCTGGGAACTGCATTTGCCAACTTGGCCTAGCCAGAGCTCTTGGAGCTAGGGGGACAGGCCTGTCCAGCTCCACTCCCAACTGTGCTCAAATGACAGAATGGTCACAGAGGGTCATGCGCCAATGGCCTCCCAGTCACAAATCACTTCAGAAAGCTCTGTCTGAAACAGGTATTGGACCTTCCTACTGCTATTTCCATAGAGAGAAAAACAGAGAGAGAGAGAGAGAAAAAAAGATTTTCAACATGCCAGGGTTTACAAAGCGACACTGAGTATATCCTGGAAATTGAAAAAATCAATTATTCAGAGCAAAGATCCATAGTAAATAAAGCATTTTACAATGGATTCCAACACAAACCCACCCCTACATCTTCAGGACTATACCCAATGCGTGCTCTTTCATTAGCCAAGAGAAGATTTGTGCCCATGAGTTCTCCCAAGGGGGTATTAGGATGATCTGATCTTATATTAATGCTAATTCTAATTTTCCTCTGTGTGTGTGTGTGTGTGTGTGTGTGTGTGTGTGTGTGTGTACACACTGGGGGTTGAACACAAAACCTTGTGTTCTTACTTGACTTTTTCACATTAAGACTAGTGCTCTACCACTTAAGCCATAACTCCACTTGGCTTTTTGCTGATTAGTTGGAGTTAGAAGTCTTGAGTTTGTCTATCAAACTAACTTCAAACTTTGAGTCTCAGATCTCAGCCTCTTGAGTAGCTAGGATTATAGCATGAGCCACCAGTATGTGTTTTTCAGAATTCTGAGAATACTGTCTCTATTATTATAGCACCATCAGAAGGGAGGGGAGGAAAGAAGAGAGAGTTGGAGAGGAGAGGAGAGAAACACACACACACACACACACACACACACACACACACACACACACACACACACACACACCAGGGTGGTTAGAGTAATAGGCTCTTTTTTCTTCACTACCCATATATTAATCACTAAACACCTCACCTCATCCCATAAGTGCCTCTCAAAGTCATCACTTTCCCCACGTGTAGTGCCTTGGCCAGGCCATCTCTCCTGTGCTCCTCATTCTCCCTCTCCTGGGCTCATCTGCTCCAGTCTCCACACTGACTCTAAGTCTGTCTTACTGAATACAACTTTGAGCATGCTATGTCTCTTTTCCATGGCCTCACTGGCTTCCTATTGGCTAAGTTCAAAATCTGTATGGTGTAAAACTCCCTCAGGAGCTGGCTCATTCCTCTCTCCCCCTAGTCCTTATCACCTTTGCACACCCCATGCATCAGCCCCCCTGAGCAATTAATTGTTCACTCCCAAGCCTAATGCACCAGAAACACCACTCATCACTTTCACGTGTACCTGCCTGCTTAGCACCTGCTCATTGTGTATGTAAGCAGAGCTCCAAGTCCCCTCATGAGGTGGCCTTCCCTCTCCCTCCTCCTCCTTTCCCTTGATCCTCTTCCCACCTCTTCCTTCCCTATTTCCTGAGTTATTCAGGAGATAGAACTGAATCCTATTCATTTTTATATCCATGGTTCAGAAAAGCTTTTCACAGGATGTTTATTGGGAAATTCATAGATAAATATTAACTCTTCCATTTGGCATTCAGAGATTGTTCCTAAGAATCTGTCTTTTTTTAAAAATTTTATTTTATTGTAAGAATGCGGTGCAGAGGGGTTACAGTTACATGAGTAAGGTAATGAGTGCATTTCTTCTTAAGCATTGTTACCCCCTCCTTTGCTGTTCTACCAGTATTCCTCAGTCCTTCCCCACAAAAGCTGTAAAGTTCATTTCCAGTATAGTGTCTTGTGGGTATAATTGTTGCAATGGATCATCCTGTGTCCTTGTTTCAGAGTTTTGTTACTCCCCTTCCCCTCCCCAAATTAGACAAATGTATATACAAGATGCAGGTTACCAAAATCAAGTACAATGACAACAGAGGATATGCCATAGGGGGAACAACATACAAAAGAAACAAAAAAAATCACATAGTACATTAAAAACAACAACTAAGAAAGACCTCGTGTACATATCTTGGTGTTCATTTCAGTTATCTTATATGGTCATATGTACATAGCTTTTGAGCTTTTCTGCTCATCTGATAAAATTATCCTAGATGTATCCTAATTATTTTTTTTGTGGGGGGTCCGGTTGTGGGGCCTGAACTCTGGGCTTGGATGCTGTCCCTCAGCTCTTCAGCTCAAGGCTAGCACTCTACCACTTGAGCCACAGCACCACTTCCGGCTTTTTTCTTTTTGCTTACGTGGTGCTGAGGAATCGAACCCAGGGCCTCATGCATGCAAGGCAAGCACTCTACCACTGAGCCACCTTCCCAGCCCCATGTATCCTAATTATTGCAAATGAGGGAAACCATGGGAGCTATACTTCTTTGTCCTTAATACATGTTAATAAAAGTAATCAAGCTGGGCACTCATGCCCCACACATATAATCCTAGCTACTTTAGAGGCTGAGATTTGAGGAACACAGTTCTAAGCCAGGCTGGGCAGGAAAGGCTTTGAGATCTTATTTCCAATTAGTCATTGAAAAGCCAGAAATGACATCCATGTTCATTGTTGTACTGTTCACAATAGTCAAATTATGAAAATAGCCAAGATGTCCTACAATAAATGAGTGGACCCCAAAAATGTGTTGCCTATACACAACAGAATTTTGTACAGCCATTAGAAAGAATATTATGTCATTTGCAGGGAAATGGTTGGACCTAGAACAAATCATGTTAAGTAAGATAAGCCGAGCTCAGATAAATAAACAGCACGTTTTCTCTCATATGAGGAATTTATATCTAAAATACACTGTGACATGATAAATTATACAAGACTTTAGTCATTTATACACAGTGAGACCAAAGGAGGATACTCTTAGAGGAGGAACACAAAGGCATCATGTCTCATGTCTGTGTGCCTCTGATTATTTATTAAATAAATAATATTTATTGAAATGAACTCTAGGAACAAGAGTGAACAGAGAAGTCCTTCAGTGGGCATATCGACTGCAGGTAAAACTTCTGCTAGCTGGGAAGAGTGGAGTCTGCATGGGCCCAGTCCAGGACCATTAGATGTTCAATCATTTCAACAAAAGCCCTGGAGCTGCAGAGTGTGTCAGTAATAGTTATCAGGCCCATCAACATTCATCCTGGACTGTTTGCCTCCATTGTAATAAATCACTCTCATCCTAATATAGCTGATGACTAAAACTTCAAATGAATTTTAATGCTTCTCCCCATCATTTATGGGGGATGTGAATCTTAACCATGTTTTCTCATTCTGATCTCCAAGCAATGGGATATTTAATGAATCAAACTCATCTCAAAAGCTCCCAAGTTTTCATGATATTTTTGGAAATATCAGTTACAGCAGGTAGACAGATATGTCTTACTCTGACATGGCAAGAGATGGTCAAGTGATGTGGAAAAATCCTGGGACCTTTCAGATAGGGTCAGAAACAGAACATGGGGACCACAGCAGCCCATTATACCTTAGCTCAGCTGAAGCTCTGATGCTTTATTCTTCATCTTCAATCATAATGCCACATCAAGTCATAAGTTAGAAAGAATATGAACATGTGATTATTACCTCTTGTGATGATCAAAAAGAATACAGGAGACTAGTCATTTTCCATAAAGTATCACACCTGCCTGAAGACATGAAAATTCATATTTTATTGTCTTTTTTGTTCTCATTCATTTGAGGGCAGGTAGCAAAGAGTAGGGCTTAAGAAAAGAGGGGTATAGCCGGGCGCTGGTGGCTCACGCCTGTAATCCTAGCTACTCAGGAGGCTGAGATCTGAGGATCTCAGTTTGAAGCCAGCCTGGGCAGAAAGTCTATGAGACTGTTATCTCCAATTAACCACCAAAACAAAAAACAAAAAAAACCAGAAGTGGACCTGGGCTCAAGTAGTAGAGCATTAGCCTTGAGCACAAAAGCTCAAGGACAGTACCCAGGCCCTGAGTTCAAGCCTCAGGTCTGTCACACACACAGAAATTCCTCTAGAGTAATTTACCCTCTCACATTTCTTTCTCAAGGACAGCCCAAGTTCACTGGTAAGCTAAAATGAGTAGTAAGCAGTTTGTGATAGGGTGGCAGACCACAATTTTCAAACCCAGATGCAGGCTCAATGATTATTGGTCTTAGGTGACATGCATACCACAATGGCTGAGCCACCAGCCATAAGTCCTTTGAGAAAAAAAATTTCAGTGTAACCTACCTCTGCAAAAGCAGGGTAGGTATTCCTAGCTACCCTCCCCCCACCCCCACCCTCGGATTCAGAATCACCTAAAAGTTCACTGTACCATAGATACTAGCTATGCATTGAAATATACAGCTCAACTTGCCTTCTCAATTGGATTTGGCATTTATTAGCAAGTTTGATGGTGTAGATTCTGAATCTTTTCTAGATGGCTTAGAGGTGGTTAGGTTGCTTTTTTTGGTTTGTTGTTTGTTTTATAACAGTATCAAAACTGAACCAAGAAGAGAAAAAAAATAAGGAATGCTAGTCAAAGCAAATCTTGCCTTTAAAGACCTGAAGAAGTGGTGAGGACAGCTGTCCACCTTCTAGTTGGAGCCATAGGCAGCATGTATATTCTGACTGTACTATGTTCCTGTGGACAGCAGCCCCACCGGGAGCCCCCCAAACAACCTTTCCTGATGTCCATGCTTTGAGAGGATGGAAAGGACAGAATGGGTAGCATGGAGGGCCCTGCCCTGTGGGTTGCTGGAGGGTCTGGTCAGCAAGTAGGCTGGGAGGACAGGGAGAGTCTGCGTGGAGCCAGCAGATGACCTCCTCCAGCATGACTGGAGCCTTTCAACTTTTTCATTAAAGAAGCAATTTTTCACTGAGACATCTAGGAGGAAAGAGGACAAGAAGGCCAATTCATAGCCTCTTGCCAGGTGTGGGGGAGGGGCTGCCGTCTTGCCAGCTGCACATAGGAGACACCCAGGACAGGTGCTCTGTGAGCTGCCTGCTGGATGGCTCCCACAGACCAGGTCCTTGGTGTACAATTGGTGGGGTGGGGGGTGGGGAGCAGGAATGACCCTCAGTACTGTTTGAAATCTGCTGGGACAAGGGGGTGCTGTTGAAGGCAGAAGGGGGGCACTAGGGCAGCAGGTGCACCCCAGACAAGCTTCACCCTGCAGTAAATTCCATAATTACAGGTCACCAAGTGGGCGCCCCTTTGAAGTAAAGGACTTTCTTCTTGTTCCTGTAGCGGATACAATTTGGCTGAGATATCAAATGCAGATAGTAAAAATTTAATTAACAAATCAAAGCCTTTATCTGCAGTGTTTAGAACTGTGGCCAACAGTTTGCTTCCATCTCTAGCACTACAGTCGGAGCTCAAGAGAAGAAAGCAGCTCCTTTGTAGTGCATAAAACAGACTTTTCCTGATGATTGCTCTCACAGATAAGGCTTTGGGTAACTGGAAGACTCCAAGGCCAGCAGCCCTTTGACACTTCTCTTGGGTTAACCCTTTGACTCCCAGGCTCTGGACAATTCTAAGGACAAGCCAGGTTATGAGAGACACTGAGGCTCTGGTATCAAAGGATGGAGACAGGCAACTGGCCTGAGACCAAGAAAAATAGAATCAATCCAAACCTGCTTAGGAGGCTCTCATAGGCTCAGTTTAATACAGAAATAGAGGTGAAGTAATATTTTTAACTTCCTATTACTAGCTGCTTTCCATTTAACTGAAAGTGTTGCAGAATTTAGGGTTCCAGCTGCTAGGATCAGACCAAGTTCCCAGGCATAAAGCCCAGGGAAATGATGGGAGGTAATCCATAGTTAACATGTGATTAAAACGGCAGAATCCAATTTTGTAAGTATATTTACAATATTAGCATCTAAAATTATCAAGATACAATCTCTCCATTTTGGGAGGGCTTAGCTCTAAATTTCAGACTTTCTACAATTAACATGTATGATAAGAGCTTATTATTATTATTTGATGATATTTTATGGTAAGAACTTACTATTATTAATTGAAATCTTAAAGGCAGAACCTGAGTCACATCAGTGGCTGGCTCTCAGTGTCAGTCAGCACAAAGCTTTGTTGATTGGCTCAAACAGGAAGAACGGAGTTCTACCAAGATTGTCTGCACCTACAGGTGCAGAAAGGCAAGAAGTTTTGTTGGGCTGTTACATAGAGAGGGGCTATGGCTGAAGATAATGCACTGAATATCTCAGAAAGCCATAAAAATGAAAAATTTTTAATATTTTTGCCATAAAGAAACAGTACAAGAGAACCTGGGCCCAGTGACTCAAGCCTGTAACCCAGCTACTCAGGAAACTCAGTTCAGGAGTATTGTGGTTCAAGGCCAGGGTGAGCAGAAAAGTTCAAGAAACCCCCATATCAACAACAAAATAAAGCAGGGTGCAGTGTACATGCCTGTCATCCTAGCTACAGAGAAAGGATAAGGAGGAGGACTATAATTCAGGCCAGGCCTGACACACAGCAAAACCCTATATGATAATATAATTAAAGAAAGCCAAAGGCCTGGAGGTGTGTCTCATGTAGTAGGATCCTGCCTAGTGAGTACAATATCCTGAGTTCAAACCCTAGTGTTGCCCAAAGGAAAAAAAAGCAAATGAGGAGACAGACATATTTAACCTGATTTAAAAATTGCACAATGCACATGTATCAAAATAACACATGATATCCATTACTACTCAAGATATTGTGTTTAAAATAGTGGTTAAAAATTAATTTCTGTTAATTAATAAAACATTGCAAGCACACACTATGAGGAGACCTAAGGGAGGAATTAAAAGGAAAAGCAGGCCTTTTGTTGGGTATTGGTGGCTCATTCCTGTACTCCTAGCTACTCAGGAGGCTGCGATCTGAAAGATGAGATTCTTATCTCTAATCAACTAACACCATAAAAAAGCTAGAAGTAGAGGTGTTTCTCAAGTGGTAGAGTACCAGCCTTGAGCTAGAAAAGCCAAGTGAGAGCACAAGGTCCTGAGTTCAAGCTCCAATACTAGCACAAAAAATAAGTAAATAAATAAACAAAAAGAAAGAAAAAGAAAAGAGAAGCACAATCCTGTGTGTAGGAAACATCTGTAGCCATACAAGGGCCAAAGGCTGCTTGACAAGAGAAATGAAAGAATCTGCCCTCCTCCCACTCTCTTTTCCAATCTCCAGGTCAATGTGCAGAGATGGAGCATCTAAATTATTCTGTTCCTCGATACTGTGGTTGTTGACGGGCAGGATCAAAGAGTTTGACAAGGCAAAGATGGTCAGGAATCTGCTAGTGAGAGAAGTGGCCCTATCACTTAAGACGTGAAGCTAATATTAAGGCTCCACCTCCAATAGTAAATAGTAGCAAGCTGAGGACCAAGCTTAAGCTGAGGATGAAACTTTCCCATATGGGCCTTTGGAAGGTCATCCTAGATTCTAAATATAGTAATTATTAATAGAGATAGGACTGGACTTGGCTTACTACAAAGTTCCCATTCTGAGTCAGACTCTGGACTACCACATTACAGGGAACTATAAAACCATATGCTCATGACTCCCATCTGCCTGTTGAATCAGGCCATGCATGTAAATTGAGGATGACATATGAGCTCCTTATGATGGAACAAACTGACTATATCTGTTTATGTTAAGATCTAAAAGAGAGGAACTCAAAGGTTCCAAACCCAAGGAAATGATGAGGAGATAGACTGTTCACCCTGACTATAACAGCACATGTTGTAGATTCCTGTATTGAGTCATCATACTGAATTCTGTGAATCTGCATAATTATTTTGTGTCACTTAAAAAGGAAAAATAAAATAAATAGAAAGAAAGTGCTTCAGCATTATAAAGTATATATAATCCCATCCTGGAGTTACCAGAACCCTCAGCATTGGTACTGGGAGATGAGAACAAAAAGCAGACAGACAGACAGACAAACAGACAGACAGACAGACAGACAGACAGACAGACAGACACACACACACACACACACACACACACACACACACACACACATACACAGGCTTAACTTAACCTAAAGTGATTTTGAATTTTGGCAAAGCCTTTCTCTACAACTATTCAGATAATCATTCATGTGATTTCTGTCCTTTATTCTTTCTGTCCTTTATTCTGTTTATATACTGTATTAATTGATCTGCATATGTCAACTCTCCTTGTATCCCTGGAATAAAACCAATGTGATTGTGGTGACTGATCTTTTTAATATATTGTTAAATTGGGTTTTAGAGTATTTTGTTGAAAATTTTGGCATCTGTAATAATCATGAATTTGGTATATATGTATGTATGTATTTATTTATTTTTGCAAGGAGAGGGTGGTGTCATTGGCTCATGCCTATAAATCCTAGCTACTCAGGAGATCTGAGGATAGGGGTTCTAAGCTAGCTTGTGCAGGAAAGTCTATGAGACCTTTATCTCTAATTAACCAGTAAAAAGCTGGAAGTGAAAGTATGGCTCAGTACCAACAAAAATGCTAGTAGGAGGGGAAGAAGTCAAGTTCTCCATATTTGCAGATATGAACCTACATTTAAAAATACCCTTACAGACTCAACTAAAATATTCTTGATCTGATAAACATTTTCTGCAAAGTAGCAGGTTATAAATCAACATTTATTAAGACATTAGGTTTTCTGCATAACCATAATACATAGACTAAGAAAGAAATGAGGAAAATAATTTCATTCAGAATAGCATAAAAATTAACTTCCTAGAAATAAATCTAAGTAAGTAGCTAAAAGAACTCAAAAATGAAAACAATAGAACATTTAAGACTGTAATCAAAGAAGACAATTGAAAGTAGAAAGATTTCCCATGTTCAACGTTAGGGAGAATAAATATTTTTAAGTGTATAAAAATAGAACAATGAAAATCTGTTGGAATTGTTACAAAGGGGAGAGGGGCCAAAAAGCAAGGATGAGGGAATGAGGGGAAATATAATGCATATATTAAATACATATGTGAAACTCTTATGTGCAACAAATACATGCCAGTAAATACTCGGAGAAAAATTATTTACTAAAAAAGAGAAAGAAAAAAGTATAATTTAAAAAAAGAATAATTTAAAAAAATAAACAATTAAAAGGTAAACTTTAACCCAAATGTATTAGTGATTACAATAAGTATAAATTCATGTTTCAATTAAAAGACCGAGCCGGGCGCTGGTGGCTCACGCCTGTAATCCTAGCTACTCAGGAGGCTGAGATCTGAGGATCGTGGTTCAAAGCCAGCCTTGGCAGGAGAGACCGTGAGACTCCTATCTCCAATAAACCACCAGAAAACCGGAAGTGGCGCTGTAGCTCAAGTGGTAGAGCGCTATCCTTGAGCTGAAGAGCTAAGGGACAGTGCCCAGGCTCCACAATCGGACCCCCCCCCCAAAAAAAAGAACACTGAATCATGCTCAGAAGTATGGAAACACTGGTAAGGAAGTGGTGAAATTATTTATTTTCTAATAAGAGACATTACTAATCAGTGTTCTTCTTTATCACTAAGAGGGTTTGTTTGTTTGTTTATTTTTATGCTTGTTTCTGTTGCCAACATCCAGAGTATAGTTTTTCAGCAAGGTCCTGGTACAGCAAGCTATCCCAGGCTGAGAAAGGTACAGCAGGAAGTTGCATAAGGCCCAGGAATTTGAGAGGTAGCCCTATTCTGTGTTGCAAGATCACATTCTCTATTAATCGAAGTGTTAGTTTGAATTGCACTAATGGTCATTCCTGTTGGCACAGCAAACAATGGTCTTTGGTAGCTTGACTCCATTCCTAGCACTTGTTTCCCGGATGCCTTCAGGCTTCCAAGGGATGAGCTAGTGGTAGGGGTTGGGTAAAGCAGATGCCTCTGTGTCACAAGAGGCTCAAAGCTTTATGGGTTTTAGAAAACAATGCTCTATTAAAATCTGATGCATAGTATTTCTAATGATATTAAATACTGTCTTTTTATTTTTATTTTTATCTTTAAGTAATTGTATAAAGGAGATGCTATTTCAACAAAGCAAATATTGTGATTGAGGTCATTCCTTTCAACATCCTCACCTATTCCTTCCCTATGCACCCCTTCCCTCACTTTTCTTAATTTTACAGGATATGCATTGGATTCTTGACTGCATTCTTCCCTTCTGTCCTCTTTGTTCCCCTACCCTTTACCCCTTAACCACACTCAACTCAACCCCACCCCCACCCCTTTTGAGTACCTGCTTCCTGGTATTTTGGTGTTTTGTTTTGCCGAATTTTGATTTCACCTTTCTAAGGAATTACACTATTGGAGATCTCCCTTGAATCTACCTTATTTCAATTAACACATTTATATGCACTTGCATAGCACACAACTTATTTGCTTATAAATTTATAAACTAAATCTAGCTTTACATATCAGGAAAAGCATGTATCCTTTGTCTCTGGGCCTGACATTTTACTTACAGGGGACAGGGAGTTGAGCAAAAGGAAAAATGAGAGTGAGCACTAAGCCAAAGTGCACAGGCCACTTTTGCCTGCACTGGCAAAGGCCACAGAGGGAGGTTTGAAGGACAGAATATCTCCTAGTTCACAGGATCTGTGCTGCATGAGGCCACTGTGTCATTGTTTGCAGGTGAGTAATTAAAACTGTTTGCACATAGCACCCTGAATGGCCATGCCTGGAAATAAGGGAGTAGAGTAGGGGAAGGGGAAGGTAGGGGAAGGTAGGGTAAGGAATAGAGTAGGGTAAGGAGAAGGCAGGGAGTTAGGTACCTTCTGAACTGATCAGAGGAGAAAATTAAGAAAGTAGCTCAAGCCAGGTGTTGGTGGTTCAGGCCTATAATCCTAGCTACTCAGGAAGTTGAGATCTCAGGATTGCAATTCAAAGCAAGCCCAGGCAGGAAAGTCACTGAGACTCTCATCTCCAATAAAGTACTCAGAATAAACTGGAACTGGTGCTCTGACTCAAGTGGTAGAGTGTGAGCCTTGAGAAAAAGAATTGCAGGGACAATACCCAGACCTTGAGTTCAAACCACAGGATTGGTACCAAAAAGAAAGAAGGAAGGAAGGAAGGAAGGAAGGAAGGAAGGAAGGAAGGAAGGAAGGAAGGAAGGAAGGAAGGAAGGAAGGAAGGAAGGATTAGGTCCAACCAGGAAAAATGACCCCTTCCCTTTGTTCTCCCTCTGTACACACATAGTCCTCCCTAGAAGTGCCTGCCCAGCATTTGTAACCAAGGTAACTTGCACATCTGGGGTGCAGTGGGAGTTTCTCCAGGGTCTAAGGTCACTTCCTCATCCACTGTAGCCACATCTCCCCACTCTCTCCCTATATAACCTCTTTTCCTGCCATAAGTCAGTCCTCTGAACACTACATCTTGTGTGGGCCTGTGGGCTGGTTTCTCCTAATAAACTCCCTTCTACTTGAACAACCATGTGGAGGTCTCCTTTCTCCTACTCTTATACCTAGTGCCGAAACCCAGGAGGGGATAGTGTCAGGAGTCATTCCATCCTCTCCAGTTCTTTTCTGAGGGTCAACTTGCCTCCTGGTCCCCCTCCTCAAGCCCAAACTGCTGAAGGAAAGAATCCCATGTCAGGCCTCTCACCTTTACTATTGCTGGTCACACATTGCATTCCCTACACTATTTCCTGTCTACGTCTGGTAAGTGACTCCTACCTATGGGTCCTCCGTTCATCTGTCTCTCTTTCAACATAGTACACTGCCAGAGGGCCCCCCTACACCTTTGACCAGTCTCTTCTTATTTCAGGGATGCCTGAATTGAGAATTTGACTCTCAGCCAGAGAGACTTTGGGTGGATAATAACACCTTCTACTCATCACCTCTCCCTAAAGTCACCAGACTTCCCCATCCCACCCCCTCATATTTCTTATTACAATGGGGCCCCATAAGTCTCTCCTGAGCTGGGACACTCCCTTAGGATGTCCACTACACCTTTTGGCCAGTACTCTCTATGACTTCAGGGACTCTCCCTCTCGAGGACTCCATAAAACCAAAATGTCTAATCTTTTTAGTCCAACAGTTTCTATCAATGCAATATTAAATAGTCAGAGGTTCTATATGTCCAGGCTTTTTTTGCTGTCTTTACTCATCCTTCTTTCTGTCTGCCCTCTCTAAGCAAACTCCTCCTGTCAATATTCACCCCTGTGTCTGCCAGGCCTGTGTGGCTAATGCAGTATGGGGTGGGCGTAAGCCTCCTAGCCATCTCCGCCAGAAAGGTAACTTTCCTTATCTTGTAACAGTTCAATCTCTCTCTCTCCCCCTCCCTTTGAGAGTACCCACACTTTGTTAGAGTATGCCCACCACCTGTCTGCTTGTTTGTCTGCTTGTGTGCTTGCTTACTGGATAAAGCTATGCCAAGTTTTCTTACCATTGTGACTTGTCCAGAAATTCGCCATCTTGGCCATGTGGTAGGTTTTCATGTGACCCCCACCCTTCCACCAAGCTTACTCCCCCACTCTTCTAGCAAGTGTGCAAAGGTCAATTTGTATGCTAATGTGTCTACCAAAATTGTTTTAAAGGTAACTAAGACTTAACAGGATCTGCAGGCCAAAAGAAAAATGGGCACTTTTAAATTCAAACCACAAAGAAGATAATCAGATTTGGGTCCTTATAAATGTGTTTAAGGGTTATTACCTTACATTAATCACTTAATATTAAGTTTGTCAAGTCGTACATAACTAAACCAAAGTTCATTTAAGTGTTTATGTCAAGGTCCTTCAGATGAACACCTTTTAACTTGAATGCTATTTTTCATTGTCTAATATCTGTTTCCCAAGTATATAAAGCCACCTTGGATACAGAGCTGACAATGGTTTTGATCTTAATTAATACCTTACAGTGCTATATTCAGTTTAAAAACTAACTAGGTTGCCTAATCAGTTGCTGTTCAAAACTCTCATCATGACCACTATTGAGTTTTGTAACTACAGATTTGATCCTCTGTAGCATTTAGTCAGATCTAAAGAGGAATAAATGACTCTTACAAGTATTTATTGGTAACTTAACTAATATTCTTCAAAAGCTCCAGGTACATTGTAATAATGAGATACACAAGACACTATGTTAAAAATGAACTTTACAACTTTGTGGGGGGGGGGATGGGGGAGAAGTTGGGGAGGGAAAAGATGGTAGGGGAAAAAGAAAGAGGGGGTAACAATGCTCAGTTCCTTATTCATGTAACTGTAACCCCTCTCTACAGTATCTTTACAATAAAAAATATATAAATTTAAAAAAAACTCCAGGTACATGCTGCTTAAAAATTATTTATATTAGCAGGGTGCTGGTGGCTCATGCCTGTAATTCTCCCTACTCAGAAGGCTGAGACCTGAGACCACAATTCAAAGCCAGTCCAGGCAGGCAAGTCCATGAGACTCTTATCTCCAATTAACCACTAGAAAACCAGAAGTGGTGCAGTGGCTCAAATGGTAGAGCACTTGCCTTGAGCTGAAGAGCTCAAGGGTCAGCACCCAGGCCCAGAGTTCAAGCCCCATGACCGACAAAACAATAACCTATTTATATTGATCTCCTGCTGCTTCAATTGGAAATAAAGAAGAATATCTTGGTAAAAACTCTCATTTAATCTGTCAGTTACCTCCCCCTACTACCCCATCACGGGTTATGCCATCAGTCAACTGGGAAATGCCATCCCAGCAACCAGCAAAACAACAACCGGGACATGTCACCCCAGCAATGTGCAGACAGGCCAAATGGGATATTATCCCAGCAAGGAGCAGACACCCTTGGGGCAAAGCTTGTCTTGATGACCAGAGATCATCTACAGGCAGCTGGAAAAACTGTGCAGATAAGAGGGAATGTTATCAGATCCTAAATAGAGTCATTTTGTGCTTGCCCTTTCAAAATTAACCAGAGCCGAGTAATCAAAAGAAAATACTTCATAAGCATTCCTATATAATGTTCATACCTGTTTTTCTTCTAACTGAAAAAGAACTTTCTTTCTTTCTTTCCTTTCTTCCTTATTTCCTTCCTTCTTTTTCCTTTCTTTCTTTTTTGTCAGTCATGGTGCCTGAACTCTGAGCCTGGGCACTGTCCCTTGAGCTTAAGGCTAGTGCTCTACCACTTAATCCACAGCACCACTTCCAGCTTTTTCTGCTTGTGTGGTGCTGAGGAATAGAACCGAGGGCCTCATGCATGCAAGGCAAGCACTTTACCACTGAGCCACCTTCCCAGCCCAGGAACTTATGTTGTTGCCTTTGCTATCTGCTATTTCTATTTATAGTAGCTCTCCCATCCATACTCTATAGTCCAGACATCTATAGTCCAGTTAGAGGAAATGATCAAGGCCACCCACTGGTCCTTTAACCACTTCAATATAGCCCCCGCTTCTGACTGCTTATTCTTAACCAGTCCACCATACTTTCTCCTATCCAGTTACCAGATGTTAATCAGTCAGAAATAGTCAGGGACATGATCCACTGACTCTAGAATGGCCTGGAATACAGGAACCAGGAACTAGACAAGTCATCTAAGTTTTTCTTTTCCACTCTTCCTTCTACTGTTTGTGAGTCCTCTAATAGCATTTTCTTTTCTTTTCTTATTGTTCAGCCCCTGCCTTTCAAGACTTCTTTCAGATTTCATCCACAGACACCAGGCACGTTCACCACCAAGGAACTATTACTGTTGCCTTCTCCTGGACTGGACAACATCTCTGCCTTCAACCATTAAAGTTGAGGCACCTTCCTTGTTAGCATGAAGTAGCCAGAGAGAGTCAGCACCCCTTTATAAATATCAAAAGGCTGCAAAGTTAGGTCTGCCTAGGAAAACTGGCCCCTTCCCTTTGTTCTCACTCCATACATGTATGGCCCTCTCTGGAAGTCCCCACCAAACACCTATAATCCAGGTAACTGGCACACCTGGCAGTGGGAGGTTCCCCCAGAATCTGGTGTCACTCCACATCAGCAGTGGCCACACCTCCTTCCTGCCCTCTTCCTATACAATCTCTCTACCTTAAGCCCTCCCCCCCACCATCTGTACACCTCCATCTGGTACAGGCCAGCAGTTTGATTTCTCCTATCTTCTGCCTGGACAACCACATGAAGGTCTCCTTTCTCCAAAACTTACAAAAGAAAGCAAAAAAGTGAACAAGAGAGAAAGAAAGAGAGCACAATGGAAGGAAGGAAGGAAGGAAGGTAGGAAGGAAGGAAGGAAGGAAGGAAGGAAGGAAGGAAGGAAGGAAGGAAGGAAGGAAGGAAGGAAGGAGAAAACAAGCAGCTTACAGCCAGGTACTGGTGGCTCATACCTGTAATTCTAGCTACTTGGGAGGCTGAGATCGAAGAATCACAATTTGAATTCAGCCCAGGCAGAGAAATCTGAGAAACTCTTATCTCCAATTAACTAGCAAAAAGCCAGAAGTGGGGGTATGGCTCAAATGATGCCAGCCTTGAGCAAAAAAGCAAAGCAATAACTTGAGTTTGAGTTCAAGACCTAGTATCTGCACCAAAAAACAAAAGAAAGACAAAGAAAGGGGAGGAAAGGAGGGAGGAAGGAAGGTTGGAAGGAAAAAAGGAAGGGAGAGCTCATGATGCAGGGGAGAATAAATCCTAGGGTGACTAACCAGCCTCTCTGTGGTGACCAACAGGACAGTGGTTGCTGTGAACACCTATGCTAGGGAAGTAGGCAGCTAACGGCTCTCAGAGCCTGTCAGGCCACAATCACAAGCAAGGGAAAGAAGAAACTGCGTGACATGGGTGTTGCCAGGATTAAATTACAACACATAAAAAGTACTAGCTCAGTTACCTTCAACTAGCAAAAAGTAAGTCACCAGGATCTCCTTTCCTGAATAGCCTCTTCTCCCCTTCAGACTCAGAGATTCTGCCTGTCTCCCAGGGACAAAGCTTCCTCTTCTGACCTCTGCTTCAGATGAGCCTTGCTCCACCTCCAGATTCTGTGCTCCCACTGGCTCATCTACAATACAGCAGAGTCTTAGATCTCCCAACGTATAAGTTCCCTGTAATACAGGAGAGTCCTGCCTTGGAGGGTTAGTTGGAAAACTAAAATCATTAGCAGGCATTAGAGCCAGAAAAGGTTTGATCATACAGCATCACACCTAGTTAAAATGTGTGATCAAGCTAGGTGTTTTTGGCTTATGCAGATAATTCTACCTACTCAGGAGGCTGAGATCTGAGATCAGCCAGTTCTGATGTTCAGAAAAGCCCATGAGACTCTTATCTCCAATTAGCCAGCAAAAAGCTGGAAGGAGAGGTGCGGCTCAAGTGGTAGAGCACCAGCTTTGAGCAGAAAAGGCACAGAGCCCAGATTGAGTTCAAGCCCCAGTACTGGTGTGTGTGCGCGCACACACACACACACACACACACACACACACACACACATACACACAAAATGGCAAATGTTTTCCTTATTAAGGGGGCATCTTCAGGACTTGGGGGACTTATTCTTTTATTCTGTCACCACTTTCTGTTTTAATATTACTCAACACAGCCTAATAAAATTCAAAATATCCCAAGGTGGAGTCAAGCATTCTCCAGCCCTGGCCAATATGGTTTTTTACTTTTCAGGAATGTAACTGGAAACAAGTTCTGTTGCCTGAACCAATACTTTATTAGATTGAAATCTGCAGATGAAAGGTCTTGGCTAGATTGTGTAGTGGTCTGCCAGGAAATCTGTGAAAACTATTTTCATCTTTGCTAAGAGGTAAAATATTTATGCCTTTAATAAGCTCAGTGACTGTGACATAAGTGTGCTTATAAATAGCTATGCCCAAAGTATGTGTGAACACACTACCTAAGTAAAAGGAATCCAGGGCCTTACATAAACTGCTATCTATTCCTTTTAGTTCATGATTCCAGGGTAACATAGTAGCTACCCAAAACTTGAAAATGCTGCCATCCAGGTGCTGGTGGCTCACACTTGTAATCCTAGATATTTAGGAGGCTGAAATTTAGAGGATCACAGTTTGAGGCTAATCCAAAGAAGAAAGTTTGCAAGACTCCATCTCCAAAATAACAATCAAAATGCTAGGTTGCAGGCATAACTCAAGTGGAGGAGCTCCTGCTAACAAGTATGAAGCCCCCTGAATTCAAACCAGTGCCACCCCCCAAAACCCTCAATACACAAAAACAAAACAAAACAACAAAAAAAACAGAATAAAAGAAAAACAGCAATGCTGCCCTTTCCACCTGTAGGAATACACTTTGTCTCATCCCTGCCATAGTATGTGTGTTTCTGACTAGGCCAGAGGAAGCCTTGGAAGATCTCCAGAGGTTACTAACAATGCACATGTGTCTATAATTGTTTGGGAGGTGTCAAAGTCACAAAACACTCCTGGGAGTGCACAGAGTATGTGCTGTCTGCTGCATATGCCTGAAAACATCCTCTCTGAGAAGTTTGGACAAACTAATGAAGGTCTCTAGTTTCCTGATTATAAGAGGTGTTACCTTTATCCACAACCAGAAACAAATCCTGTGGCTTTTCATACAGAGATGGTAGAGTGAGCAGTGATATAAAAGGAACTTAAGCAGAACATGTTTTCATTTCTGAAGGCAAAGCACACTAACACAGACCCTTCCTTACAGCTGATTTTTACTTGACATAGATGGCACAAGAGATTATGTTCATATGTATGCCTAGTAAATTGTAGGCTCAAGATTTGATTGTGTTAAGTAAAAATGTTAAAGTAGAAAATACTACTGAAATCTTCTCAAATAATATATGGATTCTGAACCAAGTTGATCAAATATTAATCCTTCTTGCATTTTTGTATGGTTTAATGTTTTATTCTTAGTTGGCATAATTAAATGTACTTATGGGAGGTACAATGTGATTATTATGATATAAGAATGCTTTGTGGTGTGATTAACCAGGATAATTAACATATCCATCTCCTCACATACTTATTCTTTCTGTGTGGTGAAGACATTTAAATTACTTTCAGCAATTTTGAAGCACATAAGACATGACTATTAATTATAGTCATTGTGCTTTGCAATTGGGCCCTTAAATTTATTCCTCTTGTCTGAGACTTTGTACCTTTGGCCAATCTCTCTCCTTTCCCCATCATTTCCACTCCCTAACTCTTGGAAAATACCTTTTCTCTACTTATATAAATTTAACTTTGTAGAATCCAAACATGAGATTATGTGGTATATGTCATTTTGTGCTTAGCTTATTTTACTTAGCAAATTATCTTGTAGATCTCAAATGAAAGAATTTCCTTTTCTGTTAAGGTTGACTAGTATTCCAATGTATCGATATGTGTATATATGCTATATTTTCTTCACTTACTCATCTGTTGATTTACACTTATAATGACTGTATGACTTGGCTATTGTAAAAAGTACTACAATGGATACTCAAAGGGTTCACTTTTTTATTATCCTCCATACAGGAGTGTGGTGACATCTCATTGTGATTTTAATTTTCTGATGATTAGTGACACTGACAATTTGTTTTACGTATGTCAGCCATCTGAATATGTTTTGAGAAATGTCTTTTCACATCCTTTGACTAGTTTAAAAATCATATCATGTGTCTTCTTACAATCAAATTGTGATTATGAGCCTTTTATCATATGTATGACTTGCACATTTTCTCCCAGTCTATAGGTTGACCCTTCACTTTGTTTTCTTTATTATACAGTCTTTTAAGTTTGATATAATCCCATTTGTCAATTTTTCTTTTATTTCTGTTGCTTTTAGAGTCATATCCAGAAACTCAGTGCCCACAGCAAGTCAGGAAGTTTTTCTTTTGTTTTCTTCTGATAGTTTTTGATACAACTGTAAATTGGATTTTCTTTTTTTTTGTTTATTGTTAATATATGTTATTAAAATGTGCTCCAAGAAACACCAGAGTCACAACTGAAAACACAAAAACAAAAAATAGTCTCAACAAGGCAAAATTTACTTCTGCTGAAAAGGGTATGCCATTAGCCAAAATCCTGTCAAGTAAGCACATAGAGCAGGCAGGCTGCTCCCCATTTATCCTTAATGTATCAGGCCCTGCTCCTCTGCTCAAATCGGCTGAGCTCATGTTCACAATCTCTCACATGTGGCTAGTTTAAAGAGGTTAAAAACTGGCTGGAAATGTGGCTTAGTGGTTGAGTGCTTGCCTAGAATGCATGATTCCTCAGTACCACATACATAGAAAAAGTCGGAAGTAGTACTGTGGATCAAATGGTAGAACACTAGCCTTGAGCAAAAGAAGTTCAGGGACAGTACCCAGCCCCTCAGTTCAAGCCCCAGGAATGGCAATAATAATAATAATAATAATAATAATAATAATAATAATAATAATAATAATAATAATAATAAATAAAGAGGATAAAAAAACTCTCCCCCTGCCCCCAATGGCTTAATTAACAGAACTAGGATACAGCTAAAACTTAATGAGCTTATAACAGAATATGTTAACAGAAATAGGAATAGGACATAACTGAACCTTAACGCTACCTGGCCAAACTAGGAACTTTTCAGAAAAAGAAAGTAATTCTTACAAAATGGATAGAAAGGATAAACTACTGTGATAGAAAAGATAGCTTTTCTCAAGTGCATCAAACCCAAATGATTTTTATCTGTTCATTTTTATCCTGCAACTTTCAAATTTATTAGTTTCAACAGTCTTTATTAAGTCTTTAGGCTTTCCTATGTGTATCAGCAAATAGAGACAATTTGACCTCTTCTTTTCCTGTCAGGATGCCTTTTCTTTCTTTCTCATGCCTAATTTCTCTGGCCAGGACTTCAATACTATGTTGAATAGAAGTGGCAAAAGTGGACATGCTTCTCTTGTTCCTGAGGTGAGGAGAAAAGAACTTTCTACTTCTTACTGTTTGTTATAATATTGTCCATAAAAATACTATACTTCAGCCAGGCACCTTATGCCTGTAATCCTAGCTACTCAAGAGGCTGAGATCTTAGTCTAGATGTTTGAAGTCAGTCCAGGCAGGAAAACCCATGAGACTCATATCTCAAATTAAACTCCTAAAACTGGAAGTGGTGCTGTGCTAACCTTGAGTGAAAAAAGCTCTGGGACAGTGCCCAGGCCCTGAATTCAAGCCCCACAACCGTAAGGGAGCAGGGGAGGAGAACTTCTATATCTAATTTTTTGAGAATTTTTGTCATGAAATGATATCAAATTTTGTCAAATGCTTTCCTGCATCTGTTGAAACTCAAGTAAACTCATAAATAAAAGACAAGACATTACAACCAATAGGACCAAAGAATCATAGATACTACTATGAAAAAGTAATTATATGTCAATGAAGAGTCTAGCCTAGGAGAAGTAGATAACTACCTAGAAACATTTTACTACCAAGACTGAACATGGAAGAAACAGAAATTTAAGCAGACCAATGAAGAGTAAAGAGATTAAATCAGTAATAAAGTCTCACATCAAAGAAAAGCTAAGAAGTCAGTGCTGAAGAACTGAAACCAACCATCCTCAAGCTCTTGCAAAAGGTTTAAAAGGATGGAACCCTTCCAGACTCATTTTCCAAGGATAGCATTACCCTGATACCAAAGCCTGACACGAATACTACAAGAAAACATCTCTTATGCATTACAATAGAAAAATTCTCAACAAAATACTAACAGCATCGTTTGTTATGATCAGATGAAATTTATCCTGAGGATGCACTAAAATTAGGAAATGTGACTCACCATATTGACAAGATCAAAACCATTCAATTACCCCGATACATATAGAATAAATATAGAAGGAATTTTCCTTATCTTGCAGTTAAACATTTTAAGAGATGGTTATTTTGATTTCTACAGACATTTCTAAGCTCTTCCTCATACACACATGAAGTGACAAGAGGAGGATTCTGACTGTGTTTATGTACACAGGGAGTTGGTTATAAGCCTAGTGAGCAGGCCTAAGGTAGCAGGGATGAGCTCCCCACCAACTTTGCACTAGGAACAACACTGTTAATTTTCAGACCTGCATAGAACTTTCAAAAACACGAAACTAGCAAAGATTGCGAAATGTAAGTCTCAAGAGTGTTGTTCTGCAACCAAAAAATGTTTTGCACAAGCTAAAACTACAAGTTTTAAAGAACAGTCCAGCTGTTACTGTGTGTGGGGTGCGATACTGTCTTGCATCCAGTCAATGCCTTGTGAATCATTCAATAGATGAACATTTTACTTCTTTTAGTTGTATGATACTTCCATCATGGTCAACTACAGTTTTCCTTGATGAATTGACATTGTATTTATTATATCATATGAAATATTGTCTGGTTTTCTCCCTAGCAATCTTTTGGCAGCAGAAATTGTTGGGTTCCACTAACCACTCTCTTCAATCACCCATGCCCTGGAACTGAGTATCTCTGAATGGCTGAGGTGGGTCACCTGTGAACCAAGGTTAGAAGAAACAATAGTGGCCCAGATGGTTCCAGAACAGAAGACAAGAAGGTTTAGGTGTATATGACAAGTTATACCCACAGGCATATTTAATCAGCATTTATGGATACAATGTAAATGTATATATATATATATATATATATATATGTGCATATATGTATATATTTCATATATTTCAATATGTAGTTGCATGTATGAAGAGACTATTTTCTAACAAATGCATCTTTACACAATTATTTTGTTGTGAAACATGATAGAATGCACTGACAGTTTATGTCAATCTATGTCAAGATGGTTACACTATCACTTATGATAGTCTTACAGGACCACTTCATATATGATGCCTACTGTCCACAGAAAGCCATCTATCAATGCACAATTGTATATGTATTTTTAAAAATAAATTTTATACAGTTATTTACAAACATGATTATGTATAATGTATAATATATAAATATGATTATATAATTATATTATATTAATATATTAAATAATTGTGTATAATATATATGTATACATATCATAATATATTATAATAAATAGGTATAATATATCATAATAAATGCAATGTTTATATACCATAAATAATATATGATATTATATAATAATATATGTAATAGATTATATATTATAATGCTACAAAGTAATGTTACTGGTTATTGATTTAATTTTATTAATGCTAATTATATAATTATTGGTATATAATGTATAGTTATATATAATATGTATCAGATATATAGTAACAGTATTCAGCAACTAAAAAATAAGAATTACTTTTGCTTGCTGAGATCATTTAAACTTTCCCATTTATGGCTTCAAACTTCACAAGTATTCTTTCTTTAGCAGAGGAGTGTCAAACTTTTTCTTAGGCTTCAATATAAATTTAAGGGATACAAAAATTTCCCTGTAACAGGTAACTGAAAAAGAATTGGTAGAGATCAGGAAAAAGGAGGACTTTGGTTTGCGTATTTAACATGAAGATTTCCTAGTATATAAAGCACTAATCTGAAGGAGAGGGGAGAGGAGAGAGGTAAAGCTGTGGGCAAGCTGACATGTAGATAAGTTTCTAAAGGGAAGCCAACCATGATAACTAAGACTCCAGTAAGCCAGGAGCTAGTGGCTCACACCTATAATTCTAGCTACTCTGGAGGTTGAGACCTGAGGATTAGGTTTGGAGCCAGCCCAGCCTGGAAAATCTGTGAGGCTCTAATCTCCAAATAACAACAACAACAACAAAAGCCAGAAGTGGAGATGTGTTCATGAGGTAAAATGCTACACTTGAACAAAAAAATGAGGATCAGCACCCAGGCCCAGGAAAGGGAAACCTGGGAAAAATAGGGAAGGGATAACACTGTTCAAAAAGAAATGTACTCAACCTGGCTTATGTAACTGTAATCCCTCTGTACATCATCTTTATAATAAAACAAAAAACTACTCTTGCTGTTGTTTTTAATGTATTTATAATGTACCATGTGATTTTTTTTGTTTCTTTTGTATATTCTTCTCCCATGGTATAACCCCTGTTTTCACTGTATTTGACTCTGGTGCCTTGAATCTTGTATATACATTTTTCTAATTTGGAGAGGGGAAAGGAAATAACAAAATGTTGAAATAAGGATACAGATGGATTGGCCTTCAACTGTGATTGTCATATCTCAGTATCCTAAATAACTAGGATTATAGGTGTGAACTACTAGCTCCTGGCTATCACTAGCCACTATCAACAGAGTTCAGAAAAATTTTCAGAAAAAAATTCTGACACATGCTGATTTTGTAATTATATGTAAGAGAGAATATATATGTAAAAGAAAAAGTATATATATTCTCTTTTAAATTTTCTTTTTATCATTAGTCTAATCTTTATACTAATACTACAAATAATTGGAACACATTTGAGGTAGATCTTCTAACCAGTGGGAGACATAGTATACCAACTGTGCCCCACTCCAAACAAAGGCACTTTAATATAATTTTACCCAACTTCCTTTCAACATAGGATCTTTTTTCTCCAGCTCCCTATATATGTAAACATTCCAATACACAGGCACTCACCTCTACACAGGAAGTCACTCTGAAGTTAAAACATATTCTGAGAGAGTTCTTCATATTTGGAATTGTTAGGTTTTTAAAAAGAGGTAGCCGAGTAAGAACAACACCAGCATACATGTGGTATTCAGGTAAGGGATAAGTTTATTCAGTAGACCTGCTGGGCCAGGCAAGGTTGGCACTCCACGTGGCTGGGAAAGGCCTGGGAATGAGAGAGAGAGCTGGGAAAGAGAGAGGAAAGAACTAGAAAAGAGCAGAGAGAGCAGAGAGAGCTAGAAAAGAACAGAGCGAGAGCAGAGAGGAACAGAGAGAGAGTGTCTGGGCCTGGGCTAGCCCTTATCTAGGGTATGGGCAGAGAAAGGTGTGGCCACATCAAATTCAGATGTGACCTCTTCCAGGTGTCCCAGTTGCCTAGGTAACGCAGGTACTGGGTGGAGACTTTGCTAGCCATCCAGGAGCGGACCATATAAGAATATATTTGCTCTGTCTGTAATGCTAGCCATTATCCTATAAAAACCTACTTCATTCTCTGTAAGAGAAAGTCTCTTAAATGTATTCTTCAGTCTTCCCAGACAAAGTGTATTAGCCATTCCTTATTTGGAATGGTTTCAAGACCCCTTCTCTATCCTCTGAGCTATTCTAGTTCCTTCTGAGTTGACAATGTCTCCCTATAAATGAGCAACCTAGAACTGAGTCCTATTTGGGTCTCATGCAGACAGTTCCCTTCATCTAAGCTTTAGAAATAAGTGTATAGGAGTCAGGTGCCAATGGATCCCACCTGTAATAGATACTTAGCAGGCTGAGATCAAAGGATAGCCGTTCAAAGCCAGACTGGACAGGAAAGTTCCTAAGACTCTTAGTTCCAATTAACCAGCAAAAAAATAGAAGTGGAGCTGTAGCTCAAGTTATATAACATAGCAACTTTCAGCAATAAAGCTAAGGGACAGCACCCAGGCCCTAAGTTCTGTAAGATATATTAAACAGGTAGGTTTCATTAGGTAGCTGATGAAGAGAACACCAAGGGCTATTCAGGCAGGAGAAGTTTATTTACTGAACTGCTACCCCCGCCATGCATGGTGGAGAGGCATGGCTGAAAAGGAAAGGGAGGGAGGGCGACCAGGGGCGACCTACCTCTGGGCCAGGACTTATCTAGGCCAGGGACAGGAAGAGCTGTGGCCAGGTGGGGGAAAGGTATGGCCACACTGGATCTGGTTGTGACCTCAGGGTCTGGGACCCTCCTAAGGTCAGATGGGAGGCATGTGACCAGAGGTGGCTCAGGATGTGACCTAGCAGGAGGGGAAGGTGACTGCTTCCATGTCTGCCAGTTATCTAAGTAACAGATACTGGGTGGAAACTTAGCCAAGAGGGAGGGAAGTGTCCCTGTTCAGACCTTACAAGTTCAAGCTCCAGTACCACAAAACAGAAAAAAATAAGAAAAGAATTCCATAGTCAACATTTTGGGGTTGTCTGTCGTTTGCAAGCATTCTTCTGAAAAGGGCAGCTGACACAATTCTTTACTGTTTTCATGTGTACCAACTAAGTAAAATTCTATATAATATACATAAACTAAATAGACTCTTGAAATATGTACATGTACTTATTTCTTACCATTAAGATCTTCCTTTTCAGAGCAATCAGTAATTTTTTCATTCAATTTAGTATTGAGAAATCTGTCTTATTTATATTAATAAATTAAATTCATATGAACAATGAGACTCTACTGATTAAAAACCTATCAACAAGCCCCCATGGTCAGCTTATTCAAGTATGTGATAAAGAATTCATTTTGACACCATAAACTAACAATTGATCAGTGTTTGTGCTATTCATGCACATTTAGGAATTCATAGTGATCATGTTCCTGAAAGTTCTTTGAAGCCAGAAAACTAGCTAATGGTGGGAACTCTGAATAGCAATGACAAGAGTCTTACATTTTCCTGAACTAACAAAGCTGCAGGAGATTATCCCAAGGAAAGAAATAACCACACACACACCGCCCCCTACCCTTAGGCTTGTAATTAAAGTGATCAGCTACTCTTCTGATGACTCTTGCCTTCTAGCCCCTGGCTGGCCAGAGCCGACTGTAGAAGCCTAACCTGTAATCAGCCTGAGATAGGAATGAGGGGAAGGAAAGAAAGCAAAGGAAGAGGAACTGTGGATATCTGCTCTGCCAGATGTCCCTCATACACCAACATTTCAAAAACACAGGGAGCTTTAGATCTGCTGTCTCTCCTCACCCAACTCCCCCATGCTCTCTTGGCTGAGCTATGTCCCCAGACAAAAAGACAGAGACTCCCTAAAGGGAGGAACCTCAACCACCCTTGCTTTTTATAACATCATTAATTATGGACCCAAAACATACAAGCTTGATCCCATGCTGCGAGAATAACTGCAGCATAAAAGAAAAATGCAGTCAGCTTAGGGGTCCATGGATATTCGTAGTATCCAAACACTGATTTTTTAAAAATTCTATTGTTGTTGTATCCTAGTTTTGATGTCTTGCAGGAAGAACTCAGGGTTTGTCTTGTACACACCAGGCATGCATCTACCATGACATCCCTACCCTCAAACATTGACTTTTTGGTAACATATGAATTAAAGTAAATGGTATTTTGGCATTTGGTATAGACAGTCTATGACGTTTTCTGGGTTTTTAATATAAAAATATTGCTCATTGTATAGTTTGTGGGATTTTTTTGTTTTTGTTTTTGCTGTTACTAGGTGTTAAACTCAGGATTTTTTAGTTGCTAGGCAGATGCTATAACACTTGAGCCAGGCCTCCAGTCATTTTTGCCTTCATTATTCTTCAGGTCTCCTGTATATACCCAGACCACTCTAGATCACAATCTGCCTATTAATGCTTCTACATAGATAGGACAAGAGGCATGCAGCATGGCCTCCAGCTATTGAGTTAGTGTATCGAGTTTATGCCTGGACTCAAATCCCAATCTTCCCAATATCTGCCTCCAAGTAGCGAGGAATGTGCCACTAGTGCCTGGCTTATCATATAATTCTTGATGAGTAATGGCCCCTTTGATATTGTATAACCATAGCAATTGTGGGAAAACAGATATTGAAAGACTAGGCAATAAACTAAGGGTCAAAATCAACTTTAAGACTGCTTCAACTTTATTAATCATTATTTCCTATCGAGACACCAGGATATCCTGTGAGATCTGGTTACATCTATGTACAAAGCAAATTTGCATTAGCAAGTAAGAACATCGTCTAAGTAACATCACAGAGTTAAATCATCTAATGGGCCTATTTGAACACAGAAGTAAAGGTGTGTCCCACAAGGTAGAGCACCAGCTTTGAACGGAAAAAGCCAAGTGAGAGAATGAGGTCCTGACTTCAAGCCCCTAGTACCAGCACAAAAAAAAAGGAAAGCTCCAAAGCAGAGTCTCTAAAATTAAGGCAATAGATTACATTACTAGACACTGATGGATCACTTCTGAAATCCTAGCAACTCAGGAGGCTGAGATATGAGGATTGCCATTTGAATCCAGACCAGACAGAAAAGTCCGTGAAACTCTCAGCTCCAAATTAACCACCAAAAAGCAAGTGGAGGTATGACTCAAGTGATAGAGTGGCAGTGCCCTAGCCTTGAGTTCAAGCCCTAGTTCCATTCCAAGGGAGGGAGGGACGGAAGGAGTGGGGGAGGGAGGGATAGGGGGAGGGAGGGAGAGGAGAAGAGAGAAAGAAACAAGAAAGAAGAAAAAGAAAGAAGATTGGAAGGAAAGAGAGAAAGGAAAGAAAAGATGGATGGATGTTTTTCCAATGTCAAGTGGACTTGAATAGCAAGCAGTGAATCCACTGCCTCAAGGAGCCTGAGCTCTGTCCTGACCATCTGCTCTGCACATCTACACTTGTTCTTTCTGAGTACTACCCTTTAGTGAGTGTCCCAAAAAGCCCTTTGTACATACGAAGGAGCTTGGGCCAGGCTAGAAAGGGTTCATCTGAACCAAAAACCAACTTATACTATGCAATTATTTAGCAATAATGTTAGACCAATCTTTTGGCTATTTCAACTTGTTAGGAAGGGAAATGTGGGAGATGTGCACATGAAGATAAAGACACAATCCACAGACAGTGCCCAAAAGCATAGGGAAATGGTTGCTTTCCAAAAAAGGCTTGGCCAGGAGCTTATAAGGGCCAGATACCAGACTATCCATCGCCAGGGACCTGGCCCACTGAACAAACAGATCCCTGTTGCTTCTTAAAACTTGTGAAAGCTGTTCTGGGGCTGGGCCCTGATGTACAGAGTCAGCTACAAAGAGCCAGTGGCAGGCAGGCCTCTCAGATCAAAGATCCATGTGGAGTAAAAGGAAGTTTTGAATTTGACCAGATTTTCCTGGGCACATTGTAAACAGGAATAATATGTCTGGCCAGAAGAAGCAAACTTGATTAAGTGCAGTTCTTCAAGGCCACAAAGCTGCATACGTGAGGGCAAATTCCCAGGCAGACGTAGCTTAAATAAAACCTACCAGGGTGACAATAAGCTCCTCAATGCAATAATCCACAAAGCTTGTGGCAAGAGTGAAAATAAAAAAGAGGGAGAGTTCAGGCAGACATTTGCCTTATGAGTCTGGATACTTTGAAAGAAAGGATCTGTGACAGTTCCAAGCCCCATCCCACAGGGTACAGAGCAAAAGGCAAAAAGTTCAAAGTGAATAATTACCTGTTATTGATGTATTACATTTTAAAACCCTGGCTAAGGACTAAAGACCCAGTTGTTAATAGCCTGCAGTAAACAATTCATGTATCAGAAAGGAGGGAGAGAAAAGAATTTCAAAAGGGATTTCTCCATCATTCTGGAATCCTCTGCAGGTAAAGTATGTGCATTATATAGAGATGTATTTAAGATTAGGAGGAAGTAATTAAACACTCCTGAGCACTGTTGGCTCATGCCTATGATCCTAGCTACTTAGGAGGCTGATATCTGAAGTTCAAATCCAGCCTAGACAGACAAATATAAAAACCCTTACCTCCAATTAACTAGCAAGAAGCCAGGAGTGAAAGTGTAGCTCAAATGATGATGGGGTGCCAGCCCTGAGCAAAAAAGCTAAACAGGGGCTGGGAAGGTGGCTCAGTGGTAGAGTGCTTGCCTCGCATGCGTGAGGCCCTGGTTTGACTCCTCAGTACCACATAAGCTGAAAAAAGTTGGAAGTGGTGCTGTGGCTCAAGTGGTAGAGCGCCTTGAGCTGAAGAGCTGAAGGATGGCACCCAGGCCCAGAGTTCTAGCCCTACGACTGACCGCCCCCCCCCAAAAAAAGCTAAGCAATAGCATGAAGCCCTAGGTTAGTACCAATCAATCAATCCTGATGGATCTTTGTCTGTGTTCCTGGAGTCTCCTACTGTGAGCTTTGCTGTCTTTCAACGGCTATCTTATTAATTATTGTAATCCTGGTACTATGGAAGAATTGACAGCCAGAAGGTATTCGATGGGCCTAATTTCTTTCTGTGGGGAGGGTTCTTTGATTATCTTTAAGAAGTTGTACAAAGGGGTTTCAGTTCAGCATGTCAAGTTGAGTATAATGCATCTATCTCAATCAGTGTCTCAATCAGTGTCACCCCTTTCATTGTTCTCCCCATCTCTCTCATCCCACCCTATCCTCTCAACTTTTATTTAATTTCTTTCTATTGTACTTTCAGAGAAACAAAGAGGGAGAGGGACAGGGAGAGGGACAGGGAGAAGAAGGGGAGGAAGGGTAAGGAGAGAGAGAGATAGAGAGAGAAGAAAGAAAGGAGAGAAAGGAGAGAGAGGGAGGAGGGAGAGAGAGAGAGAGAGAGAGAGAGAGAGAGAGAGAGAGAGAGAGAGAGAGAGAGAGAGATTTACTGGTGGCCTGCTCCCTGGGGACAAGACTAGAGGAAAGGACAGCTTTCATTAGTAAGATTCCCCAAAGCAATCATCAACTGTCCCCCATCTCCCTGGAGGGTGGAATTGATGATCCCTTTCCCCCCTTCTGTAATATCTGACTCTGTGATCTCTCAGCTGAGGATGATTATTCTAATGAAAAACACTCCCAGGAAATCAGTCCAAGACAGATTTAATTTGATGCGGAAAAGAATTTCAAATGCACATTATGTCCATAGGAAATTATGATCAGCTCTAGCTTTCTAGTTAGCCAGATCTGAAGATGCCACAGAGCTTTGAAGAGAATGAGAGAGCTTTTTTGTCATTTCTTGTCTTTTTAATACAAATGAGGAGGAAGAGAAGAACAAGGAATCCTTCCTCCAGGAAAAGGCAGTTCTGGTCAACATTACAGACCAGCTTGGGGAGTGCCTGGTCCCTCTCAAGCCCCAGGACAGGTCCAGGTGGCCGCTAGCCTCCCCTGGAAGTGTTTGCCTTTGTCAAGTGCCCACAGGGTGGAGAGGTGTCCTAGGTCAGAGCTGCTGGGGGCACACAATCTCAGTACCCCAGAGTACTACCCTCATCAGTAGCTTCCAGTTTCAACATCCCCAAAACAGAGGGGGTTGAGAATGAATCCTCCTCAGCCTGGCAGACCTCACTTTTCTGATCCCTCTTCCCCTACTGTCAAGAAACCATGTGATGCGTCTAGGCAGGGCAGAAGTTTAGCTCCCTTAAAATCTTTACCTAGTCTGTGCCCAACCCTGCTCCCTGCCCCTTCCACCTCAGAAGGGCACCAAGTTCCAGATTTCTAGGGCAAAACAAGATCTGAATAATTTTGCACTCAAATTTTAAAATTACACGATTAAAATGTCTGCCTGGCACTGGTGGGTCACTCCTGTAATTGTAGCTACTCAGGAGGCTGAGATCTGAGGATCACAGTTCAAAGCCAGCCCAGGCAGGAAATTCCATGAGACTCTTCAATTAACCACCAGAAAACCAGAAGTAGCACTGTGGTACAAAGTGGTAGAGTTCTACCTTGAGGACAAAAGTTCAGGGACAGAACCCAGGCCCTGACTGACAGAAGAAAACAAAATGTCTTTCTGAACTGGCCACATGTAGTTCATACCTATGATCCTAGCTATTCAGGAGGGTGAGGGAGGTCTGGAGGAAAGAAGGAAGGAAGGAAGGAAGGAAGGAAGGAAGGAAGGAAGGAAGGAAGGAAGGAAGGAAGGAAGGAAGGGAGGGAGGGAGGGAGGGAGGGAGGGAGGGAGGGAGGGAGGAAAAGGGAAAGGGAAAGGGAAAGGGAAGGGAAGGGAAGGGAAGGGAAGGGAAGGGAAGGGAAGGGAAGGGAGGAAGGCAGGGAAGAGAGGGAAAGAGGGAGGGAGGGAGGAAAGGAAATTCTCTGTACTCCAGTGGATATCCTGGCCTCTCAGCTGGCTTTTGAAGACCTCTCCCCATCTTTCTTTTCTCTATATTGAACTTCAGGAGTCCCTGGTTAGTCAGGCCTGGCTTCTTGCCTAATACCTCCAATACAACATCTACCAAACACACTAAGAGCCATCATGTCCAATGTATACTGCCACCTATATTAGTTTACCATAATGGAATGCATATAACAGAAAACATGTCATTTTAAGTGTGAGATTCAATGACATTTTTCACACACAATGCTGTACAACCATCCCTACTATTCCCAAAGATTTTCATTACCACAAACTATAAACAGTGAGTATTAGCAACTCTCCAGCTTCCTCTCCCACCCTTATAAATGTACCTACCTATTCTAGAAATCCCATATAAGCAGAATCATACATCTGTTTTTGTGTCTAACTCATTTCACCTAGCATATCTTCAAGGTTCCTTCATATATGGTAGCAGGTTATCAGATTTTTGCTCCATTTGGGTATGGACAATGTCCCATTATATGTTTTCCACAATTCCTTCAGCCATTCACTTGTGATAGATACTTGGGTTCTGTCACCTTTTAACTAGTGTGTGTGTAGTCCTGTAATAAACACTGGTGTGTATATATCTCTACCAGCTCCTGATTCCAATTGTTTGGGGTCTACAACTGGAAGTCAGAAGGCTAGTTGTTTCCCTTTGCTTATGTTTGACAGATAATTGTAAGAGTATTTCCAGCAAAAACAGCAGCCTAGGGCTGGGAAGGTGGCTCAGTGGTAGAGCGCTTGCCTTGCATGCCTGAGGCCCTGGGTTCGATTCCTCAGCACCACATAAGCAAAAAGAAAAAAGCCGGAAGTGGTGCTGTGGCTCAAGTGGTAGAGCACTAGCCTTGAGCTGAAGAGCTGGGGGACAGCGCCCAGGCCCAGAGTACAGACCCCACGACCGGACCCAAAAAACAAAAACAAAAACAAAAAAACAGCAGCCTATACAAAGGCACCAATGTCTCACACAACTTGTGCAGTTCTGAATCACCTGAAATCATTGGGATAGTTGTATTTGGAGTCCCAGGAAGAGGCCATAGGGAGAGGAACTCTGACAGAGCTCCGTTCAAATTTCCCCAGGTACAAGTCAAAAGTGGGCAAACAAATCTTTGATATTGTGATGGCTCATGACCCTCTAGAATACCCTTGTATTCAGCATAATGCTATTTCTTAATATTTTATTTCTCTCTAGAGAGAATTAAACTCTATTTTATTTTCCTTCACAAAGAGAGAATATAAATAAACAGTTGAGAAACAGTGCAAATGTAGAGCTCCTCAGCATGCTGCATGCTGGTGACGCTGCCTGCCCTAACCCTTATGTATGCCTCCCCTGACCTGCTCCCTGTAACTGCCACCACTGGAAGCTGCCTGGCACTCCTGGGCACTTTACTAGCACCTCCCAACTTCATTCTTTACCTATGCATAGGTACATGGCTACATAAGTGTCCAAAAATAAAAGACTGCTTAGGGGGCTGGGAAGGTGGCTCAGTGATAGAGTGCTTGCCTCCCATGCGTGAGGCCCTGGGTTTGATTCCTCAGCACCACATAAACAGAAAAAAACGGAAGTGGTAGCACTATGGCTCAAGTGGTAGAGCGCTAGCCTTGAGCTGAAGAGCTGAGGGACAGTGCCCAGGCCCAGAGTTCAGGCCCCATGACTGGCAAAAAAAAAAAAAAAATGGTTAGGGACAGCAAATGAGCTTCAGAAATTCTCAGAAATACATTTAAGCCATTCTTCCTATGGCAGGATTCCCCCATCTTTAGCCCTAAGGAGCCTAGTGATTCTCCAAGAAGGGAAGCAAATGGAATCATAGCTTTGTTATCTGTCATCCTGGAGCCTCTTCTGGGATCAAGCAAAAGTTGCTTCAGATGATGGGTCACTGGGCACCAAGACTGGCCAGCAGCTCAGGACATGGCAATAGGACACGCTAAACTTCTTTTGGTGATATTTGCTTTATTTCTTTCTGCATCCAGAATGCTCTGTTTCTCAATGCTGCTCTAACCCAGGCTGGACCTCTGGGAAAGATACACCATAGAAGGTAGAAAAGGAAAAACAGAAATCTGTCTGTGTTTTGGTTTACGTCATAAGTTACATATATACTTTAACTATCCCCTTGCCCCCACCATATAGTCCCTGATGCTACATGCTTGAAAGGATTTAGAGACTTGTGTGTGCTCTAAGCAAATGCACTTACATAGCCAGGATTGTGGTTCAGAAGGACAGAAGGAAGAAGAGTGAACAAGAAACTCTGGAAAGAATTCCTGTGAGAAGAGGCAACATGGAAAGCCAGGAGATGGGCAAATCACCAAAGTCCTGCAAGAAATGTACAGCAAGGCCACTAGGAAAACTGATCCAGGAAAACTCCCTGCTGACCCACACTGCCTCTCACTGTCAGTGGCTATATGAATGACAAATAACTGAGTGCCTGTAGTTTATGCCTATAATCCTAGTTACTCAAAAGGAGGCTGAGATCTGAGGATAGTGGTTTAAAGCCAGTTCAGGCAGAAAAGTCCATGAGACTCTTATTACCAACTAATCAGCAAAAAGCCAGAAGTGGGGCTGTGGCTCAAGTCGTAGAGCACCAGCATTGAGTGGAAAAAGCTAAGGAAGAGGATGAAGCCCTGAGGTTAAGCCCCAGTACTTGCACAAACCAAATTTTAAAAAATAAAAATAAAAAACAAAAAACTGCAGACAAATGGTTGCCTGGAGGCCAGCAGCCTTTCTTAAGGGTTTCTGTACAATGCATTTTCATTTGTTTCAAGCTGTATGGCCATCATCTCTTTTTCAATGCTATCCACAGGATCCTTCTAAGACCAGACTTGCCTTTGAAAAGTCACCGAGTATACCTAAGGAGTGTAGACATGGCCAAGAACAAAGCCTCATAGCTATTTTCTGAGTACAGTCACTTTCTTTGGCCCCAGCATGGGACCCAGTGACATCCCTGACTGATGGGATGGACATGTTTTCAGCTTGGAAGAATAATTTTTGCTTTGTCACCTAAACAAACCTCAACTCTGGGCTCATTTTGTCATGGATCTTGATCTCCCTTGTTTCAGAAGTTGCATCCACAGCTGCAAGAAATCTTAAATACAGAGTGTTTTGCTTTGTGAGGCATTTTCCACTGGTGCATATAAAAACCAAATCCAAATTGTAGTTTCCATTTTCAGAGACCTTCAAGCTTTTTCACCAGGGTATTTTTGATTTATTTTTACTTAATGCTTTACTTTCGAAACAGTTTTTGAATGTATGCTGTATGTAAGGAGAAGGGATTTGAATCATGTTTCTTGTGATTATCCCTCTTAATCAACAACACCAAATGTCACCCCACAATCGCTAATGCATTGCTAAACCATGTGTTTGCAATCGGCAGCTTCTCTTTGAGTCCAGCCTGCATATGCTTTTAGCTGAATTCAATTTCAGCAACCTTGAGATGGCACAACACAGGCTGGAAAGAAATTTGAATAGTATTAGTTTAATTTGGATTCTGAAGAAACCAGGAAACCATCCTCCCATCTGTCAACTCCAAAATGTTCATCTGCCTGTGTGCACAAACCACTTGCTTTGTTCTGGGTCTCACAGGTGCATTTGTTTAAAGTAAAAGTACTGATAGCTGAGTGCTGGTGGCTTACACATGTAATCCTAGCTACTCAGAAAGCTGAGCTCTGAGGATGATAGTTCAAAGTTAGCCTGATACTGAGACTCTAATCTTCAATTAACTAGTCAAAAGCCATAAGTGGAGTATGGCTCAGGTGGCAAAGTGCCAGCCTTGAGCAAAAAATGCTAAGGTACAGCACCCCACCTGAGTTCAAGTCAGCACTAGACAGACAGACAGATAATGAAACAGAAACACAGAAAAGATCCATTGTATAGTTAACCAAAGGATGGAGTGTACAATGTGACTGCATGTGAAGAGCTGGGAATACACAGATGGCAAATGCAATGAATCCAGTCCTCTACTGAGGACTGCATTTTAAGTGGGTCAGGAAATTTGATTAATTGCTCACCCTTTCAGCCATATCTTCCTGTCTTCTAACATCTGATGAGAAACTGAATGGGAATTGTTCAGCTTATCCCCAAGAACCAGACAGATGTGTGCATCACACAGAAGGAATGTCCACATGTGCGACATCTCTGCTGTATCCCTCCCACTCCATTTTGCCCTGAAGTATTTTTGGTAAGAAAAATTTCTGGTAGTAACTTGCTCAGTGTGGTACAGGGTACTTTTTGACACTAGGAATGACTTAGAAGTAAATTTATAGATAAATAGACCAACTCATTATGAGCCTAAAGAATAGCCTTTCCCAGTTATAATTCTGTTTTTTTCTAGCCTTGACTCAATAGGTGTGAGGATGTCAGTTTGCCTGAGATTGTGTGTGTGTGTGTGTGTGTGTGTGTGTGTGTGTGTGTGTGTGTGTGTGTGTGTGTGTGTGTGTGTGTGTGTGTGTGTGTGTGTGTGTGTGTGTGTGTGTGTGTGTTGTCTGAAACAGGGATTTTTGAAGCAAATCATTATCTTGAAGAGCTTCCTAGAAATGCTGGTACTGATCCCTTAACTGGACCTACTAAGCCAAAATTTCAGTTTTAGAACCAAGTTATTAGTACTATTAAAGGCTATCTGGCTGGTTCCACTGTCAGAGCCCAGAGTAGTTTCAGGGAACACCAAAGCATAGAATGTATGATACCAATACTAATGCCATATGCCAGGCATGGATCTAAGGATAGACAGACATCTGATTTACCACATGCAGGGACCATATTGTGGAGATACAGTATTTCTGTGTTTTTTTTTGTTGTTTTTTGTTTGTTTTTTTTTATCAGTCCTGGGCTTGAACTCTGGGCCTGGGCACTGTCCCTCAGATCTTCAGCTCAAGGCTAGCACTCTACCACTTGAGCCATGGTGCCACTTCCAGTTTTTTCTGCTTATGCGGTGCTGAGGAATCGAATCCAGGGTCTCATGCAGGCAAGGCAAGCACTCTACCACTGAGCCACCTTCCCAGCCCCAGTATGAAGCTTCAGAACAAAACGGTACATGGTAAAGAAGAACATTGACCCTCTTGAGGCCAAGAGTTGATTCTCTTCCAATGACATTTCCAGTATCTTTTCCTGAGCCTCCATGTGAGTACAGCTGAAGCTAGAGAGAGATTCATCTACCTCTTTCATCTAGCCTCACCTCCTGGTTTGACAGATGAGAAAACTTTGAGGGGGGGAGGGGGAAGGGGGGATGGGAAGGGGAAACAAAGGAGGAGGCAACAATAACAATGCTTGATAAGACATGTATTCATTACCTTGCCCATGTAATTGTAACCCCTCTGTACAGTATTTTTACAATAAAAAATTTAAAAAGAAAAAAACTTTGACCCAAATATCTAAGACAGTTGTTTCTCAGCTCATTTATTGTCAATCAGCATCAATGACAACATAGTAGTGTGCTCTCTTGTGGAGTGGAGGATAATCAAGATCTTTGTGGTTAGATATGGACAAAGGATGAGAGAGTTGAGTAATTCTGAGTCAGTTCAGGGAAAAGTGAATAATTATGCCTTCCAAATGAATGCAAACTGCCCCTTCCCCCATGACCTTTACTAATAGCTAGCGCTAGGGATGGAGCCACAAGCGCCACAGCTGCAAGCAAGGTGCAGGTGACATGCAATGATTTACATCTAGATTAGCAACTGCAATTGGAGCCACCACCTGATTAGTTCAACAAATTCAATTTCTAAAACCCATCTGTCTTCTGTACCACATACACAGCCACATTAAGCAGAGAGATGCTCAGCTTCGCTGACTGATTCTCAAGTCCTTTGTAATGCTACTGGTGTCTGCATTTCCTCCCGGAATGCTGTAATGTTTCTGACTGAACTGATTGAATTCTGATTGAATGCTGTAATGTTTCTTTAGGAGAGATGTAGGTGATTCTAGAATTTTCCAACTGGCCTTGCCCACCATAACAGCCCTTGGATAATTCTGTGGATCAGGAATAGAACATGGGGTTTCTACTAACTGCTGAATATCTATATTCTAATTTTATATTCCAAAGCAGGGGGTTGTAAGCACAGGATGGGCTCAGAGGCATCCTTGGCTTACTGTGAAATGGCCAAAATGCTGTACATCACCTGATTGCCCCAACTCTGACTGATGGACCAAAGTGGCAATTTGACTCCTTACTGAGTAGTACACATTCAGAACCGGTGTCTAATAATCCCTCAAAAGTCCCATGACTTCTACCACCCAGTAACCTGAAAACTGTCTGCTCATTGCCCTTGATGAAAGCAAGAGGGAGATTTACAGTGTATCCTTGAGGGTGAGTCAGCCTCCCTAAACAAAAGTACTTACAACCGTGCCTGTGTTTGTACCCAGAGACCAAATGTAGCTATGCTCTTCACACTACTTGCCCTAAGGGTCACTGCATCTTTGAATAGATATCTGCACAACCTTACAATTCCAGTTGGGATTTGGAATGTCTCTCATAGCTCTATGTATTCAATCTTCTCCTCAGGGTGGTGCTATTGGAAGTCATGGAGCCTTTAATATAGCAGGCCTTATTAGGAGGTCTTCATGACATTGGGAATACATCCTTGAAGGGAATAATGAGAACATAGCCCTTGATCTTTCTCTGTTCTTCATACTAGTCATGAGTTAAGTGGTTTTGCTCTGCCACACACTCCCACCATTATATGTGGCCCCAAAACAAGCCCAAAGCCACAAAGCTGAAACTCCCAAAACTGTGAGCCAAAAGAAGGTTTTTGTTTTTTTTCTTTATAAGTTGATGGTACAGAAGCAGGCACTGGTGGTTCACACCTGTAATGCTAGCTATTCAGAAGGCTGAGATCTGAGAGTCAAAGAGTAAAGCCAGCTGCAGCAGACAAATACAAGAAACTCGCTTCTCCAATTGACTAGTAAAATGCCAGAAGTGGAGATGTGGCTCAAGTGGTAGAGCATTATGCCTTGAGCAAAAAAGTCAAGCAAGGATCCAAGTCCTTGAGTTTAAGTCACAGTATTAGCACACAAAAAATGCGATTCAATAGTTTAGACCTTCAAAGTCTCCCAAAGGCCCATGACTGGAAGGGTTGGACCCTGTCTTTGGCACTATTGAAAAATAGTAGAACCTTTGAGAGGTGAGGCCAGGTGGGAGGAAAGTGGGTCTTCAAGGTTAGGTTCTTGAAGGGGATACTGGGACCTTGGCTCTCTCTACTTCATGGTCACCATGAGGTGAAAAGGCTTTGACCTAGGACAAAAATTAACAGACGAACTAACTACTGAAATCCCCCAAACTGTGAGCCAAAATGAGTCTTTCCTCTAATTACATGGATTTATCTCAGGTATCTTTATAGAGAGCTGGATACCTCAGGTATTCATTATCGTATTAGAGTGCTAACACAACCCCCTAAAGCACCCTGATTTGAATATGCATATAAAACTACACCGTCTACAACTATGGGCCACACATTTCATTTAGGATGTAACCAAAGACTAGTTTCCAAAACCAGAGATATTGGTATTTTTCCTTACTAGCTTTAAAAATCAAGTCCTCTTTTCTTTTCCTTTTAAAGTTTGCAGTTGTGAAAGAAAGGCCATGTTGTATGTGTGTGTGTTTTAACTTTGTAATTACGTTTTTCAAAACTTAATATTTATGTAATCTGCATGAAATTAATCTACATGTATTTCAACTCTGAATGCTCAGAGAACCAAGAATGTTCAGTTATAGAATTGCCCCCAACTTCTTCCTAAAATGACATCTTGTTACATAAGATAGCTCAGGGTCTGGACCAAGTTTATTATTTGGTCTTCTCTCACTGGTAACCTCTGTGCTAAATTAGCAAGACAGGGTCCCCATGGCCCCCCCCTCAGAGATTAGCAATTCATTGCCAATTACTCCAAACACTTTTCCTAGAATTAACAGTAATAGGAAAGCTAATTTACTATTGCCTAGGGGCCATGGAAAATTCACTTCATGGGAACTTTAGACTATACAAGGCAATCCTGGATTATTATCCTTTGGTGCTTTCCTTCATTGAAATGAATCTCTCAGCCTACCTCCAGCCCCACCTGTCCCTACTTGATGCTTAAATTCCTGCTACCTGCTTCCTTTCAAGTGCTTTCTCAGGGTATGAAATCTCTCTGCAATAGAAATATGTCAACTTATTCCTAGAAAGCTGTAAGCCAAGCAAAGGAAGTACATCAAATGGCTTCAGTAGAACCAGGAACCTTTACCCAAGTGTTTGTCCCCACCCTCAGGCTGTTATTTAAAGCTTTCATTGTTAAAACTAACTTTCACCTGCAAAGGGATGAAGTAGCCCAACTTTCTAGGGCCAGTGGGACACGAACCCACAATTGGTGAAAGGAGTCACCAACCCTCAGTCAATTGAGCTAGGAACCTTTTAATAGTCACAGTAACTGCCCTTCACTATACCAAGAGAGTGAAGAACAGCAACTAAGCTCAAAATGGGGTAGACGTATATAGGAAAAAACCCTCAAGGGGGCCACCCACAGGTGGCCAGTGGTAGTTTCGAAATTGGCAAAGAAGCAAGTTACAGACAAAATGGCAATTACAATTCCAGTCATTCCAAATGCTAAGGCAATAAGTCACAAGGCAAAGTTCTTATCCCAACTTCCCTAATTTCAGTTCCTGGTTTGGGGTTTCATTGAGATTGACCAGAACACATTCCAAACTTATTTATCACACCCAAAATCAAACCACCTTCCAGGTTTTCTGGCTCTTTCTGAATTTCACTGTTATTTACCAAATTCCAGTAACCTGGTGTTTACTTCAAGCCTTTATCTTTGAAATTTTTCCTTTTAATGACTAGCTTGGAGTTGTTTTGTTTTGTTTTGTTTTCCTACAGAGAGATCCTGCCTTTCAGGTTTGGCCCTTTTCTTAATAATCAATCATTTTGTTCTGTTTCTAATTTCATAGCTTATATATATTTTTTTTTTTGGGGGGGGGGTCCGGTCATGGGGCCTGAACTCTGGGCCTGGGCGCTGTCCCTCAGCTCTTCAGCTCAAGGCTACCGCTCTACCACTTGAGCCACAGCGCCACTTCTGGCTTTTTTTCTTTTTGCTTATGTGGTGCTGAGGAATCAAACCCAGGGCCTCAGGCATGCAAGGCAAGGGCTCTACCACTGAGCCACCTTCCCAGCCCCTCATATTTTATATTCTATTTTGGGGAGATCATCACAGGGAAGGATGGCCAGGTGGGAGGCAGATGATAGTGATTGGCCAGGTAGGAACCCACCACTTCCCCTAAAGGTAAAGTGCATCCAAATTATAACACTCAGTTCTGTCAAGTTTCCTTCCAACCAATGGCTACAAATCAGGAAAACAAACAAACAGAAAACCACATCCCTATGGATGTGATTCATAAAAGTCCTTGGTGGGACCTTCAGTAGAAAACCAATCTTGACAGAAGCCTGTGCATATGATAGGGTGGGAACAGTGAGCTGCCCTCACTCAGCTCTGCCAGCCAGTTATATTCTGAGGAAGTTGCTCCTGAGACACAACAACCTTGCACCCCAGGAAACGATGTACCATTGAATGATCTCTAAATACCCTTTAAGGTCCAATGATTTAAAGTACAAAGATGAAGAGACTTGCTAAAGCAATGCAAACTGTCAAAAATTAGTCATACTGAGCCTCTGTTCCAGCCATTAGCTTCTTGACCTACAAACTAAGACATTGATCTTGCAACAATGATGTTAGTGATTTGCATGCAAATCTGTGCCTGAGTTAGGGTCTTCCATTGCAAGAAACTACCCAGTTCCACTCCTTATCCTTAAGATCTCTAAAGTCACTTTCCAGTTACTACTTATTGAAATAAGGAGGCTAGGTCTGGCCAGAGCCATATTGGCCACATGGTGGAGGGTAGGGTCTGGCATCTTGTCTTCATGCTGGGGGAAGGAACCCCACCCTCCCCCAATCACCTGCCTCCAAGGTAATGGGCATGCCGGACCCCTGGAGGCGGGGGCAGGCACTTGAATCTATCAGTCCAGTGCCTGGGACTGGGAATTTCCTGAGGATCTGCCCCCTGTGCTGACCTACTTAGGCCGGGACTAGCCTAGCCTTGAGAATTCCATGCCACATGTGTCTCCGTGATCATGTCCTGTGTCCTGACTTGTCTCCAGTCATCATGGAGTCCCAATTCAGCTCTTCATTGGAGAGCTCCAGTGGAGAGGTGAATTGGCTTGTTGGTATTGTTTGTATTTTTTCTTTCCTTTTTAGCATGTTTCCTAGCTGGGTTATGTGTATTTGCGTGCTGCAAGGCCTTTGTAACAACTGGTAGCCTACAGCCTGTTAACTGCATAATAAAGACTCATTTTAAAATGTGGCTTCTGGGGTAATTTACCTTACAACGTTATCTTGTTAGAATTAAGGTTATTTTGTAGGAGCTAAACCATGAATGAACATCCAATGACCACAAAAGAAAGATACGTTTGAAAAGCTACCCTAAATATGACAACAACAAAAACCACACTCTGCGTTCCCCAGGCCACTTCCTCTCTTTACATGCACCAGAAAATGCCTTCTCATCTCCCTCAATGCTAGTTTGGGGTGCCATGTGCATGAATGAGTTCTCTTTATATACAGGTGAACAGGAGCAATGCTACACCCAGACTGAGGCAGTGATACTCAAGTATCACTTGTCCATACTCCCATCCCATCTATATGACTGTATGTAAGAATGTTAGGTTTGGCTGGGAAGGTGGCTCAGTGGTAGAGTGCCTTGCATGCATGAGGCCCTAAGTTCAATTCCTCAGCACCACATAAGCAAAAAGAAAAAAAGCCGGAAGTGGCGCTGTGGCTCAAGTGGTAGAGCGCTAGCCTTGAGCTGAAGAGCTGAGGGACAGCGCCCAGGCCCAGAGTTCAGGCCCCACAACCGGACCCCCCCCCAAAAAAAGAATGTTAGGTGTCAGAGTCAATGATGGAAGCTACCATAGAAGAGCTGTTAATGATGCCTAATGTAGCTTGAATCATACTGTCAGCAAGAAATAAATTTGTTTCTGTGACCACTGAGATGCCAACATTTATTACCTCAGCAGAGCCTCACTTATCCTGACTACTTCATAACAGGTCAGAGAAGGTGTTCTATTACCCAGCCACATGCTGTTGTGAAATGGGGACTTGGACCCGGGAGTTAGCCTGGTAAAGATTTCCATGAGGCAGAAAGTGACATGGTTATTGTGGCCAACTATCCTGAAATTATTACACTATCAGTTTACTGAGGGGCTCTTGTTCCTATTTTGTGTCTCCAAATCTGGAGGATCTGGTATCTGCTATAGCTCTGTAGATGGGGAAAATACTGCCAGATTGGAAATCCTAACTTAAAATATTCCTGTGACCATTTATCAATTCTTTCTTTGATTTGTTATGATTCTGCATTTTTACTTATAAAGTGTTGATCTGTGCCCAGGAGCCCTAGTGTTTCCCCTACCATTTGCTATAAAAGATATGAAATCAGTCCAGATGCTCCTCAGTGGATGAATGAATCAAGAAAATGTGTTATATGTATACAATATAATTCTACTCATCTATTAGAATTACATTGAACCACTCATTAAGAACTAGAAAGACCTGGAGAGTATTATGTTAAGTGTAGTAAGGCAGACCCAGAGAAACACAAGTTTCCTGGTTTCCCTCATTAGTAGAAACTAGAATATGCCTGTAAATATATAAGTAAACACACTGGGTGGCACCCAAGTGGTTGTACTGTAAATGAATTAACCGAAACATAATAGAATCTATGGAGAACGCAAATAATATAAGGCTCTACAAAGACTAAGTCAAAGCTCAACAAAATGAGTACCATGAAATGGATACTTGTGAGCAGGTGGAGGGGGGGATGTCAAGAGGAGAGGGACAGAAAGATGAATGGAGGAAATGAGTAGAATGCAGGCAAAAATGCACTGCATATGCCACAGAACTGAGAAAAATAAGGGACGGGGTGGATAGAAGTGGAGTTGGGGGAATCTTGAAGGGATGACACAGATCAATATGCATTGTATACATGAACTGGTTTGTTAAATAGCAAAAAATTCAATAAGTAACCTAAAATTAAGAAAAGGGAGGGAAAGGGTAGGGTAGGAGAGGTGGGTGAGAATGTTAAAAGGAGTGATATTGATCAAGAGATAATGTATTCATAAACTTCTTCTTTGAATGGCAACTCCTTTGTACACTACATAAAGATTTAAAATATCCCTGTGACCATGTTTGCTAACATGTAGTAAATGGCTTCTGGCACACTTAAATCACCTCCTGGGGTAACTTTTCTGCCAATGGATCTTAGGTAGCCATGTTCTAAGCCAGGTTTAACTAATCATGTGTTATTCACTTACTCATTTAATCACGTATTTACTCCTTCATTCACTCACTGATTCATGCATGCACTCAACCAACCTACACTTATTAAGCATCTACTCTTGGTCAGTTTTAGGTACTGAGATATAGCTGTGGGATAAAAAGGAAAATACCATCTACTGAATAAGAAAATAGGTAAATTAATAACATTCAATAGAGATATGCACTAAGCAAAAAATAAAGTAGGTTAAGGGATCCAAATGTGAAGTCAGCTGATGTCATTTTCATGTCTTGTGGGCTGTGGTTCTTTGGTGAATCAGCTTGCCCTCTACCTCTTCTCTTCCTTCCTCCCTTCCTTCTTCCTTTACTGCCTCTCTTTTTCCATGCTTCCCTCTCCCTTTTCTTCTTCCATTTCTTCCTCTCTTCCTTCTCCCCTTACTGCCTCCATCCCTCCCTCTCTTTCTTGCTCCTCCCTTCCTCTCTTCTCTGGTTCCTCTATCAAGGGTAGGGCTGGACTATCAAGAGGACACAATGTCTGCAAAGACCTTGAGGTGGCGCAGGCTTGTTTGGTCACAGAGCTGCAGGAGCCTACAAGAGTACTGCTATGATTTGGATCTGGAGTGTCCCCCCAAAAAACCCTGTGGCCTGTGGTGTTATTGAGAGATTGTGGAATGTTTAAGAGATGTGTCTGTCCTACAGGAAAAAAGGAAGGTCACTGCAGAGGTACCCTTGATGAGGATGTGAGGACCCTGTCCTCCTCTTATCTCCTTCCCTGGTTCTTTGCTTCCCAGCTGCAATGAGAGGAGAAAATTTGTTCCTCCACGAATACCTAACCAAAATGCTTTGCCTCACTACAGGCACCAGAACAATGGAGGGAATGGGCCATAGATTAAAACCTCCTAAACTGTGAGGTGAAATCAACCTTTCTTCTTTGTAAGTCAGTTATCTTAGGTATTTTATCACAGCAACAGAAAGCTACCTAACACAACCACAGTGCAGTAAAGAAAGGAGCTGGTAAGAGGAAATTGTAAGGTCTGCACAGGGACACCTCCCTACCTCTTGGCTAAGTTTCTGCCCAGTATGTTACCTACGTAACTGGCAGACCTGGAAGCAGTCACCTTTCCCTCCTGCTAGGTCACATCCTGGGCCACCTCTGGTCACATGCCTCCCATCTGACCTTAGGAGGGTCCCAGACCCTGAGGTCACATCCGGATCCAGTGTGGCCACACCTCTTCCTGTCCCTGGCCTAGATAAGACCTGGCCCAGGAGTGGGTTGCCCCCTTCTCCCCCACTTTCCTTTTCAGCCAGGCCTCTCCACCATGCACAGCGGGGACAGCAGATCGGTAAATAAACTTCTTCTCCTGCCTGAATAGCACGTGGTGTTCTCTTCATCGGCTACCTAATGAAACCTACCTATTTAATATACCTTACAGATATATGACCAGCATGGGAGCAGGGGCTGGAGCACAGGCTGTTGGGGGTAGGGATTCAAAATAGGAAGGAAAACAAGATGAAGGAAAGGAAATGAAAAAGATCCTGAGCCGGGCGCTGGTGGCTCACGCCTGTAATCCTAGCTACTCAGGAGGCTGAGATCTGAGGATCGCGGTTCAAAGCCAGCCCGGGCAGGAGAGACCGTGAGACTCCTATCTCCAATAAACCACCAGAAAACCGGAAGTGGCGCTGTAGCTCAAGTGGTAGAGCGCTCGCTTTGAGCTGAAGAGCTGAGGGACAGCGCCCAGGCCCAGAGTTCAAGCCCCACGACCGACAAAAAAAAAAAAAAAAAAAAAAAAAGAAAAAAGATCCTGAGCAGAAGAGTGGCATCATCTGACAGGTTTTAAAAGGACAACTCTGGCTGCTCTGTAGAGGGTGATAGAAGTGAGAAATTAATTATAAACAGTTCAGGTGGGAGATATGTGGCTTCTATGGCAGATTAATTGGGATCTGAACAGATTTAGGAACAGGTGCAGAAAACTCATCAGACAGAAGCAGAAGAACATAGTACACAACAGTCTCTGACTTTTCACTCCAGGCTACTGCCCTGACTTCCTGGTGCTAATAGCCTGACCTCTGGAGTCTAAACTTCATCTTTCTGGCTCTAGTAGACCTGCCTTCAGTATCTTGTATCAGTCAGCTATCATTACATAACAAAACATCCCAGTGGCAAACAATAGTGCATTGATTCTTTTGCTCAAAGATCTGCAGGCCTGCTTGGAGGTGGGCTTTGTTCCATGTACTATTATGGAGTGCAGACTAAGAAAACAATTGTTACATGGCAGCACTTGTTTTTAATAGTATATCATACAAAAATTAGAAGTTTGTAGTGGGTCAAACAGAAACACTCAATAATTAGATAAGGCCTCAACACCCACTGGGTTCTACACTCAAAACTTGCCCACTGGCCCTCCTTCCCACTTTCCCCCCGTAAATTTCAGGCAAGCTTAATGCCATTTGAAAAGAGAAATGCACTCTTGGACCAAGAGCTTCAGAAGCACATAGCAAATGGTAGGGTATGGGCAGCTGAGCACATCAACCTACTGGGCACTAAATCCAGGACTCTCTGAGCTTCTCTGGCATTAGCAAGCAGAAGAAAAAAATGCCTGAAATTTTATGTTCCTCTCATACTCCCAGGTGGTGTTGCCCTTGCAGTCCATCAGCCACAATGAGGAACTCACAGGCACGATCGTGGAAAAAGCATCAGATCCAGGAAACAGAATGGAGACAGCTTCACTCTAGTTAACAGCAGCCAATTCCTCCAAATGCAGTCAAGGAGGCAAGGTCTCTCTTTATCTGGAGAAGGGAAAGGCTGTTCTCATACATCCAAGGACAATACTTGGGGACCCAGCCAGCACCTTTTTTCTTTTGACCTTGGGCAATGGACAGCCCAGTTAGTTGTCTACAACTCTCAACTTAACTCACTGCCAAATAAAGATGACCATATTGAAAAAGAAGTCTTTATCTCCCTTGTACATATTTTGAGTTGGCCCTTTAGTCCTCTCTGCTTCTGGAGACCAGGATTGAGATGATGATATGTAACTGTTTTTCTGTACCTGAGAGGGAAGCCTGTGTTTGCTTCATGACTGACGCACACTGGGGACTCAGCCTGTTTGTCCAGTGATTTCCATCTACTGCAGAAGCCATTTAAGGATCTTCCATACCTGTTTCCTGCCCTTTCCTCCTCTAGCTTCAGCCCTTACTGGTTTTCAGTAGTAGTAGTAGTAGTAGTTTCTTATTTAGTGTGCACACACACATACTGGGGCTTGAACTCAGGGCCTGGGTGCTGTCCTTCAGTTTTTTGTTCAAGATTGGTGCTCTACTACTTGAGCTCTACCTATGCTTTTTGCTGATTAGCTAAGAGTCTCATGGGCTTTCCTGCCCAGTTTGCTTCTAACCTCCATCCTCATATCTCAGCTTCCTGAATAGCTAGGATAACAGGTGTGAGCCATCAGGTCCCAGCTTTCTTCCTGGTTTTTCCTTAAAGCTATATATTTGAAGCAATGTGAGAAGTTTCTAAAATCTTGATGTCCAGGCCATGATCTCAATCAATTAAATCAGAAGCCTAGTAGGTGATGCTAGTTATCACTCTTCCATATAATTCCCATAAAGAGCCAAGGCTATGGGCAGCAGGCACTGAAGGATGAGCAGTGCAATTCTGCAGCAAGTAGAATCATCAATCCAGATAGTGAAAACTTTCTTTCAGCTGGCCCTGGTGACTCAGACCTTTACTCCTAACTACTCAGACTAAGATCACTGTTCAATGACATCCTGGGCAGGAACACCTTCAATTTACAAGCAAGAGTCAGAAGTGGATCTGTGGCTTAAATGGTAGAGTACTAGCCTTGGGTGATAAAGCTAAGGGGTAACACCTAGCCCCTGAATTCTAACCCTAGTACCAGCAACAAAAAATAAAGAACCAACTTCTTCCCAATTATATGAAAACAAAGGACAAGTTATTCCTGCAAAAAGATAACCTCAAGGACCTGTCTGATCATGAGTCTCAAAAAAGTGATAAGACAGGCTGGGAAAGTGGCTCAGTGGTAGAGTGCTTGCCTTGCATGCATGAGGCCCTGGGTTCAATTCCTCAGTATCACATAAGCAGAAAAAGCTGGAAGTGCCGCTGTGGCTCAAGTGGTAGAGCTGAGGGACAGCACCCAGGCCCAGAGCTCAGGCCCCATCACACACACACACAAACACACACACACACACACACACACACACACACACACACACACACACACACACAAAGTGATAAGACACAATCCCTTGGTTACTAAATGACCTCTACTGAATGATGGACAGGTATGAGGGCAGGAGCTATGTTCTGATAGGCCAGTGTTTTACCAAGGGTAGCAGATCACAAGCCCTGCATGAGGAAGAGGAAAGGAGTCCATAGAATCACATGACAGGAATGAAGGAGAAAGGGCAGAGATAAGGAGAGACTAAAGAGAAACAGACAAGACAGAGGAGAGGTAGGGAGGGAGGGAATGTTGGGTAGAAAATGGGAACTGGCTCTGCAAAGGTTAAGTTCACCTTTCCATTTGGCCCAGGCCTTCCTACCACTTCTTGGCTCACGAGGTCCCCTCCCCTACAGCCCAAACAGTGTCACAGAACCCTCCTTTCTTCCTGTCACCAGCTTCCATACATGCCCACATTGCCTCTCCAAGGGCGGGTTCCCCAAGCAAGCAGCACCTCAGCTCCAGAGTCCCACACAGTCAGTGCCTAGTGATTTCATGTAACATGTGGCTTCAGTGAATGGGAGAATAAGGTTGGTGGCTTTAAGCTAACTCCTACCAAAATGATCTTAGCTTCTTATTACTCAGAGGGCTAAGCATGGACTTTGTAAAAATAAATAAATAAATAAACCTGACCTAGCATTAATTCAGCAGCAACTAGGTAGCAAAATCTCTTGGCTTTTGCAAAAGCCTTTGTTGCTGAGCTCAGCTGAGGTTAATAAAGTCCAGCCATCAGGAATCCAGCCTACATAATCAATAGGAATTTGGTTTTAGAATCCAGGCTTTTGGAGACTCTGTGGATGTGCTTAATTAGTTCCACATGCAAGGTTTTAGAGGAGGTGACTAGGGGCTGACTAACATAGATTTTTAGCCTGCTTTATATCATCCAGAAAACATTATAGGAGCAGATCCAGCTGTTTCAGTAATTACAGACACCACCAGACGTAATGGCAGATGATACAAAAACTAAAGAAGGTTCCCATCTTCTCCCCTAGCCTGGAATATGGAGCACTGAGTGGTTGGATTGAAGAGCTCACAATTTCTGCTTTTGCTGCTACATAGGAGGGTTGATGCTTTGCCCTCTCAGGAATCTGCAGGTGAACCAAGTTCAAAGTGAGTCAGCTCTGCAATGCTCCTCAATTACCAACTACATCAGGTTGGGACTAGGGCTTTTCTCAAGGGTTCCACCAAGCAAGCCACTGACAATTAGTTTGTGGGCTTTTCACTCCCCCCCTTCCCTAAGAGCTTTATCTCTTGAAAATGTTAGAACTTTGCCTTCCAAACCAGCACTTGTCCAGTCCCATTGTCCAAGTGAGCAACCAGAAAGGCCCAGGTCACTCTACATATCAGACTCCACTCTATTTGGACACAACCTACAGGCCATGGTTCAGATGCATTTCCTCCAAAGGTCCCAGCCTTTGGTACTATTTGAAACTTGTGGACTCTTAAGAGATAGAGCCTACTAGAATGTCTTCTGGTTGTTGATGGGACACCCTTGAAGAGGATAAAGGGCAGCAATCCTTCTCTCTCTTTGCTTCCTGGATACCATGAGATGAACAGCTTTCCTTACCACCCAATTCTAACCATGAGGTGCTGTCTCACCACAGACCCAGGTGAAATGGAACCAATGAATCAGAGACTGAAACCTCTAACCTGTGAAACAAAGTAAACCTTTTCTCTCATTAAATTGATGTAACTCAAGTATTTGCTATAGTCATGAGGAGCTGATTGACACAATGAACCAAACACTTCTTTTTTCCCTGTCTCAGGCCTAGTTGTTTACATACATTTCATCCCACTAAGAGATGCTGTGCATACTGGAACTAAAAGCCTGGAGTGGTTTGATCTAGAATAGCCCCCAAAGGCCTTGGGTTAAAACTCTAGTCCCCAAATTAATGCTATTTAGTGGTGGTAAAAACCTTTGAGAGACAGGACCTAACTACGTAAATGGAAGCAAGGGACAGAGAGACTCTCCCCTCTTCTTTTTCTTCTTTTTCTTCTTCTTCTTCCTCCCCCTCCTCCTTCTCTTCCTCCTCCTCCTCCTCCTCCTCCTCCTCTTCTTCTTCTTCTTCTTCCTCCTCCTCCCTCCTCCTCCTCCTCCTCCTCCTCCTCTTCTTCTTCTTCCTCCTCCTCCCTCCTCCTCCTCCCTCCTCCCTCCTCCCTCCTCTCTCCTCCTCCTCCTCCTCCCCTCCTCTTCCTCCTCCTCCTCCTCCTCCTCCTCCTCTTCTTCTTCTTCTTCTTCTTCTTCTTCTTCCTCTCTCTCCCTCTCTCACTCTTACATACATTTTTGCATTCCAGCAGTCACAAAGTGGACAATTTTCTTTGCCATGTGCTCTCTACAACATGCTATCTCACTAAAGGGCCAAGCAACAGGTCCAACCAATTATAGGCTGAAATAACTGAAACCTTGAGCCAAATAAGCCTTTGCTCTTTTTAAGTTGATTTGACACTGGTGTTATAGTAATGGAAAACTGACTATCACAGGTTCCCTTAAACTGAAGTTGTGAGCTTATTTCTAAAATGATAACATGAAATGTGTCTTAGAGGACTGGTTGTAATCACAAAAGCTAACAACCACCTGCACTTCAGTTCCAAAGACAAACTAGAACCCACCAAAGTGGAAGTAAAATAGGACTTCCCTTATATATAAATAGACGAACCAGGTGGGTAAATATTAGTTAAGACCCTATAATTGAGAGGCTTCAGGCACCACCTCAGAGCTTGCCTAGATTTCATGTCTGTGAAGAACTCTTTGGTAGGATAGGGAAAGTGGTGCTTTCTTTGGGACCACCACCCACCTTCAAGGTATCAGCTCACCTGAATGACCTTCCACCAAGCCCAGGCCACTCAAAACTCCTTCCTCACTTAAGATGGAACGAGCAAGAAGCTGCAGTAGCATCTGGCTCCAATGTGACTCAAGAGAGGTTCCACTGTATACCCTGAGATAGGTCCCAGCTAGAATCCTCCCTTACCTCATGACATGGCACTCAAGGAGCATCCCTCAGGGCCTTTGGCCTTATCCTTGCTCTCCTTGAAGCTAGGGGAGGCATTGCCCACATCCTATACCTGTTCTCAGCATTTTACAAGCTATTTCCTCTCATGATCATCACATCAACTGGCACACCCTGCAAAGTTTTGCAAAAACTTTGGGTTGAAGTCATTACTTGGGTGGTTGAGTGCCAGCATGCAAGTACTGCAACCCTGAGTTCAAGTACTGGTCCAGAAGAAAAATAAAAAACAAAAACAAAATAGTGACAGGGCCAATGGCTCATACTTGTAATCCTAAGCAGTTCAGGAATCTGAAATCTGAGGGCTGCAGCTTGAAGCCAGCTTTGACAGGCAAAACTTTGAGATTCTTATATCTTCAATTAACCAGCAAAAAGCCAGATATGCAATGTGGCTGAAATGACAGAGCATCAACCCTCAGTGAAAAAGCCAAGCAAAAGTGCTAAGCCCTGAGTTCAAGCCCCGGTAATGGCACCAATTTTTTTAGTTGTGCAAAATGCTCCTGGCTCCAGACAAAGGATCTTTAACACAAGTTATTTTTGCTGAACTTACCTGCAAATAGTCACCAAAGCTGTTCCATGCTCTAGGGTACTTCCCTAAAGCCTTCAGATCACCATTCTCACTGCTAAACGTCAAATTCCTCCAAGAACACCTCTAAAATGAGAAGCATTCAAGATTGCACAGTAGATGTTTATGAATCCAGCTCTCTCAAAATGATAATGCAATGAGAGTGAGTCTTCAAGAAATTTATCCTAGGAGAATTTTCCATGCATATTCCAGCTGAGTTGGGTTTCTAAATCTTTGAAGATATTTAAAATAACAAATCTCATTCTCTCTACTGTGGCTCTGGGGACAGTTTAAGACAGTAGTTTTTTTGGCTCTGAAGTAGAGTTGCTCTTTCCTGCCTATACAAGGCTCTGTTTTATGTGGGCTCTACTTGGATTTCCACAGACTGTTATTGAAGTTTGGTCTAAGTTTGCTCTAACTGGAAATGGGACAAAAGTATTCATGTGACAAGACAGCCAAATGCTAGGTAACAGGTATTGCTTTCTTGAGTGCTCCAAGAGCACTTTGACTTTCAATCACTGATTCTTTCCCCTCTCCCACAATGTGGCTAGAAAACCTGAGCCAGATATTCATGGCTTACACCTGTAATCCTAGCTACTCAGGAGGCTGAGATGTAAGGATTGCAGTTCAAAGGTAGCTTGAGCAGGAAATTCTGTGAGGATCTTATCTCCAGTTAGCCACCAAAAAGCCAAAAGTGGAGGTGTGGCTCAAGTAGTAGTGTGCCAGCTTTGAGTGAAAAGGCTAAGGGATAGTGCCCAGGCCCTACATTCAAGCCCCAGGAATAGCACACCCGAAAGCAAAAGAAGGAAGGAAGGAACGAAGGAAGGAAGGAACGAAGGAAGGAAGGAAGGAAGGAAGGAAGGAAGGAAGGAAGGAAGGAAGGAAGGAAGGGAGGGAGGGAGGGAGGGAGGGAGGAAAGATGGAGGGAGGAAAGATGGAGGGAGGAAAAGGAAAGGAAGGGAGGGAAAGGAAAGGAAGGGAGGGAAAGGGAAGGGAGGAAAAGGAGGGAAGGGAGGGGAGCGAGGAAGAAAGAGAGGAAAGGAAGGAAGAAGAAAAATGAAAAATGTAGAGTGGGTTGGGAAAGGTGGATAAGGGTGATGAAAGAGGTGACATTGGTCAAGACATTATATTCATAAACTGTTTTTTTGTGAAAATACTGTACAGAGGGGTTACGATTACATGGGCAAGCTAATGAGTACATTTCTTATCAAGCATTGTAGCCTCCTCCTTTGTTTCCCCCTCCCATCCCTTCCCATCCTCCCCCTGCCCCCCCACCCAGTCCTCCTTCCCCCCCCTCCCCCTCCACCAAAGTTGTAAAGTTCAATAAACTGCTTTTTTGAATGGTAACTCCTTTGTACAACTAAAGATAATAAAATTACTTTCAAAAAGAAATGTGTGGCTAATGTTTAGCCATTTCAATGGACCCATCCATGAACATAATATGTGTGCAACACTTTGTTGATTGCAAGCTATTGAAACAAAAATTGTATTGCTTATTTGGGCAGTGGCTCAAGCTTCTAATACTAGCTATGTGAGAAATACAGATTGGAAAATCTTGATTTGAGGATAGACCAGGAATAAAGTTCCCAAGACCTCCATCTCAACTAATGGCTGAATGAAGTTGTGTACCCCTGTCATCCCAGCCACAGGAGAAATACAATGACTGGGTACAGTATCTTATGTCTGTCATCCCCAGAAAAACACAAGTAGGAGGATTATATCCCTAGGTTGGCTTTCAAAAATAACAATGAAAAAAGAGGCTGCAGGCGTGCTCAAGTTATAGAACTTCTGCCTAGCAAGTTCAAGGATATGAGTTCAATCCTATACTGTCAAAAAGAAAAATATCATGCTATTCAATCATCCACAAGATCAATTAATGTTGGAATCCCTATTTCCCCCCAATTATTTGAACATTTATTGTGCAGTACAGAGATTAAGCAAATTGTTATTTGTAAGGACTGACAGGAATAGAATGAGATCTCCTCCTCCTCCCCCTCTTCCCCCTCCTCCTCATCCTCCTCATCCTCATCCATCCCTTCCTTTTTTGCCAATACTGGGACTTTAACTTAGAGTCTGCAAGTTCTTAGCTTTCTCACTCAAGACTGGTTCTCTACCACTTGAACCGCACCTTTACTTCTGGCTTTTGCTGATTAGAGATAAAAGTAGCTTCAATTTGTCCAGGTTGGTTTTAAACCTTGATCCTCAGATCTCAGCCTCCTGAGTAGCTAGGATTACTTGTATGAGCCACCAGCCTCTGGCTTTAAACTAAGTCCTTCTGTCTCATTCATCACACTGTTCCTTGACCGCAGCTGACTCCCATCATGAGCTGCTGGGAAGTGGTTTTCATGATGTGCTTTGCAAAAAGAGGAGAGCTTGCCTTTTGTAAAGAATTCTCCCCCACGGTATAACCCTACTTTCACTGTATTTGATGTCGGTATAATTTGTAGAGGGGAAGGGCAAAAACAAACTGTTTAAATAGGGATACAGGTGGACCCATTGCAACAATGAGATGTACAAGTCATTATGTCAAAAAACGAACTTTACAACTTTGGAGGGGGGGACCGGCAGTGGCGGGGGGGGGGGGAGATGGTAAGGAATGGTAAGGGGAAACCAAGGAGAAGGCATCAATAACAATGCTTGAAAAAAAAATGTACTCATTATCTTGCCCATGTAATTGTAACCCCTCTGTACGGTATTTTCACAATAAAATTTTTTTTAAAAAAATTCTCCAAAAGCCGGGCGCTGGTGGCTCACGCCTGTAATCCTAGCTACTCAGGAGGCTGAGATCTGAGGATCGCGGTTCAAAGCCAGCCCGGGCAGGAGAGACCGTGAGACTCCTATCTCCAATAAACCACCAGAAAACCGGAAGTGGCGCTGTAGCTCAAGTGGTAGAACGCTCGCCTTGAGCTGAAGAGCTGAGGGACAGGGCCCAGGCCCAGAGTTCAAGCCCCACGGCCGACAAAAAAAAAAAAAAAAAAAAAAATTCTCCAAAGTAGTCTTCTACTTGCTACAGTCTAAAGTACCTCTCCTAATCCACATATCTAAGAGAGAGAAGAAAAGATGTATGTGTTCTTCAGAGCCCTTCCTTCTTAAAATAACCAAATGAAGTCCTCCTGGGCTCAGGTGTGTGCAGAATTGTTCTAAGTGAAGTGGAATGGAGTGTTGGTAACAGGGAACGGCCTTACCCCATGAGAGCTTCTGTGACTCGGGTACAGCAAGCCCTCCATATCCTTGAATTCACCAACCAGAAACCCTAAGTATTCAAAAAAGAAAACCTGGAGCAGGGTGCCGGTGGCTCACACCTATAATCCTAGCTATTCAGGAGGCTGAGATCTGAGGATCATGGTTCAAAGCCAGCCTAGGCAGGAAAGTCCATGAGACTCTTATCTCCAATTAACCACTAGAAAACTGTAAGTGGCACTGTGGCTCAAGTGGTAGAATGCTTGCCTTGAGCTGAAGAGCTGAGGGACAGCGCCCAGGCCCAGTTCAAGCCCAACGACTGACAAAAAGAAAGGAAGGAAGAAAGAAAACCTTCGTCTATGCTGAGCATGAGCAGACTTTTTATCTTGTCATTTTTTTTCCTAAGCAATTCTATATAACAATAACACACCAAGGACTTACCTTGTCTCAGTTATCACAAGGATTATAGGGATGATTTAAATTATAACCATGCCCATTTATAGAAGGGACTTGAGCATCCATAGATTTCTATATCTAAGGTTCTGGAACCAATTCCCATAACAAGGCATGACAGTTGACTCTACTCTGATACTTCTGAGAAGTCAGCTGGGTAGCCCTGAGGAAGAAAGTGACCCCAGGATTGGAGGGGGCCTCTGCCTGTGTCTTGTGGCTCTTATTGAGTGATGCCAAGAACAGCAGTGCATCATGGAAGTAGAGGAGGAGGCTGTGGGAGCTGAACTGTTGTGAGCTGGCTGCTGTGTTCTCCATCCAACATGGCTAGTGCAGACATTGTCCTGGGTACACTGCAACAGTAATGGCCACCTCTGCCCCACTGGCTAGAAAATTACCCGGGCCTCCCTCAGTCTTCTAAACCCCTGCCAGACTTCTCCTGGAGTGAATTCTTAACTCAGAAACTCTAACCTCTAGCTAGAACAGGAGTCTTCTGCCCTAGAACTCATGAAACTGCCATCACTGGACCTACCATTTAGCCATAAGCTCCTTACAGGAGGCTAGAACTCAGATCAAATTTGTCAGCATGTCCATCTGTCCCCAAATAATAAATAAATAATAATAAAATAAATAATAGATAAAATAATACAGTGCACCTGTCTTCTTTCTTACCATTACTCTTGTCATGGTTCTACTGGACCCTCATTTAGCTTCCGCAACTCAAAGTCATAGTCACAGCCTGAACTGACAGAAGAAAGATCATTGTGGATATAGAGGAAGCTCTAAACCTTACACAAAAGCCTAGCTCTCCTGCACACCCACAATCTTAACCAACTGAGAGTGCTGCCCCATCACTGGGGAGCAAACCCGAGGCAGGCATTCAAAGCTAGCACCTTTTAATATTGAAAAAGGTGGCTTTAAATGATGAAATCAAAGCAACTGACGCCCATCCCACAGTTCAGCCTTTTGTGGGATTTAAAAGGTGGCTGCCACTACTTCTCACTAACTCAAGGGTCTCACACCCATACCAAAGCAGCAGACACCAGGCGTTTCTCCTAGAAAGAAAACAAGACTCTCATGTGCTCATTAGTGGCCATTGACAAAATAGTACCTCTTTCTTCAGTGCATATGTGTGACCCATGCCCACACTGGAATGAACAAAAGCTGTGCAGATGGATGAAAATTTTCTGATCTTTGCTGTGGATAACAAAAAGACCCAGACAGGTGGATGGCCTGTGAGTGGGAGTGTGGGGGGGGGGGGGGAGGCGAGGGGGGAATATTATTTTCATTAGTGCATTCCCCATCTGAACAGTCATGACTGGCAGAGCTCAAGTTTCTCCACAAGAGGGGAAGGTGCCAGAAAACCCTGAACAAAGTCTCATCTGCTCAACTGGGTATTCTTGGATGATCAGGATTCATCAGAACCACCCTACTGCCATTGCCTTAAGTCTCAGTAATGCAAATTGGTCTGTTTTCTTGATGTAGTCTACAACATGAGTCCCAGCACACTCTGAATAATGAATAGTAATGATTGCATTAATGATGGTTTTGTTGTTGATTCTATCTTAAAGGATTTAAATTGACATTCTGTTTTACAATTCCTTGCCAATGCCATGAACACTGAAGTATATAAAGTCATTGTAACTTTAGAAACTTATTCCACATCGTAGTCGTAGGTAAATCATTACTATAGCTTTGTCTTCTCACCGCTTGCTTATCTGACAAAGATTTCCCTCCAGATGATAACCAGTAAATTGAATGAATCCATTGATTTATTATTTCAATAAAGTTTAATATTTCCTTTAAATTTAATATTTCCTAAGCCATAGGAAGATAGATATAAAATCCAGCCTCTGCCCTGAAAAATCTGTGCATTTAACAAGACAATTTAGAGAAGTATTATGAGAGAGTGAAAGGCATTTGTGAGGCAAGGACTTTGAGAGGAAAGACTGCAGAAGGAAGGGCCCACTAGCAGGAAGGAATTTTCTATCTTACTGAGGTTACTATTTAAATGGAGTAGCCACTGCTAGGTGGGACTAGAAAGTGAGCTAATCTCTCTGTGGTTTGTTTTCAAGTTCTCTGTGGACAATGCATCCCTGCCTGCCTATACACTCTAGGATACCCTTGTCCCCATGGTCCCAGAGTGTTAGAAAAGCCAAGGAGAAGCATTTCATAGAGGGGGCATAGACAACCTGAGCCCCTGACCCTAAAAGTTAATCTCTTAGAGACTTCCTAAGGGCTCCATGAGCAGCTGAGTGGCCAAACCAAAGCTCCTGCAATCTGATAGAGATTTGGACATCAACAAACCAGTTTGTTGATAGGATATAAAGTCTTGGAGAAAGTTATTTACACAGGAAATGTGACAGACATTTCCATGTACTTTAGAGGTAAATAGAAGATAGAATAGATAATGGGCATCAGGGAAGGCACAGGAGAAGCAGGCACCAATGTGGTGAGGGTCTTAAGCAGAGCAGAGCTGTCAGGCTGTCTTTAGACACCTCATTCTGACAATACATGGAGAGTAGTGGACAGTGCCTAGAGGAGCAGTAGACAGGAGGCTAGGGAAACCAGAGGCTGTGAGGGAAAAGAGTTTTAGTGATGGGAAGCCTTGTGAGCAGGTAGGCATGGGAAAGGAAGGATATTGTGATAAGGGGACTGGAGAACCTTGGGGACAAAAGGTGGCATGGCCCAGTCCTGTTGCAAGTAAGTAAAGGGCCGATTGCCTTCAGTGCAGAGAAGCTATGAGTGTCCCTGTCTGGCCAGGTGCTAGCCTTAAAGGAGAAAGAGGACATTGCCTGCCCTGGGTTCTGGCAGGAAAATCAAGGGTACAATCTGCAAGAAGACGAACTGTGATTAGGAGGATGGAGAGAGAGGAAGATAGAGTGACTTGACCATGGGCACATAGAAGTGTTACAGGATGTCCTGCAGAGAAGCTCCAGTAGATCTTATAAGTTGGTAGCAGGCAAAGAGCTATAGGGGGAAATGGCTGGGCAAGATCACATCATGAGACAAGGAAAAGCCAGGAGGACAAGTTGGGGGCCTGACACTCAGAACAGCAGGAGGCAGCTGGGAGAATGATGGGAACAGGGGTCCATCCCAGCACCAAGCAATCAAAACACAATGTGAGCCACAAATATTCTAGTATCAACATTAAAAAGAATCAGGCCAGGTGCTGGTGGCTCACACCTGTAATCCAGCTACTCAGGAGGCTGAGATCTGAGGATCACAGTTCAAAGCCAGCCCAGGCAGGAACATCTGTGAGACTCTTATTGTCAGGTTTTTAAAAAGAGGTAGCCGAGTAAGAACAGCACCACGCACGTGGTATTCAGGTAAGGGGTAGGTTTATTCATCGTTCAGACTTGCCATGTTGGCCCTCCACGTGGCAGGGAAAGGCCTGGGAAAGAGAGCTGGGAGAGATGGGAAAGAGAGAGAGCTGGGAAAGAGCTAGAAAAGAGCTAGAAAAGAGAGAGCTGGGAAAGAGAGAGAGCTGGGAAAGAGAGAAAGCTGGGAAAGAGAGAGCTGGGAAAAGAGAAGAGAGAGCTGGGAAAGAGAAGAGAGCTGGGAAAGAGAAGAGAGAGCTGGGACAGAGAGCATCTGGGCCTGGGCTAGGCCTTTTCTAGGGTATGGGCAGAGAAAGGTGTGGCCACCTCAAATTGAGATGTGACCTCAGCGGATGCAGATGTGACTCTTCAAGGTGTGCCAGTTGCCTAGGTAACGCAGGGACTGGGTGGAGACTTTGCTGCGAGGAGGGTGGAGTCAGCTGGCCATCCAGGAGCGGATCTTACACTTATCTCCAATAAACCACTCAAAAATACGGAAGTGGCGCTGTGGCCCAAGTGGTAGAGTGATAGCTGAAGAGCTGAGAGGCAGTGCCCAGGCCCAGAGTTCTAGCCTCATGACCGATTAAAAAAATAAAATAAAATAAAAAATTCTATGAACTTAAAATATAGTCGATATTAAGCAATATTAAAAGTTTGCTTTTGCTTTTCAAATCAGATTTTGAAAAACAGTTTATGCACACAGTTCAAGTCGGAAACCAAATTTTCATCAGAAATATTCACAGTTACAGAGCTCGGCCTTGGGTTAAATAGGGAGACTTGGAGTCCTTGAAGAGAACTGGTGGGCTCCTTTCTGTTGTGATACCAAAGATTTATTGTTCTGTCCTTATTTCCTCATTCTTTTATACTACTTACTTCCTCATTCTTTTGTAGCCCTCCCCCTCCTTTTCATTGTTGCCAGGGAGGCCATCAGCTAGCTGTACCTTACCTGACCGTCAGCTTATCACTAGCCCATTGGGTGGTACAGAGCCCTAGGTTCCAATGTCACAAGGTTACCTTAGGGCCATGGGACTTGGCCACAGAGAGAAAGCCCACAGCTAGGGTCATAGTCTGGCGGTGGAGGGGTAAAGGTTGATGTTGAAGGACCATCAATGATATAAATCTGTCTTGGATTGACTTCAGAAGGAAGGAAAGGCAGCTGGTAGCCACCAGTGAAAAATAACCACAGGAGGGTTTTTTTGGAAGACAGGAGTGTGTTAGGCATAGTTCCAGGAAAGCTGGTGCTGAGAGAAAATCTTGAAATTCAGAAAGCATGATTTCTGAAGTCTTTTTGCTTTTCTCTGAAATCCTTTAAACAACAAATGAGAATTATGGTCCCAAGAATGACGTTTATGAAGAGCTTATTATGCATGGGTTATATTTACTGTGTATGGTTTTATGGAATTAACCTATAAGTAAGCATGGGTTTTGCTTTCAGAAGTAAAACAGCCTGAAGGCAAGGCTTGGTGCTGGTAATCCTAGCTACTGAGGGGGCTGAGATCTGAGGATCAATGTTCAAAGCCAACCTGGGCAGTAAAGTCCATAAGACTCTTATCTCCAGTTAAGCACCCAAAAAGCTGAAAGTGAAGCCACAGCTCAAATGGTTGAGCACTACCCTTGAGCAAAAAACCTCAGAGACAGCATCTAGGCCCTGAGTTCAAGCCCCAGGACTGGCACCCACAAAACAAAAAAAAAGTAAAGCATCCTGGAAGGATCTTTGTAAAGTCAGCTTAGAATTGACTCCTGGTCACTATCAGAGTAAGATCCCTGGGGTGGAGCTAGCATTTGGATCTTGGAATTGACAAGAGAGATGTCAGCTTATGCTGGCTTGTTGTTTATGCTTTTACTTGCTTGAGCCTGTGGATGACATACTATGGCTTCTGATCTGGAATCAGTGGGGAAGGGGAAAGGAAAAGGAAAAAGAGGAGGAGAGAAGCTACTGGAATAGCAGCCCAGGGGAATTGTAGCTTTGAAGACACTGTCACATTTGCAAGCCATCCTTTACAGAAGGATGAAGAGCCATCTCCCAAACTCTTGGATTTGCCCACCTGACCACTGACCAACTCCATGCACAGTCCTGTGATAGAACCTTGACAGATGACTAGAAGTCATAAGGACAAATGGTTTATTCAAACCAGAGAGATAGAATAGCTGCTCACATATGCATAAAACCTGCTGGACCACTTCAAAGACTATGCATATCCTAACCACCAGAAGAGACGTCTGGAAGAAGGCCATTAATCAGATGTGTGCACATTGCTATGATCAAGGTGTGGTCAGCATAGCTGGCCACTGTCAAAGGCAAGACTCTTGGCCTCTTTCTTTTCTTTTGCTGATAGGGAGCCAATAAGCCTTTTGATATATTCTTAACAATTTCTTCAGAATTGGGCACTAAAAATCACATGTGGAGCCAGGTAGAGATGGCTCATCCCTAAAATTCTAGCTATTCAAGAAGCTAAGATCTGAGAATTGTGGTTCGAGGCCAGGCAAGGCAGAAAAGTTTGTAAGATTCTTAATCTCCAATTAAGCAGTAAAAAGCAAGAAGTAGAGCTGTGGCTCAAGTGGTAGAATACCAACCTTCAGCAGAAAAAGCCTAGTGAGAGTGCAAGACCCAAGTACAAGCCCAGATGCTCTCTCTTTCTCCCTCTCTCCCTCTCTCCCTCTCTCTCCCTCTCTCTGTGTCTCTCTCTGTGTCTCTGTCTCTGTCTCTGTCTCTGTCTCTGTCTCTGTCTCTGTCTCTGTCTCTGTCTCTCTCTCTCTCTCTCTCTCTCTCTCTCTCTCTCTCTCTCTCTCTCTCTCTCTCACACACACACACACACACACACACACACACACAGGAAACTAGAAAAATAGAAATGAGTTGGACCACCTTGTCACGTACCCAAGGGAGAGTCTGAGAGAGGTTAATCCCAGATTCACAATCCCAGGATCAAGAAGGACTCAGGGCTCAGGGTTTACCATGCCTGGTGGTAGAAAGAACATGAAGAGTCCACAGTAAGAGCCCATCTTGGTCTTGTACAACTGTAACCCCAGCAATTCAAAAAACAGACGCTGGAGGATCACAAAGATAATAGGATCTTATCTTAAAAGTGAAATATAAGCCAGGTGTCAGTGGCTCATGCCTGTAATGGCAGTTCAAAGCCAGCCTGGGCAAGAAAGTCTGTGAGACTCTTATCTCCAATAAACCACTAGAAAACCAGAAGTTGCACTGTTGCAGTATGGCTCAAGCAGTAGAGTGTTTGCCTTGAACTGAAGAGTGCAAGGTCAGTGCCCAGGCCCAGAGTTCAAGCCCCACGACAGAAGGAGGAAGTGGAGGAGGAGGAGGAGGAGGAGGGGTGGGGAGGAGGAGGAGGAGGAGGAGAAGGAGGAGGAGGAGGAGGAGGAGGAGGAGGAGGAGGAGGAGGAGGAGGGGTGGGGAGGAGGAGGAGGAGGAGGAGGAGGAGGAGGAGGAGAAGAAGGAGAAGAAGGAGAAGAAGAAGAAGAAGAAGAAGAAGGAGAAGAAGGAGAAGAAGGAGAAGAAGGAGAAGAAGGAGAAGAAGGAGAAGAAGGAGAAGAAGAAGAAGAAGAAGAAGAAGAAGAAGAAGAAGAAGAAGAAGAAGGAGGAGGAGGAGGAGGAGGAGGAGGAGGAGGAGGAGGAGGAGGAGGAGGAGGAGGAGGAGGAGGAGGAGGAGGAGGAGGAGGAGGAGAAGGAGAAGGAGGAGGAGGAGGAGAAGAAGGAGGAGAAGACGGAGGAGAAGACGGAGGAGAAGACGGAGGAGAAGAAGGAGGAGAAGAAGGAGGAGAAGAAGGAGGAGAAGGAGAAGGAGAAGGAGAAGGAGAAGGAGAAGGAGAAGGAGAAGAAGAAGAAGAAGAAGAAGAAGAAGAAGAAGAAGAAGAAGAAGAAGAAGAAGAAGAAGAAGAAGAAGAAGAAGAAGAAGAAGAAGAGGAGGAGGAGGAGGAGGAGGAGGAGGAGGAGGAGGAGGAGGAGGAGGAGGAGGAGGAGGAGGAGGAGGAGGAGGAGGAGGAGGAGGAGAAAGAAGAAGAGAAAGAAGAAGAAGAGAAAGAAATATAAACAATAGGGCTAACTCAAGTGGTAGAGAGCTTGCCTAGCACTGGCAAAACTCTATTTTAAAAAAAGGAAAAAAATCTTCTCCATGATACAGTGCTGATATGGGACATTTGTTTTCTCCTGAGCACAGTTGTGAATGCTGTATGTATCTCCTGTTTAAATTGCTTTAGTCTTCATATAGCCCCTTACAGATGAAGAAATGGACACAAAAAGGTTAAGTAAGTTTCCAAGTTTAGACAGCTAATAAAATGCAGGATAGAACTTGAACCTGGGCTATTTGTTTGACTCCAATCTGCCCAAATTCCTGCTAAACCCATTTCATTTCAATGAAACTTGTTCTTACATTTAAATCCCAAATGTGTCTAGTGCAAAGGAAACTGATAAAATCAATGAAAAGTCTCTCCTAACTTCATGCCATTATTGTTTCTAAAGATGAGCGAGGGGTGGTATTTATGGATCCTAAAACATGTAGAAATGATGTGGTTTTTTTATTAGTTGGAATAAGAAGTTTGTAGCTGCTTCCAGAAAGAACACACAAAGTCAGTGAGTTTAACAGATGGCCTATAGCAGTGAAAAATAATAATAAATGACTATAAGGTCCACGCTGGGAAGGCAGAGCAGACTCCTACCTCCTCTTGGTTAAGTCTCTGCTGCCCAGTACCTGCATCACCTAGGTAACTGGCACACCTGGAGGGAGTCACCTCCCCCCTCCCTGAGGTCACATCTGCATCTGGTTGGCCACACCTTCTTTCCTTGCTCTTGGCGTTGATAAGTCCTGGCTCAGGCATGGTTCAACCCATTTTGTCCGGGCTGCGTGGGCTTCCAACGTGACCAAAGGCAGCCTGCAGCTTAAAAATAAACCTTTCCCCTGCCTAAGTACCACATGCCGTGCTGTTTCCTTGTCTGCAGATTTAATTTACCTAACAATGACTGCCCAAATTGGGCACTAGTGGCTCAAGAATGTACTCCAAGCTGCTCTAGAAGTTGATATCTGAGGATACCAGTTCAAAGTTAGCCAAGGTAAACAAATCTATGAGGCTCATATTCCCAATTGACCAGCAAAAAGCTGGAAGTGGAGGTATGGCTTAAGTGCCAGCTTTGAGAAGAAAAGTCAACGCAGGATGACCTGCGTTTAAAGCCAGTACTACCACAAAAGGAAGGGAGGGAGGGAGGGACGGAGGGAAGGAGGAAGTAAGGGAGAAAGGAAAGAAGAAGGAAGGAAGGAGGGAAGAAAGGAAGGAAGGAAGAAAGGAAGGAGGAAATGATTGCCTAGCAACTCCTGGGAGCCTGTACCCTGCTCTCAGGGGAAGGAGTCACTGAGAATAGGGAGTTTTCTGAATTCTAACTAGTGAACCCAAGGAAAATCAACACACCAGAGAATCTGGAAAGTTTAGAGCCACATAAATGTCAAGAGATAAGAGGCTGAGCTCCTAAAGTGATGCCCACAGCAGACACAGAACTGCCTAAGAGCTAGAAAGAAGAGACTATGAGGTTCTTGGATTTAGGGGTTTCCCTTATTTAGGAAGCAGGATGACCAGGGATCCAGACTAGATTTCCAGATTCAACAGGAACTAGAAGTGGCTGCTGCTTTGTGATGGCCCAAGAACTTTCTGAGATGTCTCTGCACTGATGGGAGAGAGAGACACCCCAGCCTGAAGACTATAAGCAAACAGTGGGAACTGGAAGTAAGATTTATCAAGCTCATCCTAGGAGCCAGGGTTTTGGTTTTGGTTTTCACACATTGTCTTATTTAATCTTTAAAGTCTCGCCAGCATAGTGGCCCTGTTTAGTGACTGAAATGCAGGGAGGTGGGGTTCACACTGTATAAAGCTGCTAAAACCCCATCAGGTTGACACCAGAGTCTTACTACAGAGCCATGGGTACATCTATCAATGTCATTCATTTCGCTAGTGAACCCTGGACCCTGAGAGCTGAGAGAGAGGTCAGAGACCACATGATTCCAACCCTTCAAAACATAGAGAAGGAACAGGCTTTCTAAGAGCCTAGAGCAGGAGTCCAGAGTCAGTGTGAGCTTTATCTACCATCTGTGCTTCTGATGACATGGTTCTGAATATGACACCCATTCACTAGTCACAGTTCCCCATAGTTCACAAGTCCAGGCACAGCTGTCTCAGCAGCTTCCCTGCTTAGTGTAAGGTCTATCCTGGAAAGGCAGAGCAGACTCCTCCTTCCTCTTGGTTAAGTCTCCACCCAGTACCTGTGTCACCTAGGTAACCAACACACTTGGTCACATCCGCATCCGGTATGCCAATCCTTCTTCTGCCCCTGGCCTTTAAAAGTCTGGCCTGGCTGTAGTTCGATCCTTTTTATTCCTGCTGCATAGGCTTCTAGCTTGACTGTTGCCTGAATACCACATGCTGCTCTCTTTAGTCAGCTGCCAATTTCATTTACCTAACACTTAGGACCTTACAAGACCAAAGTGGAGTTGTTGTAGGGGCTGCAGCCATGCTGCCATTCACCCACCTGTAAAAAGCTTGGATCCCAGCTAGTGCTGCATTTAGGGTGGGGTGGGAAGCATTGTAGAGCTTTAGGTTGGACCTGTTAGGAGATTTGGAGTGATGAGGCTATCCCCTCCAGGGATAACAAGATCTTGGTCTCTGCGCATCTCTCTTCCTCATCCTGACCATGAGGCAAAAGCATTTTGTCCGCTACACATTCCAGCCATGCCACAGGCCCAAAGCAATGAGGCTAATAATCGAGTCAAATAAACCTTTTTCTTGTTATAACTTGGTTGTTTCTGGTATTACAGTTAACAGAAAGTTGATTAGCACAGGGGAGGACTCTATGCTAAAGCTCAGAATTCCCATCCTAATGATTTGGGGGCCTCAGGAGTTAGGGAATGAAAGTCTTTGGGGCTCACTCTACTGAATACGCAATCATTCTGACCAAAGGCAGCAGAGAAACTATAAACACAGAATAGAAGTATGAGACTCTTATCTCCAATTAACCACCAGAAAACTGGAAACAGAGCCATGGCTCAAAGTAGTAGAGAGCTAGCTTGAACAAAAGAGCTCAGGGACCCCACCCCAGCCCCAAGTTCAAGCCCTACAACTGACAAAAAAAAAAGTGTGGAGCCACACAAATCAGGTGTAGCATGCATCAGGAGTCTCACAGTTCTGAGTCCAATGGGCTTTCTGAAGAAGGCTGTCAGCCACTGATGCTTTCTATCCCCTCCACCCCTGCAGACAGTGAGAATCATGGCACATTGAGGTGCCATGCACCAATGCTTTGACACCTGTTCTGCAGATATCCTCACCATTCCATGGGGACTGCTGCAGATTCTCCAAACACTCGACAGATAGGCAAATATAAACACAAATGAGTGATGGCAAAATATTCATGCATACATTCATTTATCAGTTATTCCAGAAACATTTATGGAAAGCCTAATGCAAGCAATGTGAGAAAGATCCAGGGATCACTTTGCCTTATTCGTTAGGCAACTGCCTTGCTCTGCATTGTGGGACTAACTGAATGGACTGATCACATCTGAGCCTTTGCACAGGCCAGCATTCATGTGGCCTGTGGACATATCAAGTGTCATAGGACAGCACTGGGATTGGTGGCACTTTGGTGGACCTGACTCCATGAGGAAGTAGAGGTGGGTGCTGACAATGGTCAACCTCCACAACAGAAACTAGGGACCAGCAAGAACTGCTGTTCCCTTGGAACCCAATGCAAGTTCTTTTTGCATGGATATGCAGCAGGAGAGGCAGTAGGGAAACAGTTGTCCAGGAGGATGCCAGCCAAGCTTCTTCAGCAAGGACAATGAGGATGTCCTTCTGGGGACAAATGTGGTGGACCTCTGGTTCCTATTTGACGAAAGTCTTTGTTTCTACAGATCAGAGCCAAGCAGCTCTTCTCTAGACAGGCTGACATGTGAAAATCTGCAATTATGCAAATGACAACTATGGAGTATTCACTTTTCAAAGAGGTCCCAGCATTCATTACAAAAAGAAAGCTTTCTTTAAATATGGTTTGACTTAGTCACAGATTCAGATGTTTAAAGCTGGTTTTGAAGTCCCAATTCTTTCAATTCAAAACAAGACAAATGGGCCCCAGAGGACAAAGAGACTTGTCCAAGAGAACAAACTGGTATGGAACCAGAACTCAGAACCTCCAGGCATAATTTGCTCTGTCTCACACCAGCCTCCTCTCTGATGGTGCTTACAGACACAGTATTCCAAGGTTACCTTCAATGTGCACATCCCTGCCCTCCCATGTAAAAACCCAGAGGAAGCTGGCTGGTGAACAGAACTGGGGCCTCATCTAGGCCTAAGGAAGCTAACTGTGCACCCTTAGGCTGGTGGCTGAGCATCTTTGAATTTCATCTCTCTCATGTGTTAAATGAGCACAGTAAGTGACTGAACTCATGGGTTCTTTCCAGTTCCAAAACTCAATGGAGAATTCCTTGCAGAGAGCCACATGCCCTATGCACAATAGGCATGTGGTTGGGCTTCCTTCAGCTGTAGGTGCTGGCAAGGGAGGAGGATCAAGGATCTGGCTGATGATGAGATGCCCCTTTTCCAATCCACTGAGGCACAGCAGAAGAGGCAACAGCTGATGGGTGCGGATGGTCCAAAAGGACTGTGGAAGGAAGCAGGAGCACCCAGGACTCCACCACACACCATTCCTCAGCCTCAGAGGTGGTCATCCCAATGACTATTGCAAACACTGACACTGCCCTCTGGAGCAGACCTTCCAGGGTCCTCCATATTGGTCATGAGAAGAAGCCTGGCAACTCAGTTTGGGGGCTGAGATGAGAAACAAGGATCCCAGGGGATCCTCTCATCCTACACTCCCTAAAATTGAGAGGCCTCCAAATGTGCCAAGGTGATTATCCAGTTGACCTTCACTTTGACTCTGGGCTCTACAGAGTGAGCTGACAATACTCAACCACTCATACAGGAAAAAGCATGCTCTTTAAGGCCAGGATGCATGTTAGTCACAGAGAAGTCTTCCCCAGATGGCAGAAGATTCCAATAAGAAGGGTTTAAAGATGCTCTTGGGCGGGGGATTGTGGTACTCACCTATAACCCCAGCTACTCAGGAGATAGAGGTAGGGATATTAAAGTCTGAAAATGGCACAAGAGCCTATCTGGAAAACAGACTAAAGCAAAAAGTGTTGGGGACATGGCTCAAGTAGTAGAGTGCTTGCTAAATAAGTAGGAGGAACAAATATCAGTGTGACCCTAAAAGAAGACCTTTTTTTGGCCCCAGAATCTATGTACTGTGCATAAAGAAAGGGATCAGAAGCAGGGCATCAGTGGTTCATACTGGTAATCCTAGTTATTCAGGAAGCTGAGATTTGAGTATTACAATTAGAAGCCAGCCAAAGCAGGAAAGTTTATGAGACTCTTATCTCCAATTAAATACCAAAAAGTGGAACTGGAGCTGTCAATGTATTAGTAGACCACCAGCTTTGAGCAAAAAAGCTTAGGATAGCATCCAGACTCTGAGTTCAAGCCCCAGAACTAGCACCAAAATAAGGGGTGAGGAAGGCAGAACAAAAAAATTAAGCAAGCTACATCTGCATCAAGTGGGGAAAGCATAACCAAAATCTGCAAAGCCAACAGAAAAGGCAAACAAAATCCTGGTGGGCCCAAGTTGTAAAAGTGAGGGTTAGCTTGATCAGAGCTAGAAGAAAAGGGAAGGGTTCTGATTTTATTTGCTCATAATCATAATAAATTTTTGGCATAGCTAAACTAGGTGCACTTGGGCTGGAAAGGTGGCTCAGTGGTAGAGTGCTTGCCTTGAATGCATGAGGCCCTGGCTCAGCACCACATACATAGAAAAAGCTGGAAGTGGGTGCTGTGGCTCAAGTGGTAGAGCACTAGCCTTGAGCTGAAGAGCTCAGAGACAGTGCCCATGCCCAGAGTTCAAGCTCCACGACCAGTTCCCTCCCTCCCCCCAAAAATAGGTGTACTGCCCAACACAGATGGTTCACACCTGTAATCCTAGCTACTCAGGAAGCTGAGATCTGAAGATCAACATTCAAAGCCAGCTTGGGCAGGAAAGTCTGTGAGTCTTTTATCTCCAATTATGCACCAAAAAATCAGAAGTGGAACTGTGGCTCAAATGATGAGTATTAGCCTTGAGCAAAAGAGCTCAGAGACAGCACCCAATCCCTGAGTTCAAGATCCATCACCAATTAACAATAAAAATAAAAATAATAATAATAATAATAATAATAATAATAATAATAATAATAATAATAATAATAATAAAAAATTGCACTGGACCTCAAATATCCAGAGATGGAAGAAGAGAGTCAACTCCCTTCTGTTTTCATTCCCGGAGGCTATGTTGTAGTTTCCAATTTCACATTTGCCCTCTGTTTAGAAAACATGGTAGGGAAAGGGGGCAGCTGGAGCTTTTCACTCATTTTTCTCCAGCGCCTCTGATGACTTTCATCACCACTGGTAGACTTGAAATTCCACCAGCCCAGGTGGTTACTCTGATCTCTCCCAGCCAAAGAGTTAAGCACATAAAAAGAAAATCACCTTATTAAAAAGCAGTGAAACTTTCAAAACTTAAGAACCAAAATATTTAGCAAAGCAACCCTTTACAAAATGATTTAAGCATGTCCAACAAATGGAATTCCCCATATGAAGAACAAAGGCTCTGGGCCTAATGAGTCAGAATGGAAGGATTAGTGGAGATGAGAAGGGAGTCTGCATTTAAGAGGGAAACTGACTCAAACATCCTCCCAGGCCTTCCATGCAGTTTTGCTGGGAGCTCAGGACACCAGAAGTGAGGCTCCCTATGAGAGAAAGACTGTGCAATCTTACACAAGTATGTACCTGCCTTGAGCTCAGGTCTGCTGGGGAAAGCAAGGAAGGACATGAGTCACAAGGGAATGATCCTGAATATGGGTGAGATGTACAGATTTATAGGTGATCTGCCCTGGGCCATCGATGTATGGAATTGAAGCATGGAGTGGGGTGTAGCAAGCATCAGCTCACACTGATGCGGAATGATGGAGCTAGCACGCAAATACAGAGCTTGGGACTCCTGATCCAGAGGGATATTTGGTGTCCTGAACTGTCAACAGAAGAGCCTGTGCTTTGACTGGTCTTGCCCTGGCCCTTGAGCCACAACCTTGTCATTTCCCCCACAGATGACCATGTCTCAAGGCTTGAGGATGGCTGTTCTGAGACTAAACTTCCATCAGAAGGAGATAGCTCAGGGAGAGACCCCAGCTGGCCAAGGAGGGTGAAGTACTAGAGCAGCACAGGAAAGGAAGGAACATGGGCCTGGGCCTGAGGCCCACAGAGGAGATGTATGAGGTACGTTAAAGCAAAAGAACAGTGACACTTCTGAGTCTGCTTGAGCCCAGAGGACTGATCAACTGTCAGAGATATGAGTTTATGTCCTTATTTCCTACATAAAGCTGTCCAAGGTAGGCAGTCTGCCCCCTAGCAGAGTCATCACTTTCTCTCTTCCATCATACCCAGGCTCTGAAAGTATTCAAAATACCTGGCATGGGAGTACCACATTCCCAGTCCCTGGGATGGACAGGAGGGGTGTGTGTGTGTGTGTGTGTGTGTGTGTGTGTGTGTGTGTGTGTGTGTGTGTCCCACAACAGAAGCACAGAGCACATAAGGCACCAGCCTGGGCATCTCAGAGGAACACACACACACACACACACACACACACACACACACACACACACACCTGTAGAGATTTGCATGCATAGGCATTGGCACAAAGTTACCTTCCTTCCCATCCCTCTGCTGTTCCCCTCCCTCTCCTCTGCAGTGTCATGCATGCATTTCTCTACTCTGTACAAAAGGTCCTAAGACAAACAAAAAGCATCTAATTGTCAGCTATAAAAGCCTCATCTACTTATGAGCCAATATTTAATCTCTAGGGAATCGACTATGAGTGGATGTGTTTCTCTTGATGCTCAGAACATATGAATGCCTGCAAGGTTAGACAGCATGAATGGTCTTTCTCAGCCTTTTTGATCCTTTGAAACTCCCTTTCAAGTTCTCACAAATGTGAGAAAAGTACTTTTAAATCTCATGTTTTTTTTTTTAAGTCCAATCTAATCTGAAATTTTTAAACATATAAGATTGCTTCAGAGGAATCTCAAAATAAAATTAACTTCAAATCTAATTCTTAAAGAAGCATACCAGTTATACAACATTTTTGATCAGTAACAACTAGCAAATTCCAAGATTGTTATGTAATAAGGATATTTAAATGTAGCTGTCATACTCATCCATAAGGTTACTTAGTAATTTATCATCCTATTTTTATTACATGCAAACTACCCAGAGGTATGGGAAATAAGAAGCAGCCACCACCTAATGAACTAGTTTCCTGGGTCTGGTTTTCCAAATATCATGGAATGAAGCCTTCATCCATGGCACAAAGGCTTCCTGGCTTTAGGATAAGTCTTTTCTGACTCTCTAGGCTCTGGAGACAAAGCCAAGGATAGTAATACATTTTACTTTAGGGAAAAGAAAACGTTTTCGGCCAAACAACAATATAATCCTATATGAGGAAACAGATATGAGGATCACAGTTCAAAGCCATTCCAGGTACAAAGGTCCATGAAATTAACCAGCAAAAGCCAGAAGTGAAGTTGTGGCTCAAGTGATAGAGTGCCAGCCTTGAGCCCAAAAGCTGACATAATACCCAGTCCCTGAATTCAAGTCCCAGTACTGGCAAACATGTACACAAAACTTCCTAAGACAGATGATATCAGCAAATACTTGGTTAAACAAAACTTTTCTTACTACACACGGTCAAATCCCATTCCTCACCATATCAGGGTCGAGAACCTTGGGTAAACTGATTTAGCGCTGATCCAACCACGGGCCTGGCCTTCCTAAGGACAGAGGCCTTGCTATCTAGCCCAACAGTCCTGAGCTGAGGGAGAAGTTGGTTTAGCATGAAACCTGAGATGCCAAACTACATCAACTGAGTCATTAATCCTAACAGTCTACCTTCTAGCCAGCCAAACAATGCAGTTTTAGCATCTACAAATAAACCAAAGTAAATGCAAGGGGAACTGTTCTCTTTCTTCCTTTCCAAAGCAGAACAATATAGCTTTGACTCAATATTGTTGTAAAAGTCAAGAAATTAAAAGTTGGGGGTCAGTGGTTCACACCTGTAATCCTAGCTATTCAGGTGGCTGAGATGTGAGAAACTCAGCTCAAAACCAGTCCAGGAATAAAAATCTATGAAATTCATATTTCCAGCCAAAGATGAAAGATGGTGGGGGGGAGGGAGGAGTTGGGGAGGTGGGGAGGGAAGGGATGGTAGGGAAAAAACAAAGAGGGGGTAACAATGCTTGATAGGAAATGGACTCATTACCTTGCTCATGTAACTGTACAGTATCTTTGCAATAAAAATATATGTATATATGTATATGTATACATATATGTATATACATATACATATATGTATATACATATAAAGTTGGTGCTGTGGCTCAAGTGGTAGGGTACTAGCTTTGAGTGAAAAGCTAGGAAACAGTGCCCAGGCACAGAGTTCACACCCCAGTACAAGGAAGGAAGGAGGGAAGGAGGGAAGAAGGGAAGGAGGGAAGGAGGGAAGGAAAGAAGGAAGGAAGGAAGGAAGGAAGGAAGGAAGGAAGGAAGGAAGGAAAAAAATAGAAGAGAGATAATGTGTTCACATGCACTTTGAGACTTGGAGAGCAGGACTGTTGATCTGTTAAGTGTGTGTGTTTTCACATGAGGGGTCAGAGAGGGCTGTGTTTCACAAACACAAATGCATAAACCCAATGCCAAGCATTGTAATAACAGCTGACAAAGTCAGTCAGCCAGCTCCCTGTCTCCCAGCTCCCTATTGCCTGGCATTCTACCAAACTCCAACATCTCCCAGGCTATAACCCAGCTGTCCTGTAGACTCATTCTCCTAGCCTTGTGGGTGGATCCTCTGCCCAGCATGGTCCTGGACTTATTCACAGGTGGAAACACAGCCTCAGTCCACAGGCATCTGACCTACAGCTGGTGCTCTAAGCGGGACAGGGGTGTGGAGGTGGAGGGCACAGCAACTAAGTTTTGCTCTTTGTTCTGAAATCAGCCTGTTACTAGACACACAAACCTGAAGTACTCCTGTGATCACAGTGGGTGCAATTTTTTTTGCTTGTGTCATCAATTTTATTCTTTCCCTTGAAAAGTGGTAAACTATCGTATAACCTACTGGTGCACAGAGGAGGGAGTTTTCTTAGAGTTTCATCTCTTTCCTTCTTATCTCCCTTCTGTTCTTTCTCCTCCTTCCTTCCCTCCCTTTCTTCCTTCCTTCCTTTGTCCTTTCTCCTCTCCCTCCCCCTTCTCTCTATCTCACTTTCTTACAATAGTATACAGGTGCTTGAACCCAGGACCTCACATTCTTGTTTAGCTTTTTCACTCAAGGATGGTGCTCTACACATGAGCTACAGCTCTACTTCCAGCTCTACAGCTACAGCTCTACTTCTACTTTTTTCCTAGTTAACTAGAGATTAAAGTCTCATAGACTTTCTTGCTGGGTTGGCTTTGAACTGTGATCCTCAGATCTCAGCCTCCCAAATAACTGGGATTACAGGCATGAGCCACTACAGGCTGGCAGAATTCATCTATTTCTATACCATCTTCATTGATTCCACACTCATGTGTCCTTAGCTTAGAACCAGGCTCTCTGGAAAGATCAACCTGGGTCTTCACTGAGAACTGGTTAGCACCTTAATCCAATACTTTAAGGATTATTTCATACTTTGAAAAACAGCCACAGAATGTGACTCTCACCCACACATAACCCTGCCCTCCAAAAATAAAGATAGATAACAGCTAGGGAGTTGCCCTTGCTGAATGAAGTACGTGCAATTTTCCAACAGAGAAACTTTTTTTTGCTTTATATTCTGAGAAGTTGGGGTTGAAAAAGAACAGTTCCAAGAAATGTCTTGCACCTTTTCCCCCTTGCTCATTCATTTATTAAATCACTCAGCACAAAATTCTCTGGTACAATTTTGTGAGAATACCTGAGACTGATTAGTTTATTTAGCTACCAGTTCGGGAGCCTGGGCTGTGTCAGAACATGGTGCCAGCACAGAGCAAGAGTCATCTAGGAAAGGAAGCAGAAAAGCAAGAAAAAGGAAACTGGGCCAAACTCATCCTTTTCATACAAGCCCAGGCTCAGGATAACAGCTCTAATCTACACACAGAGGCAGAGCCTTCCTGGCCTAGTTATTGCCAGAAGTCCCATCTCTTAAGAGTATTACCAAAAGTAATTAAATTTCAGTAGAACTCTGAAGGGGACCTTCAAACCACAGCATGTGAATGGGTGAGAAACAAAGAAGGGAAAGCTGGAGAAGTACTAAAAATTTCAAAATAGGAAAGAAATGAATTCTGATATCTTCCTATAAAGAAACAAGGGGGCATTTTAGGGCCTGCATTGCACAAAGGTAAATCAACAAAGGACATTATTGCAAGAAAGATGGAAGGAAAAAGCTGGAAAAAAAAAGCTGGAAGCCTCAATTGACCATGGGGACTAGTTGAATATACTTCCCCTGCAGCCAGTTTAAAAAAAAGAAAGAAAGAAAAAGAAAGCAGAACTCAATATCTATGATTTACAACAATCCCCGTAAGAACACTGGGGAACAAAAAACTAGAGGGCTTTAAAAACAATGCATAGATTCACTAAAATATATGCCTTCATTGCAATGGAAATTTTTGGAAAGACAAAGAAGAAACAGTTCACAACTTAAACTCCTGAAGGAAAGAGCTAGGATGTTACTGCCATAAATAACAAGCTATTAGTCAAGCACGGTGGATCAAGCCTATAATCCCAACTATTAGAGAGACAGAGATCAAGGGATCGATCACAATTCAAGGCCAGCCCCAGCATAAAAGTTTGCAAGACGCCATCTCAACCAATGGCTGGGTGTGGCAGTCATCCCAGCTACAGGGAAGCACAATGGCTAGGAATGGTGGTTTGAGCCTGTTATCCCAGTTATGCAGGGAAGCACAAATAGGAGGATTTTAATTCAGGCTTGTCAGAGTATAAAACTAGATCCTATTTCAAAAAGCAATCAACAAACTGAGCGCTGGGGTCTCTTACCTGTAATCCTAGCTACTCAGGAGGCTGAGATCTGAGAATTACTGTTCAAAGCCAGCCTGGGCAGGAAACTCTGTGAGACTCTTTTCTTCAATTAACCACCAGAAAACCAGAAGTGGCACTGTGGCTCAAGTGGTAGAGCGCTTGCCTTGAGCTGAGGAGCTGAGGGACAGCGCCCAGGGCCTGATTTCAAGCCTCATAACTGACCAAAAAAAAAAAAGACTGGAGTCATAGGCTCAAATGGTAGTGAATCTGCAAGGTGCACTCAAGTGGTAGGCCTGAGTTCAAACCCCGGTACTTCCAACAATGAAAAATAAACATAAAAAAGTAAACTACTGAAAGAAAAAGACCTAGAATCCTATTCCTGTAGTTGGAGGCATAGAACCTTTGTAATAGAAGACAAAAATAGATTCATTTACAAAACTAAAAGATTTATAAAAACTAAAAAAATAAAATCTATCTTTAGCATTATAAGAAATGGAAAGGGAATTCTTTGAGGCAGAAGGAAATGACACCATATGGAGACCCAGACCTCCACAAGGTGGTTAAGGTGATGGTACAATGTGTAAAACACTCGCTGCAACATTGACATTTTTTTCCCTTTCTATCCTCATATCCCCAAATGAGGAGGATGCACATGGGATTTTTGAGAAATTTTATGAAAATGTAATCAAAACTAAAATGACTATTTAAAATAAACATTGGTAGCTTCTAATGTATAGTCATTAAATGTTGGGCAACGAAGAAAGGAGAGATGGAGGGAAAGAGGAGAGGAGGAGACAGGGAGGAGGGATACCGGAGGCAAGAAGAAAGAAGGCTAAAAGGAAGGAAGGAAGAAAAGAAAAGGGAGGAAAGGAGGAGGAAGGGAAGATGGAAGGGAGGAAAAAAGAGAGAGAAGAGGGCACATTGCATAACAGTGGAGCTGAGTTTTTGATGCTTGCCACTGAAGCATCACACCCTTACTTGTTTGAAGCTCCATCTTCCTAGAGCAGTGAGAAGCCTGGCCTCCTTTCTAGAGAGGGTTCAGCAGAAGTCCCCTCACCTCTTGGAAAGGTGAAAACAAGAATGGACCTTATCACCCTACTTTTGCAGTGAATGTTCTGGCCTCTATTCTTCTCTTACAGGATATTGACCTGACTAAGGGAATGGATTTCTCTGTCCATTCAAGAATGAAAAGGCAGGAAAGTGTTTAAGGTAATGGGGTAGGGCTGTTTGAAAATGCAAGGAAAACTGTGAACGAAAGTAGCTTTCCACCTGGAGAGTGGACTAAAGAGGAAGTCCAATGGAGTCTTCTTGGAGGTCAGTTTTACAGCATAGGACTCCTCCCGTATCTCCTCCCTTGGGCTATTTTTCTGATTTCTGGATGGCTTGTGAATGCACTGCCCTGGCTCTTTTCATTGGTTGAGTGGGCACCCAAGGAATTATGGGAAGAAGAAGCATTTGAGCAGAGCCTGAAACACTATGGGAACAAGAAACATCATGATGGGACATACTGTATCATCCTCATGTTATATCTTCTGCTTTTTATCCTGAGGTACCTAACAGTTCTCTTTTCTCTCTCTCCTCTCTCAGTTTGGTCCACTATCCCAAAAGGAAGCACTCACCTAAGTAACTAGAAGACCAAAAAGAAGTGTCCAATATATGTTTTTACACCTTATCCTGGTGGGCTTGAGACATTGCAGTGGGGACACTGGGTATGGCCAGTAGCATCTTGGCCACATGGTGGGGGAAGGTGAAGGCCCCTGCTCCCCAGGTAAGGGGCATGCCTGAATCCCTGGAGGCAGGGGCAAGGACTTAGATAATAGGTTACTAACCCTATTATCAGGCCAGTGCCTGGGAATGGGAGTTTCCTGTGACCATGCCCCCTGACATGACCCTATTTAGGCCTGGTCCAGCTCAGGTGCCATGATGCCATCCTACACATCTCCTTGTGTGTGTCCTGCCACCTGGCTCTTGGCTCTTCTCTAGTCACCATGGATCCTAATTCAGCTCTCCATTGGAGCTGAATTGGTTTGTTGGTATTGTTTTTGTCCTTTCTTTCCTCTCCAGCCTTCTGCCAAGAAATTTCCTAACAGTGTTAAGTGAATATGCTGGCTGCTGGTCTTCAAGACAGGAGTCCATCATGCAGTCACTGGCCTTTTAATAAAGATTCTTGATTTGATCTTTTAAAATGTGGCTTCTCTGTTTTCTCACCATACAGCAACATGCCAAGTTCAGCAAGCTTCCTTGTTGTTTGCACTAACTTAACATGCAGAGCATGTTACACTCCCTGCCCCAACTCTTAACCCAGGCCAAACAAAGCTGATTAGAATTGACTGTGTTTTGCCATCCCAGCACCATTGTCCTCCATGGCCCACTAGGGCTCCAGCAAAGACCCCAACTCCCAAGTATGATGTCTCCCAAGCCTGTACCATATAACAACCAAGCAACTTGGTGACAAACTAGCCCAGTCACCTAGTGCTATGGGGACAAAGTAAAGAAAAACCGGTACAAGTCCACTTGTTCTAAGGAGCTTGAATTTTCTCCAAGCAAAAAAAGCACCCAATCAAGATCAAGGTTATCCCAACTCACCAAACAAGTGCCAATTTTCCTATAGACTTATAAATAGCAATGTTTGCCCATTTGAAGTAGCTAATGAAAAGATACTGACAAGGAAAGCATTCAAAAAGTCCTAAAGGATTGTCATTGGTCCACCCTGGTGAGTGTGAACTTAGAACCTTCCCTGATATTCCCCGGAGCAGCTCCCTTGAATTTTTTGTGCCTGTGGGAGGAGGGGATCCTCAGGAGGACAAAGCAAGGGTCTCTGAGCTGACCTTACTCAGACCAAAATAAACAGTCTTTGTGGTCCTTGTTTTAATGAGATCACTTAATCACTTTTGACAGCCTGTGTCTTCGGAGATAAGAAGATCCCCAAACTGCCAGGGGCAGCCATCTGGATGGAGGTCTGACTTCTCCACTGAAAATAAAGCTAAGGTTAGAAAGGGATTCACCCCTTCTTTATCCTTCACACTATCACAAAGTGGAGAGAAAAGCCTCATAACCATGGTTTGAACACTTACTTATCAATCTGTTTTTGTGGCTTGGAGGATAGAGCCCAGTGACTTTCACATGTTATATAAGTGCTCTGAGCCACACCCTCCCACTCCCAGAAGCACATACACATGCATGCAAGCACACATTGGTCCTGCTGGGCTTAAACTCAAGGTCTTATGCTCTTGGCTTCTTTACTTGAGACTAGTGCTCTACTATTTGAACCATACTTATACTTCCAGCTTTCTGTTGATTAGAGATAAGAGTTTCATGGACTCTTCATGGGCTTTGAATTGTGATTTTCAAATCTCAGCCTTCTGAGATTACAGGGATTACAGGCATGAACAATCAGAACCTGAGTAGCTAGCATTACAGGCATGGGCCACCAGAAGCAATTTTAAAGATTTTATTTTATTTTATTTTATTTTATTTTTGTCAGTCATGGGCCTGAACTCGGCTTGGGTGCTATCCCTCAGCTCTTCAGCTCAAGGCTAGCGCTCTACCACTTGAGCCACAGCGCCACTTCTGGCTTTTTCTGCTTATGTGGTGCTGAGGAATCAAACCCAGAGCCTCATGCATGCAAGGCAAGCACTCTACCACTGAGCTACCTTCCCAGCCCCAGAGCAATTTTTTTTTTAAAGAAATGTATTCTTTTTTTCTAATCTTCATAACACATCACATTTTCAGAAGACCTTCCTGACACAAAACTGTCCCTTGTGAAGACAGGGTCCTAATAACAGGAGGTAAGGTCTGCTCCAACCTAGGACTCTCCTGGGGAGGAGAGGGGAGGGCAAAGACCAAATTTTCAGTAAAATAGCCTTTACTAAGGGGTGACTGCTAGAAACACACACACACACACACACACACACACACACACACACACACACACACATTTTTAACACATTATTGCTTCTTTTAGAGTCAACACAATCTGTTTTCAAGCAAAGGGATCCAAGCAGCACAGAGCCTTGCAGGTATCCATATCCAGGAAGATTTCGTATTGCTTCTCACCCCATATTTTCTTTTGATTTGGCCAACTATCTTGATACTGAGTCTCCCCAGGGACTGTCTGAGGACATATTTTCCAGGCCTGGCTTCCTCTCTTTTCAACCTTTCTCTCTGCTGCTTGAAGGAGATATACCTATCACATCTGAACACTTTACTCTTACTCTGGAAACATGAGAAGTAGCTTTTTTGAATTAAAGTCACCCCTCAGCTGCTCTGTGGGACAGACAGTGCCCTTAACAAAGAACATATCCATTAAAATACTGTAGACAATGTTCCTCTCTTCCCAGCCCTACCCGCCCCCGCCCCCCCCATACACAAGACAAGTCCAGAAGAGAGCAACAGGCTCCTTGCACTGTTCTTCCTGGTTAAGAACAGAGAACAAGACTTGCAGCTTGGTCTCACTATGGGCAAGTCTCCATTCAGCCTTAAACAGATTGACAACACCCATCTCAGAGTTCAGAGTTCAAGGCAGAGGGTTAAAACCTCTAAAACCTTAGCATGGGATGGTAGGCCCAGCAGTCCTAGCTGTTTCTATACTGGGTTCAGATTTATAAGATTTTCTCTACTAAGAAAGATTCATGTAATCTTTTTTCCAGCTCATTTGCCTGCCAAAAGAATGAAAACAAAGAGGATCTTATTTCTTCATAAAGTGCTCTCAACTTGGTTTGGAGAGGGAAAGAAACTTAATGGGCTAATTTCTTTACAGTTTTATAAATCTGTAGTATCTCCCCTTACCATGATTTTACTTTTTTTGGGGGGGGGGGTCCGGTCGTGGGGCCTGAGCTCAAGGCTAGTGCTCTACCACTTGAGTCACAGTGCCACTTCTGGCTTTTTTTTTTTTTTGCTTATGTGGTGCTGAGGAATTGAACCCAGGGCCTCATGCATGCAAGGCAAGTGCTCTACCACTGAGCCACCTTCCCAGCCCAACATGATTTTACTTTTTAATGTTTCAGTTTCTTGTGATCAGCTGTAGAAGATAACTGAAATTTTTCAGCATTAAAAACATATATTTCTTTTCTTTCTTTCTTTCTTTCTTTCTTCCTTCCTTCCTTCCTTCCTTCCTTCCTTCCTTCCTTCCTTCCTTCCTTCCTTCCTTTCTTTCTTTCTTTCTTTCTTTCTTTTTGTGCCAGGGTAGGTGGCTGAGGACTTCATGTATGCCAGGACTAAGCAAGTTAGGAAAGTGCTGTATCAGAGCTACAACACCAGCCCACACAATTCCTAAGTTTGGACTTGTGTGACCTTGTGGAGAATGGATGGAATCTCCTGCTACACACTGGGCTGTCAGTCATCCCTCTGGATAGTATGTCCACACTATATTTGCTATGCTTTCATATAGGTAATAGGTTTAGAATATACATATGCACATATATGTATATGTATGTGCATATATATAACTTGTTTTCATTCATATGTAGCAGCTAGACCTAAAATATACCAGGACATGATCAATTATGCAGGACTCTAGGCATTCACACACAGTGAGACCAAGGGAGGATTCTCTTAGGAGAGAAACACAAAGGCACAATGCCTATGTGCATCTGACCATATAAAATAACATTTATCAAAGTGAACTCCAGGAAATGGAAACAAGGGGTTTTTTTTCTTTTTTTCTGTTTTTGTTTACTTTTTATCTTGTTTGGTTATTTATCTGTCTTTGGGATTAAGGGAAGGCACAGAAATTGAGGGACAAAGGATGAACAAATCAACAGTAGTACTCATTAGACACTGTTGAGTGGGGGATAGGAGGAAAAAACAGGGAGTGAGAGAAGGGGCGACACTGTCCAAAAAGAAATGTACTCATGCCAGGTGCCGATGGCTCATACCTGTATTCCTAGCTACTCAGGAGGCTGAGATCTGAGGATCATGGTTCAAAGCCAGCCTGGGCAGGAAACTCTGTGAGACTCTTTTCTCCAATTAAACACTAGAAAACCAGAAGTGGCACTATGGCTCAAGTGGTAGAGCGCTAGCCTTGAGCTGAAGAGCTGAGGGACAGTGCCCAGGCCCAGAGTTCAGGCCCCACGACCGGACCCCCCCCAAAAAAAAAGAAATACCTTTCCAGATAAGGGAAGACTACTGTGACTGGGAAACTGGACGAATGGGGAAGAAAGATGGTGCTGGCTTTTATTTTATTTGGCAGTCCCTGGGTTTAAACTCAAGGCCTTGTTCTTGCTAGGCAGGTACTCTGCCATTTGAGATATGCCCACCCCCCCCCCCCGCCTCCCAACCATATTTTACTTCAGTTATTTCAGATAGGGTCTCATGTTTTTTACCCAGGGTTAGCCTTGGACTGCAATACTTCTACCTATGCCTCTTACACAACTGGTATAATCATTGTGAACCACTATACTGGGCTTATTGGTTAAGATGAGAGTCTCACTAACTTTTTGACCAAGTTGGCCTCCAATCAAGATTCTCCCATCCCTTCTTTACAAGTAGCTGGGATTATAGCCACTGTACCCAGCTGATACTGAGTGACTTTGAGGTGCCCTCAACTAATTTGGGAACAAAACAATGGGGACAATGTGACCTTATTTATCATCACAGATATGCTCCCTCTAACTGAATTACATTCTTCAGTGGTTTAATTCAGAAACAATATGCCTTCTAGTATGGCTTCCTGGGAAGCCTGTCCCCACAGCCAGACTTGTTTTCCAGAAAGCTCAAGAAGGTACATGGCAGAACCCTTCCCCACCACCGCCCCCAGATCTCAGGAGCACATCTAGGTTTACTCAGTAAGTTGACACTAGTGGCTCATACCTGTAATCCTAGCTACTTAGGAGACTAACATCTGAGAATCAAGGTTTGAAACTAGCCTAGGCATAAAAGTTTATGGGACTCTTATTTCTATTTAACCAGCAAAAAGCAGGAAGTGGAGCTGTAATTCAAGTGGTAGAGTGCCACCCTTGAGAGAGAAAGTTAAACTAGAGCACGAATCCCTGATTTTTAAGCCCTGTACCACAATAAAATAAAATAAAATAAGGTGCTAGAAAATACAAAAAGGGAAAGAAGAAGGCAAGTCAGCAAGTTAAACCACATTATAATTGTAAGTACTAGGATCATATATCTGAAAACTCAGAATTTACGGAAAACAGAATCTACTCAGAATTTGATTATAAATTAATATCTAAAAATGTCACTAAGAGTTAGTGGTCTAGTGTACTTTTTAATTCATTTGGCAAATATTGAGCAGCTATGGTGTGCTTGAGTTACAGTAGAGCCAAGCTCTGAAGCTGAACAAGGAGTCCAGAGCTGGTGAGGCTACTAGTTCTGGAGAAAGGCCAGAGAAGCCCTGGAGAGGTGGGGCTCCTGGACAATATAGCCAAGGAGATGCTTCCTCTCCAGGTTATCCAAGGCCTGGGAGAATAGAAGCCAGGAGGTAGAGGCAACTAGAATAGGAAATGAGACCAGAGGTCCCGAGGTCACATCCTGCGGAGTGTGCAAGAGGAGCTGAGGCTTCACTGTGGTGCAGGCATCAGCAGAGGCAATATCTGACTGTTCTCCCTCCCAAGAGCAAGACTCCCCAGGACCATCTCTCAATGCCAGGGTGGCATTGAAGCCACCTGTGCATTGGTAGTAGGAATAAAACCTGATGCTTCTGTGTGCAAAACTGTATGGCACATCCTTGAAAACTTAAACATAGGCACTCCCATCTTGGGTGCCCATCTCTGTAGAGACTTTTACTACTTTGGTTTTGCTACTATTTTCTCACATCTTTCCTTTTGCTTTTAAATAAGCTTGATCTGTCTGAAAACAATAATAACCTCTTACACATAGAATTACAGGTGTTCTAGCCATTCCAGCTCTGAGAATGTACCTACCCCAGAATTGAAAGCAAGGACTTGAGTAGACGTATGAACATCCTTCTTATAGCAACATTATTTGTAATACCTAGAAAGCTAGAAACAAGCCAAGGGTCCACCAATAGATAACTGGGTCAATACAATGTGGTATCAATGTTCTGTTCAGTGTAATACTATTCAGCCTTTGAAAGGAAGTAAACTCATCAGGGCACCAGTGGTTCACACCTATAATCCTAGTTACTCCGGAGGCTGAGATCAGAGGATGAGTTTAAAGATAGCCTGGGCAGAAAAGTTCATGAGCCTCCATCTCCAAAATAATTAGCAAAACGCTGGTCTGGAGATATGGCTCAAGTGATAGAGCACCAGCCAAGCAAAGCTAAGCAAGTGTGAGGCCCTGAATTCAAATCCTTGGTACTGGGGAAGGGGAAAGAAGAGGAAGAGGAAGGGAAGAAGAAAGAGTGAGAAAAAGAGAGGGGGGGAGAAGGGGGAAGGGGAGAGAGAAGTTAAACCAAATTATAATAGCAAGTTCTGAGGAGGGAGGAGGAGAGAGAAAGGGTGAAGGAGAAGAGGGAGGGAAAGGAGAGGGGAAACTGACATTTGATCCAGTATAGCTGAGCTAAGAAAATAAGCTAAATATTGAACCACAAATACTTTCATGACTCCCTGCAGAAGCCAAATTCAGCTAAAGAAAGTATAAAGGTGGCTGCCAGGAACTGGAGAGAAGAATGGAGAGTTACTGTCTAATGAGCACAGAGGTTTAGTTGAGGACAATGCAAAAGTTCTTGATGTCAGTGATGTGACAGTTATATAGATAATAATTGTGAATGTAATTAATACCTCTGAGTCATACACTTAAAATGGTTAAGAGGGTAAACTCTATGGTCTATATATTTTATCACAATTAAAAGAGAGAGGGAACAAGTTAGCATAGTTCTCCCTGGGGTGAATGGTTTTAAGGATTGTGTGGCCCCAATGACCCCAGCTGACAGTGGAGGTTTGTATTCAGGTGTCCACAGTTAGGAAGCCATCCCCCTGCAGGCACAGAGCTCAGGATACAGCTGTTCTGGGCCCCTCACACTCTGCTCAGCCCCAGCTTGTGCTCTTAGGAGCCAGCAAGACACACTGTCCTCTTCAGCAGCCTGGGATGGCCCTCACACCCTCATAGCGATCTCGGGAACAGGCCCAAGGCCTCTCATTCACCTCTCACTGCCCTCTGTTTCCCTCCCCACACTACTGTAACCCCACTTGCTCCCATAAGTCATCCAGGAAGGCTCATCACCCTCTGGCTGTATGGACATGTTTTCAGCCATCCTCCAACCAAATGGACTCACAGCAGTCTGGGCTGGGGCTCTCTCCTCTAACAAGACATTAAAAACTAAGCAGGCAAAGACAGACTTCTCCAAAGTCAGACAGAGAGGCTCAGGTGTGCATGCTCAGGTATTTACACTGTAATGTGTACATTATGGCATAAATACATGTGTGTTTGTACACAGATTGCATACTTAGCTATATATACTCAGCTGTGCATACTCAGTGCACATAATCAGAGTACATAATCATGTATACATACTCAGCTGCGCATACTCAGATGCACACTAACATACACATACTTAGCTGTGCCTACTAATGTGTACATACTCAACAAGCATACTCATGTGCTTATACTAAGCTGTGCATGTCAGTGTGCATACTCATGTGCACATTCTCAAGTGTGCATATTCTCATGTGTATTCTCATGGCACACACACATGCATATATTCAGGCATACATATTGAGGTGCACATACTTGGATGTTCTTCCTATGGAAAACACTGTGTATTATCCTTTCACTTTCCTTAAAGTGACCCAACTTTGAGACACCATAAGCCACATATCACCAAGGTCAAGCTTATCAATCACTGCCATAGATGGAAATTTTTGTGTCCACCCTTCAACTCACATGTTGTAACTGACTCCCCAATGTGAGCATATTTGGAAGCAGACCCTTTGGAAATGATTGGGTGGTCATGAAGATAAAGCTCCTCTGAGAGTAGTGCCAGTCCAAAGAACAGCCTTGCCCCTTCCACCAGATGTGGACATAGCCAGAACACAGTCATCTATGCTCCAGAAAGTATTCTTCATCCGACACCTGCCAGCAGTCTGATTTGGACTTCCCAGCCTTGAGAGCTAAGAGAAAAATAGTTCTGTTGTTTAGCAGCTGTCCTATTTGTGGTATGTTTATAGCAGCCCAACATGGATAAGATAATCACTCTACCCTAGAATGGTAGAGTAACACCATTCAGGGACATTTCAGCTATATACCAACCTGAAAGATGTGTACTGAATTAAACTGGATAGAAATTCCTCAAGTCTTCTCTTGATGATCTCATGGTAACCTTTCAGATTCAAGAGCCCACTTCTCTCTCCAAGGCAGCCAGTGTGTAGCACCTCCCTGTGGTGAGACAGCCCTTGGAAAACGGGATGTTGACATCAGACTATTGAAATGACCTGTCCTTCCAGAACCATCTATTCTTCCCATGAATTCTAAAAGAGAAGCAAGCAATAGAAAACTTTAACTTTGAAATCTATCAGAACTAGGAGACAATTTTAAGTCAATGAATTCCCTCCAGTTTGGAATATTTGCAATATTCTAATTTCCAAAGGAGTACAATGAGAGCCTGTTAAGTTGGGACCTATAGGCACAGGGGCCAGGCTGAGCCTAACACTACCAGAAAAATTAATTTATATTTTGCACAGAAGGTATCTCCAGTGAAACTCAGGCTCTTTCTGGGCCACCAGTTCATGTCATCATAACATCTCCCAGCTCAGGCCAAGCCTAGTTTCTGCAACTCCAGGCTCTTCTATCTGATGTGGTTTTCTGAAATACCATTATCCTTAAAGAACATATCTTATTTCAAACCACAGCTTAAGACTATTTTCTAAAAAGTAGAGAAAGCCTTCCTCTTCTTACTCATTTTAGTGACCAGTTAACTTACCACTCAGCTGGGATTTGGTGGTAGAAGAGAGGAGATAGAGATTCCACAGACAAAAAGCTACACTTGTAGGCAGGCTTGTCACAGAATCCCCTCCTCCTGTAGTATTTCTGGGAATCATGAGCTGGAATCCACTTCCTCTCTGGGTGCATCTCAGCCTTTTCAGGCCTCACTGTACCTGCTATGAACCTTCTCATTCATTCTAGCTTAGGGCTAAAAGTCCATGAAAGAAGAGTAGTGGTGGGCTGGGAAGGTGGCTCAGTGGTAGAGCGCTTGCCTTGCATGCATGAGGCCCTGGGTTTGATTCCTCAGCACCACATAAGCAAAAAGAAAAAAGCCGGAAGTGATGCTGTGGCTCAAGTAGTAGAGCGCTAACCTAGAGCTGAGGGACAGCGCCCAGGCCCAGAGTTCAGGCCCCAAGACCGGACCCCCCCCCAAAAAAAAAGAAAAAAGAAGAGTAGTGGTGACAAATTAAAGGAGGAAAAGAAAAGCAATATTGGTCAATGGCCAAGGGATAGTTCAAAGTTATCACTGATTCTTCAAGTTTCTCTGTTTGGGGCTATTTGTTCTAATGTGGTTACATGCTGTATTTCACAGCAAATGTGTTCATTAAATTGGCAGCCATTCTCAATGTTCTCTGCCTTTGTATAGGCAGAGAAGGTGACATCCAAACATTCTATTATGTGGTGTAGCTTACAAAAGCCATTTCTCTGAGATAGTCCGAAGTTCTAAATGGCCCGGTGACAGTCATCTCCAATCTATTTCACCAGGGCTGGTGAGTGTTCAGCAGGTTTTTTATCTAATCTCCCAGGTATTGAGCAATCCCCAAGTGGACCATGTGTTCTTTTTTTTTTTTTTTGGTCCGGTCATGGGGCCTGAACTCTGGGCCTGGTCGCTGTCTCTCAGCTCTTCAGCTCAAGGCTAGCGCTCTACCACTTGAGCCACAGCGCCACTTCCGGCTTTTTTCTTTTTGCTTATGTGGTGCTGAAGAATCGAACCCAGGGCCTCAGGCATGCAAGGCAAGCGCTCTACCACTGAGCCACCTTCCCAGCCCAGGGCCATGTGTTCTAAACTAGCTTGTTTTAGCCTCACAGCAGCAATTTTTTTTTTTTTTGCATGTAGGAAGCTGTTTATGACATTCTGAGGTAAATTGTAGGTCATGCTTGAGAATCAGATGTTTTTGGCCCATCATGAAGGCATATGAACAGGTGACTCAGCTAAGGCATGAGAAAAAATGGCAGCCTTCCTAAAGGACATGTGAGCCACGGGGAATGTCCATGGATGACTAGAGGAGGTCATACACATGGGAAGGTGGGCAGCACATATGAATGTCTGCCATGCAGTGATACTGGATCAGATCTACACCTCAGTGTCAGCACATTCAGAAGAGCCAGCAGCAAAAGTGCTAATGGGGCTAGCTAGGAGCACTGACATATTATGTGTTCACTAATAGCCACAGAGTAGCTATGACAGTGACATCAGCACTTCCATGGACTGCATGTCAGGCATTCTCAACCATGTCATAACACTGATGAGACCAAATTTACACAGGACATCGGGTGTGGAGGGGGGCTACTCATCTACATCCAATACCTATGTCCTTTTGGACCTTTTCATTGCTTTCACTGTCCCACTGAAGCAAGACTGCTGTTACTAGACTACAAATATGGGGATAACCATCTCAAAGATAATCAGTGCTCACAGTCTCATGGAGGCTAGTTTTAAGATACTCTTCAGGAAAGAAAGGAAGATGGCGGAGGAGAAGCTGGAGGCTAAACAAGCTCTCGCATAGAAAGCAGTTTTAGTGTTCCAGTCCAGTCCTAAGCCAGGGAATCACACCAAGTGTGCCATCACAGTACAGAGTTAGGCCAGAGAGGGAAAATCCAGGCAAGGAGACAGATCTGAGCACTTACCAGCAGCCGTGGCTGCGGCAGCAGCCGTAGCCACCATACCTGTAACACAGAGAGTCCAGGAAGAAGGCACCAGACGCAGCAGGCGAGCGGATTCTACTCAACACCAGCAAGAACTGAAAAGGTGCAGACATCATCCTGCAGTTCGCAGACCAGAGACAACCCAGGAAGCAAGACTCAGCATGAGTAGAAGCCTAACATCCTCACTCCTTCTCAGGGAGCAGAGGAGGGAAGGCCACCCCTCCCCCCCCCCACCAGAAATCTCCATCTTTGATACCGACAAAGGCCTGGCTGAGCAGCTAGCTCCAACTCAGGCCTCAGAAGAAAACAAGAATCATTTAGCAGGTCACAAGAACCTAACCTGACCTGCCAGACTCAGCTCCACCCAGGGAAAAGTCACCCAGCCCAGGCTGCCAGCCCCAGGAGTGGCTTTCTTCACTGGGTAAACAGAGCCAGAGGCTGCCCCTTCCTTTTGCAGCCTTGACAATCAATTGAAATTCAGTAAACATAAACCCTGAGAATGGCTCCAGGCTGAGTTCTGTGAGTGTCTCACAAGCTAGCCCCTCAAGGAAAAGCTACTGTTTGCTGAAAGGCCTCAACTCTACCCAGAACCTAGCCTCATCACAGCATCACAACTAGAGGAAACAGCCATCTCCCTCTTTTGTGATACTCAAAGCAGATCTCCCTCCCATTGAACTAGCATGGGAGGAGGATCACAAAATCCTGGGTAAAGCAAAGCATTTTCTGCCTGCTCAAACTAACCGACTTAAGAAACCAACCAAGCCACAGGAAAATCAAACACCACAAGCAGACCAGAGACTCCAACTAGAGACTGGTTACAGACACAAGGGACATACAGGATCTTCCCATCCCCCCCCAAAAAAAATCAAAGAACTCTTTTTTTGTACCTTTTGTAAAAAATATTTTTCTAAAACTTTTTTTAATTTTTAATTTTTAACTTTTTTAAAAAAAAATTTTAGGGCTGGGAAGGTGGCACAGTGGTATAGCACTTGCCTTGCATGCCTGAGGTCCTGAATTCGATTCCCCAGCACCACATAAGCAAAAAGGAAAAAAGCCAGAAGTGGCACTGTGGCTCAAGTGGTAGAGCACTAGCCTTGAAATGAAGAGCTGAGGGACAGCACCCAGGCCCAGAGTTCAGGCCCATGGCCAGACCCTAAATAAATAAATAAATAAAAATTTTGTTTTCTACTAACTTTTTTTTTCCTCATAATTTTTATTTTAGGGGTATAAATGTGTGTGCTTTTTTTTCTTTTTTTTCTCTTTTTTTCTTTCTTTTTAAAATTTTTTTTGTTTAGCTCTACTTACCTTTTGATCCTCTTTTTTTCTTTCCTTCTCATTCTTTTCACCTTTTCTTCTCTTTTGTTCTTCTTTGCATGACTTAATTGCTGTTCTGCTCATCCTCGGATATACCCTTAGTCAATTATTAGACCTTATCCCCCATTGTGTACACACTTAATCCAGAAATTTATTACTGAATTCAAAACCTTTTAGACGTAAATTCCTTAATAGCAGTACTACCTCTTTATACCTATATAATATTTTAAGCATTTTTATTTTTAAGTTTTTCATGTCTCCTTTCTATCCTACCCATATCTTATCCTATCCACATTCTTCCCTGCACATTACATTTTTAAATTTGCATAATTTTTGTTTTTAACTGTTTCACTTCTTAATTTTTAATATTTGTTTTTCTATTTTTTTCTTGCCTCTTTCTTTCTTTCTCTTCTTTTTTTCTCTCTCTCTACTTTCATGCTATCCAACCTATTTCCTGCTTTGAGATTAGGACTTAGTTAACTCACCCTCTGCCTTTCCACATCCCTTTATTCCTGTTTTTAACCACATCTCTCCCTAAACCTAATAATTTCTGGTTTGACAAATTCTTCTTTGTGGTTCATAGCCCATTAATGCATACTTGTTTGATGTTGAATAGATATATCTGTTGAACTAGAGTGTATCTACAGACTTTTGACTGTGCAACTACAGACTTTGGTTGATGCTTACCTTATGATAGTGTTCTAGCACAAAACTGGTGTTACTTTCATCCCAAATGGGCAGGGCAAGCCGAAAAACACAAGAAAAATGGCAAGTCCGGATATCTCAACTCTCACTCCTGATAATCAGGGGACAGAACAGATAATGAATAATCCAGAGGAGAGTTCCCAAAAAGCTCTACAAACACTACTGATAAACATGGTAAATGAAAAGATTGAAAACCTGCAAAGGACTCTGTATGAGCATGATAGGGAGAGAGAGGAGGCAAACCAAAGGTCAATACAGGAATATCATGATCCTGAGGAAGCTACTCAAAGATTGACACAGGAATGGTGTGAGCAGCTTGAGAACACTCAAAAACAAAAAGGAATGGCATGAGCAGGCTGAGATCAGTCAAAGAGAAAGACAGGAATAGCAGGAGCTGGCTGAGAACAGACAAAGAGAAAGTAAGGAATGGTGTGAGCAGGCTGAAAACACTCAAAGAGAGCTACAGGAATAGTGTCAATGTAAGGAAGCTAATCAAAGAGTAATACAGGAATTGAGAAAGCAGGATGAGAATTCACAAAAATCACTAAAGGTAATCATGGAATCCATAAAGAGAGAGCTGAAAGAACTCAAGGAGTCCACAAAGGGAATGCTGAATGGAACCAAACAGAAGGAATGGGACTCCAAGGAAACCATAACCAATCAACTAAGTGATTTGAGAATAAACACTGAACACCAAATTAAGAAAGTAAAAAAGTTCATACAAGATCTAAAACAAAACTCCAACAAAGAATTTGAAGCCATCAAAGCCAACCAACTAGAAGAAAAAGAAATAAAAAACAAAGTAGAAAGTATTGATAGTAGGTTAGACCATGCAGAAGATCGAATCTTGGGGAATGAAGACAGCCTAGATATTAAACAGAAAGAACATACAACCATCCAAGACAAATCCAAGAAATATGATAGATTTATGCAACACTTGGAAGACACCATCAGAAGGCCTAATCTGAGAATAATGGGTGTAAAGGAGCACCTAGAAACAGAAGTTAATGGTCTAGGAAATTTGTTTAACATGATCCTAGCAGAGACCTTACCAAACATACAAAAAGATAGGCCTATTCAGATAAAAGAAGCTTTTAGAACTTCCAAATAGACCAGACCAGAACAGGACATCCCACCGTCACATTATAATCCACACAGGATCAACTCAGACCAAGGAAAAGATCCTTAAAGCTGTCAAGGAGAAAAGATCAATCACCTATAATGGGAAACCAATTAGAATCACATCAGATTTCTCAGAGACAAAGCAAGAAGAGCCTGGAATAATGTATGTCATGTCCTAAGGACAAACAACTATCAACCAAGAATACTGTACCCAGCTCTCCTTCATAACCAAAGGTCAAATAAAAACCTTCCATAGCAAAGAAAAACTGAAACAATATATCTCCACCAAACCAGCCGTACAAAAGATTCTTAAAGATGTCCTACACATAGAAAACCAACAAGACCACAATAAAGGCCAAGAAACCGCACCCAAACTGAGAATCCAAGAACCATAGAAAGAACCCAGTTGCCCCAGCCCCCAAGAAAGTGGATAAAATGGCAGGAACTCACAAATACCTCTCAGTCCTATCTCTCAACATTCGTGGACTTAACTCTCCAATTAAGAGACATAGACTGTCTAGTTGGATTAAACAGCAAGATCCCTCTATCTGCTGCCTTCAGGAGTCACATCTTGCCCATAAAAACAAACACATTTTCAATGTGAAAGACTGGAACAAAATCTACCAAGCAAACAGCCCCCATAAAAAGGCGGGAGTTGCAATCCTAATATCAGATAAAAGAGACATCAAATTAAAATTAGTAAGAAGAGATAAAGAAGGTCACTACATACTAATTAAGGGATCTCTCCTTCAGGAGGACATTACAATTCTAAATCTCTATTTGCCAAACAACAGAGCACCCAAATTTATCCAAGAAACACTACTTTCCCTCAAATCCCACATAGATCCAAAGACATTAATTGTTGGGGACTTTAACATACCATTTTCCCCTCTAGATAGATCAACTCGGCAAAAACTCAACAGAGAAACCACAGATCTGAACAACTGCATAGATCAACTAAATTTAACAGACATCTACTGAATATTTCACCCAACAGCATCAGAATACACGTTTTTCTCAGCAGCACATGGAACATTTTCCAAAATAGACCATATTTTAGGCCACAAAGCAAACTTGTCCAAATTCAAAAACATTGAACTTATACCTTGCATTCTCTCAGACTACAAGGGAATAAATTAGAACTCAACACGAAAAACCACCAAAGAAAGTCCTGTAACACATGGAGGCTGAACAACACACTGCTGAATCACGAGTGGGTCATGGAAGAGATTAGAAAGGAAATTCAAAAGTGCATGATATTCAACAAAAATGAACATACAAACTACCAGCTCCTCTGGGACACAGCAAAGGCAGTACTCAGAGGCAAGTTTGTAGCTCTGAGCTCCTACATCAACAAATTGGAGAGATCTGAAACCAAAAATTTAATGAGACATCTGAGCCTCCTTGAAAAAGAGCAGAAGATAAACCCCAATCCAGTAGACAGAAAGAAATAATTAAAATTAAATCAGAATTAAATGAATCAGAATCCAAAAAAACCATAGAAAGAATCAATAAAACAAAGAGTTGGTTCTTGGAAAAAATTAACAAAATTGACAGACCCTTAGCAAATCTTATGAGAAAAAGAAGAGAACACACCCAAATAAATAAACTTGGAGATGAGAATGGAAATATCACCAGAAAAACAACGAAGATTCAGAACATTATAAGGGAATACTTCTCAAAACTTTATGCTAATAAGTTTGAGAACTTGGCAGAAATGGAACTTTTCCTAGCAAATATTGACATGCCAAAACTAACCCAAGTTACAAATCTTAACAGGCCCATATCAAGTATTGAAACAGAAACAGCAATAAGAGACCTCCCATCTAAGAAAAGCCCAGGACCAGATGGTTTTACAGCAGAATTCTACAAGGCATTCAAAGCAGAGCTCACACCAATACGCCTCCAACTCTTCAATGAAATTGAAAGAGAAAATTCACTACCAAACTCATTCTATGAAGCCATCATAACCCTCATCCCAAAACCAGAGAACTATAGACCCCTTTCTTTGATGAACATTGATGCAAAACTTCTGAACAAAATTTTGGCCAATCACCTTCAACAATTCATCCAAAAAATCATACACCACGATCAATCAGGATTCATTTCAGGGATGCAAAGCTGGTTCAATATACACAAATCAATTAATAAAATTCATCACATCAACAGGAGCAAGGATAAGAACCACATGGTTATCTCCATAGATGCAGAAAAAGCATTTGACAAGATCCAACACCATTTTATGATGAAGGTTCTGGAAAAATTAGGAATCCATGGAAAATTCCTCAATACAATAAAGGCTGTATATGACAAACCTACAGCCAGCATTGTACTTAATGGTGAAAAACTAAAGCCATTTCCTCTTAACTCATGAACGAGACAAGGATGTCCACTCTCTCCACTGCTCTTCAATTTAGTATTAGAATGCCTAGATACAGCAATAAGACAAGATGCAAACATAAAGGGGATCCAACTAGAGAAATAAGAAATAAAACTCTCCCTCTTTGAGATGACATGATCTTGTATTTAAAGAATCCCACAGACTCCACTCCCAAATTACTCAAGCTGATTCAAAACTTTGGCAAAGTAGCAAGGTATAAAATTAACCCTCAAAACTCAATGGCTTTTCTGTATGCCAACAATGAGAAAAATGTGGCTGAGATTAGGAAAGCAACTCCATTCGTAATAGTCCCACAAAAAATAAAATTAGGAATTAACTTAACCAAAGAAGTGAAGGACCTCTATGATGAAAACTTTAAAAACTTGATAAAGGAAATCAAAACAGAACTTAGAAAGTGGCAAAAACTCCCATGCTCCTGGATTGGAAAGATCAACATCGTGAAAATGGAAATATTTCCCAAGGCTATCTACAAATTCAATGTGATACCTATCAATATTTCATCCTCATTCTTCAAGGAAATAGAAGAGGCAATCCAAAAATTCATATGGAACAATAAAAGACCCCGAATAGCATAAATGATCCTCAACAGAAAGAACAGTGCTGGAGGAATATCAATACCAAATTTCAAACTCTACTACAAAGCCATAGTAATCAAAACAGCTTGGTACTAGCACAAGAACAGACCTTAGGACCAATGGAATAGAATTGAAAACCGAGAAATGAACCTACAGACCTATAGCCATCTAATTTTCGATAAGAGAGCTAAAAAAATAGAATGGATGGGCTAGGAAGGTGGCTCAGTGGTAGAGCACTTGCCTTGCATGCATGAGGCCCTGGGTTTGATTCCTCAGCACCACAGAAGCAAAAAGAAAAAAAGCTGGAAGTGGTGCTGTGGCTCAAGTGGTAGAGTGCTAGCCTTGAGCTGAAGAGCTGAGGGATAGCACCCAGGCCCAGAGTTCAGGCCCCACAGCCAGACAAAAAAAAAAAAAAAAAGAATGGAAGAAAGACAGCCTCTTCAGTAAATGGTGCTGGCAAAATTGGTTAACTGCTTACAGAAAACTAAAGCTAGATTCTTATATATCACCCTGCACCAGAATCAACTCCAAATGGATCAAAGACCTCAGAGTCAAAGCAGACACCCTGAAAACATTACCGGATGGAATAGGAGAAACCCCAGGACTCCTTGGCACAGGCCAAAATTTTCTTAATAGAGGTCCAGAAACACAACAAATTAAAGAAAGGTTGGACAAATGGGATTGCATGAAATTGTAGAGCTTCTGCATGGCAAAGGACATAGCTAGCAAGATTAATAGAAAGCCCACAGAATGGGAGAAGATCTTCACTAGCCATACAACGGACAAGGGTCTCATATCTAAAATATACTTGGGACTCAAAATATTAAATCCCTCAATAACAAAACTTCAAAGAAACAACTGCCAAATAAATAAGTGCGCTAAAGACTTAAAGAAAAACTTCTCTGAAGAGGAAAGAAGGATGGCCAATAGACACATGAAGAAATGCTCAACCTCCCTAGCCATAAAAGAAATGCAAATCAAAACAACATTGAGATACCACCTCACCCCAGTTAGAATGGCTATAGTCAAGAACTCTAATAACAACAGATGCTGGAGGGGATGTGGACAGAAGGGAACCTTACTGCATTGTTGGTGGGAGTGTAAACTTGTTCAGCTACTTTGGAAAGTAGTATGGAGGTTCCTCAAAAGACTCCACATAGAGCTTCCCTATGACCCAGCAATCCCACTTTTGGGCATTTACCCAAATGTTTACAAACAAGACCACACTAAAGCTACCAGCATGACTATGTTAATTGCAGCATTATTTACCATAGCTATGATATGGAACCAACCCAGATTCCCCCTCAGTAGATGAATGTATCAACAGAATGTGGTATATATACACAATGGAATTCTACGCCTCCATCAGAAAAAATGGCATTGCCCCATTTGTTAGGAAATGGAAAGACTTGGAAAAAATTATATTAAGTGAAGTAAACCAGGCCCAAAGAAACTTAGGTTCCATGGTTTCCCTTATTTGCAATAACTAGTATATGTCTGAGTCAAGCAGAAAAGGTCAGATAAGGTGATGTTAGGGAAATAAACCCTAAGATATTTATCCAAGTATTTTTTTCTTTCAGGTGATTGTTTCTAACACATTTATAAGACTATTTCTTTGTTGATTTGTATGTCCCTCCCCCATGGTATAACCCCTGCTTTCACTGTATTTGATGTTGGTATAATTTGTGGAGGGGAAGGGAAAAAAACAAATCACTTAAATAGGGATACAGGGGCATCCATTGTAACAATGAAATGTACAAGTCGTTATGTGGAAAAATGAACTTTACAACTTTGGTGGGGGAGGGTGGAGGATTGGGTGGGGGAGTAGGGGAAGGTTGGGAAGGAATGGAAAGGGGAAACAAAAGAGAAGGCTATAATGCTTGATAAGAAATGTACTCATTTTCTTGCCCATGTAATTACAACCCCTCTGTACAGTATTTTCACAATAAAAAATAAAATTTTTTTTTAAAAAAGATACTCTTCATTCACTTGGGGACACCTTCCCATCATCCTTCTTGTTAGTATCTCTAGACTTGATACCTTCTGGAATTTTGTTAGTTTGTTTTTCGGTGGTACAGAGGCTTGAACTCAGGGTTTAGCTCTCTCACTTGACTTTTGTGCTCAAGGCTTGTGCTCTATCACTGGAACCATACCTCCTTTGGCATATTTTTGCCATTTAATTAGAGATAAGCAGCTCATTGATTTGTCTGCCCAGACTGGCTTCAAAATATTATATTCAGTTCTCAGCCTCTCAAGTGGTTAGGAATACAGGTGTGAACCACCAATGACTGGTTGATACCTTCCTGTTTACATTTTATTTTCACTCAGCAAAACTTTCTAAGCTTGGCTTTCCACTCACTTGACCTTTACCACCTTGTTGTGCTCCACCTTGTTGGTGTGTTTTCCATATGCCAACTAAAACTTTGTTTTAGATGCAATTATATCTATATCTATATCTATATCTATATACACACATATGTATATATATGTATATATATTTATATATGTATGTGTGTATATATATAGATATATATAAAACAGGAACATTTAAGCAGCACAGAAAAGGGAAAAAATGTACCATCCAATCTGGATTCTAATTTGCATACAACTTTAAAAACATTTTGTGATATCAAACTGGTACTTCTGGTTTCTGCCTTGTTGCAGGGTCTCAGGATGCTGAGACAGATTTGATTTGGTGTCAGCTCCACTAGCTCTTCCCTGTGGCAAGGACACATATTGGCCACGTTGTGAAAGAGACATAGAGCACCAGCCCTGAGGGAGAGGGAGAGGGAGAGTCAGAGACAGAGAGAGACAGAGAGAAAGGGAAACTGTTAGGTAAATAGGAATAAAATGTGACAGGTTCACCAGGCACACGGTTACTCACACCTGTAATCCTAGCTACTCAGGAGGCTGAGATCTGAGGATCATGGTTCAAAGCCAGCCTGGGCAGGAAAGTCCATGAGACTCTTATCTCCAATTAACCAACAGAAAACCAGAACTGGCACTGTTGCTCAAGTGATAGAGTGCTAGCCTTGAGCTGACGTGTTCAGGGACAGCGCTCAAGCCCAGAATTCAAGCAGCACGACCAACAATAACAACAAGAAAAAGTGGCAGGTTCCCACTCAAATGCTTTTTCTTCCCGTAATGCCCCACTCAAGCAATGGGAAGAGCCAGGGCAGCACATGCACAAGCCATCAAGCAATCACTGCAAAGCCCAGGAGAGGAACTATGAGAGGAGAAATGGGAGGAGCCCTGTACTATACAACTGACCTCCAAGAGTCCTTTGGACTCCTCTTTAGGATCTTCTCCAGATGGAGTTTTGCTACTTTTTTTCCGCAGCTTTCTTTATACTATCAAATAAACATATTCTAAGTTACTTTCCTGCCTATTATCTCTTTAGTGGGTGGAGAACATAAATCCTTTCTCATAGATGGCATCAAGTCCCAAACAGCTGCCTCCCTCCCACCAATACAGAATTGAGACTGTGACAGCAAGTTTCAGGTGGAAGTGACCTTAACCTAAATCCCAAGCCATTCTCCCACTCACTGCCACTTACCACTCACCCTAGTAGCTCTCCCCTCTCTCCCTTGGACAAAATTTCCTCTTGCCTTTGATAAACTCACACTAAGAACCACCAGGCAGGAATGGCAGAGCCCACAGGCAGTGTGGGAGCCAGAATGCCACAAACAACTGAACCCAGGCTTGTCTGTAAACTGAGAATTCTGGATCTTTTTCTTTCATGTGTGCTCTTACCAGTGTGACTTGGCCCAAATTCGTATCTCCATAGTGACTGGATAGCTGGAAAGCTGGAGGTTTGCTCTAATACATGGGGAAGGGCATCTACTGGCTAGGCACAAGGAGACCCTCACCCACTGCTGACTGGGGAGATACCTGGGGGTGCCCCTCAGCACCCATTTACTGTGGCAGTCCTGGAATAAATGAGAAGATTATGGAGCTAGGATGGCAGACACATGTTTCTGGAGCAGGCCACACAGAGCTCTCAGAGCTGAAGTATTGTGAAATACGATCACTCCTCAGGAGATAGCCTTGCTCCTCCAGGCATCCAGAGGGCATGAAGCAGGTTAGTGAAGGGGGACAGTGGAGGGAGAACAGGGAGGATAAGTCAGGAGTTCCTGGACTTGGAAGAAGGGGAGCATGGGGGTGAGTGACCTGAGCAGAGCAGGACTACCTGGAAGCACTAATTCTCCCTCCCCTTCCCTTCTATGTCCTGTCAGTCACTAGCTTCTACTGAGTTGGCCTTCTCTTATAATGTGAATCTACCACTACGGTAGATTCCCTCTGCTCAGGCCTGTCACCTTTCATCTGGGTTAGAACCACAGCTGGCCTCTGGCCTGCAGTCTTGTTGCTCTCCAAAACATTTCCCACATTGCTACACAATTTGTATATCTGATACCACATACAGCCAGCCCTGCTAAAGCCACAAAGGGACCTCTGTGACACTACAAAGTTACTCACAAAGCTTCACACCTGCTGCCACTCCCTGATGTGCACACTAGGTTCCTATCACCTGAAGTACCATTCAAAAGGAAGTAGGAAGATCACAGCTCTAGGCTGACTCCAGGCAAAAGCATAAGACCCTACCTAAAATCAAACTAAAGTAAAAAAGTGCTAAGGCATGGCCAAAGCAGTAGAGCACCTGTCTAGCAAATGTAAGGCCCCTGAGTTCAAACTCTAGTACATTCTCTCTCTTTCTCTCTCTCTCTCTCACACGCATATACTATATATGTATGTGTGTGTGTGTACTATACTATATATATATCTATATATCATATATATATATATCATATATATCTATATATATGATATATATATATATATATATATATATATATATATATCCTCACATACAATTAAAACAGACTTCCTGAGGTGACAGGTGTATGTCAGCATCTAATAAGAAGCCAGATATGAAGACCATTGGTTATGTCCCTGGGTGTCCTACTCAAAAATGGTGAGCACTGACACTGTCATCATAATACCACCATCATTTCACATGTGTCCTTTCCAGAGGCACGTCGCATGATGCAGGCATGACACCTATTTTGCTAGTTTAAGTCACCAGGGGTTTTCTCTTTCTTCCCTTCTGGGTTTTGACTCAGGAAACCAAGCCAACAGTGAGGCCATTTTGGAAGATTGTCTGTTGTAGGCCTTTGACCTGGCTACAAGTTCTAAAGCTAAGCTGTCCAGAAAGGCTCTGGATTCAGGATCTGTCTGGCTGCAGACATTTCCTTTGGAAAAGGAAGTGTCCTGATCATTATTGATTGTGAAGGGCTCACAAAGATCTTTGTGGATTATCTAACAGAGCCTATGAATGTGACTAAGAATGATGACCTGGTGACACTGATGTCATTGTTTTGAGAGCCCAGCTTTTAGCACTGGTGAGAATCACTGATGATCACTTAATCTGAAGGAAGAAGGATATGTGATAAGGGTGTCCTCATGATATGCAGTTAGATGATAAGAAGCAGATACAATGAGAAGTCTTTTCTTTTGGAAAACAAATAAAGACAGAAAATCCTAGCTTGAGGGAGAAAAAAGGCTCTTTGTCCTGAGGAAGCAAAGTAGCCAGATGTCTTGATTTAGTCAGAACAGGACCTGATGTTTTACGACTGTTCCTCCATCTGTGTGGTTGTGTTTGGTTATTTTGTTTTGATTTTGTCCTTAGCCTCTTTTGCAAGTTTGTGAAATACTACTTATACTTATAAGAATGTGTACCTTTTCAGGGGAGCGGCCTGCACCCCCAGATGATCAGTGGTCTCCCTCAGAGACAGAAGTGATAGGGAGTACCCTAAGAATGAGGAAGAGGTTTAGAGGACCTGGTATGCTTCCCTAGTCAAACAACAGAAGGGTTGTGGGCAACTGCCTTCTGTGACCAGTGCCTACCAGCTCCCTGAGGGTGAGGACCATGGCACTGATCTAGTTTCTGTAAGGTATATTAAGTAGGTCGGTTTCATTAGGTAGCCAATGAAGAGAACACCACACTGTATTCAGGCAGGAAAAGAAGTTTATTTACCAAATTGCCATTCAGTGCTGATGCTCTACCACTTGAGCCACAACTCCACTTTTGGCTTTCTTCTGATTAATTGGAGATAAGAATCTCTCAGAATTGCCAGCCCTGGCTGGCTTCAAACCTAGATCCTCAGATCTCAGCTTCTGAGTAGCTAGGATTACAGACATAAGACACTTGCACCTGGCTCCACATATTTCATTTTATGTACAAACATTGTAAAGTTCAAAAACATCTGAAATCAAACACTTCTACTCTCAAACACTTTGGAGAAGGGCTATTCAGCTGACCAACAAGGCCTCTGGTCTAACACAAAGTAATTTCTCTTCTTTAGGCCCATTCCTTCCCCTGTGTGATAGAGGGTGGAAGGAAGATCAGCCCAAGTCCCTGCAGGCAAGGACTGCATCCCTTGAGACTGACCCAGATCTTCAGGTGCTGGATGAAATCCTAGATGACTGCAGAAATAAAACTACTCCTAAAGTTCCTTTGGCCATAGTTTTGTGTTTCTGACCCAGTTTTTTTTTTAATCTTTCAGCCTGCAAAACTGTCTCTGGGCCTAGACTCAAGGGACCCTTTGTTCACTGAGCAATGAGTCCACAAGTCCTGTCAAAATCATACTTTTATAAAGGTTCCCAGCCAGTCCTGGTGGCCTGTAATCTTAGCTACTCAGGAGGCTGAGATCTGAGGATTGCAGTTCAAAGCCATCTTGGGCAAGTTAGTCAGTGAGACTCTTATTTCCAACAAAAAGCTAGAAGTAGAGCCATGGTTCAACTGGTAGAGCACTGGCCTTGAGTGAAAAAGCTAAGGGTCAGTATCCAGGCCCTGAGTTCAAGCCCCAGTACTGGTACATGTGCACATGCACACACACACACACACACACACACACACACACACACACACACACACACACACACACACACAGATTCCCATAGAATACTAAGCAAAGAACAAGGCAAAGGGAGAGATGAGAAGTATGAAACGGCTTCCAATTTCTAAGCCTTGTGTGACTAGCACAATAACATACCTGAGCTGATCTGAAATCAGATGTGATTGAAACTCATTGTTGCCAATTATTACTTTCTTGCTTTTGTGTGATCCCTCTGAGACTCAATTTACCCATCTGCAAAGTTGGCCAATGATACAATAACCAGAAAGAGAGAGAGAGAGAGAGAGAGAGAGAGAGAGAGAGAGAGAGAGAGAGAGAGAGAGAGAGAGAGAGAGAGAGAGAGAGAGAGAGAGAGAAGAGAGAGAGAGAGAGGGAGAGTCAGAGAGTTTAATGATTATGCATTTGTGAAAAGTGCAATGGTGTGTGATCTCTGCAACTGTGAGGGCTGTTTATCTCTAACCCATCTCAGAGGAATATAAAAGTTACTCTGAGATCTGGCTGAGTAAGATGTCCTGTGTCCTCCAAAATCTCTTCTAGGGCTGCCCTGTTAGTGTTTTTGCACATCAAACAAACCTCCTGGAATAACATTTTAATGTCTTCAGGACACACACATGAAGAACATGTGGATTGAGTTTCACTGAGTCTACACACAAGGTCTGCAGAGCATGCCCTGGGGAGCGCTGTGATACTTGGGACAAACCCAAGGCTGTAAAATATACGATCATTCAAGGAAAATAAAAGCTGGTATTTAATGAGCGCATGACTTTGGCCATGTGGTTGCTACATATTACCTCACCTAATCATCACAGTGACCCCAAGAGCCAGCTGCCTTTTGTTTATAGATAGGACAACTGAAGTTCAGTTGTACAAAGTCATGGAGAACCTGAGTCCAACCTGAGTCTAACTTAATCTAACACCCTATGCACTCTGTGTGCACACTCAGACACACACACACACACACACACACACACACACACACACACACCTGCCTATCTCTCTGCATAGGAACTGTCACCTTTCCTCTGGCTTTGTGCATCTTAAAAGATCTGGACTATTGATATGTTTCTTAATCCTTGCTAAGAATAATCCACAAAAGGACCCCACTGAAAAATCATGCCAATAGCCCTTGAACCAGTGCTGAGGTAAAAACATGTTTGAGGTAAAAATATGTTTCCATGCCTATTTAGTAAATATTTATGTCTCGGGCCCTGATCCCAACCCACCAACTTCATGCAATCCCATATTTGGAAGTTCTAGGTTGAACCAGGGAATCTTTGGTAAACAATGTGAAAATGACCATGAAATTAACTAGGACTTCTTGGCTTTGCTAGAAGCATCTGGTTAATTCTCCCACTCCATTACAAGCACTAGCTTGCAGCCTTCACACCTGTCACCCAGGTTTTAATGGGCCCTGTAGGCATAGCCTAGCCAGCCTCCTCCCAGCCTGATGAATAAGAGACAGCACAGAACAGAATGGCCTCTTTCTATGTGCCCCCAATCACCATAGCTTTGTAGGTCCACAGCCACAAGTGAGAACCTTGTGTGCAGCCCTAGCAAGGAGGGAAGTAGACCCATGCTCAATGCCACTGTGGCTGTGCCATACTGATGTGTTTTCTACACCACCTGTCTAGACAAATCATGACAAGAGTGGGATTTTGAACACCAAATTTTGGTTGGCAGGGTATGCTGGAGGGTCCAAATATTGGGTTCCCCCTCCCACTCCTGAGGCCACAATGCTTTACTGGAAATTCTCTTTCTCCCTCCCTCCCTCCCTCCCTCCCTCTCCACCTCTCCCACCTCGTGCACACATACATGCCAGTATTAGGGCTTTACCTCAGGGCCTTGAACTCTCTAGCTTGGCCTTTTCACTAAGGCAGGTACTCTGCCACTTGAGTTAACCTCAAACTTCTGGCTTTTTGCTGGTTAATCAGAGATAAATCTCTCAGATTTGTCTGTTCAGGTTGGCTTCTAACTGTGATCCTCAGATCTCAGCTTCCAGAGTAGCTAGAATTACAAATGTGAACCACCAGTGCCTAGCTGACGATTTTTCTTTGCATAAGGGGCTGGGAAGGTGACTCAGTGGTAGAGTGCTTGCCTTGCTATGCCTGAGGCCCTTCGTTCGATTCCTCAGCACCACATGAGCAAAAAAGAAAAAAGCTGGAAGTGGCACTGTGGCTCAAGTGGTAGAGCGCTAGCCTTGAGCTGAAGAGCTGAGGGACAGCACCAGAGTTCAGGCCCCATGACCGGACCCCCCTCCCCCAAAAAAGAAAAGAACTTGCATTTGTATAGCATTTTGCAATTTGCACAATAGTTTCATTTGTACCATCTCATTTGATTATTAGCACAGCTCTCAAATAAATAATAGTTCATTTTACTGGTATTATTCTCATTTTTAAATATGAAAGTAGGCACAGACAGTTAAGGCACTGGCCATTGTGCATGCACATTGGTATTGAGGCTGGCATTTAAACATGCATCTTTGAACTAAAACTCCTGCAATTTTTCTACTCAATTTCTAGATGTGTTGTTTCTCTCATCACATGGCCATCAGCTTCTTGTTACTTGTACTTGTTACAGAGTCAGCATTCATGCCAAGTGCAAAGTAGGGCAAGGGTTTGAAAACTAAGCTAGTGGTAGAAGCTTGTACAGAAGAATTGAGCAGTTGAAATTAAACAATATTAAGGACAACTACCTATGCTTCTTTCATTACTATCCCATATTCTCATCATATCATTGAAACCATCACAAATCCACATTTTCCTTGTTTCTATAGCACATGTGGACACATATCACTTTTAGCAGCCACAGAATATTCCATCCTATTTATGCAATGTAATTTTGTATGAATTCTGCATTTAGGATCATGTTATTGTCCCCTAAAAGTAGAGTTAGAAGGTAGCTGTTTGAGAAACATAGGGCTCAAGAAGTCCTTGTGCTGTATTTATTTGGAAATCCCTCTTGTGAACATCTCACACAGGTAGAATATGTGCTTGCTTCGTTTAGTAAAAATGAAAACTTGTGGAGTCTGAGGACCTATGGAACTATAACTCTGGAAGAAGAATCAGGAAATCTCCATGCCCATGGCTACCCAGTGTCTTAACATACCCTGAGATTTAAAAACCACCAGCCGCTTGTGTGAACTGGATTGTGTGACACCTGTTTCAAATGTATGCTTTCCAGTTCTTCATAGTACTATAAAGCATCTTGTTCCAGGCAAATGAGGACAGGACTGGCTAACTCTGAGTGGGGAAAGGAGAGGGCCAAGCTAGGTCTCCACCCAAAAAGGAGGTCACCTTGAGTTCCTTAACACTCACTGAGTGACTGTCCAGTGGGAGGCTGCAGTCTGCAAATATTCTTGGCAATTTCTCCAAGCAATTATCCAACTGCTATATAAACTGTGATAAACACTCAGACCACCCAACAGAAAAGCAGAAGAAAGCACTCTTTGTAATCAGTTAGTCATTGTGTGCATGGGAGGTGGGGGGAGATAGTTGTGCCTGTTTGTTGCTAAAGATAAAAAAGGCCCACAAAAGGTATTGAGATTTTTCTCAAAATCACCTCCAGAAAAGAAACCAAATGAATACTGTGACTTTATTTCTTTTCCAAAGCACGTATTCAATTGAAACTTAGGAAGTGCAGTCATTCCACTATCTCCAAGCATTCTGCACCCATGGATTAAAAAGAACTGCATCTGTAATAAACATGCACAGACTTTTATGTTGTGATTCCCTAAACAATGCATTGTAACATATATCTTGCATTAGGTAGCATGAGGGATCTGGGACTTGTGTGAAGTATGCAGGAGGGCTAGAAATGTGGTTCTGCATGCCTGGCATGTGTGTGTCCCTGAGTTCTGAACCTCTGCACAGAAGCAGGGGTATAGAATACATGCAAATACATATACAGAGCTGGACTATCCATAGACTCGATGTCTGTGGAAAATCTCAGTCGATATTAGGGTTGTATGAACTCTTTGATACCTCCAGATAGGAAAGAGATTCTGTTTATTCTGTTGGTTGGTTGGTTGTTTGTTCAGTGACACTGGGAATTAAACCTGGGGTCTTTGTTTCTCTGAGTCTGGCTAATTTCAATTAATGTAATATTTCCCTAGTCTTTCCATTGCCTTATGAATGGTACAATACCGTTCTTTGTGATGGAGGAGTAGAATTCCACTGTGTATAGATGCCATAGTTTTTGACCCATGTGTCCATTGAAGTGCTGTTTTCCCCAAATTACCCTTCTTGAAGTTCTCTTTACCTCTGCAAGGATAAATAAGGTAGAGGTACAACATGGCCAAATATCTGCTTAACAAAAGCCTTGGGAGGCTGTGAGGGCTGATAGTCTTCCTCTCTAAAACCTACTCAATTCTCCATCAGCCACTACCAGTGTGCACCTCGTCCAACACCCCTCAGGAACTGTGATGTACCCCCACAAAGCTATGTTATAGCCAAAGATGAGGAGTTGGGAAGCACTGGAAGGTAGCATCCAGGACATGCAGAAACCAGGTACTGCTGGAATGCTAAAGATGCTCAGAGAGAAATTTGCCAGCGTGCTGACTCCTACCTATAAAATCTGTTCAACCTGGGGAATCTGCTCAACTCTGGAAAAGGTCCTTCAACTTATCTCTCAACAAATAAACAACTATGGTTCGATCAGCTCTTTAGCAATTTGTTCACCTTGGAATCTGGTGCCTACTTTGAAAGAATTTCATGAAATGTTGAGTTCACTGCTATTTACACAGGGCTTGGGGATATATATTTCTATTTAGTAATGATTGGAAATTTTATTTTTATTTTTGTGTTATTACTTACTTTATTGCTGTTATATAGGTGTGCTATAGAGGGATTATAATTGCATGAGTCAGGTAATGAATATATTTCCTTTCATAAAGTGTCTTCCATTCCCTTACTCTCTCGCAGTCCCTCTTTCCCATCTCCATTCATAAGTTGTGTAGTCACTTTCATCAATATCCAGCAAGCTCCACTGATGTACTTTTTACCTTTTCCCTCGCGTTCTGTACCCTCCCCAGCCCTTCCAAACATGTGCACTTGAATATACCAGACAGAAGGTACAGAAGACAAAATCATCAAAAACTGAAAACTGAAAAAGAGAAAACGAGGTCTATTGTGTATATATGTACACACACACACACACACACACATACACACACACACATACACACACACACACAGAGTCTTAGGGTTTGAACTCTGGGTCTGGGCACTGTCCCTGAAGTTCTTTTGCTCAAGGCAAGCACTCTATCACTTGAGCCACAATGCCAAACATATTTGAAGAAGTTTAACCTCATTGCAAAATGAACACTGTTAGCTCTCTGTATCCCCAGGCTCCAAATCCTTAATTCAGTTACCCACTAGACAAAATATTTTTTTTAAAAAAGGAGTGCATTAGTACTGATCATGGACAAGCATTTTCTTGTCATTATTCTCTAAATGATGAAAGGGGTGACTCTGATCAAGAAGCACCAGACACTTAGGCACATTAAATTACAACCCTCTTGTACAACCTTTTGAAGTTCAGAAATGTTTGCTATGTATTGGTTCTGGGTTTGAACTCAGGGCCTGAGTGCTGTCCCTGAGCTTTTTTGCTCAAGGCTAGCACTCTACCACTTGAGCCACAGCTCCACTTCTGGACTTTTTTGGCGGTTAATTAGAGATAAGAGTCTCACAAATTTTCTTTCCCAGGCTGACTTGAAATCTTCATCCTCAGCCTCCTGAGCAACTAAGATTACAGTCATGAGCCACCAGTGCCTAGCTTGAGTTTGTTTTTTGTTTTTTGTTTTTTTTGGTTGGTCATGGACCTGAACTCTAGGCCTAGGTGCTGTCCCTCAGCTCAAGGCTCAAGGCTAGTGCTCTACCACTTGAGCCACAGCGCCCCTTCTGGCTTTTTTTGCTTATGTGGTGCTGAGGAATGGAATCCAGGGCCTCATGCATGCGAGGCAAGCACTCTATCACTGAGCCACCTTCCCAGCCCTATACTGTATTTTTTATACAGTATATATTTTATAGCATTTACATTGCATTAGGTCATGAGTTTTCTAGACACAACATAAAGTGAGTTATATGCAAATTCTGTGTCATTTTACACAAGGACTTGAGCACCCAGGGATTTGGGGAGCCACAGGGATCCTGAGAACAGTTCTCTGCTAATTCTGACGGATCATGACAAACACAACTGAAGTATTGTCTACTTGTGCATTAGTATAAATTCAACATACCAGGCATTAGGGAAAAAGAAAGAAAAGAAAGAAAGAAAGAAAGAAAGAAAGAAAGAAAGAAAGAAAGAAAGAAAGAAAGAAAGAAAGAAAGAAAGAAAGAAAGAAAGAAAGAAAGAAAGAGAAAGAAGGAAAGAACAAAAGAAAGAAGGAAAGAACGAAAGAAAGAAGGAAAGAACAAAAGAAAGAAGGAAAGAACGAAAGAAAGGAAGGAAGGGAGGAAGGAAGGGAGGAAGGGAGGAAGGGAGGGAGGGAGGGAAGGAGGAAGGAAGGGAGAAAGGGAGAAAGAGAGAAAGAAAGAGAAAGAAAGAAAGAAAGGAAGGAAGGAAGAAAGAAAGGAAGGAAGGAAGAAAGAAAGGAAGGAAGGAAGAAAGAAAGAAAACAAGTGCTAGCCAAATGCCAGTGGCTCACACTACTCAAAAGGCTGAGATCTGAGGGCCACAATTCAAAGCCAGCCCAAGCAAGAATGTCTGTGAGACTTTTCTCCAGTTAACTACCAGAAAGCCAGAAGTGGATCTGTGGCTCAAGTATTAAGAGTACAAAGATTAAAGTGAAAAGGGACAGTGCATAGGCCCTGGGTGTAATTTAGAATATCCTTTTGTACAATTGTTTAGCCTTTCACTTAGAAATTGTTTAGCTAGGAATTTGGCCTCCCAAGAGGGCATTGTGAATAGCGAAAGAATCATTTCCCTCACTTTGTAGATGAAGAGAAGAAGGGGCAAAATGGCTTCCCAAGCACTCCCCCCCCCCCAACCACACATACACAGCCAGGTAACACATGCAGGGTTAGAATGAGCACCCAAGCATGCATAGTCCCATCTATCAACTTGTAAAGATGTGATAGACTCTGTGTCAATGGCGCTTCTCCACCAGTGTCTCACGTGTGTTTATTTGGGCAGGTTGTTGATAGTTGGCTCATACTCTTTCTCTGCCTTTCTTCTCTTTCTCTGACATGACTCATAAATATTACAATTATGGACTAATCTGTAAAAATAAGTGAGCCATGAACACCTGGGATTCAGAAGCCGATTGCCCAGAGAGCAGCAAAATATCTCTATTTGTTTTAGGGGGGGAGGTGTCTGGTCGTGGGCCTGAACTCTGGGCCTGGGCACTGTCCCTCAGCTCTTCAGCTCAAGGCTAGCGTTCTACTACTTGAACCCCAGCACCACTTCTGGCTTTTTTCTTTCTGCTTATGTGGTGCTGAGGAATCGAACCCAGGGCCTCATGCATGCAAGGCAAGCACTCTACTACTGAGCCACCTTCCTAGCCCCATCTCTATTATTATTATCAATTTACTTTATTGTTATTATAGAGGTGGTGTACAGAGGGATTGTAATTACATGAGACATGAGGCAGGTAATGTTTCCATTTATACAGTGTCTTCTGTTCTCATTCCTTCCCCATCCCTTCCTCTTGTTTCCACCCACGAGTTTATAGTTCACTTTCATCAGTGCCCCGTGAGCACTCTTGAAATACTCTTACATGTGGTTCATGAGAACTTGGACAGGACTATTGACACCTTGTATTTTCCTAGTTTAGATAAGGCAATTCCCAGTCACTCTAAGTGAGTCTAATCAGAGTGTTTCTGACTTGGGCACTGCACATGTCCCAAAAAATCCAAGCAGGTGGACTTCCCTAATCCATAGGTGATATGAGGAAACAGCAGACATCAACCTGACTTTATTTGTGGTAAAGAAAGAAGATTGCGGGCTGGGAAGGTGGCTCAGTGGTAGAGTGCTTGCCTAGCAAGCATGAGTCCCTGGGTTTGATTCCTTAGTACCACATAAAAAGCAAATAAATAAAAATTAAAAAAAAAAAGAAAGAAGATTGCAAGAAGATTGCATCTGCTCATATAAAATGATGCTTATCAAAATGAACTCAAAGCAAGAGGTTTTTTTTATTGTGCTATTTTTGGTTCTTTTTTTCTTCTTTTTGTTTTCTTCTTTCCTTTTTTCCTTTAGTTTATTCCCTTCTGCACTGTTTATGATTTCTGTGCCCTTGTATCCTTGTCTTGTATGTAAGTTTATCTGATTTGGGGAGGGAAGGGAAGCCCAGAAATGGTGGAACAAAGGGTGAACCAATTCACCAATAAAACCACTAGACACTATGTTGGAAATAAACTACATAACTTTGGGGGGAGGGAAGTCAGTAGGGGGAAAACTGGGAGAGAATGAGGGAGGAGGTGACACCATTCAAAAGGAAATGTACTCATTACCTGACTCATGTAACTGCAATCCCTCTAGACATCACCTTTATAATAATTTTTTAAAAGGAAAAGAAAAGGAAACATCAAAAGTATTAGTGGTTAAAAAAAAGTATTAGTGGATAGTTTTTAGGTTTTCAGTTGCAGCTTGTCACAGTTGAACTTCCTTTTGTGCTGAAGATAAAATTTCTTTTACCAAGAAAAGTACATCTTATGAGGATCCAGGTTCAAAGTCAGCCCAGGAAGAGAAGTCTATGAGATTATGATCTTCCATTAACCACCAAAGAGAGAGAAGTGGAGGAATGGCTCAAGTATAGAATGGTAGCCATGAATAAAAATGTCAAGCAAAAGCAAATTTGAGTTCAAACCCCAGTACTGACACAAAAAAAGGAAAGGAAAGAAAAATATATCTCTTAAGTGCTAGGGATTGGAACAAAAACTACAGCGTGCTGCCCCAGAAGCTACAACACTGGTGGTGACCAGGTCTGGCCTCCAGAAAGGTGGTCTTCCATTTCTCTACCACTCATCAGCAATACACAGAACACTCCAGTGTGAATGGCATTGATGCTACTTGAGCACGACTCCATCCCACCCCAGGGAGGGAGAAAGTAGATAAAAGTCCATCTCATTCTAGGATGGTTGCCACTTTAGGTGATGGTTTGATCAGCCAAAATCTGTCCTGCATATGGGTATCCACAATGCAGAGGTCACCTGAGTTGTATATATAGGAAGCTAAATGTTAGGGTTTTATTTTGTGTGTGTGTGTGTGTGTGTGTGTGTGTGTGTGTGTCTTACTGGGACTTAAACTTGGGGCCTACGTGTTGTCCCTTAGCTTTTTCACAAAAGGCTGGTGCTCTATCACTTGAGGGTTTTGGTGATTAATTGGAAATAAAAATCTCATGGACTTTCCTGCGTGGACTGGCTCTGAACCATATTCCTCAGATTTCAGCCTCCTGAGCAGCTAAGATTACAGGTGTGAGCCACCAGCACCCAGCAGGATTTTTTTCTTAATCAGATAGAAATTCAGAATTATCAGCTATCTAAATGGTTTATACTGTGTGGATGGATGGCACCTGTAGTTGTTTTCCTGAGAATTCCACTGTGGTTCCCACTTTCTCTATATCTGGTTAATTGCTGTGTTTTCTTTAGATCCTAGCTGAAGCTTCATGTCTGAGAAGACATCTCAGGCCTGCCATCCTGCACTCCGACCATCTCAGGGACTTCGGTCTTACATGTTTGCACTGTCTTGTACTTCTCTGTTCACCTGTTTGATCACTTCCAGAGACAGGGAGCACAAATGCCCTGTTCACTGCTCAACACCCCCCCCACACACACACCTTACATGGTCCTAGCACATCATGTGTGTACATTAAAGAGCTTGGAATGATGTGGCTTACACCTCATTTCAGCCACTCAGGAGGCTGAAATCAGGTTCAGAGCCAGTGAGGCAGAAAAGTCCATAAGATTCTTTGCTCCAATTAACCACCAAAAAGTAAGAAGTGGTGTTGTGTTTCAAGTGATAGAGTACTAGCAGAAAAGCTAAGTGAGAGTTTGAGGCCCTGAGTTCAGTTCCCCCAGTGTGCACTCACATGCATATGGACACACGCACATGGACACACACACACACACACACACACACACACACACAGGGGCAGATTACACAGGATTATTTTCATGAGGAACTGAAATGAGAGCAGAGGTTCAAGGGTGCCATGAAAACATGCAGGGAGGCCTGGGTACAGTACTGATGAAGAAGGTGTGGACTCTATGCAGACAATACCAGAATCCAGGGCAGGCAGTCATGTGACCTCAGCATATCAAGTGAAGTTTCATCACATTCATAGGACTGCTGCACTGGTTCATCTCCAGTCTCTGGTTAGTGTAGCCAGGTGTAGCCAGAAAGCCAGACCGAATGAAGATTAGCTAAATTTCCATGCCATTTGCTAGTTTGATACATTAAAAACACAAATTTGATTATAAACTGATACACTAGAGTTTAGGGCTAAAGATTGTTTTGATTACATTGGTCCCATTCACAACAGGTACACAACGACTATTTGATTTTCCAAACTCTTTAGTCAAGTGCAGCTCATTAGACTCAGTCCACAGCTCACTTCATTTCTAAATCACAGGAAGAAACTACACATTCCTGCCATCACACCCTTTGGCATTGACCCATACTGGAGCTTCTGTGTATTCACATCTGCATAAGAGTGGTGTGAACACAGGGGACACCTGTGCAATGCGTACCTGCAGTCAGGAAAAGGTTTTCTCACCACTCCACCTCTGGTGACCCAGAGCCACTGGCTGGTGGCAAGTCACAGTGAACAAGTTATGACTACTCCAGGAAGTTTGTGCCAGGAAAGAAAACTGAAGCAGAACAACTGAGATGTGGGACACTTTTTCCAGTATATCAACCCAATTAAACAATCCAGAAAACCACTAGCTTGCTAATCCAAGTTTCAATCTACCAACCCAGCCCTGGCAATAGACCATTAAAGCTCAAGTTTTATCCTCTTTTAATAAGCTCAAAACAAGGAAATAATGCTGACACAGGGGAACAGCCCTAGCTCCCTGGGATACCTCTTTTCTTATAAAAGTCACTACTGCCTATTGCCTGTTTCCCTGAGCTTCAATTGAGGGAAAGAAAGGGAAACAGATAGGAACATACATAAAAGAGAGGCAGACATAATATGAGGCAGATAATATGTGTCCCATCATAGCACTTTTTATTCCCATGCACCCCAACTGCTTCTTCCCATAATGCTGTTCATTTCCCACTCAAATGCTGCTTCTTCCCATAATGTGAATACACATTACATCAATGAGAAGAGCCAGGGCAGCACATACACAAGCAATCAGTGCAAAGCACAAGAGAGGAGCTCTGGGAAGAGTCCTGTACTATAAAACCACCTTTTAAGAGAACTCTGTTGGATCCATCTTTGGAGCCTCTCTGGTAATGGAGGGTCTTACTACTTTCTTTCATAGTTTTCCTTTCACTTTCAAATAAACTTACTTTGTTCACCTTAAACATTTTCCTGCCTTCTAACTCTTCAATGGGCAGGGCAAACAAATCCATCTTCCTAAATGGCATCAAAATAGCAGGGCAGAGTGTAGGCTGGTGGGTTAAGTGACATGCTGTCATATTGACTCTTGGGAATAGATTTATCTTCATGACCTTTCTACCCCATCACCAGCACACAGCACAGGGCCTGAGTCCCTGCTAATGTGACTTGTGTTGTTGTAAGAGAACTCAGTAACGAGAAACAGAGAAGCCACCACTTAAGAGGCCAAATTTTGAGTCTTTATTAGAGAGCCTGTGTATTGCTGGTGGATTCTTGTCTCAAAGACTAGCACCTGCGAATGCAGCTAGCACAAAGTTCATATAGGCCAAAAATACAGAAGGTGTGAGGAACTTATCTTAACAAAAGTATTATACATAAGCAAAGAAAACCAGATGAGGACACTTAAACCTAATAAAGATGTTAAATATAAGCAAAGCAAACCATCTAAGGAAACAGTCAGGAGAAATCAACAGCCAATTATCTAGGGGATGTAAGACTTTCCTGGAGCTTAACAACTCAGGACACACTTATAATTCAAAGAATTTATTCTATTACCTCTACTGGTTTTCAGAGGTGTGTGGAAAGCCCCTCTACCCAGCAAGGCACCAAGATATCTGTAAGGACAAGGCATATTGCTTAGACCCAGTCTCCTTACTTCAGGGTTACATTCTCTGTACTCACAAATGTCCCAAACTTTATAGCATTCAAATCCCTATGGCAGAAAATCCAATATACTGGCCTTTGGAAGCCAATCTTTATCTTTGACTTGACTTTAGGATTGTTTTGAATTTTTGCAATCTTATCCCTCTTACATGATCTTATCACTGTCCTGTGCTACTCATAGGACAGCCATGTGCTGATACTCAAAGTTGACCTGCCTCTCGGACATCATTGGCCCAGAGAGCCTCAACTTATTTGAGCCTCATCCTTCATTTCATTCCATCTCCCAGGAAAAAATTATGATCATAGTGAAACAGTCTGATTTCAAGGCCTGCCTGCCCTTCATGTCTGGCAGACCTGGAGAGGTTGGTTCAGAGAACAGCATCAGCCTAGGAAGAGAGGGTCCCCACCCTCCTCACTGAACACATTTTCCCTGCTCACAAGCACTTTCAGGCAACACCATCAGTCAGGATAAGGTTCAGATTCCTGGTGAACTCCATTTTATGTCATCTTTATCTATTATTTGCTTATATATTTAATTTATATGCCCCATACTGCTAAATATCATTGGGGTACAAAGGTCAACTAAGATGTGGAGCCTCTCAAATGTGTCTACAAGCCAAAGTTACATACAAGAAACTGTTAAGATCACTGTATTGACATAAAAAAATATTAAAAGGGAAAGAGCAAAGATAGAACTTGAAAAGACACCTTTGCTGAAGAAGGAAAAATCTTGGAGAGGCAGAAGGAGAATGAGAGCAGTACTCAGAAATACAACCCTTGAAAGTGAAGCTTCATTGAACTATGCAACAGGCCCATTCTAGCCAGTGCCTAGCAAAGAGACAGCCTGACCAAATCAGTATGACACAGGTACCAGCACAGCAGGGAATCCTGCCAAGGACAACCCAGATCAGGTTGGCAAGCAAAGTCTTGCACAGCTAGAGTGCTTGCTGTTGGCATACTTGAGACTGCTTATAATAATTTTCACTAGGTTAGTTGTTCAGTAAAGCCATTGGCCTTATTTGACTACAGCCCAGTCTGGGCTTGACAACTACCATTTTACATATTTGTTACCCAAGACTTCAAAGAAAGGATCAAAATACACAACATTCTCAGCACCTCTAACATACTTCTTACTCTATTCATCAATTACTCTCCCACATCACACCTCTGAAATCAAGTCCAAATAAAAAGCATATGTCTACATGATTCATGTGGAGTAAGGTGAAGGTATCTCTTGTTGCCCAGGTCAGCATAGGCACCTCTGTTTTATTAGTCTGACTTACATCATACAAGCTAGCAGCAATGGAGTTCTGACATCTCACATGAAATGCCCCTATGACTTTCTACTGATGAAGCACTCAACAGAAAAAAGGCAGACCAAGCAAGCCTTGCAAAACTTCATTGGGGACTTGAGTCTTCTTACTTCTCAAACCTAAGTGTGGCTTACAAAGTTTTTATTTATCCCACATAAAGGCTGAGTATACTTAAATATGACTTTGAAGGGAAGAAGGGGAGCTGTTATGTACATAAGGGCAGGAAAATGGCAGACATAAGACTTGGGCATATGGCCCATCGTGGCACTTTTTTCCCATAATGCATTGAGTACTCATTCAGCCAACAAAAAGAGCCTGGGTTGTACATGTACAAGTCATGTACCACCAATCAGCGTAAAGCCCAGGTGAAGCCCCATACCATAACAACTACTTTCCAAGAGAACCTCAGTGGGTTCCTGGCCCTGAGACACCTCTCTATGCAGAGTCTGGCTTCTATATTCTTTCAATAAACTAGCTGCTTTAGCATACTTCACTACTCTTCTGCCTCTTAATTGTATACCTGGCAGAGAAACCATACCCCTGCATCAACTTCCTGCTTAATTCCTGACAGTGCAAATTCAGGTTGCACATACCTTACCCAAAATGCTCAGGTTTGAATATTTTTTTCTGATTTTGGAATATTTGCATGTACATAATAAGAAATCTATGGGATGGGACCTAAGTTTAAATATACAGTTTATTTGTTTTATAGATGCCTTATGCAACACAGCCTGAAGGTAATCTATACAATATTTTTTAATAATTTTGCGCATGAAACAAAATCTCAAGCTGTGGAATTCTATTTGTGATGTCAAAGGTGCTTCAAGAGCATTTCAGACTTCAGATTTTGAAATTGTGGATGCTCTACCTGTTCCTGAAAGTACTGCTGGGCTCCTCCTGGGCTTTGAATGTTTCAAACATAGCATGTGCTTTCATTTTCATACAAAAAATGCTTAGTAGATGTTTCCTTAATTTATATAGTGTTAAAATGAAAGATAAGCACACTACAAAATGGTAGCAATGCAAAAAGTTCTACAAGAGGTCAGTGTGAAGAGGCTGAGCTCAGACTTCGAGCTCATCTGCATTATCACAGGGTAAAATTATGTCACACATGCATGAGATTGGGCCTGAGCAGGCCCCAGCAAAGCAAAGTGTGAATGGGCATCAGCCTTCCATAGCCCTCGTGGAGCCCATTCCTGGAGGAAATGGGCTCCAAGGAAATGTACTTTTGTGCGTTTTTGTAGAAAGCCTAGCACCTCAGAACGATAACCACTAGAAGAGGAACAGTTAAGGAAAAGTCACTTTAGGGGAGGGTGGCAGCATAATTGGATTTCAGAAGCTCAGACTTGCCACCAAGGGACCCATGCCCCCTGCTGAGAAGGCTGAGTTGACCCAGCACAAAGAGGAGCAGGAGGTAACAGTAGCCCAAACTACAGGACCCCCCCATCCCCGGGGAAAGTGCCCCCCACAGGGTTGCTGACCTGCCTCTAATCCTCCGCTCCAGCTTTGTTCAGCCCAGACAAGCCTGCTCAACAATGTCTTTTCTGACACAGTCTCTTTGATGTGGCCTCAACTTGTGTTCAGTGATGTGAAAGAGACACTAAGGGACTACCTAAGGCGTGGCCCAACGCCAAGCAGTCCAAGCCCTGGGGATGTAACCTTATCTCTTCCTCCCGCCCGCCCACTGGGAAGGGTTCTTTATACTGAGCACTGCAAGTCTTTTTTCCTCCCACTGATTTCACATCAGATATTAATCAAAGTAGGGGAGCATGAACAAATACCTTAAGCTTGTAAGTCACACTCTGGCTGACTCCACAGATCTAAACTTCAGACACAGAGAAGTCCCCCAGCCTGAGCCCACAGGATCATCTAGCAAGGACCAGAGGTGTCACAACTTCAAACCTGGTAGAAATTCATGTCAATTGAAAACCCGATACCCATTACAATATCCCATAGAAATCAGAGTCATTAAGTTCATCAGAGTCAAAGACCTTGCAGATTCCTATCCTGAACTGATTTTTTTCTTTTCTTTTCTCTTTCTTGTTCCTTCTTCCTTTCTTATTTACTCTGTGTGTGGTGTTCCATTTATAGCACCAAAATAATCATGATAATGGTAAGAATAATAATGCTTAAGTAAAACAATGGAAAATAAATGACTAAAATGTCTGACAACAAAGACATCAAACAAACACCTATGCTTATCATGGAATAGTATTAAAAATTTTAAATTATGTTTACAAGAATATTCAATGTGGAAAAAGTATTCATCATGTATCATTATAGACTTAACTTAGTCACGATACCTCCAACTTGGCTGTGATTACAAGTGTGCACCGCTATGCTCAGTTCTTTGTTGAGATCTCTCATTAACTTTTTGCCTTGGCTGCAGCCTCATACTATAATCCTTTTAATCTCCACATCCTGAGAAGCTGGGAATACAAGAATGAACCACCATATCTAGCCCACAGCTTGATTTTTTGTTCTTTCTTTGCTGTGTATTTTTTTCTTATTTTTCCACAAGGTGCATTATTTTCCTAAGTTTTAGAAATTTGAATTGATTGACACATAATAAAGAAAAGGAAATTGTATCTACAGCTATAGATAGAACACATCCTATCCAACAGGACTGTTTTTAATGACTGTTTATGCGTTTATCAAAGAGTTGGACCAATTATACAACAAATCCCTTCACACTTCACCCATCTATTGGCACCACCAGGCAGAAATGCAAATCTCAAGTCAGTTATGGAAATGAAGTGGCCCAAATTATCCTCCCTGTCAGCCTCCATCTCATTTTCTCACAGCCCTTCAGGGAAGCCTGGGTAAGAAGAGTCATGGCCTCTGTGCTCTGGTTCTTATGATATGAGGTGATGTGAGGAAACTGTAAATCATAACACACCACATGATGGTGAACTTGTGCTTATTATTCATGCTGGAATCTGAGAGCTAACCTCCCACCTGCCTAAGCCCCTGTTCACTGTTAGTTGTTTATGTGTGAGACAAACTGTTAGTTGTTTATGTGTGAGTTTCAGTTCTGCAGAAGGAACCCTGGAGGCAAGAGCATCCCCTCCATGGTCTCACAGCATCTGCTGGGCTAGGGAGGAACCTGAGGCCCCAGGAGAGAGAAACAGAGGAAAGATTTACAGTAAAGATAGGTAATGGAAAGATTAAGCTCTAGCCTAGCACCTTGGCTCATTCCTGTAATCTTAGCTACTGAGGTGTATGTGGGGGGTGGGGGGGTGGGGGGCGCCCAGGGGAGTGGGGCTTCGATCTGAGGAATGCAGTTGAAAACCAGCCCAGGCTGAAAAGTCTGTGACAGATTCTTATTTCCTGTTAATCAGCAAAAAGCTAGAAGTGGAACTGTGTTTCAAGTGGTAGAGTGCCACTGTTGAGTGAAAAAGCTAAGTAACAGTGTGAGGCCCTGAGTTGAAGCCCCAGTACTGGCACAAAAAAGAAAGGTAATGAGATAAATTTTTTAAAAAAAGAAGAAAGAAGAAAGAAGAAAGGAAGAAAGAGAGAGAGAGAGAAGAGAAAAAAGCTTAATCTCTTTTTTTATTTTTATTTTTTTATTTTTTTGGGGGTCCGGTTGTGGGGTCTGAACTCTGAGCCTGAGCGCTGTCCCTCAGCTCTTCAGCTCAAGGCTAGCACTCTACCACTTGAGCCACAGCGCCACTTCCGGCTTTTTTTTTCTGCTTATGTGGTACTGAGGAATTGAACCCAGGGCCTCAGGCATGCAAGGCAAGTGCTCTACCACTGAGCCACCTTCCCAGCCCAAAGCTTAATCTCTTAAATAAGGGAAATTCCAAGTTTTAAATATTCTGATTTAGAATTGTAGGCTGTAGATTACATTTTAATGTAAATAGATCCATTTTAATGAGTTCTGTCTTAAAGTCTGTTTATTTGTTTATGGTAATGGAATTTGACCTCAAGATTTCACACTAATTAAGTACTCTACCATTCACTATACTTTTAGCCTTTTCTTTTTGAGTTATATTTTTGGATAGGCTCTTGCTTTTTATACCCTGGCTGGCCTTTGACTGTAATCCTTCCAATCTCTGCCCCTCAAGTAGCTAGGATGAAAAGTATATACTATCAAGCTCAGCTTACCCACACTGAGGTTTAAAAATTGCTACTGTGAGATATTTAGGGATTGCATCACAATTTATCACAAATTTCTGTTTCTTACTATTTTGCTATTGGACTTCAGTTAAACACTTTCAGTGATAAGTAGTTTCTACCTCAGGAGGTCACTAATGAAATTTGCAATCATCTGTAATGATTTCATTTATTGAACCATAAATTGTGTTCCTATAATTTGTACCCACTCAAAACAGTTAAAAGTTGAAACTATAATAATTTGGCAAATAAAATATTAACCTAAGTACTGTGGGACATTTTGTGCCTAAAATATGTATTTTGGACATCAGCACTAGAGTAACATTTTGCAATGTAAATGTATGTCTTTGAACTCACTAATAATAAAAACTATTATGAAAGAGCTAGAAAAAGAAAGGAAGAAAGGAAGAGAGAGAGGTTGTCTATGTTAGGATTCAACAATTGAGTATTTAACACATGTAAAGCCCTGTGTTTCATTTGCCAGCACAAGAAAAATAAAATTGACTTATCTTTAAAGTGGATAGAGTAGAAAAGAAAATATTTATTGAATGGTATGAAGGTTAAGGTTCTATTGAAATTTCTTGCCATCTGAAAACACACACTTATTAAACTACACACCATGTAAGTACACACACTAGTTTGTTATGTAACTGTGTGCTGATTTCACTGTGTACCCTGTCATATGGTGGGGAAGCCTATGTCAAGGTTGGGAACCTCTCCCCCACTGTTTCCCTATTATCAATATATCAGCAGTTCCATAAATAGTCCCAATACTGAAGGCCTTCTGAGCAGCAGGGGTGGGACGGGGTCTGACGTCCTCCATGTGGACCAATAAATCTACTGCAGTGGGAATTGGCATTACAAAGGGCACTTTCTCACCCAAGCTAAACCAATATTTGGCCTCAGGTCCTTGGAACAAATCACAGCCTCAGAGTGTGTGGAGTGGGCCCTGGGCATAAAATAATAGTCAAGTATAGAACCAAATCCAAGCAAAAAGGAAGTGAAGTTCATTTCTCTTTTTCTTGAACTCTAAAAATAACTTTGCTTTCTTAACCTCACCCAATCCTGACCCAAGCCCAGCTCCTTTCCTCACCTTCACAGACAGGACCTGACACCTGTCCAGCTTCCCAAAACAAGCCCACCCAGCTCGCCTCTGGCTCCCAAGCACTAACCATGCTCTCCATAGTCTGGGCTTCTGTCAAGCAGAGCCACCCTGCTGGTGGATCCAGCACATTGCAGCCATTCCCACAACAGAGCTATCTCCCCTGCCCTGCTTGCAGGTCCACATCCTCAGCCCACAACCTCAGAGTGGGCATCTGCTGCCCTCTGCCGCCTCCAAGTGGCAGATGATAGAGGCCTTTCCAGGAAACGTACTGGAGCAGCTTTGCACATGCTGGTCCCCCAACACAGGGGTAAATTCTGCCAACTATTTGCACTCCTTGTCAGAGATAGGGAATCCCTTCTATGTGTGACATTCAGAACCAGCAAAGACTCAGCTCTTAAGATGTGTTTTCCTCAATATGGTCAAGTGTGGTCTAGAGGAGAAACCATCAATCTGGAAAGAAACAAAAGCAAGCTGTACTTGTCCACTCCCATCTTACTAATAGCATGGGCCTTATAATTGGGCTCCTGGGAATGTTTAGTGACTGGGAGAAAGGTAACCAGCGATTCTGTCTATCTGAGACATGAATCCTTCAGAGGACACTCTGGACAAAAATAAAGCCTTCTCTACACAGACAGAATATAGAATCCTATTTAAATTGGAATACAGAGGAAAAACAAATTATTTCTTAATATATCTTAAATGGTACATCAGATTGATGTACCATTTAAGAATTTAACCTGGGTGCCAATGGCTCATGCCTGTAATCCTAGCTACTCAGAAGGCTGAGATCTGAGGATTGCAGTTAGAAGCCAGCCTGGTATGAAAGCCTATGAAACTCTAATCTCCAATAAACTACTCAGAAAAAGCTAGAAGTGGTGCAGTAGCTGAAGTGGTAGAGCACTAATCTTGAGCACAAAGAGACTCAGGGACAGTGCCCATGCCCTAAGTTCAAGTCTCAGAACCAGCAAAAAAAAGAAAAGAAAAGAAAAATTAAGTATTTAATTCTTTTAAAAAAATACTGTTGTTATAAAAGTGATGCACAGAGGGGTTACAATTGCATAAGTCAGGTAAAGAGTACATTTTTTTCTTGGACAATATCACCCCTTCCCTTGCTCTCTCCCAGTTTAATTAATTCTTAATTAACAATTAAGGAACTGGAAAGTGTGCAAAGCAGCCAGGTAAGTTCTTTTTGAAATAAAAACAATGAGCTGGGTGTCAGTAGCTCACACCTGTAATCCTACCTATTTAAGACATGGAGATCTGAAAATTACAGTTTAAAGCCAGCCAGGACAGGAAAGTTCATGAGACTCTAATCTCGAATTAACCACCAAAAAGCCAGAAGTAAAGCTGTGGCTCAAATGGCAGAGTGCTAGCCTTGAGCAAGAAAGCTAAGTAAGAGACAGCACACAGGTCCTGAGTTCAAGCCTCAGGATAGTCACAAAAAAGAAACAGGAAGAGAGGGGGTGGAGGAAAAGAGAAGAAAGGAAATAAGAAAGGGGGAAAAGGAAGGAAGGAAGCAAGCAAGCAAGCAAGCAAGCAAGGAAGGAAGGAAGGAAATGAGGGAGAGAGGGAGGGAAGGAGGAAGGAAGGAAGGAGAAAGAGAAAGAAAGAAAGGAAAGAGAGGGAGAGAGACAAAAAAAAAAAAAGAAAGAGATACTCCTTGTACAAGGAGGGGTCCCAGAGTTGGTGTTATCAGTATTTCCCTGGGGCCCACTGGAATATAGGGTCCCTTGTCTCCCTTAGTGCATGCTCCTGGTCTGATTGGTCAAGAGGTGGACATGCGCTGTTGAGAGTCTCCAGACTGGTTCCCCTATGAAAGGGGCTCCTGATTGGATGGAGGCACATGCCAGATGTCAGCTCTGAAAGGTATATGCATCTTACTGAGTTATTCTTCCCAGCATATTGGAACTGATCTTGGCCTCCACCTTAGACCTCTTAGGCCCAAGTTCTCCTCCGAATGAACATATACCAAAGATTTTTCCATTGTTCATCTCAAATTCAAATTTAACTGGATATTAAGTTTGGATAAGAATGTTGTTTTGTTGTAATGGGTTCATTTTTGCTTTCATTTTTATTTTTAAGTTTTGCAGTCCAATCTGCATGTACCAGACATCTTCCTGGAGCATGACTAAGGCTCTAGAAGCCCCTTCCTCAAGCTGCTTCCCATGGGTTGAAACACAAGGCGCATGCTCTAAGCAGGAGGAAAGAAGGTGAATTCAGAAGCACATAGTCAAAGGGCCTTTGTATGGGATTGCCAGAGCCAGAGCTCTCCCTCACTCACACAGCTACCATATACAAGAGCACCAGCTAGGTGCTCAGAGTGACCAGAGAGGTCACCTGTCTGTTCTCAGCCAAGAGATCAGATCATCCAGCATCTCCCAGAAATCTTTTTCCACTTTCTTTGGACTTGGTCTTGTCTTCTTGAAAAGGGCTCAGGTACATCTTTGACTTCCCAAGTTGGGTTCTGACTCTCTGGCCTTCTGGAGAGATCATGCTTGCATGTGTTCCCATTTCATCTTCACACACTGGGAGACAGCAAAATGTGTAGCTGGAGCCAACCCCACCTGTGCAAAGGAAGTTAGCCCTACTGCTCATGCACTATCCCAGACTGGAGGTGTGATCAGATAGAGTCCATATTGTCAAGCTCTGTGCACAGAGGTCTGAGAACCTGCATCAGAGGTGTGATTCTCAAAGTAGGCTCCATGGACCAAGAGCAGAAGCATCGTCAATCATTATTGGGGAGCTGACTAAAATGCATGTTCTCCAACTCCTCCCAAACCACCAAAGCATAACTCTCAGATGGCCTCTGTGGATGATTCTCACACTGGCCAACATTTGAAGACCACTGAAGTCCAGGAGAATATAGACATTGGAAGTGAAATGGGTCCAGCCCCAGTTCTAATGCAAGTACTAACACCTGCATTCAGGAAGTGACAGTGTCTATCTGACATGTAGTACTGTGATAAGACTAAATGAAATGACATACATGGGCTGCCTAGAAACCCCTTGACAGAAGCTCAGTGCATGCGGGGACCAGCCATGCAACTTCTTGGGATGGAAGGATGTCCTGGGAGACTGGTTACAGAGTATATCAAGAAGAGAAACTCACTCTTTTAGCAACACACCTTCTGTCTGCTTTTGTTCCCTCAAAATAACTCAGCAAGGACCACAGGGTACTCACTTCAAACTTCATATGTAGAGACTGCTGACAGCTTGAAGGGATTTACCTGAGACCCTACAAGTCTGTGGTACAGCAGGCTCAGCCTAGCTGTCTGACCCTCACAAAGGACCCTTTCTCTGAACCTGTTTGTCATACCTTGGCTAGCAGTCAAGGATGTCATACCCATCCATCCGAGTATAGCAGGGTGACTGGTTAACAACTATTAGTTGGGCCTTTCAAAATAGTTTGGCTAGTGAGTGTTCCCAACCAAAGGAAATGTTAATGTCTCATGTAATGGATATGCCAATAACCTGATCTAATCTCATCTAATTATTACTCATTATATATAGCTATTGAAATGTCACACTTTACATAAGTATGTACAATTAGAACATATATTCATAAACGTGTAAATATTATGTGTTAAGCAAAACATAAATTATCAAAAAAACCTCTTAAACATACAAATATATATTTACCAATGTTTAAGAATAATTCACTGAAATCTCACAATCTAGCTGGGCACTGCTAGCTCATGCCTGTAAATGTCACTACACAGGAGACTGATATCTGAGGTTTATGACTTGAGGCTAGAAAGTCCATGAGACTCTTATCTCCAATTAATCACCAAAAAGCAGAAGTGGAGTTGTAGCTAAAGTGGCCTTGAGCACAAAAACTCAAAGGTAGTGCTCAGTTCCTCAGTTCAAGCCCCCAAACCAGCACAGAGAGAGAGAGAGAGAGAGAGAGAGAGAGAGAGAGAGAGAGAGAGAGAGAGAGAGAGAGAGAGAGAGAGAGAGAGAGAGAGAGAGAGAGAGATCCTACCATCTTAAAAAGGAATTGTTAGAATCTGGATCCTCATTCACATGAAGAAATTAGACAAGGACCAGCTTCATGGTTCTATGACCTCAGAGCCACTATTAGATTGAATGCTCTCTTTATTTTTCTTTGCCAGTACGGGGGCTTGAACTCACCACCTCCTACTCTTATTTGGCATTTTTGCTCCAAGTTGGTGTTCTACCACTTGAGCCATACCTCCATTCATGGCTTTTTGCTGGATAATCGGAGATAAGTCTGGATGTTTTGTCTGCCTGGGCTAACTTTGAACCTCATTGCTCAGATCTCAATATCTAGCTAGGATTACAAGTATAAGCCACCAACACTCAGTTCTCTTAAAATTGTTTTGGAAAGTGGCTCCACATTTTCATCATTCCCTGGGTCCCATGCATCACAGTCCCATGAGAGGCATGACCAGGGGTGGCCCAGGATGTGACTTAGAGGAGGGGGAGGTGACTGCCTCCTGGTGTGCCAGTTACCTAGGTGGCACAGGTGCTGGGTGGAGATTTAGCCAAGAGGAGGGAGGAGTCTGTCTTGCCTTCCCAAAGGCTTTATCACCATTTAAACAAGTTCAGGTACCAGGCAGCATGTGTACCACCTACCTATGTGGTGACATGATGTAGCCATAAATTATGAAAGAAAGGAAATCTGTGCTATAAACTAACTCCCTTCTTCACTTCTCCAGAGTGGATCTCAAACAGCCCACTGTCATCCTTCCCATGAAACTCACTGCCTCACAAGAGTAAGCTAACTTAGGTCTCCTAACAAGTATGTCACATGAGTACACATGGACAAGTAAGTGTCAAGGCTGAGGTCAGAGTGTATCATGAAATGAATGTCCAGGGGAATTTGAAAGTCAACTGGAAGCTGGGGCAGATGCTGGGCACCCAATCACCTCATATACCACAGTCAGTCAAGTTTAATTCTGCTGAGTTCTATCTAAACTTACATTCTGAAAACCATTTGAAAAAAAAAAACCATAAAAGAGACTGCATCTGGAGACAACATGAGACTGGAGGATGGACAACATTAAAATAAATTCCAACCAAGTGTCTATCCTGGTAAATGAACAGAGACGACAGCTGGGCAGGAAGAAAAGGGCCCCCAGTGGACACAAGCTTATTAGTGAGAAGCAGGGGTAAGGTGGGGGAGTCACATGAAAAGCTGATGACATCAAGTGAGGATCAAGAGGACCATTCATGAAGGAAATGTTCCTCTCAGGTTCCCACATCCAGAGAGGACTGAACAACTGCATCTCCCAGGTACCAAGGAGGAGACAAAAAGGGAGAAGATAGTGCTGGAGGGCAATGGTTTAAATCTAGGAATCATAACTAAGAAATATTGCAGTCACATACTGTCCTGTGTGAATTTTTATTTCACACATTTAAAGTAATAATCGCATCTTTCAGAGAAAATCGTGATGTGGGTAACTGAACCCCAAAAACAACAAATGTAGAAAAGACAAATATCACTGAAAAAGACAGTGGTCAGGAAAACACAATTCAAGAAATGTATGGTCATTGAACCTAAAAGTACAAGAGAGAAAATCAATTTTTTTCCTGCATTATAGCTGCCTTTTTCCCCAGTTTATTAGGAGTTTGACTGAGGCACACACTAATTATAACTTTAGAATTAAGTCCCATTAGACAACCATGTTTAAGATTTTTCTTCTCTATGGTAGTATCTCTGACACCAGTTGAAAATCAAAGTTTAAACTAGAATTCTGAGGCATCAGAAATCAAGATATAGAATGAGGTCACAGAACTTGTTCCATGGACTATTTCATTACATTGGCAGTCTCATGACCCAGTCACACTGACCATCTGAACTTAATCAAATAGGGAAGTAGGGGCAGCTATTGCTCTGCTCTGCTCTAGCAAGGGAGAGTTCAGGAAAACCTTCAGGGAGGGCTCCAGACCCTCTGAGGACAATAAAGTTGAATTACATTTGGCCTAAAGGTTTCTCTGTATACAGTGAACTGTACTTGGCATATAAACAAACTGTTACATACTCTTGCAACAAGTAGCTGATTCTCAGCCAATCAGAAGCAGCCAACTGTTCAAATCTTCCAATGAGACAGATTCAAGCTGGAACAAATCAGCTATCCTGTACACATCACTTACATTTTCTATTCCTCACTTCCTTTCCTCTGACAATAAATATAACCTGCCCTGTGAACCAGTGTTCAACTGGACTGTTACCTGTAAGGTCCACTCCTAGATGGCAAGCAGACTCCACCCTCCTCACAGCAAAGTCTCCACCCAGTACCTGCATTACCTAGGCAACCGACACACCTGGAAGAGGTCACATCTGCATCTGCTGAGGTCACCTCTGAATTCAATGTGGCCATACCTGTCCCCACCCCTACCCTAGATAAGGCCTACCTCAGGGCTAGATGCCCTCTTTCCCAGGTCTTTCCCAGCCACGTGGAGGGCCAATATGGCCTGGTGCCAGCGGGCCGATGAATAAACCTACCCCTTACCTGAATACCACGTGCGTGGTGTACTTCTTACTTGGCAACCTCTTTTTAAAAACCTAACATTACCCAGTTCTAGAATCACAATTAAAACCAATTAAAATCTACAACCCTAGACAGGTCATCCTTTTCTCTTTCAACAACAGTAGCATCCCATACTTCTGAGGCAGGCAAATCATTCTTGTACTGTTCCATTTAGGACTCATAAAGGGAAAAATCTTACAAACCTATAAGGAAGGTAGACTGTCTTGGAAAGACATTCTTGATGGCTGATATCCAAGGCCCTCACCATTCCCATCCCAGAACCTAGGAAATGACATCCTAGGAAAGACATGTACCTCATATGCATTTAGAGCCTGCAGGGTTGGATAAAGAGAGAAGATTACTTTTGAATTATGTTATTTTTCTGTCCTATGATATAAACTAACAGCATGAAGCAGTGGCTCCTGAAATAACTCATTCAGAGACAAAGTTGAGTTGCTTCCTTAGCTATTGAGTTTTTAACATTATTATTAAATGATTGTTCTTGTGATAAAAATATATAAACATAGAAGAAAAATGAGTTTCAAGAATGATGGATTACCGGGCACCAGTAGCTCACATCTGATTAGCTACTCAGGAAGCTGAGGTCTGAGGATCGTGATTCAAAGCCAGCTCAAACAAGCAAGTCCATGAGACTCTTTATCTCCAATTAACCACCAGAAAACCGGAAGTGGTGCTGTGGCTGAAGGCCAGCGCCCAAGCCCAGAGTTCAAGCCCCATGACCAACAACAACAACAACAAAAAAGACTGATGGATTAAGAAAATGAGAATAATCCTGGAAAGAGAACAAGTTGCAGCACTTTAGAATCAGGGCTGCTAGTACATATAACCTATTTCGCTTACCCTATATAAAAAAAAGCAAACATTCTTTATGAGTTGAGTTGCTGATGACTTTGAGTGAAGCTCTCTGGACCATATAATTCAGAAAGAAAGAATTTTTTTCTGTGTTTCAAAACAAAAACAAAACAAAACAAATTACCTGCAGCCAGGCTCTGGCGGCTCACATCTGTAATCCTAGCCACTCAGGAGACTGAAATCTGAGGATCAAGGTTTCAAGCCAACCTGAGCAGTGAAGTATGAGTCTCTTATTTCCAATTAACCAGCAAAAAGCTGGAAGTAGAGATGTAGCTTTAGTGGTAGTGCACCAACCTTGAGCCAAAAAATCCAAAAAGAGCACAAGGCCCTGAATTCAAGTCCTACTCCAGCACAAACCTGTTTTTAACAGGCCTATGTAAAAACAGAAACCCTGAGCACATCCAACAATAAGTTCCTGTCCCCTGCCTGATTCCTAAAAGCCCCTGGGCATTCCTGGTCTGCTTTTTGTTTCTGTAACTTTGCTCTAAGGACTTCATAGAATGGAACTGTGTGGTGGTCGTGAGCCTGGGCACTGTTCCTGAGCTCTTTTGCTCAAGATGAGCTACTTCGAACCACAGCTCCACTTCTGGCTTTTGAGTGGGTAATTGGAAATAAGAGTCTACAGGGGCTGGGCACCAGTGGCTCATGCCTGTAATCTTAGGTACTCAGGAGGCTGAGATCTAAGGATCAATCATGGTTCAAAGCCAGTCCAAGCAGGAAAAGCCATGAAACTCTTATCTCGAATAAACCATTGGAAAACTGGAAGTGGCACTGTGGCTTAAGCGGTAGAGCACTCGCCTTTAGCTGAAGAGCTGAGAGACAGTGCCCAAGCCCAGAGTTCAAGCCCCACGACCGACCCAAAAAAAAAGTCTCCAGGGGACTTGTTGGCTTCAAACTTAATATATATTTCTTTATTGACAAGATATTACACAGAGGGGTTACAATTACATGAGTAAGGTAATGAGTACATTTCTTGTCAAGCATTCAAGCATTGTTACCCCTCCTTTGTTTTTTCCCTCCCATTCCTTTCCTCCTTCCCTCCCCACCTTCCTAACTCCTCCCTCACCAACAAAGTTGTAAAGTTTGTTTGCAGCACAGTGTGTACATCTCATTGTTACAATGGGTCAACCTGTATCCTTGTTTCAGCATCTTGTTATTTCTCTTCCATTCCCCAAATTAGAAAAATGTATATATAAGATGCAGAGCACCAGAATCAAACAAAGTGAAAACAGGGGTTAAACCATGGGGGAAGAACATACAAGAGAAACAAAAATATCACATACTATAAGTACATTAAAAACAACAGCAAGAAAGATAAAACCTCTTGTGTCCCTATCTTGGGGTTCATTTCACATAGCATTATCTTATATGGTCATATGTACATAGCTTTTGACTTCTGCTTGTCCTAGATGTATACTAGTTATTACAAATAAGAGAAACCATGGGACCTATGTTTTGGGGGCCTGGCTTACTTCACTTAATATAATTTTTTCCAAGTCTTTCCATTTCCTAACAAATGGGGCAGTGTCATTCTTTGTGATGGAGGCATAGAATTCTTTTTTTTTTTTTCTGCTACAGCAATATTTATTGTGGAATCAACACTTTTTACTCCCAAATTCAGGGTACACACTAACAATTTAAAATTAAGATTAAAATTCAGCTGGGCTCCTGTGGCTCACACCTGTAATCCTAACTATTCAGGAGGCTGCGATCTGAGGATCTTGGTTCACAGCCAGTCTGGTGAGAATTGTTCTCTCAACTGTTATCTCCAATTAACCAACATAAAACCAGAAGGGTTTTATGTTTCAAGTAATAGAATGCCAGTCATGAGTGAAAACCCAGTGGAGGTATAGAATTCTATTGTGTATATATACCACATTTTTTTTGATCCATTCATCGACTGCGGGGCATCTGGATTGGTTCCATATCTTAGCTATGGAGAATAATGCTGCAATAAACATAGTTGTGCTGGTAGCTTTAGTATGGCCTTGTTTGTGATCATTTGGGCAAATACCCAAAAGTAGGATTGCTGAGTTATAGGGGAGCTCTATATGTAGTCTTTTGAGGAACCTCTATATTGCTCTCCAAAGTAGTTGAACAAGTATAGACTCCCACCAACAATGCAGTAGGGTTCCCTTCTGTCCACATCCCCTCCAGCATCTGTTGTTGTTAGAGTTCTTGATTATATCCATTCTAACTGAAGTGAGATGGAATCTAAATGTTGTTTTGATATGCATTTTTTATGGCCAGAGAAGTTGAGTATTCCTTCATGTGTCTATTGGCCATTCTCACTTCCTCTTCAGAGAAGTCTCTGTTTAAGTATTTAGCCCACTCATTAATTGGGCGGTAGTTTCTTTGATGATTTGTTGTTAGGGTAGTTAATTTTTGGTTCTAAATATATTTCATATATGAGGTCCTTGTCTGTTGTATGGCTAGTGAAGATCCTCTCCCAATCCATATTGATCTTGTTAGCTATGTCCTTTGCCATGTAGAAGCTCTGCAGTTTCATGCAATCTCATTTGTCCAAACTTTTTTTTATTTATTGTGTTTCTGGGTCTTTAGTAAGAAAATTTCAGTCCGTGCCAAGGAGCCCTAGAGTTTCTCCTATTCCTTCCTGTAATGTTTTTAGGGTGTCTGCTTTGACTTCAAGATCTTTGACCCATTTGTAGTTGATTCTGGTACAGAGTGATATATAAGGATTTAGCTTTAGTTTTCTACAGGTGTTTAAACAATTTTGCCAATACCATTTACTGATGAGGCTGCCTTTCTTCCATTCTATTTTTTTAGCTCACTTATCGAAGATTAGATGGCTATAGGGCTGTGGGTTCATTTCTGGGTCTTCAGTTCTATTCCATTGGTCCTTAGGTCTGTTCTTGTGCCAGTAACAAGCTGTTTTGATTCCTATGGCTTTGTAGTAGAGTTTGGCATTTGGTATTGATATTCCTCCAGCACTGTTCTTTCTGCTAAGGATTGTTTTTGCTATTTGGGGTCTTTTATTGTTCCATATGAATTTTTGTGTTGCTTCATCTATTTCCTTGAAGAATGAGGTTGGAATATTGATAGGTATTACACTGAATTTTTAGATAGCCTTTGGCAGTATTGCCATTTTCACAATGTTAATCCTCCCAATCCAGGGGCATAGGAGGTTTTTCTACTTGCTTAGTTTTGCTTTAATTTCCTTTTCCAGGTTTTTAAATTTTTCATCATAGAGGTCCTTCACTTGTTTAGTTAACTCCTAGGTATTTTATTTTTTGTGGGGCCTAGCTCTTCTTCTTATTGGCATACAAAAAAGCCATTGATTTTTGAGAGTTAATTTTATACCCTGCTACTTTGCCAAAGTTTTGAATCAGCTCAAGTAATTCGGGAGTGGAGTCTGTGGGATTCTTTAAAAACAAGATCGTGTCATCTGCAAAGAGGGAGACTTTTACTTCATCTTTCCCTATTTGGATCCCCTTTATGTTTGCATCTTGTCTTATTGCTGTAGCTAGGCATTCTAATACTAAATGGAAGAGAAGCGGAGAGAGTGGACATCCTTGTCTCATTCCTGAATTTAGGAAATGGCTTTAGTTTTTCACCATTAAGTATAACGCTGGCTGTAGGTTTGTCATATACAGCCTTTATTGTATGAGGAATGTTCCATGGATTCCTGATTTTTCTAGAGCCTTCATCATAAAGGGGTGTTGGATCTTGTCAAATGCTTTTTCTGCATCTATTGAGATAACCATGTGGTTCTTATCCTTGCTCTTGTTGATGTGATGAATTATATTGATTTGCATATATTAAACCAGCTTTGCATCCCTGAAATGAATCCTGATTGAGCATAGTGTATGATTTTTTGTTGTTGTTGTTGAAGCCAATTGGTGAAATTTTTGTTGAGAAGTTTTGCATCAATGTTCATCAAATAAATGGGTCTATAGTTGTCCTTTTTTGATGAGTCCCTGCCTGTTTTGGGGATGAGGGTTATGATACCTTCATAGAAAGAGTTTGGTAGATAACTTTCATTTTCAATTTCATTGAAGAGTTGGAGGAGTAGTGGTATGAGTTCTGCTTTGAAGGCCTTGTAGAATTCATCCAGTCCTGGGCTTTTCTTATGTGGGAGAGTTCTTATTGCTGTTTCTATTTCGATGCTTGATATGGGCCTGTTAAGTTGATTTAAGGTTTAGTTTGGGCATGTCAATATTTGCTAGAAATTCGTCCATTTCTTCCAGATTCTCAATTAGAGGATAAAGTTTTGAGAAGTATTCCCTTACAATGTTCTGAATCTTGATTGTTTCTGTGGTGATGTTTACATTCTTATCTTTGAGTGTGGGTATGTTCTCTTTGTTTTCTGATAAGATTTTCTAACGGTCTGTCAATTTTGTTAATTTTTTCAAAGAACTAACTCTTTGTTTTGTTCTTTCTATGGTTTTTTGGACTCTAATTCATTTAATCTGATTTAATTTTAATTATTTGTTTCTGTCTATTGGATTGGGGTTTAGATTGTTGCTCCTTTTAAAAGAGCTTCAGGTGCCTCATTTAATTGTTGGTTTCAAATCTCTCCAATTTGTTGATGTAGGAACTCAGCTATAAACTTGCCTCTGGGTACTGCCTTTGCTGTGTTCCAGAATAGCTGGTAATTTGTGTGTTCATTTTTGTTAAATATCATGACCCACTGGTGGTTCAACGGTCTGTTGTTCAGCCTCATTGTGTTACATGATTTTCTTTGGTGGTTTTTGGTGTTGAATTCTAATTTTATTCGAATGTGGTCTGAGAAAATGCAGGGAATAATTTCAAAAATGTCTGAATTGGGATAAATTTCCTTTGTGACCTAAAATGTGGTCTATTTTGGAGAATTTTCCATGTGCTGCTGAGAAGAACATGTAATCTGATGCTGCTGGGTGAAATATTCAATAGATGTCTGTTAAGTCTAGTTGATCTATGCAGTTGTTTAGATACAAGGTTTCTCTGTTGAGTTTTTGCTGGGTTTATCTATCCAGTGGGGATAGTGGTGTGTTAAAGTCCCCAACAATTATTGTCTTTGGATCTAGATGAGATTTTAGGGAAAGTAGTGTTTCTTGGATAAATTTGGGAACTCCGTTATTTGGTAAATAGATATTTAGAACTATAATATCCTTCTGAAGGAAAGATCCCTTAATTAGTATGTAAGACCTTCTTTATTTCTTCTAGTTAATTTTAATTTGAAGTCTATTTTATCTAATATTAGGATTGCAACTGCCACCTGTTTATGGGGGCCATTTGCTTGGTAGATTTTATTCCAGCCTTTCACTTTCAGAATATGTTTGTTTTTATGAGCAAGGTGTGTCTTCTGAAGGCAGCAGATAGACGGATCTTTTGTTTGATCCAACTATACAATCTATGTCGCTTAATTGGAGAGATAAGTGCATTAATATTGAGAGTTAGGACTGAGAGGTGTTTGGTAGTTCCTGCCATGTTATCCACCTTCTTGGGGACTGGAAGAACTGCCTGGGTTCTTCCTATGATTTGGATTCTCTGTTTGGGGGCTGTTTCTTGGCCTTTATCATGTTCTTGTTGGTTTTCTATGTGTGGTTTGGTGGATATATATTATTTCAATTTTTCTTTGATGTGGAAGCTTTTTATTTGTCCTTCTGTTATGAAGGAGAGTACAGTATTCTTGGTTGATAGTTGTTTGTCTGTAGGGTGTGGCATACATCATTCCAGGCTCTTCTTGCTTTCATGGTCTCTGCTGAGAAATCTGAAGTCATTCTGATTGGTTTCCCTTGATAGGTAAATGATCTTTTTTCCCTGACCACTTTAAGGATTTTTTCCGTGGTCAATATTGATCCTGTGCAGATTACAATGTGATGGTGGGATGTCCTTTTCTGGTCTGGTCTATTTGGGGTTCTAAAGGCTTCTTGTATCTGAATGGGCCTCTCTTTTTGCATGTTTGGGAAGTTCTCTACTAGCATCCTGTTAAATAAATTTCCTAGACCTTTCACGTCTGTGTCTAGCACCCCCCCCTTTACACCCATTAGCCTTAAATTAGGCCTTCTGGTGGTGTCTTATAAATGTTGAATAGATCTATCATATTCTTGGATTTGTCTTGAATACTTGTCTGTTCTTTATAATGTCTAGGCTGTCTTCAATCTCAGAGATTCAATCCTTTGCATGGTCTAACCTACTAAGACTTTCTACTTTGTTTTACGTTTCCTTCCCTTCTAATTGGTCAGATTTGATGCCTTCAAATTCTTTGTTGGAACTTTGTTGTAGATCTTGTATGGACTTCTTTACCTCTTTAATTTGGTTTTCAGTGTTCATTCTCAAATCCTTTAGTTGATTGGTTATAGTTTCATTGGACTCTCTTTCCTTCTGTTGAGCTTCATTCAGTATTCCCTTTGTGGCCTCCATGGATTCCTCCAGCTTTCTGTTTGTGGATTCCATGGATGCCTCTATTAAGCTTTGTTTATTCTCATCCTGCTCACGCAATTCCTCTATTAATCTTTGATTAGCCCCTCAAGCTCACCAAATTCATGTATTAATCTTTGGTTAACTTCATCACACTTACCCATTTCTCTATTATGCTCACACAGTCCTTTGCAGGCTTTCAGTCTTTTCATTCACCATGTTTACCAGTAATGTTTGTAGAGCATTTTGGGAACTCTCCTATGGATTATTCATTAACTGTTCTGTCACCTGATTATCATGAGTAGGAGGTGCAACGCCTGTACTTGCCATTTTTCTTGTTTCTCCAGCTTGTTCTGCCCATTTGAGTATGAAAGCAAAATCTAAAATAAAAATGACAAAAAAATAGAAAACTTTTTTTTTTTTTTTTGCCTGTCGTGGAGGTTGAACTCTGGGCCTGGGCACTGTCTCTCAGCTAGCACTCCACCACTTAAGCCACAGCACCACTTTCAGTTTTCTGAGTGGTTTATTGGAGAAAAGAGTCTCACGGATGTTCCTGCCTAGGCTGGCTTTGAACGATGATCCTCAGATCTCAGCCTCCTTAGTAGTTAGGATTACAGGCATGAGCCACTAGTGACCAGCAGAAAACAATTTTTAATTTAAAAAAATAGGTAGGAAAAAAGATTTCTTCTATTTTTTTTCATGGGCGGTGGTGGTAGCATCTTATGTTTCCCCTGTGTCCATAAACAGTCTCTTGGTGGAGTCTCTGTTTGCTTGTGGTGTTTGATTTTCCTGTGGCTTGTTTTCTTAAATCAGTTTGTTTGAGCAGGCAGAATGAAATTTTGCCTTACCAGGGACTTTATGACCCTCTTCCCAGACTAATTCAGTGGGAGGGTGATCTGATTTGAGTATCACAAAAGAGGGAGATGGACTGTTTTCTTTAGCTTGGAGTTGCTGTGAGGGGGCTAGGTTGTGGGTAGGGTTGAGTCCTGTCAGCAGTCAGTTGCTTTTCTCTGAGGGGCTAGCTCCTGAGACACTCATACAGCCCAGCCTGGAGCCATTCTCAGGATTTATGTGAACTGAGTTTCCAATTATTTTTTTTTAACCTCCTGCAGCTGGAGTTGCTGCCTGTGCTACACAGTTGTGGGGCAGCCTCTAGCTCTGTTTACCCAGTGAAGAAAATCACCCCATACTGGGCAGAGTTTTTCTGCCTAGGAATACCAAAATCCTTGGATGCTTGAGTCCTTACACAAAGTGGTATATCCTCCTGTATATTCCAAGTCATGTCTAGGTTACTTATAATTTAAATGTGATGTCATTCATTGTTACCCTGTATTGTTTAGGAAATAATGACAGGAAAAAGTTTGTACATGTTCAGTACAGATGCACTTTCCCATATTTTTATTAGTATGCATTAATTGTACATATGGTAGGTTCATTGTGACATTTTCATAATGCATTGTACTTTGATCATATTCATCTCCTCTACTACTCTGTCTTGTCCCTTCCTCCCATCCTCATTTTATCTTTTGTAAAATTTAAAAAAATGTGTTTCACTATGATATTTTCACATGTGCATTTTTTTGTTGGTTGTGGGGCTTGAACTCTGGGCCTGGGCACTGTCCCTGAGCTCTTCAGTGCAAGGCTAATGCTCTACCACTTGAGCCACAACATCACTTCTGGCTTTCTGGTAGTTAATTGGAGATAAGAGTCTTATGAACTTTCCTTCCCAGGTGGCTTTGAACCACAATTCTCAGATCTCAGCCTCCTGAGTAGCTAAGATTATAGGTGTGAGCCACCAGTGCCTGGCCTAGGACTTTTTTTCTTAGGTTGTCTTTGAACCTCAAATCCTTAGACTGAAACCTCCTGAATAGCTAGGATTACAAGTGTGAGCCACCAGCACCTGTGGTTTTTATGGTATTATGAAAATTGCAATTCACTGATGTATATGGATTCAAGCTCCCACAGATACTTCACACATGTGGCCATGTAGTTACAGCACTGAGATTTGAGATAAACAGGATGTAGGAAAAACTAAGTGACAGTGGGACATAGGGAAGGAAGAGATGATGGGGGAGAGGTCCTGGAACACTGAGTACTAGTACCAGCTGAGGGGGAGGAAAGGTCATGTGACACAATATCAGCACAAGCCCTAGTAGGATGGGAGGTCTGGAACATTTAGTATCAGTACCAGCCCCAAATGGAGGAAAGGTCCCAGAGCACCTAGCATCAATACTAGTCCAAGAATTATGGAAGGTTCTGGAGTATTTAGCATTAGTACCATGTGGAGGGAAGTTTCCAGAGCACTTCATGTCAGTACCAGCCCCACAGGATAGAAGGCTCTAGAGCACATAGTGTCAGTACCAGGCCCACATATATAAAAGCCTGGAGTACTTAGTATCAGTACCAATCCCTGTATGAAAAGCTCTGGAGTACTTATTGGTACCATTTCCAGTGGAAGGGAAAGTCCTAGGGCACTTAGTACTTGCCCCACAGAGATAAAAGTCTCTGAAGCACATAGTGTCAATACCAGCCCCAGGAGGCACACAGGAGAGCCTTCACAATGAATAAGGACTTCTGTAAGAACATGAACTTTTAGCATAAGCAAAAGCTCACCTAATGTGTGGAACCTGAGTCATATATCTATTTGCAAAATCTCTCTCTCTCTCTCTCTCTCTCTCTCTCTCTCTCTCTCTCTCTCTCTCTCTCTCTCTCTCTCTCTCTCTCTCTCTCTCTCTCTCTCTCTCTCTTTCTGGCCTTACATGAAACTCAGGAATGACATGGAAGCTTCATGAAACACAAATGTTGTCTAGGGACTCCCAAGTGAAAGCTGATCCTTTCACTTCCCCACCCTCCCTTCCCCACCCCTCCCTTCCTCTCTCCTCTCCTCTCTTCTCCTCCTCCTTCTTCTCTTCCCTTTTCCCCTCTTCCCCTCTCCTCTCCCCTCCTCTCCTCTCTCCCCTCCCTTCTCCTCCTCTTTCTCCTCTCCTTCCTCCCTTCTCCTCCCCTTTGTCCTCTCCTCCCCTCCCCTTATCTTCCCTCTCCTCTCCTCCCCTCCCCTTTCTCCTTTCCTCCCTCCCTTCTCCTTTCCTTTCTCCTCTCCTCTCCTCCTCCTCTCCCCTCCCTTTTCCTCTTTTCCTCCCTTTTCTCTGCTTCTTCCCTCCCTTCTCCTTCCCTTTCTCTCCTCCCCTCCCCTTCCTTCTCCTCCCCTTTCTCTCCTCCCCTCCCCTTCCTTCTCCTCCCCTTTCTCCTCTCCTCCCCTCCCTTCCCTTCTCCTTTTCTCCCTTCCCTTCTCATCTCCCTTCTTTTCTCAACCTCTTTCTCCTCTCCTCCCCTCTCCTCTCTTCCCCTTCCCTCCATTCTCCTCCCCTTTCTTCTCTCCTCCCCTTTCTCCTCTTCTTTCCTCTCCTCTCCTTCTTCTCCCCTCCTTTCTCCTCCCCTCTCTCCTCTTTCCCTCTCTTCTTCTCTCTCTCCTCTCCTTCCCTCTCCTCTTCTCTATTTCTCTTCCCCTCTCCTTCCCTCTCTCCTCTCCTTCCCTTTCCTCCCCTTCTCTTCTCCTCCTATCCCCATCTCTTCTCCTCTCCCCTCCCTTCTCCTCTCCTTCTCCTTTCTTCTCTTCCCCTCCCTCTTTACTTTCTTTTTCTTCCTTCCTCCTTCCTTTCTTTCCTTCCTTCCTTGCAACTGCACGTGAAGTAGGCTTGTGTCACAGCTGATGAGCGCTGCTTTGGTGAATCCTTTGCTTTTATAACAAACTGTAAGAAAGTGTATATGAAAGTACCAACCTGGTTCATGCCTGTAATCCTAGCTACTCAGGAGGCTGAGATGTAAAGATTGTGGTCCAAAGCCAGCTTGGGCAGGAAAGTCTGTGAGACTTGTAGCCCCAATTAGCCACCAAAAAATCCAAAGTGGAAGTGTGGCTCAGATGGTAGAGTACAAGCTTTGAGTGAAAAGGCTAAGGGATAGCAACCAAGCCCTGCATTCAAGCCCCAGTACCAGCACAGAAAGAGAAAAAGGAAAGAAGGAAGGAAGAAAGGAAGATAAAATGAGGATGGGAGGAAAGGGGACAAGACAGAGTAGTAGAGGAGATGAATATGATCAAAGTACAATGCGTTATGAAAATGTCACAATGAACCTACCATATGTACAATTAATGCATACAATAAAAACATGGGAAAGTGCATCTGTACTGAACATGTACAAACTTTTTCCTGTCATTATTTCCTAAACAATACAGGGCAACAATGAATGACATCACATTTAAATTATAAGTAACCTAGACATGATTTGGAATATACAGGAGGATATACCACTTTGTGTAAGGACTCAAGCATCCAAGGATTTTGGTATTCATTGAGATAGGGGGAGGGGTCTAGGAACAAATCCCTCAGAAAATACCAAGGGAGCACTCACTGTAGTTTAAACAATAGGCATCCATCCAGCAAACTAGAAGAGCTGTTGTTGGCTTAAACATAGCAGTCCCTGGTACCGTAGGTTCTAGCCACCAGGATTCTCATGATTCTGAAATTCCATTTTAGGACCCTATGCTCTCAGGATCTGTATGCTGGTGGCCATCCTAGGACAAGGACCTTCCTATCCAGGTGAGGACCCTGCACTCACACTGAAACAGCAACTCACATCTGGATCAAATTTGTTTTGATCTTTTTTTTTTTCCCTGCCACTTGAGGAGGTGGACCCTGCACTCACACTGAAACAGCAACTCACATCTGGATCAAATTTGTTTTGATCTTTTTTTTTCCCCTGCCACTTGAGCCACAGCACCACTTGCAGCTTTTTTCTTTTTGCTTATGTGGTGCTGAGGAATCAAACCCAGGGCCTCATGCAATGTAAGGCAAGCGCTCTACCACTGAGCCACCTTCCCAGCTCCAAATTTGTTTTGATCTTATCCAATGACTGTGGAATCAAAAAGAGTGGACTTGTGTGCTCCAGGCTTGTGATTGATATGTCCTGTGACTCAGGTCCTTACCTCACCACCATCTGCTGCTCCCTATTCCTACTAGAGCCTTCCTGCTGAGAAGAGATCTGAAAGATCCTTGACACTAAGTTGTGTGAACAGAAGTTTGTACACTCTCAATATGGAAACTTCAGCAAGAGTATGGCAAACCAGAACTTAGTGGGTGTCTTCTGTGTACCCTTAGGAGTGGCTTTCCACTGATTGTATAATTAAAAGTCTGCCTTCGTCTTCTAAAGCTCCATTTCTCTGACCCACAATGGTTCTATTGATACCAAACAACATTGCCTTTTTTCTGACCATTGTTTTTCTCTATTTGCCACGAAGTCAGCTGAAGATATCAACCTAAGGGAGCCTTGCACATATATGGCAAAGGAGGGGACACAAGAACTGAAGCTGAATGACAAAAGCATAATGCTGAGGACAAATTCAAAGGGAAATGAGGAGTTGCTATGCTAGTGGCATGGGAGTGTTGATCTTTTATTGTCTCCACAATAACTGATAAGGAGACAGAAGTGGGAGGGGGAAGAAGCTCTTTGGCTATCAGTTTGAAGGCTTGATTTGCAGTCTAAATGCAAGCTGGTTCTACCCAGACCTGACAGGGCTTAGGCTGCATATGATTAGACAGGAAACCATGGAAGGGTTCTTACCTCTCCTTGGTTATGGGTGTTCCCTACTATAATCTGGGACATAACCAACATTTGTCCTTTCTGGATGAAACACTAAAAGTCTTGGTATTTCAATAATATAATCTGTGAAATGGGAACAATGTCATTGTAGCTATTCCCTAACCTCTGCAGCCTTTCTTTGATTAAAATGTCCCCAAATCTTCCACATACTGATGGCTTATGCCTATAATCCTAGCTACTTAGGAGACTGAGATCTGAGGATGATGATTCAAAGCCAGCCTAGGTTGGAAAGTCCATGAGAACTATTATACACACTTAGCCACCGAAAAAGCTGTAAGTGAAGCTATTGCTTAAGTGGTAGAGTGCTAGCCTTGAGTAACAAAAGGCTTGGGGACAGCACCCAGGCCTTGAGTTCAAGCCTCAGGAATGGCAATTTTTTAAAAAATGCACCTCAAAATTATTTGGGGGAATAGCCTGCCTCAGTTTCTGACAACAGTGCACCCTCCCCTGCAGGTCATCTATCCCACCTATCAGTCAAAGCCTGTCCCATACAGGGCCTGCATACCAACCAAGCTGAGCCTCTTACTATTTCTCCCATTTTTCACTCCTATGCACACAGGTTCCCAGGAATGGACACTGTGGACTGATCCATCTCACCTGGATTTTCTGGCTGTTCCTTAAATTATGTGAGCCCTTCTGCATCACTGAAATAAACTCACTTTTTGCTCAAAATTGGTTTTGTTGCTTGCAACCAAAGGACTCTAACTATACTGCCCTTGGTAATCAAACTGGCTACCTCAGAGATTGTGCTAAGGAAGGATCAAGATCATGGGTGAGAAAGCATTTTATCAACTACATAGCTCTGCAGGGATTTGGGCATCCCCTAGCTCTTACTGGGTGCACACTAGCTAACACAAAGACTGAACACTTGGGAATATCCATCACATTGAACTAATGGATCAATGGTCTAATGATCTAATGGAAGGCTGTTGTGCCCAGCAAGAGAGGAATGACCACATGCTACCATGGGGACTTAGGCGCCAAATTTTTCATTTGGTATTGAGATGTAGGTCTATAAGCAAGACTACAGGTATCATGGGCTAAACATATGGTACACAGATTAGGGAGGAAAAACTTTCCTACCCTGGGAAATCACCTAAGTATGCAAGAGAAAACATCACCTCAGACAGGAAGGAGCAGAACAGACTGGTGCTGTACTTACCTTCACTCAGATGGCCTTTAACCTGCTTTGCAGTTTGGATGCTGATCACTGAGCCTGCTGTTTTCTTGTTTTTCCTCTGTGGCTCTTTCCAGATATAATTTATGTGCCCAGAAAGCAAGGTTGGGTTTTGAAAGAAAGGGCTTATTGGTAGAATTCAGGGTGGGCATAGAGTCTGCTTAAACAGCTGAAATACTATATATACACAAGCATAGGTGGGTGTGGGTATGTATATGTGCACACACGTGAGTGTCAATCCTGGGGCTTGAACCTTGGTACTTGCTCAAGGCTAGCAGTCTACCACTTGAACAACATCTCCACTTCTGGCTTTTTGGTGGTTAACTGGAAGGTAAGTGTCTCATGGACCTTTTTGCCCAGGCTGGCTTTGAACTGCAATCCTCAAATCTCAGTTTCCTGAGTAGCTAGAATTAGAGATATGAGCCACTGGTGCTCCAATGTTATATTTTAACATAAAAAATTTTTAAATGTTTGTCCCCAAAGGGTAAACAAATGCAATAGTGGTACTCACTAGACACTATGCTGAAAATGAACTATGTAACTTGTGGGTGCGGGTGGGAGGAAAAACCTGGAAGAGAGCACAAGGGAAGGGGTGACACTGTCATATATATATATATATATATATACACTCATTGACTGACTTATGAAACTTTAACCACTCTGTTCATCACCTTTAAAATAAAATTGAAAGCATTTAAAAAAGAAAGAAGTGTTTGTCCTGAGGGTTTGGCTGTGTGGCACCAAAAGAAATTTTAATTCTTGAATAAAATCCTGCCCTGAGTAGACAGAAATGACTGTCCATCCTTGCCCATTAGAGAAAATAAGGCTTGCATTGATGAGGTATGCAGAGAAATCACCTCTGTCTGAGAAAGTCTGTCCAGTATGTACAGTCTCTCCATATGATGAAAATTCCCCATTGCAATTCCTGCTGACCACAAGAATAAAGCTAGAGAGAGACCTGTGCAGAACTGACTTTAACCAAAAGTAAGAACATGATCAGCACTGCAAAAGAATCAAGCAAAGTTGTCTGGACATTCCAAGAGAATGCTGGGACAACAGAGATGGTACAGAATGGTCCTCATGAAGGGCAAGAACCACATATTCTAAGGTTGTGTACAGGAAAAAGAGGCATATCAGCTGACAGGACAGTTGTGGTAAGGCTATGACAGCCACAAAAATAAGGCAAGGGCCTCAGTAAAGAAATTTGGGGTAAATCTGTTAAAACATAGTAGCTGCCAGTTGCCAGTGGCTCACACCTGTAATCCTAGCTACTCAGGAGGCTGAAATCTGAGGATCAAGTTCAAAGCCAGCCCAGGCAGGAAAAGTCTGTGAGATACTTATCTCCAATAAACCACTCAGAAAACTGGAAGTGGTGCTGTGGTTCAAGGGCTAGAGCACTAGCCTTGAGTGGAAGAGCTGAGGGACAGCACCCAGGCCCAGAGTTCAAGCCCCACTACCAACAACAACAACAACAACAAAAACATAGTAGCTAAGTTTGGGGCTCAAATCTGCACACATACCACAAACAATAAAGTAATGAACTGATTCATCCTTTTGGAGAACCCATCCATGAAGGATAGGGCACTTCAGAAATGTCTGGAGGCCATAAAGCTGGGATGCAGCTGGGGACACCAGGTGCGGATTCTGTGCAGAAAGCTCCCTAGTCCCCACTCTGCACTGTGTTGAGGGCCTGTGTGGGGTTCTTGGCAGCTCTATACTCCAGGGAATTCCTAAGAGTGTCCAAGTGAAATGTCCCTGCTCACAGACAGGCTTCCAGCTATGTTCACCAGAGACTTCCTCTCCTTGCAGGTCACTTTACCTGGGTGCTAATGACTTTGGGGACTTCAGAGAGCCATTCACCTTGGGTGCTGCTTACAGCAGCCAAAAGAATACAAACATTTACTTCCCAGTGTGCCTTCTGTTGCTTTAAGAAACCAGCCTTGGGGCTGGGAAGGTGGCTCAGTGGTAGAATGCTTGCCTTGCATGCATGAGGCCCTGGGTTCGATTCCTCAGCACCACATAAGCAAAAAAGAAAAAAGCCGGAAGTGGTGCTGTGGCTCAAGTGGTAGAGTGCTAGCCTTGAGCTGAAGAGCTGAGGGACAGCGCCCAGGCCCAGAGTTCAGGCCCCATGACCAGATCCCAGAAAAAAAAAAAGAAAGAAAGAAAAAAGAAACCAGCCTTTATTTTGCCAAGTAAGGGTCTGGAGAGGACTGCTGTACCTCTTTTCTCATAAACTGTCACAGAAAGAACTTCCTAAGCTTCAAGCTCTAAACACATCCTCCCTGAGAGCCAGCCCTAGGCAGAGAAAAGTAGTAACAGAAACAATGTCCTCCATTTCCCTCTTTACCCTCATGGCTAGCCCCAGCACCAACCAAAAGCAAGCCATATCACCATTTTCACCCAAACACAAAGATATGCTACACATTTTCTTTTTTTCTTTTTCTTTTATATTTCTGAAATCAGATAGGTAGGTAGGTGGGTAGGTAGGTAGGTAGATAGATAATAGATAGATAGATAGATAGATAGATAGATAGATAGATAGATAGATAGATAGATACATACATACATACATACATACATACATACATACACACATAATAGATGTACAGAGAGGTTACAGTTACATAAGTCAGGTAATTAGTACATTTCTATTTGAACAGTGTCACCTCTCCCTCATTTTCTCCAAGTTTTTCCCTCCCAACTCCCTTTCCCCTCAAGTTATATAGTTTATTTCCAACATAGTGTCTAGTGTGTATCACTGCTGAATTAGTTCACCATTTATCCCTCTGTTCTGTGCTTCCCAACTCAGATAAACTTACATACAAGACAAAGGGTACCAAAATAAAAAAAAAACTGTGACAAAAGGGAAAAAGCATGGAATAAATAAAAAGAACTTTAAATAATACAAAAAAAAACTTGTTTCCATTTCTTGGAGTTCATTTTGGTAAGCATCATTTTATATGATCATATGTGTATAGCTATTGAGCCCTTGTGATCCTCTCCTAAGACTATCTTCCTTTTGTCTCACTGTGTGAATGTTTAGAGTCCTATTTGATTTATCGTGTCCAAATATATTTTTTGTCTTTTACCATCCATTGAGTTTACTTGTAGATTTAGAGGCACATTCTAATTATTACAAATGAGGGAAACCATGTACCCTATGTTTCTTTAGGTCTGGCTTACTTTGCTTAATGTAATTTTTCCAAGTCTTTCCATTTCCTTTTGAAGGGAGCAATCTCATTCTTGCTGATGAAAGTATAGAATTCCATTGTGTGTATATATTTTTTATATTTTTTTTCTTGATTCATTCGTTTACTGATGAGAATCTGGGTTGATTCCATACCTTAGCTATGGTAAATAATGCCACAATGAATATGGTTGTGCTGGTGACTTCAGTTTGGTCTGATTTATGGTCATTTTGGATAAATGCCCAGGAATAGGATTGCTAGTCATAGGGAAGTTCTATGTTTAGTCTTTTTTTAAATTTTTCTTTATTGAGATTCAGTAATCACAAAAACTTCACAATATTGTGGGATAGTGAAACTTAGCTAAAGTCACAAACACATTTCAACCTTTGCAAGGTGAATTGTCATTATCATGGTCTATAAAGCTTGTGAACTCTATAAACTTTTATAATATACATTTAATCTTTTGAGGAACCTCCACACTGCTTTCTAGAGTACTTGAATAAGTTTACATTCCCACCAGCAATATAGTAGCGTTCCCTTTTGGCCACATCCCTGCCATCATCTGTTATTGTTAATTTTCTTGATAATGGCTATTCTAACTGAGGTGAGGTAGACTCTCAATGTTGTATTGATTTGCATTTCTTTTAGGGCCAGAAATGTCAAACATCTCTTCATGTATCTATTGGCCATTCTTATTTCTTCTTAGGCAAAATCTCCCTTTAAGTCTTATGCTCATTTATTAATTGAGTTGTCTCTTGGAGGATTTGTTTTTTTTTGTTTTGTTTTTGGGTCCGGTCATGGGGCCTGAACTCTGGGCCTGGGCGCTGTCCCTCAACTCTTCAGCTCAAGGCTAGTGCTCTACCACTTGAGCCACAGCACCACTTCCGGCTTTTTTCTTTTTGCTTATGTGGTGCTGAGGAATCGAACCCAGGGCCTCAGGCAAGCAAGGCAAGCGCTCTACCACTGAGCCAACTTCCCAGCCCAAGGGGTTTAATTTCTTTTGGCTATATTTTAGATATGAGGCCCTTGTCTGATACATAGCTAATAAAGATCTTCTTCCATTATGTGGGCTTTCTATTTATCCTGCTAGCTATGTCCTTTGTCATGTAGAAACTCTGCAGTTTAATACAGTCCCATTTGTCCAACCTTTCTTTGATTTATTGTGATTCTGGATCTTTAGGATGTTCTGACCCATGCCAAGATGCCCTAGTGTTTCCCCTATCCCTTCCTCTAATATTTTCAGGGTATCTGGTATTACATTGAGGTCTTTGATCCATGTGGAATTGGTTCTGGTGCAGGGTGATATATAAGAATCTAGCTTCAGTTTTCTGCCCAATGCTATATGTTTTCTGGAAATAAGAGGAGCCATATCTTTAATCTGCAAATAGCCAACAAGGAATTGTAGTTCAAGCCACCAAGCTATGTGTATGTCTATAAAAGAGTGCAGTCATAATATTCAGTATGTATCCTATGAAATTAAGAAAATTGAGGGAAGGAGTAGGTTGGAGAATGCTGAAAGGTGTGAAATCAATCAAGATTGATTTACTGAATGGCAATGAAAGGAAATGTATATGGGCCTGGGAATGATGGTACATGCCTGTAATCCCAGGTAATCAGGCTCAGGAAGAGGATAGAGGAGAATCAAACTTTGAAGTCAGAGGGCAAAAGCATGAGACCTTATCTAAAAAGCAAAGTAAAAACAAAAAGCAAAACAAAACAAAAGAGTTTGGATTATGGCACAAGAGGGTTTGCCTAGCAAGTATAAGACCCTGAGTTTAATCCTATTACCAAAAAAATTGAAGTATAAAACAAATTAAAAGTATGTATGTGTAATGTATGTATATATGCATAAGTGGTTTTATATATACATGCATACATACATTTAGAGGATATAACATATATAAAAAAATAAGATAAGGGCTGGGAAGGTGGCTCAGTGGTAGAGTGCTTGCTTGCATGCATGAGGCCCTGGGTTTGATTCCTCAGCACCACATAAGCAGAAAAAGCCAGAAGTAGTGCTGTGGCTCAAGTGGTAGAGACTAGACTTGAGCTGAAGACCTGAGGGACAACGCCCAGGCCCAGAGTTCAGGCCCCATAACTTACAAAAAAAAAAAAAGAAGAAGAAGATAAATATCAATGTAATAATGCCCTTTGGTGAGAAATAAATCTTGCTAGAATAATAGGACATAAAGACAGAGCAAGAAAAGTTTATGCATATTGGCAAAGTCCTGATGCTTCCCTATCAGAGCACTTCTCATACAAAATTCCACTGGCCTATTTGCTTTTCTGTAACCTCTAATAAACTTCAAGATCCATGAAGGAAGGTACAATATGGATTTTTGTTTTTGTTTTGTCTTGTTTATGAGTACAATGCATATTGATTAATGTCATCCCCAGTGTAATTTTTGTTCAATCTTATAACCCAGAGGTGATTCAGAGGGCCTGTTCCATTGTAGGTATGCAGTCAATACTGTTAGCAGGAGAAAATAAGGGAGGGGTAACAGTGTTTAAAAAGAAATGTACTCATTACCTTACTTATGTTACTGGAACCCCCCTGTTCATTACCTTTACAAAAGAAAAAAAAGAAAAAAATTGTATGGAGGAATGGATGGAAGACAAGAGCCTGGGCAGATGAATGAAAGGTAGTATAAGAGCACATGCTGGGTAGATGCATGGGGTTGGTGACACATGTTTTCTGGGTAGGTGTGTGTGTGTGTGTGTGTGTGTGTGTGTGTGTGTGTGTGTGTGTGTGTGTGTGTGTGTGTGTGTGTGTGTGTGTGTGTGTGTGTGTGTGTGTGTGTGTGTGTGTGTGTGTGTATTTATGGCCTGTGCATGTTGAGTCAATCCATGGGGGAGAGGGTGCATGTGTGCATGTTAGATAGATGGGAATTCATATATGAAACTTCAACGACAAAACAATGATTTGTATATGACAGAGCCTTGCCAGATATGACATTATGCTACCTACCTATGTTGACTCCTTTGGCCTTTGAGCAGTGCTCACTGATTTTAGCCAGGCAAGGGTGGCTCAGACCTAAAATTCTAGATACTCAGAAGGCTGAGATATGAGGATCATAGTTCCAAGCCAGCCTGAACAGACAAATCCAAGAGACTCTTCTCTCTACTTATCAGTAAAAAGTTAAAACTGGAGGTATGGCTCAAGTAGTAGAGTACCAGCCATAAACGAAGAAGCCAAGTAAGAGCCCCAAATTTAAGTTCCAGTACTGGCACAAATAATAATATATTTTTTGACCTGAAAGGGATCTTGAAGATCACTTAGCTTAACCATGTCATTACATAAAGAGAAACAGAGATCCTAAAGAAGTCACCTGAATACTGAATACTATATACTAAAGAAGTCACTGAATACTGATAATCTGTTGCCCCTGGGGATTTTAAAGTAGAGATTGTACTGAGAAATAAGGAAATGAGAAGATATGCAATTCTAAATTATGAATTTTTGGGGGCCAGTCCTTGGCTTGAAGTCAGGACCTAAGCACTGTCCCTGAGCTTCTTTTGATCAAGTCTAGCATTTTACCACTTGAGCCACAGCACCACTCTGGCTTTTTCTGTTTATGTGGGACTGAGGAATAGAACCCAAGGCTTCATGCATGCTACACAAGCACTCTACCATTAAGCCATATTATCAGCCCAAATTATGGATTTTTCAAGCACAGAGATGGGACAGAAAGACAACAGAGCTCCTTCCTGTGGCAATATATAAATGTCTCCTGACTAATGAGGATATGGGGGAAAACACACCTTTAATCCAATACTAGAATCAGGGCCATTTTCTGCTTCCCTTAATCTTTAGGCACAATTCTCTTTTGATTTTGCTAAGAAGCCAGATGGTTGAAAGTGGCAACAGAAAGATGAAAACACATTTCTTTTTTTTTGCAAATTTTTTATTGTGATTAAGCGATTACATAATTTCAAAAAGTTCACAGTATTGTAGCATAGTGATGCTTACTTAAAGTCACAAACACATTCTAACCTTCATGGAGCAAATTGTCTATCATGGTCTATAAAGTTTATGAGTTCTATAGGCTTTGAGTATATAGTAATTTCTTCCACATTGGGTGAAATGTACATTCCTTTCCTTTTGCATAGTGTCAGCTATTCCCTCTTTCCCACTCATTCCCTCCCTCCCATCACTGCCATTGAGTTGCTTAGTTAGTTTTGATCAATGTCCAGTGCAGCTGATGGGTCCCACTGTTGTATGTTTTCCTGTTTCCCTCTAGTTCTGTGTCCTCCTCCTAGTTTCCCTCTGATATGCATATATAGACCATATATGTGATCAGCAGCAAGGGGTTATTTACTAATGATTCGACCAGATGAGTGGAGGTCCTTTGGTTCTTGAGTCTTGTTTACTTTGTTGTATCACCATACATTTTGGATTTAACATCCACTTATCAGGGAGATCATGGAAAATGCATTTTTTAATCATGGACAAAAAAACTGGGAGCCACTCAGGACTCATTGATGATGCTTTCCCCACACTCCATATCCCCCTAAGTTATTGCAAAGACCATGCCTGCCTGGGTGGTCTGTCTTTCGCATAACTTCTCACCTTGAGCTAACAAATTGGAAAATAAAGCCCACTGTTGGTTGAAATACATGATTTGTAGATTCACTGTCCCCATAAGTCTTCTAAATGTAAAGATTATACCAAAGGAGGATACTCTTAGAATACAGAGGCACAATGCCTATGTGCACCTGATCATATAAAATAATATTTATCAAACATACTTCTGAAAATGGAAGCAAGAGGTTTTTTCCTTCATTGTTGTTTTGTTTTCTTTTCTTTTTGTCTTGTTTGTTCATTTATCTCTCTTTAGGAAGGTAAGGAGAGCATACAAGTGGAGGGACAAAAAAGTGAACAAATGCAGCAGTAGTATTCACTAAACACTGTGTTGAAAATGAACTATTCAACTTGTGAGTGAGGACAGGAGGAAAAACTGGGAGAGCAAGGGAAGGAGTGACATTGTCCAAAAAATAATTGTACTCTTTTTTTCTTTTTTGGGGGGAGGGGGAGAGGAAGGTAGGTCATGGAGCTTGAACTCAGGGCCTGAGTGCTGTCCCTGAGCTGCTTTTTTGCTCAAGGCTAGCACTCTACCATATTGAGCCACAGCTCCACTTCCAGTTTACTGGTGGTTAAATGGACATAAGAGTCTCACAGAATTTCTTCCTCAGGCTAGCTTTAAACTGCAATCCTCAGATCTCAGCCTTCTGAGTAACTAGGATTATAATTGTGAGCCACCAGCTCCCGGTTAGGAAATGTATTCTTTTACCTAACTGTAGCTCTTCTGTAAATCACCTTTACAAGAACAATTTTTTTTTAAATTAAAAGTACTGTTAGAGAGAAATTTTATTAAAGCATTATGCTTTTTACACATATGTGAAGACAGAATAATGAAACTATTAAAATTGCTTGAAAGGGGGCAAAGAAATAACTAAGAGTAATAGAGAGAGATGAATTTGATCAGAATACATTATATGCATGTATATATATAGTGATATATAATATCACAAAAAAAGCTTTTGTAGAACTAATGTATACTGGGCTGGGAAGGTGGCTCAGTGGTAGAGCGCTTGCCTTGCATGCTTGAGGTCCTGGGTTTGATTCCTCAGCACCACATAAGCAAAAAGAAGCCAGAAGTGGTGCTGTGGCTCAAGTGGTAGAGTGTTAGCCTTGAGCTGAATAGCTGAGGGACAACGCCCAGGCCCAGAGTTCAGGCCCCACGACAGGACCTCCCCCCCCCAAAAGAACTAATGTATACCAATAAAAAAGAATTGTAGAATAAAAATGTACTCTTTACCTCTGTATATCACCTTTATAACACAAAAAATATAAATGAAAAAAATGTAAAGTTTGGGAGCAGCACAAAGATTCTGCTGATAGGATGAAGGGTACTGGTGTGTGTGTGTGTGTGTCCTCTGTTGGGAGAGTTCATGCCCAGTCAGGTACAACCAAGTCTTACCAGTCACAGATTGCACCAACTCTCCCCTGGATGGGCAGAGTGGATGATGAGGAAATGGAACACTAAAAGGTTCCATATGTAAAAGCAGAGAGTAGGAGCCCTAATATCAGGAAGCCCACCAGCTTTTGTTTTCCTTGGTTCATTGTGAGCATAATGTCACAGATGCCTCTGTAATGGCCAGCAATATTCAACCTCCTTTCACCCCACCACAAAACAGATTTTCTTACACCTTCAAACATCAATTGTACTATTTGAGAACCGAAAGAGAAATTGAATTGCATTAAAATCAGTTCATGATTAAGACCCCTACAGTGCGCCATTCATCATGCTATGTGTATATGTATATATAGTTAAACATAAAAGCTGTATTGTCGGGCTGGGAAGGTGGCTCAGTGGTAGAACGCTTGCCTTGCATGCCTGAGGCCCTGGGTTCGATTCCTCAGCACCACATAAGCAAAAAGAAAAAAGCCGGAGGTGGCGTTGTGGCTCAAGTGGTAGAGCGCTAGCCTTGAGCTGAAGAGCTGAGGGACAGCGCCCAGGCCCAGAGTTCAGGCCCCACGACCGGACCCAAAAAAAAAAAAAAAAAAAAAAAGCTGTATTGTCTTCAACAAGCTCCCTGCTATCTAAGTTACAACAGTGTAAAGGGCAGTTGGCAGAAACAAATACTTACTTTGAATAGTTAAAAAGGGTAAGACATGATGATTATGTGCATGGGTTCTCAAAAACTAGACACTAATAGGCAGGTAGTGATGGCTCATATCTGTAATCCCAGCTACTCAAGGAAGCTGAGATCTAACCAAAGCCAGCCCAGGAAGAAAAGACTGAGACTTTTATCTCCAACTAATTACCAAAGAGCCAGAAGTGGAGTTGTGGTTCACATGGTAGAGCACCAGCTTTGAGTGAAAAAGCTAAAGGGGAGCTCCTGAGGTCAAGCCCCCCGCACACACACACACACACACATATGACTGGAAGCTACAAAGATGCAGCTCTGCCATGTCTTTCACAACCCCCTACACTGAATATTCTAGAGGGCTCCATGTGGCCTTCTTTGTATGTGTTCTTCTGCACCCAGGGCATACTGGGGCAGCAGGCTTTCCAGCGTTCCTGAGGCACAGCCAGCTCTGCACAAATGTATGATAGAGGAGCCAGCCAGCTCCGGTCTGTGCCTACCATTCCAATGCTGTGGCAGGTATAAATAAATCCTCAAGATGCATCTGGCCAGCCAAGCATTTACCTTGGAGGCAAGTACGTTATAAGAGCTAAGCAGATGATTGTCGCAAAGTAGACCTAGTGAGACCCACATCTGTCCAGTGCATCTGGCTTGGTGGCCTATTCCCATCATGTAGGTGACTGAGTATTAATCCCCCCAGTATTAAATTTCAGTGACTTTATCTGATAGAATTACACATATTGGAGTAATACCCAAGCAAGGGTATCACATCCTTCTCCTTCATTTGTCTGGATGAGGAAACATTACTTCCAAACAGCTTAATGTGAATTGACTTGGGTCCAATGCCTGAAAGGCACTAAACACTTCAAAAGCTGAGAAGTTACAGTTGCTACACCCAAAGTTACAACCTAAGTAAGCCTCACAAGAAAGCTCAAAACCCAGTCTGGGAAGATTCAATGCAAGGAAAGGAATCTTACATAGTCTTAGATACAGAAAACCTCAACACCACAAAAGCAAACTGGAGGTAGGGAAAATGAGCCACATTATGGAGGCAGAAAAAAAGACTCACACCTGGACTGGCTCCTCCCAAGACTGGCTTCAGGATAGACACTTCTCCACCCTGGTGGGTAAGCTGCCCATCCGCTGGCTGATGGCTTTGCTGTCTTGTGGAAAACAACTCACATTGAAGATGCACATTTCACCATCTAGAAAGAGCAGCACGAGAGAGTGGAAACTAAGAAGGGTGAGCAGTGCCATTGCACAGAGAGAGGAGGGAACCGAGGTGCTGAGTAAGATGTGACAGCCGAGGCAATGTAGATCACCATAGAACAATTCATACAGAAAGTCAGGCCAGGCACAGTAGCTCATTATTGTAATCCTAGCTAATCAGGAGGCTGAAATTTGAGGATCAAAATTCAAAGCCTGTCTGGGCAGACAAATTCGTGAGACTCTTATCACTCTTATAACCAGTACAAAGTTGGAACTGGAGGTATGACTAAAGTGGTAGAGTGCCAGCATTGAGTAAAAACAGCAAGCAAGACTGCAAAGTCCTGAATTCAAGGCCCAATAATTGGCATGCGCGCGCACGCACACACGCGCTCGCACACACACACACAGAGTCAGGAAAAAGAAGATCTGATATCTAGGCTGTACAGGTCTCAGCCTCCTGAGTAGCTAGAATTACAGGCATGACTGTAATATCCCGTATCAGCCTAGTACTGAGAAGCTCCAACCCAGAGCAGCAATATAAATGTCCATCTTTACATTTTTGTTTTTGTTTTTTTTTCTAATCCTGGGACTTGAACTCAGGGCCTGGGCACTGTCCCTGAGCTTTCTTTCACTCAAAGCTAGTACTCTATCATTTGAGCCACAGCTCCACTTCTGGCTTTTTCTGTTTATGTGGTACTGAGGAATTGAACCAAGGGCTTCATGAATGCTAGGCAAACACTATACACTAAGCCACATTCCAAGCCCATCTTTACATTAGTTTTTTGTCATGGGACCTGTCCCTGAGCTCTTCAGCTCAAGGCTAGCACTCTGCCACCTGAGCCACAGCACCACTTCTGTCTTTTTCTGCTTATGTGGTGCTGAGGAATCAAACCCAGGGCCTCATGCATGCAAGGCAAGCACTCTACCACTTAGCCACCTTCCCAGCCCTCCATCTTTACATTTGTAAAGGACAACCTTTCCACAGACATCCCTACTTCAGTGGGCTTGCACACTTTGGGCAATGACATTGCATTCTCTTCTGGTTTAGTGCTTCTTTGGATGGCCCAGGCTCTCTCCAGCCAATTTCCTCTCCCTTCTCTGGAGAGCGGCTCAGGGATACTGTGACTTGGAAGGGCAGTTTGCAGGAGTCCTCTCCAGATACAGTAGCCTCTGAGTCCTCTGAGTGCTTGGCCTAATGTTTTCTGGAATCAGGACCCCTGGGGAGCAAGTGGTCATCTAGGCTGCCAGTGAGTCTTGCTAGCACACATACCTGGCCTCATAATTAAGTCTCTCTCCAGTAGCCACAAGCAGATACCTGACAGCTGCAGATTCTAGACCCTGCCTACCATGCTGCCCTTCTATGTCTCCCATCCTTCTCTCCTTACCTTATACCAAGCTGGATCCATAGAAAGTCACTTAGCTCACTACATTCTCACCCCTGGGCAGTACTAGCTCTGGGATTTTCCCAAAGCTCTGCAGTTTCTCATATTGGAACATGCCCAGAAAATCCACCACCAGCCACAGTGAGGTAACACACTCCCTTACCTAGATAGTTGCAATGTACTCAACACACCTTGAGATTTGGAGAGCAAGTGGGATAGGGAAGAGGACTTTGTCAACTGACTCCCATAAGTTTCCTCTGTTTCCTCTCTCTTCAGAACCCATTGTGGTGGAAGAAGATAGCTCATCTACTTCCTCTTCTTTGCTGTGGGGTATTCCCTTATAGCATTTCTCCCAGAACCTGAGGGCCCCATATCTCAGTAGTATAGCCCTCATTACAGAATATTCTTTCCAAACCAAGCCAGAAAAGCCAGGAATTTTGCTAGGTATTTAGGCAAATCAATATGATCTATAGACCTGGTGCAATTAGATCTCTGATTTCCCTGTGTGCTCTTCTAGATGTTTTATAATTTGATGTCTTTTGTTTAAGTGTTTAATCTATCCTAAGGGTACTATTTTGGGGGTGATAGGCCCAGATGCTGTCCTAGAGCTTTTTTGCTGAAGGCTAGAGCTCTACCACTTGAGCCATGGCTCCACTTCCAGCTTTGTTAATTGGAGATAAAAGTCTCAATAACTTTCCTGCTCATGCTGGCTTCATGATGATCCTCAGATCTCAGCCTCCTGAGTAGCTAGGCCTACAGGTGTGAGCCACAGGTGCTCAGCTTTGTTTTCTTTAGCATATGGTAAGAAATATGGATCTGATTTCAGCTTGTTTTAAAATTGGTTCTAGAGACTGAATCTAGGGCCTTGTGCCTATTAAGCATTCACTCTAACACTAAACTATACATAGCCCCTCAATTTTAATCTTATGTATGTTGAGATCCTTCTCCAATGCCACGTAGGAAAAAGACTGTCCTATTGCTGTTTTTTTCCTATTATTTGTTTGATCTTTATTAAAAATCAATTGTGCATGAATTTCTTCCTAAACTTTATTCTGCTTAAAATAATTTTTGAGAGAAAAAAATTCAGAGGGGGGCCAAGATGGCAAGGGGACAGTAGGGAAACACCACAGCTCTCTTCAACCAAATAGAGTTCAAGTTCCAATGCTCAGTTTCCCCAAGAGACTGATGACAGCAAAAAGCCAAACACCCAGAGAAAAACAGGAGGTGAAAAAAAGGAAAAATTTCAAAGTGGAAAAGCATGAAGATCCTTCTCCCACCCTTGCTAGCTGAGCAGCTACATGCCAAACCATGGCCTGGCCTGGCCTGGTACTGCCAGAGACCCCAGAGCCACAGTGAGTTGTCTGCAGAACGCCAGCTCAGAAGACTCCCAAGGTGCCAATGCTGGACCCAGTGATTGTAAACAGAGAAAACTCAGAGCTCAGAACCTAAACCAAGACCCTACCCCACCCCTCACCAGCAGAGCAGCCCTGCAGCATCTCGCAAAAGCCACTTAGCCTCAAGGCCAAGGGGGAACCCCAGAACTACAGGGTCTGCCCATAGAACACCAGTGCAAAAGACTCCCAAGGTGCCAGTGCTGACCCAGAGCACAAACAGAGACAGAAACCTTGGAGTTCAGAACCTGCAGGAAGGCCCCTCCCACACTCCTCACTGGCAGAGCAGATCCGTGCCATTCTGAAAGCTGCCTAGCCCCCCAAAACCACAGTGGTCCATAGGAGGCCAGTGCAACATCAACAGACAACATCAAAAGAAGCAGAGATGGTGTGAAGCACAGACCCAGAGCCACCACACCACCCAGCCAAGCCCACAACCATCTCAACTGAACACCAGAGCATGGTGGCAACCAGCGACCTGCAGCACACAGAAACAAACAGTGATCTGCCATAGCACTGCTGGACAGTGCTCAACCAGTTCCAGGATAAGTGAGTATCCCACAGGGGACAGCCTTCCCCCCTCCCATGGGAGACCAGTGCTGGCGGTAACCTCCAGAGCTTGACACAGACCCCTCCCCCTACCACCTGGACTAGGGAGTCCCACTAAAACTGGGAACTATGCAAGCGCCCCACCAGCCTGTTGAACACATGCAGCCCACCAGGCTTGACCAATAGTGTCCCTGGGAGGGAGTTGAAACAAGCTGAGAACAGCACCTGCCAGCCTCAGCAGCCAGTGGTAGAAGAAATCTGAACTATGTATCCATGGGCGGGATACCCAGCAGCACAGGTCCCACCTGAGCCCAACCAGTATGTCACAGGCTGGGGACCAGGAGCTGGGCCCATGCTTGGGGATCGGGGCCTGAACTGCATGACCCACCTGTCCCGATTGAAGTCAGAAGCTGAGCGCACACCTCAGCAGAGTGGGGAAAGCAGGGAACCACACCCACTGGGAACCGTGACCAAGACAGCAAAAGACTTGTGTGTCCAGGGCAGAAGAACCAAAAGCCCAAATCCCACAAGAGCCTGACCTGTGTATCCCAGGCTGGGGATTGGATAGCTCAGACTGCCAGCACTAGATTATAGTCAGGAACTCAAAGCAGACTCCAACAACTGGGAGAATACACCAGGCTCACCCAGTCTTGCCAAGAGCACCCCTAGGAGGGAGCACAAGCAGTCTAGGCTGCTTAGTCCTTGGCTGAAGGCAAGAAATGCCTGTGATCTCTGGTAGACAGCTGAGAGCCCTACATGGGTCAGACTAGCAGCTGGAAGTTGGCCTCTCCCCCAAAAGAACCAAGACCAGGTAAAGACTCACTCAGCCAACCCAGGGCAGAGAATGAACTTCATCAATTGATCCAGGAACCAACCCAGAATCAAGCAAAGACAGCCACCTCTTGACCAAAACTGTCCCAGTTTGGGATTGGTCTCCAATAATCTCTGAATTCCCATGTGAAAATCACAGCAAAAAATCACAAGGTTCATCAATAGTTAAGATAGCAAGCCAACCCCAAAGGCCAGCAGACACCCAGTGAAGAGCCCCAGTGGAAGCAAAATAGGAATGGAAGACAAACACTACATCCAAGAAATGTTAGCGGCAATGACTCAAGAATTAAAGTGAGGGGCTGGGAAGGTGGCTCAGTGGTAGAGTGCTTGCCTTGCATGCATGAGGCCCTGGGTTCGATTCCTCAGCACCACATAAGCAGAAATAAAAAGCTGGAAGTGGTGCTGTGGCTCAAGTGGTAGAGCACTAGCCTTGAGCTGAAGAGCTGAGGGACAGCGCCCAGACCCAGAGTTCAGGCCCCACAACCGGACCCAAAAAAAAAAAAAAAGAATTAAAGTGAGGGGACTGGGAAGGTGGCTCAGTGGTAGAGCGCTTGCTTTGCATGCATGAGGCCCTGGGTTTGATTCCTCAGCACCACATAAGCAGAAAAAAAAAGCCGGAAGTGGTGCTGTGGCTTAAGTGGTAGAGCACTAGCCTTGAGCTGAAGAGCTGAGGGACAGTGCTCAGGCCCAGAGTTCAGGCCCATGACTGGACCCAAAAATAAAAAATAAAAATAAATAAATAAAAAAGAATTAAAATGAGAAAAGAACCAACATAGAAGTCATAAATGGTTCAATTTCCTCCATGCAAACCACAATGGAAGCTATAATTAACAGTGTGAATGAAATGGAAATTAGAATATCAGATATAAAAGACAAAATACAGCAACTGGAAAAAAAAAGCACAGATAAGAAAAAAAAAAAAACTATGCCAACTGTAAGTCCAAGAACAAGCAGACAGTGCCAAGAAATGTAACCTTCATATAATTGGGGTGGACAAAGGTGAGGAATACCAGAACAAAGGAATACAACACTTATTCAATAAGATTATCACCGAAAATTTGCACAGTCTTAAAATAGAAAATCTTACTTACATAACAGAAGCATACAGAATACCTAACAAGCAGGATCCCAGGAGGAACACTTCTAGGCACATTGTAGTAAAAATGATAGATCTAAATAATAAAAAATCAATCTTGCATGCAGCAAAAACAAAGGAGCTATACTATAATGGGAAAAAATCAGAATCACTGCAGAACTCTCCACACAGACACTGAATGCAAGGAAAGTTTGGGAAGGTACCATCCGGCCCAAAGAACCAATAACTGCCAACCCAGACTGGTATACACAGCAAAACTAGCATTCACATTCAATGGAGAAACTAAAATTTTTAATAGTAAAAAAAAAAAACTAAATGAATTCATAAAGAATAAGCCAGAATATCAAAGAATATTAAGAGGGGGAATACAACATGAAGAAAACAATCAAGATCAGGGATCCACATCAGACAAATATTAATAGAAGTCCAACTTAGTAAGCACAGGAGGAAAGGAAAGAAGAAAAACTGATGAAAGCAGAAAAATGACAGGAAACAATTCGTCTCTCTATAATAACCATAAATATTAATATGCTCAATTCACCAATCAAAAGAAAAAGAACTGCAGATTAGATCACAAAACAAGACACATCCATTTGTTGCCTTCAAGAGACCCATCTCACAGCCAAACATAAAAACAAACTCCGAGTGAAGGGATGGAGGAAGATCTACCATGCAAATGCTCCCAGCAAGAAGTCAGGAGTTGCCATCCTGATATCTGACAAAGTAAACTTTTCATTAAAATCAATACAAAAAGACAAAGAAGGACACTATATTTTAATATAGGGAATAATCCAATGAAAAGGATAGTACCATTATCAACTTATACTCCCCAAAAGTGGTGTACCCAAATATATTAAGCAAATACTCTCAAAATTACAGAATAAAATAGATCCAATTTCAATAACACTAGATTTTAATACTCCACTCTCACCAAAGGGCAGGTCTACCAACCAGAGGACTGGTAAAGAATCCACCAAATTAAATGATGCCATATCTCAAGTGGAATTAATTGACATATACCGAGTTTTCCACCCTAAAACAACCCAGTATATATTCTTTTCAGCAGCCCATGGAACTTTCTCAAAATGGGCTATATCATAGTTCATACAAGGCATTTAAGCAAATACAATCCCCTGTATTCTATCCAACCACAGTGGAATCAAGCTAGTTCTCAATAACAAAGCATATTGTAGAAATTATTCAAATACATGAAAATTGAACAACACACTTCTGAGCAACACCTGGGTAACAGAAGAAATTTAAAAGTTCCTACAATTCAATTAAAATGAATATACATCACAAAGAAACCTGTAGGACATGCCAAAAGCAGTCCTGAGGGGCAAATTTATTGCTCTCAGTGCACACATCAAGAAAATACAGCAGACCAAGTCAATAATTTCATGTTGCAACTAAAACTGCTAGAAAAGCATGAAAAAAAAGAACCTAAAGTTACTAGATGGAATGAGATAACCAAAATAAGAGTTGAAATTAACTAGATAGAGACTAAGAAGACTAAAAATGAAATCAATAAAACAAAAGGCTTGTTTTTTTAAAAAAAAATCAATAAAATTTGTGGACCTTTGGAAAGATTAACTAAAAAAGAACAGAGGAAACCCAAATCAATATGATCAGGGATGCCACAGGGAAAATTACAACAAATACCCAAGACATCCAAACAATTACAAAGAAATATTGCCAGAATCTATTCTCACTAAGGAAGGAAAACCCAGCAGAAATAGATGAATTTTTAGAGAAATACAAATTGCCCAAACTGAACCAAGGAGAAATAAATCAATTAAATATACCAATATCTTACAATGAGATAGAGGAAGCAATCAGAAGTCTTCCAACAAGGAAAAGCCCAGGACCACATGGATTCACTACAGAATTCTATAAAACCTTTAAAGAGGAACTAATACCCATACTCCTCAAACTTTCCTGAGAAATAGAAACAGAGGCAGCTATCCCAAACTCGTTCTATGAAGCCAATATCACACTCATCCCCAAACCAAGCAAAGACCCAACCAAAAAAACAGAACTACAGACCAATCTTCCTGATGAACACAGATGGAAAGATCCTCAATAAAATTTTAGCCAACAGAATTCAGAAACATATATAAAAAAATCATACATTGAGACCAAGTAGGCTTCATCCCAGAGATGCAGGGATGGTTTAGCATACGTAAATTAATAAATGTAATCATCACATCAACAGATCCAAAGTCAAGAACCACATGATAATCCCCATTGATGCAGAAAAGGCTTTTGATAAAATACAACATTCAGACATGTTAAAAGCTCTGGGGGAAAATAGGAATAGAAGGAACATTCCTTAAAACAACAAAAGCCGTATATGACAGACCAATAGCCAATATTATACTTAATGGAGGAAAACTACAACCAATTCTCCTAAAATCAGGAACAAGGCAAGGATGCTCACTCTCACCACTCCTCTTCAATATCATTCTAGAATCCTTAGCCAGAGCAATAAGGCAAGAGAAAGACATTAAAGGGATTGCATAAGGAAGGAAGAAATTAAGCTATCCCTTTTTGCAGATGACATAATAATATACCTCAATGATCCCAAAAATTTCACCCCCAAACTCTTAGAACTTATAAACCACATCGGCAAAGTAGCAAGATACAAAAATCAGTTGCCTGTCTGGAACAAGTAGAAAAGGTCAAAAGCTATGTACATATGACCAAATAAGATGAATTTAAGCGAAGTGAACCCCAAGATAGGGACACAAATGGTTTTTTCTTTCTTGCTATTGTTTCTAATGTATTTATAAGGTACCGTTTTGTTGCTTTGCATGTTCCTCCCCCACGGTATAACCCGTTTTCACTGTATTTTATGCCGGTATAATTTGGGGAGGGGAAGAGAAAAAACAAAATGTTTAAATAGGGATAACAATGAGATGTACAAGACACTATGTTGAAAAACGAACTTTACAATTTAGGTGGGGGTGAGGGGAAGAGTGTAGTTGTGGAGGTGGGAGGGAAGGGATGGTAGGGGAAAAACAAAGGAGGAGGCAACAATGCTTGTTAAGAAATGTTCTTATTACCTTGCTCATGTAAATGTAACCCCTCTGTACAGTATTGTTAAGAAATGTTCTTATTACCTTGCTCATGTAAATGTAACCCCTCTGTACAGTATTTTCACAATAAAACTTACAAAAAAAGAGTGAATTTTGCTTACTTCTATGAAAAAAAAATCAATGGCCTTTCTCTACACCAACAATAAGCAGAAAGGGAAATCAAGAAACAACTCCATTCACAATAACCTCAAAAAAAATTAGGAATTAACCTAACCAAAGATGTAAAGGAATTATTTAATGAAAACTATAAAACTTAAAGAAAGAAATTATAGAGGACACCAGGAAATTGAACAATCTTCCATGTTCTTGAATTTAATATAGTGAAAATGGCCCTATTGCCAAAATTGATATACAAATTCAATGCAATTCCCATTAAAACCCCATTGATTACTGAAATACAGAAAATAGTCCAAAAATTCATATGGAACTACAAAAGATCTAAAATAGCCAAAACAATTCTAGGCAAAAAAAGACAACAGGAGAGGGATCTCGATGCTGGATTTCAAACTACTATAGAGCCATTTTTTTAAAAAAAAAATACAGTTTGGTACTGGCACAAAAACAGACCCAAAGACCAATGGAATAGATTAGAAGATCCACAAATAAAACAACATATTTACAGTTAGCTGATATTTGACAAAGGAGCCAAAGACATACAGTGGAAGAAGCATAGCCTCTTCAACTACTGGTGCTGGGAAAACTGGGCGGCCATATGCAGAAAACTAAAAGTGGACCCCAGTCTGTCACCATGCACTAACATCAACTCAAAATGAATTAAAGACCTTAACACCAAACCAGAAATTCTGAAACTACTGCAGGACAGAGTAGGAGAGACACTTGAACCTATAGGCACAGGCAGGAACTTCCTGAACAGAGTCCCAGGGTCACAGCATATTGGAGAAAGACCCCATAAATGGGACTACCTTAAAATAAAAAGTTTCTGTACAGATAAAGAAATAGCAACCAAACTAGAAAGACAGTCAACTAATTGGGAAAAATATTTACTAGCAATATATCAGACAAGGGCCATTACATAGATGAAACTCAAGAAACTAATCCCTCCCAAACCTAACAAAACAATTACTAAATGGGCAAGGGATAAAAATGGCAAAGAAACACATGAGGAAATGATCACCATCTCTGGCTGTAAACAAAACGCAAATAAAAACAACCCTAAGATACCACCTTACCCTAGTCAGAATGGCCTGTATTCGGAATTCAGACAATGACAAATGCTGGTGAAGATGTGTAGAAAGGGGAACCCTATTGCACTGCTGGTGGGAATATACACTAATACAACCACTTTGGAAAGCAGTCTGGAGGTTCCTCAAAAAGCTAAATATAGACCTCCCCTATGACCCAGCCATACCACTCCTAGGCATCTGTCCTGAGCAACAGGAACCAGGATACAAGGACACATGCACCTCCATGTTCCTTGCAGCACTGTTCACAATAGCCAAGATATGGAAACAACCCAGATGCCCCACTACAGGTGAATGGATCCATAAATTGTGGTACCTATATACAATGAAATATTATACAGCCATTAGAAAGGACAAAATATTGGTATTTGCAGAAAAATGGATGGAACTAGAAAAATCATTTTGAGTGAAGTAAGAGCAAAGAGACAAATGGCACATGGTCTCCCTGATATGTGAATGTTAAATCCAAGACATAAGGAGATATGACAAAATAAACAAGACTTGAGAAACAAAGGACCTCCACTCATCTTGTCCTATCATTACTAAATGACCGAATGCTGCTGACCACACATATGGTATATATGCACACATCTGAGGGGAACTAGGAAGAGGACACAGAAACAGAGGGAAACAGGGGAAAACATACAACAGTGGGACCCACTCATATCTAAAATATACCTGCAACTCAAAAAAATTAAATCCCCCAACAACAAATCTTCAAAGAAACAACTGCCCAATAAGTGGGCTAAAGACTTAAAGAAAAACTTCTCTGAAGAGGAAAGAAGGATGGCCAATAGACACATGAAGAAATGCTCAACCTCCCTAGCCATAAAAGAAATGTAAATCAAAACAACATTGAGATACCACCTCACCACAGTTAGAATGGCAAAAATCAAGAACTCTAACAACAACAGATGCTGGAGGGGATGTGGACAGAAAGGAACCTTACTTCATTGTTGGTGGGAATGTAAACTTGTTCAACCACTTTGGAAAGCAGTATGGAGGTTCCTCAAAAGACTCCACATAGAGCTCCCCTATGACCCAGCAATCCCATTTTTAGGCCCTTACCCAAATGACCACAAACAAGGCCACATTAAAGCTACCAGCATGACTATGTTTATTGCAGCATTATTTATCATAGCTAAGATATGGAACCAATCCAGATGTCCCTTAGTAGATGAATGGATCAAGAAAATGTGGTATATATACACAATGGAATTCTATGCCTCCATCAGAAAAAAATGACATTGCCCCATTTGTTAGGAAATGGAAAGACTTGAAAAAAATTATATTAAGTGAAGCCAGGCCCAAAGAAACTTAGGTCCCATGGTTTCCCTTATTTGCCATGACTAGTATATGTCTGAGTCAAGCAGAAAAGGTCAGATAAGGTGATGTTAAGGAAATGAACCCTAATATATGTATTCAAATGTTTTTTTTCTTTCATGCGATTGTTTCTAACACATTTATAAGATTATTTCTTTGTTGCTTTGTATGGCCCTCCCCCACAGTATAAGCCCTGCTTTCACTGTATTTGATGTCGGTATAATTTGTGGAGGGGAAGGGGAAAAAAAAATCACTTAAATAGGGATACAGGTGGACCCATTGCAACAATGAGATGTACAAGTCGTTATGTCAAAAACGAACTTTACAACTTTGGTGGAGGGGGGAGGATTGGGTGAGGGGCAGGGGGAGGATGGGAAGGGATGGGAAGGGGAAACAAAGGAGAAGGCTACAATGCTTTATAAGAAATGTACTCGTTATCTTGCCCATGTTATTGTAACTCCTCTGTACAGTATTTTCAAAATAAAAAAATTAAAATTAAAAATTAAAAAAAGTGGGACCCATCAGCTGCACTGGACATTGATAAAAACTAAGCAACTCAAGGACAGTGATGGGAGGGAGGGAATGAGAGGATAGAGGGAACAGCTCACACTAAGCAAAGGAAAGAAATGTACATATCACCCAATGTGGAAGAAATAGCTGTATTGTTTGAATGTCCCTCCCCCACAATATAACTCCTGTTTTCACTGTATTTGATGTTGGTATATTTTGTGGAGGGTAAGGAAAAACAAATTGTTTAAATAGGGATACAGGTGGACCCATTGCAACAATGAGATGTACAAGTCGTTATGTCAAAAAACAAACTTTGCAACTTTGGCGGAGGGCGGGGGGAGACAGGGGGGTGTGGGGGAGATGGGCAGGGATGGGAAGGGGAAACAAAGGAGGCAACAATGCTTGATAAGAAATGTACTCATTACCTTGCCCATGTAATTGTAACCCCTCTGTACCATATTTTCACAATTTTTTTAAAAAGCTTAATAAAAAAAATTCACAAACTTTATAGACCATGATAATGACAATTTGCCTCATGAAGGTTAGAATGTGTTTGGGACTTTAAGTATCACTATCTCACAATACTGTGAAATTTCACAATACTGTGAAATTTACATAATCATTTAATCACAATAAAAATATTTTAATAATTTTTTGAGGCAGGATCTCCATACATAGTCCAGGCTGATGGAACTTATGATCCTTCCAGCTATCATTCTCAGTGCTAAGATTACAGATGTGTGTCTTGCACGGAGGAGGTGGGAGGGAGGAGGGGAAAGTAGATTTAAAAATCAGATACATTATTTAACATAATTTTTTCCATTTCCTTCAGAATGGTGCAATATTGTTCTTTCTGATGAATTGTAGAATTCCATTGTGTATATGCCACATTTTCTTGATTCATCCATCCATTAAGGGACATCTGCTGATTCCATATCTTGGCTATGGTAAATAGTACTGCAATGAACTTGGCTGTGCTGGTGGCTTTGCCTAGTTTGTATTGGATAAATGACCAGACATGAAATTGCTGGGTGATAGAGTATTCTGTGACTGCTTTCCAGAGTGGTTGAACAAGATTCTGCACCCTCACCAACATCTGTTGTTAGTTTTCTTGATACTGGCCATTTTAAATTTCAGTGTTACTTTGATTTCCATTTCCTTTGTATCTAGAGATGTTGAACAAAGATTACATGGTTTCTCTCATTTTGGTAGCTAGAATGTGTCTATAAATCTATAAGTAAGCACATTGGGTAATATGCAAGCAGTTACAAACGAATTGAACGAATTGAAGTATAATAGACTATAGAGAGCTCAAATAGTATAATTCTTCAGAAATACTGAGCCAGAGCAAAAACTATAAGTACCACGAAATAGGTACTTGCAAAAGTACACAAATAGCAAATTATTATTATTATAATTATAACCTCTTGTTTCCATTTTCATCTCCATGTATTTTTTTTTTTTAAGGATGGTAGATGACTTTATTTGCCTTTCCGGGCCTTGATCTTCCTCAGATAGAATTCCAGCTCCTTGCCTTCTAGCACATAGCCATCTGCTCGGCCACACTGGCCTGGTCGGGATGCAATGCAGGCAAGAAGCTTCCCTTGTTGGAATTGCTCCTCTAATAGACTGCTGATTTTCGCATTCTTTTTTCTTTCATCATATTTCTTCTGAATTTTCTTGGATCGCTTTTTGTTTAAAATCTCTTCCTCCTCAGGAGTCAGCTTGGCCCCCTTCTTGCGGCCCAGGGGCAGTGCATAATGGGATTCATACCACAGCCGGTATGGTGTGCTGTCGATGAGCACAATGCAGTTCTTTACTAGGGTTTTGGTGCGGACCAGCTCGTTATTGGATGCATTGTAGACAACATCAATGATCCTTGTTTTACGAGTACAACACTCAGAACCCCAGGAAAAGTTGCCCACATCCAGCCTCAGAGCACGGTATTTCTTGTTATCTCCATGTATTTTTTTGTGAATCCTGAACTCAAGACCTGAGCATTGTCCCTGAGCACCTTTGTGCTCAAGGCTAGCATTCTACCATATGAGCCACTTCCACTTTGGCTTTTTCTGAGTAGTTTACCAAAGATAAGTGTCTCACAACTTTTCTGCCTGGATTTGAACTGCAATCCTCACATCTCAGCCTCCTAAGTAGCTAGTATTAGGGGTGTGAGCCACCAATACCTGGCTTTGATAAAGGTTATTTTACATGATCAAAGGCACGTAGACTTGCGCCTTTGTGTTCCTCTCCTAAGAACATTCTCCACTGTGTGTAAATCCCTAGAGTCCTTTATAATTTATCATGTTCCAGTGTATTTTGATCTAGCTTCTGCATATGAGAGAAAGTGTGCGGTTTGTTTCTCTGAGCTTAGTTTATTTCACTTAACATGATTTGTTCTAGATGCACCCATTTCTCTGTAAATGACATATTATACTTTCTAATGGCTATATAAATTTCCATTGTGTATAGGTACCACATTTTTTTGATCCACTCATCTATTGTAGGGCATCTCGACTATTCCCTGAACATATTTTTTGCTTGTCTGTTATGAAGCTTGAACTCAGAGCCTGGTCACTGTCCCTGAGCTTTTTGCTCAAGACTAGTGTTCTACCACTTTGAGCCACAGCTCAATTTCTGGGTTTTGAGTGGTTAATTGGAGATAAAAGTCTCATGGGGACTTTTCCACCTTGGCTGGCTTGGAACTACAACCCTCAGATCTCAGCCTCCTGAGTAGTAGGATTACATATATGAGCCACCAGCACCTGCAAACTAATGATCTTTATATTTTTGTATATTTCATGTTGTTAATATACCTTCACTATTGAATAATTTTCTTTAACATTTTTTGTAAGGAATTGATAGTGAATGAACTTCTTCAGCTTTTGGCTGAGAAAATCTTGTTACCTCCTTCTTGTTACCTCCGTCTGAAGGAAAACTTGATCAGTAAGAGTTTTCTTATCTAGCAGTATTTTCTTTTGGCACTTTGAATATATCATGTCACTGTCTCCTGGGTGGCAAGGTTTCTGCTGTGAAATCCACAGATAGTTTTATGAACTTGTATATGAAGAGCCACTTTTGTCTTGCAACTTTCAATTTTTTCTTTGTCTTTTCTTTGATAGAATCTGGTTATAATATAGCTCAGTGAATTTCTGTTCATGATTAATATGTTCATGATTCTTTAGACTTCATAGATCTCAATGTTTATTTCCCTCTCCAAATCTGGGGTATTTTCTGTTACAAGTGTTCTTCTATCTTCTTTCCTTTCTTTGCTCCTTGTACTTCCATAATTAGTACACCAAGGGACATATGGTGCTTGATGGTGATCCATATGCCCTAGAGACTTTCTGTACTTTATCCTTCTTTTTGTTCCCCTCAATGGATAATTTTGAATGACCTGTCTTTAAGTTTACTAATTCTTCTACTTGGTTGAGTTTGCTAATGAAGGTCATTATCAAATGTTTTATTTTAGTCATTGTGTTCTTCAGCTTCAGATTTTCTATGTGGTTCTTTTTTATGGTTTCTATCTCCTTGTTGAACTTCTAATTTCGTTCTTGAATTTATCGTTTATTTATCCTTGTTCATTTATAGTTCCTTGATGATTTTAAATTCTTTGTAAAGAATTAAGAGCTTGCAAATCTGCATCTCTTCAGAGTCATTTGCTACTATCTTATTTTGTTCCTTTTGTGGTATCATGTTTCCCTGAATATTTGTGATTCTTGTGACAGCATGTTATCTGTGCTTTTAAAGAAGTAGGCTCCTGGCTGGGGCTGGGAAGGTGGCTCAGTGGTAAAGCGCTTGCCTTGCATGCATGAGGCCCTGGGTTCGATTCCCCAGCATCACATAAGCAAAAAGAAAAAAGCTGGAAGTGGCGCTGTGGCTCCCGTGGTAGAGCGCTAGCCTTGAGCTGAAGAGCTGAGGGACAGCGCCCAGGCCCAGAGTTCAGGCCCCACGACCAGACCCCTCCAAAAAAAGAAGAAGAAGTAGGCTCCTATTCCCATTTTTACAAGCTGGCTTCAACAGAGAAAGCTCTTCTCCAGTAACTCTATTCAGCAATTCTGAGAAAGCTATTGATGGGCTGACCTGTTATCTGAGCATACAGGGGTTGATCTGAAACTTTGATCCCTTCTTTCAACCTGAAGCATGGGGCTATGGAGGCCAGCTTGGTATTTGGGTGGGCCTAGATGTATACAGAGCTAGCCTGAAGCCTGGGGCCATCAATATTGCCATAGTTCACTGGGTGGCTCTGGTCATGGGGTCCACAACATCAAGTTCTTGCTTCATTTTCCTTCTCCTAAGTGGAAAATATCTCTCTGCCAGTTTCACAGATTTTTAATGCAAAGCTGTCCTTCTAACCTTCTTTAAAGTATTTTCTTAATTCTTGCTTCACTAAAGAACTGTAATCTGTCACCTGGATTCTTACATTCTTGTGGCAGTTTCATGTGTGGATGATTGTTCACACTGACTTTTCTACAAAAGAACAAGTGCTTATTTTATTCTGCCACCTTGCTAACATCACTCTCCTAGTTCTCAAATGTGTTCCTTGATCAATGGCACATAGTGACATCAAGGCAGGTATGGCACTTTGCCATACCTTGCAAGACTAACACATATAACAGGATATTGCTCTGGCTTCAGAGATTTTACAACTTTCTGGAAAAGAAACTGGAATGTTTCTAGAAAAGATTCTTTACTATTGCGGTTTCCTACATTAGACCCACTGTGAATTTGTGTGTGTGTGTGTGTGTTTGTGTGTGTGTGTGTGTGTGTGTGTGTGTGTATGCATGTGTACATACATTGGGGCACAGACAGGAGGCCCTGGTGCCCTCCTTCTGGAAGAAGGAGATGAAGGAAAAAGCACTGGGCAACTAGAAATACTGATGAGAGTGACGTTGTTGCTGAATTTTCCCCTTTAGTCACACAGAAATTATACTTGAATGTGTGATTTGTCAATAAATTGAGAATTTCTGAGCTATGTATAGCCACTAGCATGTGAAAGCCAGATATGTGTAGCACTGATGACTGGCTTGCATGCTTTGAAAGTTGCCTTGGAACCAACAACACCCCCCCCCCCAAAAAAAAAGGCAAAACAAGGAGAGAACAAGAATGGCAAAGTAGAAATGAAGCTCAGGCCACATTTCATTCAGACAACAGTGATTCTATTAATTTTAGCAGTTATTAACTTCAGCCTGGCAGCGGGGAAGCCTGACCCTGAGGCCAGAGCCATTCTCTCCTCAGCTGCACCAGGCACCCTGGGGGCTACAGGCAGAGGCCAGGCACATTCCAGATCCCTCTCACCAGTGCCCAGGTATGACCTATATTTTTTTTTAATATACAACTCACATTTTATTTTAGTTCAGCTCATAATATAGGACAAAGTAAAAATAGAAAATATTTAAATAATAATTTTGCCCTTTATTTTATAGTACACTGCTACAGACACTTAAGAATGATGTAATTAAAATATTCTCCCTTTTGAATGTATCTCTACTTCTGAAAACTGTGAAAGTATTAATAAAAGTCATGTTACATATTAACAAAAATAAAAATAACAAAAATAAAATCTAAATATCCCATCACCATTTTTTATGGGGGAAAAGACAGTTATAAGATGTAGTACATTAGGAAGTTAATGATGAAAAAAAGGTTTAGAATCCTAAGTTGGTATATTGAGTATGAAAACAATGACAGAAATGATTTAAATTCTCATTTAAACAGTTTCATATTTCTCTAAAGGTACATTTGGCAGAAATAGGAATTGTCAGGCAATATAATATACAATGAATACATCAGTTGCTTACATTTCCAACGACCAAAATCACCAAGTGGAAAACCTAGAATAAAAATCTTACAGAGGAAGTGGCGCTGTAGCTCAAGTGGTAGAGCACTCGCCTTGAGCTGAAGAGCTGAGGGACAAGTGCCCAGGCCCAGAGTTCAAGCCCCACAACCGCCAAAAAAAAAAAAAAGAAAAAAGAAAAATCTTACAGAGACATAATTAAATGAGCCTTAGACCTTCAGTCACTGAAAATTAAGATCCTACTTCAATTACTACTTAGCTCTGGTGTAAAAAGCAGTCAGAACCATTCATACAAAACAATTGGTTCTTCTGGTGAGTACAGTTTCTTCCATGGGAATTCAAGGTAGTTTCATTGTAAAACAAATTCCAAATCACAGTACATTGTGTTAAAGTAAGACCCTAGTATATTCTGGTAGTAAGCTACAGCTTCTTTGATTTACTGGGGAAAAAATTAGATACATATATTCTTTCTGCCTTGGGTCATTGCATTCATATCTTCCCAGTAAACTTATCTGTGATGTACACTATTTCTAACTTAGGTTTCAGTTTTAAGCAATTATCTGTACTATTTTATGGCTTTTATTTTTACACAATTTTATGGTTTTTAAATATTGTCCTTAAATATTTGAAAAGTAATGACCACATTCTGAAAGCTCATGAACATCATGAGCTTTGATATTCTATGAACATCAGCCTGAAAAATTGTAAGGCCTTTAAAGTATCATTGTAAGGTTATAGAGAGTAAAACAGGAACAAAAAAGTTAATTTGAAAGTTCTGTACATGGGGTTAGGGATTTAGTTCAGTGGAAGAGCACTTGCCTAGCAAGTGCAAGTCCATGAGTTTTGACCTATATTTTTAAATCTATTAAATCTATTAAAAACACAAGATTGTCCTCTTGAAAAAAATTTTATGAATGGACAGGACTTCAAGTTATATATTTCAACCTCTCTCATGTATAAAGAGGGTAGACTATAGACTTTAAAAGCTGGGCACCCGTGGCTCATTCTTACTGTCTTAGCTACTCAGAAAGGTGAAATCTAAGGATTTTGGTTCAAAGCCAGGGAGAGCAGAAGAAAAGGAGGCTACGCATTTTCCTCATGAGGCATATACTACTGATTATGTATCCCTTACTAAAAGGCTGGGATCAGCAGACCTTAGAATGTCAGTCTTGGGGGAAGACATTAGAATATTTGCATACAAATAATAAAATATCTAGTAGATTCAACCCAAGTATAAACACAAAATTTACTGGTTTCTTTTTTTTCAATATTTTTACTTGTTTCTTTACCCACAGGCCACAGTGATTGTATAGGATAGATTTTGTGCACTTGCATTTTGGCTGCACAATCAAATTTCTGCAATTCCTTTTCTAGATTCAAGATCCAGTTCTCTGTTGGCCAGGTATTGTAATTTAATTTTAAGTACATAGCCACAAATCAAGGGTAGGGCACATCATCTGTCTCTTTTTTTATTATTACATTGTGCTGGTAGTGTGGTTTCATCTCAGGGCCTGGACATTCTGTCCCTTAGCTTTTCCACTCAAGGCTGGTGCTCTTCTACTTGAGCCATAGCCCTACTTCTGGCTTTTTGGTGATTAACTGGAGATAAGAGTCTCAAGAATTTTTCTGTCCAACCTGGCTTTGAACCTTGATCCTCAGATCTCAGTCTCCTGAGTTGCAAGGATTACATATGTGGACCATTGATAACTGGCCTGTATGCTTTGAAAGTTGCCTTGGAACCAACAATCAAAAAAAAGGCAAAACAAGGAAAGAACAAAAATGGCAAAGTAGAAATGAAGCTCAGGCCACATTTCATTCAGACAACAGTGATCCTATTAATTTTAGTAGTTATTAACTTCAGCCTGGCAGCTGGGAAGTCTGACCCTGAGGCCAGAGCCATTCTCTCCTCAGCTGCACCAGGTACCCTGGGGGCCACAGGCAGAGGCCAGGCACATTCCAGATCCCTCTCAGCCTCCCTGGTCCACAAGCCCTGTCTGTCCCCTGAGCACTGCTCTATCAACCTACCACTGAGATGTCATCAGACCCTCACTAGCCTGTCTCATTAAAAGTGTTAAACTACATCTTTTTCCCCTTGATCTTCAGTTATCAAATGGCAAAGTCAGGAAAGGAGGAGGTAAAAAAAGAAATTGGAAAGGCAGGTCAGTAACACAGAGCAGGCATGGAGCTGTATCCTTTAGAAAAACAATGGGTAGAGATGGGCCCATGCAGGCATTCTGTAAGAAAGCAATGTGAGCATTAGTAGGTCCCTAACACCCTTCCAACTTCAAACAAGGGGGGACCCCTCAGACATCCAAGATCCTGGGGAGTCAGACACTTAAGGGAAATGCAGAAGTGTTCACCACCTTCTTTTCTCACTTGCCTAGTTTAAACTTGGGAGGACAGAATAGCTAATGCTCTGAGTGAGACCTCGGGGCTCTCCCTGCCATGAAGAACGTGCCTCAGGCTTTTCCAAGTGGATGGAGACATCCCAGCCCATCACTGGGCAACTGCCAGAGACCTTGGGACTAGGATGGCTTCTGAATGTGTGATCCACAAATGCTCTCACTGAAACAAAGTGGGCTGCAAACATACTGGGTTGTGTATCCCTTGAAATAGGCCCATTTTTGGTCTTCTAACAGGGAGTTTATAGATAGACTGCCAAAAATGGTTTGGTCCTGACCACCGTTTCTCCCTTCCTTTGCTCACAAATCCTTTGAAATTCTACAAGTCCTTTGCCCCCATTTTTTTCCACGGCTTTGGTTACAGGACTGTCAGCGAGAAGCACCTGGAGCTCCTTGCCTGGCAGTCCCCGCAGCTTTGCAGTTACCATCACTGTGATACCATATGGCTAGCTGGCCAGAGGCTCTGCCCCATACCCTCGCAGCAGGCATGTGGGAACAGTATCTTGAACATATCCCCTTCCCAGTAAGCTCACACAGGCTCTAGTTCCCTTTTTTTGTCCATTTCCTTTAGAAATGCGCAAAGCAACTCCATCTGTTTCCTTTCATTAAGACTTTTAAGTTCTTCTAGCATCCCCCTCCCCCAAAAAGGGATAGGATAAAGTTCATTGATTCAGCTTAGTTAGTAACAATTACAATGTCCACATAAATTTGGATGGGTTGGGGACTTTGAAATGTTGGAGTTATTCACTGCCTTCTTCCCCACCTACTTTCCTAGTTAATCCTGGAGATGTTTGTTTTTTTTTTTTAAATGGCTAAACATAGGTGTCTCCCTACCCATAACAAGCTTGGCATGGGCTTTTCCAATTGGCCACATCATCACAAGGAAACTTAATGCCATATTTTACTTTTTTGTTTTGAAGCATGCCCTCGGACTTTCATTTTGCTTTGGTTTTCTTTGGGGGTAGGGTCCCATTCTTTTCTCTGGAGGCCAGCCTCAGGCTATGATATCTTACCTATGGCCTCCCACATAGAAGGGATGATAAGTGCATACCACCATACTAGCTTGTTGGTTGAGATGGAGTCTGATTAACTCTTTGCCTAGGGTATTCTCCAATTATAATTATCCCTCTCTCTGCCTCTTGAGTAGCTGGCAAAAGCCACTGCATTAGGCCCTACTTCTTGAAGAAAGTAAAAGTCAGTCACAGATGAACAGGGATAGTAGATGAGTAGAAAGAGACAGGGGGCAGGACATGAAAATACACCTACATGAAGGAATTCAAACTTCATTATAAATTCATGGAATCCATTGAAAATCATATTCAGGAAAATTTCTTAAGTGTGCTCTGTGTTTGTGCGTGTGCATGTGTGTATGCATGTATGTATGTGTGTTTGTGTGTGTGTGTGTGCATGTGCACATCAGTACTGGGACTTGAACTCAGCCTTTTTACTGGAGGCAGGTTCTTTACCACTAGAGCCATAATATCATTAGGTAATACTTTGAAAACATATTCTAATAAACCAGATATCTGATATGGATACATTTCTGGATGTGCTAGACGTACAAAATTGAACCCATAAGATATAAGACATTTGAACAGTGATTGAAGCAGTCTCCTAACAAAGAAAAGCCAAGGACCAGATGCATTCTTTGCAGAATTGTACCAAACTTTAACAATGAACTAATAACAATACTTCTCAAAACATTCTGAGGAGTATTGAGGGAAAGAATGCTATCAAACTTTTCTTACAAAGTCAGTATTACCCTGATACCAAAACCATACAAGAGCACAAGAACACAACAAAGAAATTTATAGACCAATTTCTTTCGTGAGTATAAATGAAAACATTATTAAATACTTTAAAACCAAACAACACATTAGAAAGATTATATATCATGATCAAGTTGGCTTCATTTCAGGGATGCAATTAGGGATCAACAAATGCAAACTAAAAAACATAATATAAACGGAATCAAAGTACATCCTTACCCGTAAGGAAAATGCAAATCAAAGTTATACCAAGATTCCATCTTATCATAGGCAAAATTGCAATCATCAAGGAAACAAGCAAAACCAGACACTGGTGGTGCATGCCTTTAATCCTAACTACTCAGGAAGCTGATATCTGAGGAGCTAAGTTCAAAGCCAGCCTGAGAAGGAAAGTCCTTAGCCTCTTATTCCCAATTAAGCATGAAAAAGCTAGAAGTAGAACCAGACTCAAGGTAGTAAAGTGCTAGACTTGACCAAAAAAGCTCAGGGACAGCACCCAAGCCTTCAGTTCAAGCCTTAGGATGGGCACAAAAACAAATGAAAACAACAAATGCTGGAAGAAGGTGGAAAAAAGGATCACTTGGTGGGAATATAAATTAGTGCAACCACTCTGGAAATCAATATGAATGTTTTTCAAAAAATCTAAAAGTAGATCTACTTTATTACCCTGATATCCCACTCTTGAGCATATATTTGAAGAAGTGTAAAGCAACACACAAAAGAGAGATACCTGCACCACTAGGTTTATCACAGCACTGTTCACAATTGCCAAGCTGTGGAATCAGCCTAGGTGCCGAACAACTGATGTATGCTTAAAGAAATGTGAGATATACACAAGCAACACATACAAGCCATAAAGATGAATGAAATTATGTCATTTTCAAGAAAATGGACAGAAGTAGACACCATCATGATGAGACAAAATAAAAAAGCTAAATATTGAATGCTTATGCTCATATATTGAATCTAGACCTAAAATAATAATTATGAATAGTAATAGAACATGAGTCTAAAAAGGGGGTTAACAGAGGAGGGGTCAGTGGGAGAGGGAAAGGAAAAAGGTACAAAGAGGATAAAAAAGTGTGACATATATATATATATAAAACAGAATAATGAGTTCCAGCAAACACTGTTTTTAAAAAAGGAGGGGAGGTAGGAAGGGATGGTAGGGGAAAAATGGAGGAGGTAACAATGCTCAATAGGAAATGTACTCATTACCTTACTCATGTAACTGTAACCCCTCTGTACAATATTTTTACAATTAAAAAAAAACATAAAAAAGAAGAAAAGCAGGAGGAGAATTAAGTGGATAGAAAAAAATGGGGGTAAAACTGTTCTAAGTAAGATGAACACATCCATGGAATTATCACAATGAAGCCCCCTGGAATGGAATAGAATGGAAATTAAAAGATTAGAAAAATAAAATGAACACTAGGAAATGGAAACAGGAGTTCTTTGTTGCTGTTTTTGTTCTCGTTTCTTTTTGTCTTATTTGTTCATTTATCTGTCTTTGGAAGGGTTAGGGACACAGAAATGGAGGGGCAAAGGGTAAATAAACAGTAGTATTTACTATACACTATGTTGAAAATAAACGATACAACTTGTAGGTGGGGAAAAACTGGGAGAGAGTGAGGGAAGGGGTGATATTGTCTAAATGAAATGTACTCAGTACGTGGCTTATGTAACCGTACCCCTCTGTATATCACCTTTATAATAAAAATTAAAAATTTGGGGTTGGAAAGGTGGCTCAGTGGTAAAGTGATTGCGTTGCGTGCATGAGGTCCTGGGCTTGATTCCTCAGTACAACATAAGCAGAAAAAAAAAAAAGCCAGAAGTGGTCTATGGTTCAAGTGGTAGAGCACTAACCTTGAGCACCTAGGCCCAGAGTTCAGCCCACAAACAACAAAAAATGAATAAATTAATTATTTTTAAATAGAACAAAGGAAATCAAAAAATTAGAAAAATAAAAAATCATGATCACATTCAAGATAAATATGTAAATTAATTAATTTCATCCAGTGAGGGTGCAGAACTCACAGATGTACACAACTAACAGCATGCCCCACATGCAGCCAGCATGTAGGCTAATAAGGTAATGTCATTATGCAGTATTTAGAATAGTTCTGGGCACTCAATATACACCATTTACCCAAGTTATCCCTTCAAATGTTCAGAAAACTCAGGAACAATATATGCTGAAAAGGTGAGGTAATAACAGTGCCTGGACTCAGAGGGAATTGCTGAAGTCAGTGGGACTGTAGAAAGGTCACTTTCTGAGCCCAAATGGGGAAACTGAGTCTGAAGACAATACAGGAAACTTGATACCAAGGCTTCATGCAAGCCTAGGGTGCATAGATCCCAGGAAGAGCCCTAGCCACTCCTCTTCACCAGCTTGCGGGTAGGCTCTGTCCTACTCGCACTGCCCAGAAGAAAAATTAGAGCTCTCCATATGTGCTTTCTCAACCATTCAGCTTTAAAGGGTACTTAATTTGGATTATTAGGAAATTACAATGCTCCATTTAAAATATTTTAAATAGAGAAGCTGGGTGTGGTGGTACATGCCTATAATCCCAGCACCTAGGAAGCTGAAGCAAGAGGATTATGAGTTCAAAGCCACCTTGGGCTACATAATGCAACCTTTTCTTTTTTTTTAATTTATCTATCTGCCTATTTATTTATTGTTGGTTGTGGGGCTTGAACTCTGGGCCTGGGCACTGTCCCTGAGCTCTTCAGCTCAAGGCTAGTGCTCTACCACCTTAAGCCACAGCTTCACTTCGGGGTTGTTTGGGGGTTTTGTTGTTGTTGTTTGAGTGGTTAATTGAAGACAAGAGAGGGAGGGAGGGAGGAAAAAAAAAGAGAAAAAAGGAGGGAGAAGGAGGAAGAGAGAGAGGGGAAAGGAGGAGAGGAAAGGAGAGGGCTGAACTCACAGTATGTTCAGAAGGGGAAGGTCCTGATAGACTGTCAGGAGCAAGACACCTTTGGCCCTCTGTTTTTGACTATCATTTGTTTCTGTGGGGGTAGGGGTGGGGGATGGTTGGGTCTCCTTGATTTGTCATCCCAGAGTCAGCAGCTACTATAATGTGATGGAGATTTTGAATAGTAAGAGAGAGATGCTGGCATTCTGCCTGTCTGTATGGGCAGATCATATCCTTTACCAGTCTGTTCTGCAGTTCCTATGCACTGGATCATGGGGGCCAGGCTTAAGAGCAATTGAACAGGACCTGTGAGTTAATTTTATATTACTGTATACATCTAAGGTTACAGCAAAAACAGGCAACTATGACTTTCATTAGATTAAATAAACAACCAGGACACATTGCAGGGATAAAGGTGGTGCTGATAGAGCACACCTGCACAACTAGAAAGCTGAGCACTTTAATGAGGATCAGTTCATATTCTTACTCTCTCCTTTCTCATTCTCTTACACACCACAAACCTGTTTTATATGAAGTTACTTTCCACCAAAGAAAAGGACAGAATCCAATAGAAGGAATTTCTTCAAATTTGTGGTGCACCTTGGACTATTTTCTGTAACTTGATGCAGAAAAAAAAAAAAAGTTTTGTCTCTGGCTGTTGCTTATTTTGGCTGAGTGGGCTCTGAAACTGACTCACCAAAATGATACTGTACCGGAGATTGGGGCCCACTGTTGCATCCTGAGCCCTATATAGTCAAGGCAGGGTGTAAACATGGAAATCAGACAGTCCCTGGAGGCAAGGATCAGTCCCCTCAGAGTCAACACATTGGCTTCTTACCCACTCTTCAGTGTGTGAAGCAGCCCTGGGCTGGCCACTGGATGGGATCCCTAAGGCCTGTGTTCCCCAGGCTTTGTTAGCTCCAAGGGGAAGCAAGTAGAGTCTGACAGGCATCTGCCCTGTTTCTTCCTGCACTTGACTCCTGGGATCCAAGTGCCTGTCTGGTTCACAAAGAGCTTGCTAGTTTCTTTGTAAATGTGAAGAACTGGAGATGCACTCGAGATTTTCTCTTTCTTTCCTAGGTCTAAAAAGCATATGTAAAAGGTGGCAATAAAAAACATTTACTAAAAAAGCAACAGTAAATATAATTTACTAGGTCAATGTAATCACAGTATTCATGATGTACATAAATTCTATGGGCAAAAAGGAAATGTTCACCGGGTATGTAGCTCACAGTTGTAATCCTACCTACTCAGGAGGCTAAGATCTGATAATTGTGGTTCAAAGCCAGCCCAGGCAGGAAGTCCATGAGACTCTTATACCAATTATTTGTAGAAAAAGCTGAAGTTGTGCTGTGGCTCCAGTGATAGAGTGCTAGCCTTGAACAAAAGGAGCTCAAGGAAAGCACCCAGGCCCAGAGTTCAAGCACCTGGCCTGGGGGATGGGGTTGGGGGTAGGGAAATGTTCCCATGACAGAGTTCTTTTGCAGGGCACCGCTATGTGTGCATGGAGGGTGTGGATGCAGCCTGAACTTGTGCTGGTCACTGGAGGCCCATGTATCTGCCCTTAGGAGCCATCTTGGCCCATTGACCCAAGTGGCAGTGACCCTGCATACCACAAAGCTCATAGACAAGGCTGTTCACAGGTCAGAAAAACAATTTGGCACTCACAAATTCTACCAGTTGCAAGGTCATCGTCACCCAGTTTCTTAATCATCTATGCACACTAAATAAGCTTCACTGGAAGATAAAGCCTACTCCATGAGGGTGTGACCTCTGAGCAATAGACCTATTTTCAATTCTATTTTGAGTTGTACTGGATTTCCCACGTGGCCTGGGATCCTAGAACATGAAGACCTAAACAACAAGCACCTGATTGACCTATACTCCTAGAAGCCTATCATTATCTCCAGTTTACAGATGAGCAAACTGAGGCAGAGAAATTCAGGAACTTGTTTCAAACCATGTAGATTCTCACCTAACCCTTGCATGTGGGAGTTGCTAAGTCAGATGGGCTTGGCACGCTTGGCTCTCACACCTCTCACTCATAGCTGGCCTGATCCAACCATAACTTTGTCAAAAGAACTATGATCCTCCCTGCAATGCATTTCAGGGCTCTTGTCACATTGAAAAGTTCTGTAGCACCACCTCTCCCCTGCCTGTCACCCCTAGAGAGAAGTGGCATTGAGTACCCTATTGAAGGTGTCCACTCAATTCCCCCAAACACACCAGGTGCCTGGGATCCTCGATCTCACTCCTGGAATGCTTTTCCTCCCCACCTTTACATAAATCCCGCTGTTACTTCAGGTCTGACTCCACCTCACATTTTCTGCCTAGCCTCCCAGAGTTCCTTTGCCCCACATAGACCTCCCCCTGTGCAGCAATCCTGTAGTCCTGACTGTCTCATACCCAAAATGCACATTCATTGTTCTCCACAGACTTCCCAGTCTTTGAAGGCTGTGACTATGTCATTTGCAATTTCTGTTGTCCTCACTCAGCATATCCTGGTGAATTGGTGGAACTGATTGATAGATGTTGATTAAACAGAAGCTCCACCATCAAAATGAAAGACAGCTGGTGGCATTTGATAATGACACCAGAAAGACTGGTTATTTGGGGATCGCGTAAGTTTCATAAATTTTCAACATGTGCTCCTTTTGTAATGAACAACCTAATTAGTTTTCACATAAAAGCATCTCAGCATACATTCTGGTAGCTCATAAAAGTTTCCTTTGCAGACTTAATAGGAAAGTTACTCATTTACCATCATTATTGGCCAGTGACCACCGACATCTTGGTCTCTGGGAAAGGATGTGAAGGCACACCCTCACCAGCAGGCTCTACCCTGACCTGCACACTTACTTGTTCTGCATTCATGGTAGAACTAGAAGCAAATTTTTATTAGTCCACTTTTCATCACTATAATGAAATACCTGAGGCAGGCTCACTTCAGAAAGAAAAGGAATTTGTTTTTGGTTCACATTCTGGAGGTGGAAAGCTGAAGCGTCACATCTGGTGATGGTCTTCTTGGCAGAACCCTAAATAACAGAGCATCCATGGTGAGAGATAAGGAGCATGAGCATATTTCTATGCCTTTTGGTCTCTCTCAGTCTCTTCTTATGAAGCCACCATCATTCAACCACAGGAGTCTGCCCCGATGATCTATTTACATCACTCTAAAGATTCCACCTTGAAACATGACAGCTGCCACCGTCTTCTCCATACTACCAATACAACATATTATGGCTAAAGTCCTGCATGGTAGACTGTATGCTCTTAAGTAGTTTTTCCTTCATGAAATCCCAGCAATGAAACACATAATATTCTCTCTCTCATGCGTGCTCGCACACGTGTGTGTGTGTGTGTGTGTCATGCTAAGGATCGAACTCAGAGCCTTGCCCATGCTAACACGCACTCTTACCACTGCACCCCCAGCCCTTATGTTTTTATTTGGCAACAGATGCCTCCTAAGACCAAGATTCAGCACCAGATGCAAGCCATATATGCATGGCTATGCAGCACAGCCATGCTTAGTAGTAGGGGCCTTCACAGGTTCAAATCTCTATGTGACAGATTGAGTCCTAGTGGTCCCATTTCTCCACACCCCTACATTCCCATCCTTCATAATCTGGCCACACAGTTTCTCTCATGAACAAGTAGAGTATGTCCCTTGCCATGTAAATTTCAGCTGGCCAAGTGACTTGCTTTGTCAGTCATGTTTAGTGAGTAGGAAACAAAGATAAAGAGATGAAGGAGTCAGGGTTCTTCTATATGCTTCAAGAGCATGCCCACAGTGACCTCACTTCTTCCCACTAAGCCTTGCCTCTTAAAGCTTCCACTACCACCCAATAGTGTCACTAGCTGGAGACTAATCCTTTCACACATGGTCTTTAGGGGACTCCAGACCCAAACCATAGCACTAGCACGAGCAGTGCTGCTGTTTTTCATTCATTCATGACTTAAATCATACTACTCTTGTTCTCATTCAGAAAATGCACATAACTGAATAGCTAATGATTTTATGAAGCTTTAAGTCTTATGGACTTACAGCCATCTTCCATATTCCTCTCAAGGGTGTAGTATAGGTCAGGTGGCACCCAAGAGCTAGGGTTAGAGGATATATGTACTCTAGATTTAATTAACTTCTGACTGATAACCACTAATTCTAATCTATAACAGGAAGAGTCAGTATAAGCCCAATACTTGGGCCATCACAAACTTATAGAAGAGAGCAAATGTGGAACCTAAACATTCAAGGACCTATGAGAGAAGCCTTTCCATAGTATGTGATAGGAACTATCTACCAGTCCAACAGGGCAAGGCCCATGGGTGTGATAGCCAACAAAGCCTGTTGCTCTACTAAAGGAACCCACTGTCCTCTAGACCAGCTGCATGCTAGAAAGTCAAAGTGTCTCCAGCTAACGTGAAAATTCCAGGCATGTAAGGACAAGTCCAAGATGTCTTTTGGAGGGTTTACCTGGGCTCCAGAGATGAGAACCCTAAGTTTCACTCACACCTCAGACCTATAAGCAGATTGCTCTTCTCCAAAAGATAGCCACACCCATGGCCGCATTCCAAGAAATGAGCCATGGCCAGGTCCTGGCAACAATGTATGTGTGAACTAGACTTTGGGGGCCTACCATCATGACCAGGCTGCTGGTGACCTCAGCCAACTGCTGATTACCCAGAGGCTGTGATGGGCATTCTCCCAGAGCTTTGATTTGTTTGTTTGTTTGTTTTGGAGGGGTGGGGTCCGGTCGTGGGGCCTGAACTCTGGGCCTGGGCGCTGTCCCTCAGCTCTTCAGCTCAAGGATAGCGCTCTACCACTTAAGCCACAGGGCCACTTCCGGCTTTTTTCTTTTTTTCTTATGTGGTGCTGAGGAATGGAACCCAGGGCCTCAGGCATGCAAGGCAAGTGCTCTACCACTGAGCCACCTTCCCAGCCCTCTCCCAGAGCTTTGATTGTAAGAAATGCCTGGATGCTCTGGACGAAGAGCACCAAAGCAATGGAGTCTTCTCTGACTGCCCTTAAGCCACAGAGGCGGAGGCAACTGGGGGCTGCAGAGCAGCAGAGCAGGCAGGAGGGAACTGAGCAAGGAAAGGCAAAGCTCTGAGGTATGGGAGAAAGGATATGGCTAGCTGGGGAAAAGCTCATTCCAGTCACTAGTGCTGCACTGTACCCCAAATACAGCAATGATAGAGAGCCCAGACTTGGAATAGATAATTTTTTTCAAATCCTGGTTCTGCCACCAATGGGCCATGTGACATCTGGTAAGTTACTTAACCATACCTGTTTTCCCATTGGAACTGTCCTGAAAATTCAAATATTAATATTTGTAAAGTACTACTGTGCAAATATGACATATTCATGATTTTATTTCTTTACTTGGTTTCCATTATTGTACAATTTTTTTGTTGTTGGTAGTGGTTGTGATGCTTGAACTCTGGGCCTGGATGCTGTCCTTGAACTCTTCAGCTCAAGGCTAGTGCTCTACCATTTCAGCCACACCACCACTTCCAATTTTCTGGTGGTTAATTGGAGATAAGAGTCTCACGGACTACTGTCCTGCCTGGGCTGGCTTTGAACTGTGATCCTCAGATCTCAGCGTCCTTAGCAGCTAGCATTACAGCGTGAGCCACTGGCACCTGGCTATTGTACAATCTTTTTTTTTTTTTGTCGGTCGTGGGGCTTGAACTCTGGGCCTGGGCGCTGTCCCTCAGCTCTTCAGCTCAAGGCGAGCGCTCTACCACTTGAGCTACAGCGCCACTTCCGGTTTTCTGGTGGTTTATTGGAGATAGGGGTCTCACAGTCTCTCCTGCCCGGGCTGGCTTTGAACCGCGATCCTCAGATCTCAGCCTCCTGAGTAGCTAGGATTACAGGCGTGAGCCACCAGCGCCAGGCTTGTACAATCTTTAATGCTTTATTTTTCTGATTTGATGACTAACAGCTAAAAATATAGAGGAAAAAACTTCTCCTGTTCTAACATAAACATCATTAGCAATTAATTTTCATCTAAAACTCCATGCATATACACACACACACACACACACACACACACACACACACACACACACACACACCCCTTGTTATCTAACCAGATACATCATACATATGGCATATGACAGAAACTTTTTCATAAATAGCTTTGGAGTGATTGTGGGTTTGTTTTGCTCTTTGCTTTCCTAATTCTGTTTTCTCATCCCCTACCCCCCCACATGCTAGCCAAAAACCCTAATGTTTTCTTTTGTTGGTTTTACAATAAATTCTAAGATTTGGCTGCTTTTTCTTTTTGTCAGATTTTTTCCCAAAAATTTTCTTGGTTATTCTCATTTTGTTTTCTAAATATAATTATGGAAAAAGTGAAATTTTTGTCATGCTATATCTTTCCATCAGGGAATGTTTTCTGAACAATGTTTACATTCTACTATTCTTCATATAGATACTGGAACTCTCTTGTTCAATGTACTCCTGAATGTGTGATTTATACTGCAATTGTGAATTCTCTTTTTCATCATATAGGGTTCTATTATTTGGTATTTATAGATTTATACACACACACACACACACACACACACACACAGAGGCTACTGATTTTATCTTCCTAATTCTTTTTAACAAACTGTCCTGTTGCTGGTGTATTATTGTTCTAAAAATTTAAAAATCTTATTTCCTCCTCTATTTACATCAATTACTTCACTTGCTTACATTAACTAGATTTAAGTAGCACTAGTAGATGACTCTACTTGTTTCTGTTCTTAATTAAAATGGTTTCAGTATTTTATTATTTAAAACTATATTTATAACAAGATATGAGTAAGCAAAGATTTTACTCAGAGCAGATGTTAGCAAACTATGGCCCATGGACCAAATCTACCACCTACTTTTGTTCATAAAATTTTGTTGGAACATAAGCATGCTCATTCACTTACCTACTATCTATGACAACTTTTTGCTAGTGTGTTAAGTTGGGGGTTTTGTTTTGAAGCCAGTACTGAAGCCTGGACTCAGGTCCTTACGTTTTTTTTTTTTTTTTGGTCCGGTCGTGGGGCCTGAACTCTGGGCCTGGGTGCTGTCCCTCAGCTCTTCAGCTCAAGGCTAGCACTCTACCACTTGAGCCACAGCGCTACTTCCAGTTTTGTTCTTTTTGTTTATGTGGTGCTGAGGAATCGAACCCAGAGCCTCATGAATGCAAGGCAAGTGCTCTACCACTGAGCCACCTTCCCAGCCCGTCCTTACGTTCTTCCTTGTTTTGTTTTTTTTTCTCAAGGCTGGCACTTTTTTTTTTTTTTTGGTCCGGTCACGGGGCCTGAACTCTGGGCCTGGGCACTGTCCCTCAGCTCTTCAGCTCAAGGCTAGCACTCTACCACTTGAGCCACAGCGCCACTTCTGGCTTTTTTCTTTTTGCTTATGTGGTGCTGAGGAATCGAACCCAGGGCCTCATGCATGCAAGGCAAGCGCTCTACCACTGAGCCACCTTCCCAGCCCTCAAGGCTGGCACTTTACCACTCGAGCCACAACTCCACTTCTGGCTTTTGCTGGTTAATTAGAGATAACAGTCTTTCTGATTTGTCTGTCTGGGCTGGCTTTAAACACCTCTTGAGTAGCTAGGTATCACAGGTGTGAGCCACCAGTGCCTGGCTTACAGTGGAAATATTGAATTCATGATAGAGACCATGAGTCGTAAAGTCTCAACTCCCCAGCCCACTATAGGAAAAGTTTGCCACACTATGATTTCAAAGAATGTCCAAATGTCAGTGGCTTAACACACATTTCTCCCTCCACAAAGCCAGCTATGTTCTGGACACACCTCCAGGCTTGCAGTTCCCCATGAAGTGACTTGGAGCGTCGTCCTGCCATGGCCTCACAAAGCATCACACAATGGAGAAAGAGTAAACATAGTTCTCACATTCAATCCTCTATGCTTTGCCACAGAGCATCTACACAAGCCTACTGACGGCTCACAGGACTCTACTCAGAATCTCGGGAGATTAGGCAGTAGAAGCCTGGATGCCTGGAAGGAAAAAGAAAACAAATATTAGATAGTATCATTAATATCTACGACTCTAGTATACCTTGTTAATTTTTTCAATCCCTATTAAAAATTTTTATTTGGTTGTTAAATTTAAGCATATATTAATATGCTAACTTTCTGTGAGAAAAATCATTGTTTGTTCTATAATAGTAAATTATTAGTTTATGACAATGCACGGATATACTATAGTTGTGAGACTAAGTGACTAAGCTTTTATTTTCTCTTTTGTGCTACTTTTCTTGTAGTTTAAGTTAGGGCAGGTCTCAGTCCTGAGACTCATTAGAATCACTTAGACAATTACTTCACAGAATATGGAAGGCCAAGGCCAACTCCAGAGCAACAGAGTCAGAATCTTTAGGTTCTAGAGCCTAAGCAGCAGTAACTTTAAAAATTCTCTAATAAGGGCTGGGAAGGTGGCTCAGTAGAGCGCTTGCCTTGCATGCATGAGGCCCTGGGTTCGATTCCTCAGCACCACATAAGCAAAAAGAAAAAAAAAGCTGGAAGTGGCGCTGTGGATCAAGTGGTAGAGTGCTGGCCTTGAGCTGAAGAGCTGAGGGACAGCGCCCAGGCCCAGAGTTCAGGCCCCACAACCAGACCCCCTCCCCCCAAAAAATAATTCTCTAATAAATATAGATCCTCAGGCTATATCAAGATACTACTTCATATCTCTGTAAGAAGATAAAATCATCACAGGTCTCAAATTAGTCTATTTTGTTTATATAACATCTGACATTAAAATTAAACTAATAAGCAAGCATACTAGAAAATAATAAAAGCAACAAAACTGAAACACATCATTTGGATTCCAAACAATAGAGACATAATGCACAGGTGTTTAAAACAGCTATCCTAAATTTTAGAAGGAGAGAATATATGAAAGTTAAATCTTATTGGAGAACTAAAGTTAGTTTTAAAAACAAATTGTACACAAGACAATATGTTGGAAGAATCTGTATAACTTAGGGGTGGGGTGGGGGAGGGAAAGGAGGAGAAAAATGAAGGAAGGGGCAACAAGTTTGACAAGAAATGTACATTACCTTACTTATATAACTGTAACCTCTCTGTACATCACCTTGACAATAAAAAAAATAAAAAGAAAAAAGAAAAAAAAGAAATTTTAGACAGGATTCTAGATACTCACATATAAGTGAGACCAAAAGAGGATAGTCTTAGGAGAGAATCACAAAAGTGCAATGGCTAAGCACCTCTTCATATTCATATAAAAATATATACGTACTGAAATGAACTCCAAAGATATGGAAACAAAAGACTTTAAAAATTTTTTTTTTATTTTCTGATGACTCTATATTCTTTACCTTATATGCAGTGTATTCTCATGCCTATCTATGGGAGGCTAGAGGAGGACACCGAATCAGAGGGAAAATGGTGAAAATGTGCAGCAGTAGAGCTTACTGGATACTGATGAAAGTGAACTATACAACTCATGGGTGGAGATGGGAGGAAGGGAATGGGAGAGAATGAGAGAACAGATGACACTATACCATAGGAAATATACTTATTACCTGATGTGTGTAAACTTAACCCTTCTGCATATCACCTTTATAATAAGAATAAATTCTTTAAAAAAGTTGTATAAATGAAAAGTACAACACTCAAAATTAAGGATCAGGATGAAGATTTAACTACAGACTATGTAGTTGAAGAGGGAGATAAAGTAGAAGGCAGGCAGGAGAAATGCCCAAGAATAAAGCATAGAAAAAGAGAGGAAGTAAGATACAAAAGAGGTTAAAATAAGAAGGCCTAACATAAAATAATTGGAGTCTAAAATATAAATAATTTGGCAGAAACTGTGTTAGGCCCACTATTGGGGGTTCAGAAGTAGAAGAAAGCTCAAGGAGCCAGAGGCAGTCAAATGGAGGAACTTTATTACAAGCCCACAAAGAAATGTGCCCCAGAGGACCAGCCTCCTGGGCTTAGAAAGCAGGAGACCAAAAAAGGCTCAGGGCCAAGTCCCAGTGCCAGGTCCCAGGGCATGTAAGGCCTAAGTACAAGCTCAACCTTGGGTACAGGCAGACACTTTAGATATACATGCATGGTTCTATATTAAAAGAAATAATGTTGGAATTTCTTCCCAAAATTGATGAAAAGTATCGAGTCCTAAAGTGTAGAGTCTTTCCATACCTAAACTGAATAGCAACAAAATAAAACCCACATCTCATCACATCAGATTAAAACTACTGAAAATCAAACACAACCTGAGGAAAATACACAAAGAAGCAATAAATAAAGTGACAGTTGACTACTTAGAGAAATGGGGGAAGCCTAAGACAATGAACTTTTTAAAGGCTGAAGGAAAATAACTGAAAACCTAGTATTGTACACCCAGCCTCTCCACCCTTCAATAAAAATCCTTCAAAAGTAAAGGTGGATCAATGCCATTTTCAGATTCACTATTTTTTTTTTAGAAAAAGAGCTAATATCAAAGGCAACTTATGAAGCCTCAGCCAGCTCTGCCATTTCAGTCAACATCACACGAGTTATATATAAACTCTGCACCAAGTACTCCCAATTTCCAGTTTTCCCTCTGGATTTGGGAACAGAGTAGTCAACTTTCGTCTGCTGAGAGGGGTGGAGAAAGGGAAGACAGAAGAGGTTTCAAGATGAAGGTAGACTTCTACAAATACGGGCATGTGACAACCTTAATATGAAAAACGTATCATTACATATACAAATTAGTTAATGTCCCATGTAAACTGGAGCTACAAAAAAAAAAGCAGTCCCAACCCATTTAAGTACATTAGGGCCATCATTACTATTCCAGATGAAATCTGGTCTGACATTTCTTTTATAGTTCAAATAATCAGAGCTGAGAATTTTGAAATTCTTCCAGTCTTTAGTCCCTGGCTTTAAGATGGATACTAGAGATAGAGCAGATCAAATTCATGTTTCAATCTAGAATAAAGCAAAGAAACACAAGGAGAAGGTAGCAGAAGCTAAAATAGGAGAGTATGATCTCCCAGAAGTTTCTATTGGTGTGTTTCTGATCATTCAGAGCAGTAGCACATATAACTCTTCTCACAACTGCAAAGAGGGCTATGAGAAGTAATTTCTCAGAGGGGCACAATTCTGCCCCCAACAAATCACAGAATTATTCATCATCTGCAAGATCAGGTAAATAGAGATAAACACATATGCTTTATGTAATTGTAAGGCTTTTTTTTTTTTTTTTTAAAGAAAATAAAGGCTTCTTAAGCCAGGCACTGGTGGCTCACACCTGTAATCCGAGCTACTCAGGATGCTAGATTTGAGGATTGAGGTTCAAAGCCGGCGTGGGCAGGAGAGTCCATGATACTCCTATCTCTAACCACCAGAAAACCTGAAGTGGTGCTGTGGCTCAAAGTGGTGGAGTGCTAGCCTTGATCAGAAGAGTTCAGGAAAGGTGACCAGGCCCTGAGTTCAAGCCCCATGATTGGCCAAAAAAAAAAGAATGAATGCTTGCAACAAAACAAATCACACAGATGAAAGTTAGCCATTAAAACATATTATTCCATTGTATCCTCTCATCACAAGGATCTACCCATCTACCCATATTATAACCATAGTTAGTCCAATTTTACTTTGGATAAACAAACGTCAAATATCTCATCACGCTAAAAGGTTGGGAGAGTTTTAAATCTATCCTTAAAATCAAGATGAAAGCTTCCTTCAGTCTGTAATTACAGTATGAATTTCAAAAATAGTTTGATTTTGAGATAGGAAGTTTTAAAAGGAATGTAGATACTAGCACAGAGCTGGTAAACAATGAGTAAGTTGGTGGGGAAAAGGTCCTGACCTCCTGAAATAAGTCCATATTGCCATCTGGTGGCAGGATCAAGTTCTGCAAGTTATTTATTTGCTTGCTTGCCTGCTTGTGCAGGGCTTAAACTCCAGGCCTGGGTGATGTCTCTTAGCTTTTTCACCCAAACTAGTGCTCTATGTGAGCCACAGCTCCATTAGTGATTTTTTTTTTTTTTTTTTGGTGGTGGTTAATTAGAGATAAGAGCCTTACATTGTCCTGCCCAGATTGGCTTCAAACCTCCATCCTTAGCCTCTGAGAGGCTCACAGGCATAAGCCATCAGGTTACAAGTGATTTTGATTACTGTGATTTTTTTTAAATTAATTTATTTTTTGGGGTCAGTTGTGGGGCTTGAACTCTGGGCTTGGGTGCTGTCCCTGTGCTCTTCAGCTCAAGGCGAGCGCTCTACCACTCTGCCACAGCGCCCCTTCCGGTTTTCTAGTGGTTTATTGGAGATAAGAGTCTCATGGACTTTCCTTCCCCTGGCTGGCTTTGAACCGCGATCCTCAGATCTCAGCCTCCTGAGTAGCTAGGATTACAGGCGTGAGCCACTGGCGCACGGCTTTACTTTGATTTACTACTAATAAAGAGTGTGTTTCACTTTGTTTCATAAAAATTGCATGTCAAGGGACTGGGAAGGTGGCTTAGTGGTAGAGCCTTGCATGCCTGAGGCCCTGGGTTCAATTCCTCAGCACCACATAAGCAAAAAAGAAAAAAAGACCGAAGTGGCACTGTGTCTCAAGTGGTAGAGTGCTAGCCTTGACCTGAAGAGCTGAGGGACAGCGCCCAGGCCGAGTTCAGGCCCCACGACCGGAAACCACCACCCCCCTCCCCAAAAGAAAAGAAAATGATGCTGCTGTGGCCAGAATAAGTCCTCCCTGCCTCCCGCCCAAGCAATCTTCATACTCAATCCTGGAACTATGCATGTGTTGCCTTACACAAAAGGTATTAGGCCAAAGGCTCCAGAGATGAGGAAATGATCCTGGATTATTCAGGTTGCTGTCTGCTCAAAGAAGCTGAAGGGCTGAAGGAGATACCGGCAGAGAGACTTTAGTGACCTCTAGTGACTGAAAACGGAAAAGACCAAAATTTCTCCAAGAGCCTCAGCTTGGCTTAGAAACTTAGAACAATGTGTTCTGGTTTTACTCACTAAATTTGTGGTCACCTTTTACAGCTAAAGAAGGAAGCAAATGTTGTTTAGGAGGAAAACAGAAGATAGCTATAGAAAGAAGAGGGAATGAGGTATGCTACTCTGGAGAATGAAATCCAGAGTTGCAGTTCCAAGCTAGCCTAGGCAGATAAGTACATGAAACTCCATCTCCAAAATAGCCAGCCAAATCCTAACTGGAGGTGTGGCTCAAGTGCTAGAACACCAGCCACACAAACAAGTCAAGCAAATGGAAAGCTGAGTTGAAACCTTGGTTCTGGCAGAAAAGAAAGGAAAGAGGGAAATAATGAAAGATGAAAGAAAGAAAGAATAAAAGAAAGAAAGAAAGAAAGAAAGCCCATGTCTTGCAGTTGCTCTCCTGTCCCTCTCCCCTTACTGTCCTACTTAACAATAACCAGGAGGGCAGTGAGCCTGGTAGGGGAGTTGCTGTTCCTCATAGCCGGGTGAAGATAGTCCCAAGTGCTTACTACACTTGTTTCTGATAGTATATATTCCTAATGTTTCACAATCAAGCTTTCAGACTGCTGAAAGAAAAAAATCAGTACACTCTAAGTCCTTTGTCAAAATCAGTCAACTGACACTGTTAGAGATCTCAATCGGTTGTAGGTGAGCACCTAAGCAAATGAGAGAAGCATGGAACTACATTGTTTTTGGCTTACTTCCTTTACCGATTCAAATACATTAAAAGGAAGCCTATCCAAAAAAATAAAAATTTAAAAAAAGAGCCGAGTTCCTGTGGTTCACACCTGTGATTTACAATGCAGAAGCCTGAGACCTGAGGATCTCAATTCAAAGCTAATGTGGGCAGGAAGGTTTATGAGACTTTTATGTCCAATTAGCCAGCAAAAAGAACCAGATATGAGGCTGTGACTCAAGTGGTAAAGTGCTAGCTTTGAGCAAAAAGAGCCAAGAGAGCTCCAAGGCCCTGAGTTCAATCCCTACTACAAGCACATAAATAAATAAGGAATAATAAAGTGCAGGTCCTAAATTATCGCAGTTCTATACAGAAATACTTGCAAAAATCACTTTAAAAACAAATATCGAGATGCCCAAGTCAATGGGCACTATTTTCACACACTCATGCGTGCGCGCGCTCAAACTATTGAGTTTACCAATGCTCAAATATTTACACATATAAAATTAAGATAGTAAAAACAGTGTATTTTATCTAGTGATACCAACTTCAACAAGAACAACTAGGCTCCCAATGAGTCAGTTCTGCTGTTATAAGAGCAGAATGGGGGAAGGGAGTGCCCCAATCTACTTCCTATAGGCTTTGCCACCATGGGACATACTCTCCCGCCTGTGAAAATGAGACATGCTTACTTTTTTTTTTTTTTAAATTGTGCATAGCATTAGGGCACTAGGCATTTCAGCATTTCTGAGATTATTTCCAACACCAAGATTAGTAACAGCGAGAAACAGGTGTTAATGGTGAGCATATGACACCTATTACCTTGTTGAGTCTGAATGAGTATTACTACAGTTTTTGCCCCTTCTTACAGATGCAGTAAGGGAAGAAAGAATGCTGAATACTCACCCAAGGTTAAAATCATGGCAAAGCTAGCATGCAAAGCCACGAGGAAAGCCTTCACTGGAAACTCTGTGAGATCTCTTGCTCACAAATGGGGCTGATAAGCCCCAGCTGCTTCTGGATAAGCTATTGAGTTGGAAAAAATATCGTTCTGAAGTTCTCCAGCTAAGAGTAACATCTTCAATTGAATCAGGAAGAAACACAAAAGACTACATAAGAAATTGATTTCAAAGGTGGAAGTGGGCTGGGCACCAGAAGCTCATGCCTGTAATCCTAGCTACTCAGGAGGCTCAGATCTCAGGGTCATCATTCAAAGCCAGTCCAGGCAGAGAAGTCCATGAGACTCTTATCTCCAATTAACCAGCAAAAATCCAAAGGTGGAGGTGTGGCTCAAGCTTGGGATAAGACCTGATTTGTCCACAGTAAGCCTGGACAAGTTAACTTCTGTATTAAAGTTTGAAAGGCTGCTCCAAGGAGAATAGTGCATATAAAGTAACTGACATCCAGTAAATATTCTATAATAAAGTAACATTTACTGCTCTTTGATTCCTGTTTAATTTCATCATGCTTCATATATTCTGGGACCACTTGTTAGCTGGATTTAAATGTCTATTTTGTTTGTTTCCTGGAAATAGGATTCCTGTAGATTCCAATGCTTTTTAATTTTTTTTTTAGTGTCTGTTGCGGGGTTTGAATTCTGGGCCTGGGCGCTAACCCTGAGCTCAAAGCTAGTGCTCTACCACTTTGATTGACAGCACTTCTTAAAGGCTCTTCAGATCTCAGCCTCTCACCGTAGCTAGGATTACCAGCTTGAGGCTCAGGTACCCAGCATAAAAATTATTTTTTATCTAAGTAGTTGTACAAATTTCACTTCAATATGTCAGTTTGAGTACAATGCATCTTGATCAATGCCACCTCTTCATTGTTCTTCCCCATCTCTCCCAACCCCACCCATCCCCTCAGTCACCTAGTTCCATTTTCACTGCACATTGGTTATTATTATTGTATTGGTTCACTCTTCCTCTCTCCATTCATCTGTCCCCATTTCCCTCTCCTTTTGCCCCAACAGAGCATGTTTGATTCCTGGTTTTTATCTAAAACTAGTTCAGAAATACTTAACTGGAATTGTCCCCTGGATATACCATACTTTAGTCAATATGTGTATATATACGTGGATCATCCTGTAGAAGTCTTCATATGTTTATAATTTAGAACTCCCACATGAAGTTAGTCTTTTCTCCCACTTTGAAGTCAGTCTCTCGCTGTGACTTCACTTAAAAATTTTGTTTATCCATTTCACTACAAATTACATTATTCTTCTTGATGGATGAGTAATATTTTCATTATATATAGGTATATAGCTATATAATACTTAATATAATCTCACTATGTATAATTTTCTTTGTATGGAATCTAGACTATTTGCTTTACTTGGCAAGTGTCTTCACTGTAAGAGTAGTACCACTTGATCATAGGTAGTTATAGGTAGTTAATCATAGGTAGCTATGATTCGTTCTTTGAAGACTCCAAATTGTCTTCTAGTGTACTGCATTCCCACCAACAATGTAAGAAGTGTTCCTTTTCCCCCACATCCCCACGGGAATCTGTTGCTCCTATTCTTGATAGTCATTGTTAACTGAGGTGAGATGAAATCTGTTTTGATTTGTATTTCCTTCATGGCCAGAGATGTTAAACATTTCTTCATCTGCATATTGGCTATTTTTTCTTCTGAGAAGTCTCTATTTAGCTTCTTTGCCCACTTATTAGGTTATCAATTTGAGAGTTGTTTCTTGAACTGTCTGTATATTCAACCCTGTAGTGAAAATTATGGAATACTGACATAGTGTGTTATTGAATACTGACATGGTAGGCTACTGAATAGGAATATATTGAATGTATGTGTGCTGTGAAATTATATGAATTAGAAGTATGGAAGATAGAGATAAGGACACACCCAGGGAGCCTGGAGAGCCATCACCAAGGCAACTAGCCCACAAGATAACCAGACCCAGCCAGAGGCAAGTCAGCTCCACCCTCATCGCTTGCCAGATGTAACCAGAAGCAAAGATGCCATAGAGGCAAGCCTGAAAATCAGACATAGCCAGAAATGAAAGGCCCAGCCTAAAACATATAAAAACCCAGGGCAGGAGAGACCCAGCCAGATGGACTGCCTGAGCGAGGTGACTTTACATCGGACCATCAGACTGACCCATGGCTAGAGCCTGCCACAGCAAACTGGCTGCTTCTCTCAATGACTGGGAGCAGCCCAGAGGGCACCCTCGACATGACATGCCACGTGAGCGCCCGAGTGTGGGACACGCTTAGTAGAATTAGGCATGAGTTCGTTATCAGTATGGGTTGTATCTGGAGCTTGAATAAATTAAGTACAACGTATTAAGTCTAAGCATGTTGCTATACATATGCAAACAGCACAAAACCTTGTCAGATGTATAGCTGGCAAAAGTCTTCCATTTTGTAGGGTCTCTTTTTAGCTTAACAGCTGTGCCCTACACTGCACAAACTTTTTCGGTTGACGCAATCCTATTTGCCCATTCTCCTATATGCTGGGCCTCTGGAACTCAACTCAGAAAGTTCCTGCCTATTCCTATTTGTTTCTGTAGTTGTTTCAGAGTATCAGATATTAGATTGAGGTCTTTGATCCATTTTAAACTGGTATGAGTGCAAGATAACAGAAATCCAGTCTACTGCAAATGGGTGTCCTGTTTCCCTAGCACCATTTCAAATTTTGAAATTATGTTCCTCAGACCCCTGCTGCCACTCCCGCTCCCAGCTGTTATACCAGCCACCCCTACTACTGCTGCTGCAGCCCACACCACAAGGCAGCCACTACAAGGGCACCGGGTCCCGGGCTGCCATCCTCTGCCTCCTCCGCTGGCTTGGGCCGGATGCTCCATCTCCTCTAGCAGGTATATCTACCACATCCTAGACCAAGTCCAGCAGGTCCAGCGCAGCCACCAGTCCTGCTCCTGGTAGCACGAGGAGCTGAGCCAGGGCTTGCAGGGCTTGGATCAAGAGGTGCAGTCTCTGCCAGCCACATTTGGGACCTTTGAGTCCATCTTGAGAAGCTTCCCAGCATAAGCAGGACCTCATGGAGAAGGTGGTGAAGCAAGGAGAGTGTGAGATCAACTCCATCAGTGAAGGCCTACAGAAGTGGAAGAACAAGATCTTCAAAGACCTCTCAGACATCCACATGGTGAGAGGTGCCCAAGAGTGTGACTTCACGCCCCTGGAGTACATGGTGAGAGTGGCTGACAGTCTCAAAATCCATCAACGATATGCCATCTTCACCAAAGTCCAGAAGAGAAGCCAGAGGAAATTAACGACCTGAGGAACTTGCTGCAGGGAGCCTGACATCTACACAGAGGTGCAAAAAACTATCTCCTGCAGGTCCTTTCTGAGAAACCCCACCAACCCAAGTAGTCCACCTCTCACCTCCCCCAGAAAACCAGGAAGCTGGAAGAAGAGCTACACCAGCTGAAGGTGGAGGCCCAGAGGCCCCAGGAAGATGATTTCCAAAGCTTCGATGCCGTAGATGCACTCCAGAAGAACAATCAAGGACTGGACTCCAGGCTCCAGTGTAGAGGACAGAGTCCATTTGGTTCAGGTGGTCTCCCTGCGCTGGACTGAGAGCCTAGAATGACTCCCAAGAGCTAGAAGCATGAACAGCACCTGAGACACTTGGAAGAGACCCAGCTGGCCCTCCACAGTGATGTGAATGACCTAAAGAGAAGTGTGGGCGAGATACACAGCACTGTGGAGTCACTGCTAAAGTTGCAGGACCAGGCCCAGGCCGCCTATCTGCCTCCTCAGGAGTTACTGAACAAACTTGCTTCTCTAGACAACCTGAAGTCCTCAATGAGTGAAATAGAGACAGACTTAAAGATGCTCAGGACTATCACGGACACTTTGGTGGCTTACTTGGCAAAACTGAAACCAGTGGGAACAATCTAGCAACAGCCAAGGGTTTGCTAAATGACCTAAGAAATGATCCAGATTGGCTGTTTTAAAAGTTCAAAAAATTCACGAGAAGACCTAAATGAACCATGTGTGTAAGACATGGCCCAATTCCAAGTCCAGTTTCTCATGACTAATTTATTTGAGTGGTGATTTTTCCCAGAGGGAAAAAAAAAAGAAATTACTTTCAAAGAAACTGGTCTATTGTTTTGTTGAGCCTGTGAGTTTGGGGATGATGGCTACACAAGATTCATTTGGTAATAATCCCTCCCTTTCTATTTCACCAAAGTTTGAAGAGTATGGTTTTAGTTCTTCTTTAAAGGTCTTGATAGACTTCAGCTGGACTTTTGCCAGGTGATTCTTTATTGCCATTTCAATGGCTTATATCCTTTGCTTGATTTTGACACACTGAAATTATCTAGGAATATATCCCTTTTTTCAGATTTTCCAGTTTGAATAAAGATTTATAACTTTCCCTTTAGTATGTCTTAATTTCACTCATATTTGTTGGATATCCTATTTTTCCTCATTTTATTGAGGTGACTTATTTTCTTTTGGTCAGATTGGCTAAAGGCTTGCCAATTTTATCTTTTCAAAAAACAAACTTTATTTTGTTCCTGTGTAGTTCTTTTAGTCACTAGGACATTTCTGATCATTTATCATCTTCCCATCTACTAGCTTGAGATTAGTTGTTCTTCTAAAAGCATGCAATGCATCATTGAGGTTTGGAAATGTAGGTGCTTATAGCTATAAACTTTCCTCTTAGAACTGCCTTTGCTGTGTCCCAAAGGTTGTGGGATACTTTCATTAGATTCTAGGAACTTCTGGTTTCCCTTCTTATCTTGATGACCCATTGATCTTTCAGCAATGTGCTCCGTCTTCATTTGTTTATTTTCTGTGGTTTCTTTTGCTCTCAAAAGATCTGTGTCCTGTTCTGACAGGACACCGGTTTATTTCAACCTTCTTAAATTTGCCGAGACATGCTGTATAACCTAGAATAGTCCATTTTGGAATGTCCCATGGACTGTTGAAAAAAAAAGTATATTGTGCAGCTACAAGATGAAAAATTCTGTATGTATCTTATATCTAATTAGTCTATAATGTCAAAGCTGTTTCTTTGTTGTGTTTTTGGTGAGATCCCAAAATTTTAATCTAATACAACCCTAACCTATCCCCAAACACAAATACTCAGCATAAGGCAAAAATATTTTACAGGCAGAGTTGGCTAATTTGTGAGAAATATCTAAACCAGGTGCCACAAATTAAAACATAGGGATTACAATGGTTATGAATTTAAGTAAAATAGTACTAAAAGTGGTTAAGACTGGTACTTGACTCCAGATAATTACCATGAACTTGGCAATGCAAATCCTGTGACCCAGAAATTTTGAACTTTCATTGATAATTGTTTCATTTCCCCTTTCCTAAAGAGGCTAGAAAAACCTTCACAATCACCCACACCTTCTGCATCATATGCATAAGCACAAATGACTTGGTAAAGATCTCACATACAGGGCTGAGAATGTGGCTTAGTGGTAGAGTGCTTGCCTAACATGCTTGAAGCCCTGGGTCCATTCTTCAGTATCACATAAAGAGAAAAAGCCGGAAGTGGCACTGGGGCTCAAGTGGTAGAGGGCTAACCTTGATGAAAAGAAGCTTAGGGACAGTGCCCAGGCCCTGAGTTGAAGCCCCAGCACAAGGAAGGAAGGAAGGAAGGAAGAAAGGAAGGAAGGAAGGAAGGAAGGATAAGGGAGGGAGGGAAGGAGGGAAGGAGGGAGGGAAGGAAGAAAGGAAGCAAGAAAGAAAGGAGGGAGGGAGGGAGGGAGGGAAGGAGGAGGGAGGGAGGGAAGGAAGGAGGGAGGGAAGGAGGGAGGGAGGGAAGAAAGGAAGGAAAGGGAGGGTGGGAGGGAGGAAGAAAGAAAGAACGAAAGAAAGAGGAAGAAAACAAAGGAAGAAAGGAAGAAAGAAAGGAAGGGAGGAAGGGAGGGAGGGAAGGAGGGAAAAAAGAAAAGAAAAAAGAGAAGGGGAGGGAAGGAGGGAGAAAGGGGGGGGGAGAGAATAAAAGTTCTCACATAAAGTTGGATGCTGGTGGCTTACATCTGTAATCCTAGCTATTCAGAAGGCTGAGATCTGAAGATCAAGATTCAAAGCCAGCCATGGCAGTAAAGTCCTTAAGACCCTTCTCTCCAATTAACCACCAGAAAACAGGAAATGGAGCTGTAGCTCAGCACTAGCCTTGAGCAAAAAGCTCAGGGACAGAGTCCAGGCCCAATTCAACCCCATCACCACAAAATTTAAGTACATAAATCACATGGAGACCTTCATTCATCTCTTCCTTTAAGATACATCTAAAATTGCATGTGTTTATTAAATAGACACACATCAACAGCTCTCCTGGCCAGACTATGTACCTGAGACTCAAAAACTGAAGAGCTAAGAGGTCGTGTGGGCTTACTACAAACATTCTGGAAGGTGGTATCCCCAACCAACGTAGACACATCAAGCAGTGACTACAATGAATCAACAGGCTTCACAGTAGTGGCGGACCTTTAGGCACTGGTGTTTCAAATCTCCTTTCAGAAAACACAACCATGGGTCAAAGCTGCTTCAAGCTCATAGAATAGGAGCTGACTCAAGGGAATTAAGTTTGGAGATGCAAAATTTAATCAAAATGTTCTTTTTTTTCCCCCTATGACCCGATAGTCAACATTCTTAATATTATAAATATACCTCGGAAGTGGCGCTGTGGCTCAAGTGGTAGAGCACTTGCCTTGAGCTGAAGAGCTGAGGGACAGCACCCAGGCCCAGAGTTCAAGCCACACGACCTACCAAAAAAAATGAGGCAAAGGTGAAGCTAGACAATTCCCAGTTAAGATACATTCATAGCACTTTAAAACATGCAGTATATATACATATGTAGTAAAACACTAAGACCTGGACAGTGACACAGATTAGTTAGTAGAGAAGGAAATGGTAAGCAAAGTAAAAGATCTAAAGGAAATACATTCTGGGGACACCAGTCTTATTACCATACTGTGGGGGACATGCATCATCCAAATATAAAACTTTATTACTGGCATGTGCAGTTATTCTTTTGGAAGTAGAAAAAGTACAGATTTACCAATTTATATGAGCTTAGTATTTGTTGGAAGCATTTGTATTATCCACTTTAACCAAATGCAGATACAAGACACTTCACTGAATGATAGCTATTTATTTCCCTTTAATCCTTTTGAAACTCAAAAGGAGCCATCAACCTTTTAAGTATACATTCCAATATACTTATCTCAAAAGCTTGGCTCTACCTCTACAATTTAAATATAAGCCCATCTCCTGCTCATATAGCATTTAAGATCAAGTAAATTAATATGAAAGTGACAACGCACTCTTAAAAACACTGTATAACCAGAAACTACTAGTGCTTAGAAATAAATGGGAGTTAAAAAACACTTCTGGGGTAGATTGACCTAAGTGGCAATTAAAACTGAGGCCCACAAAATTTCTCAATTGTTTATTTTTGCACTGACAGCTCATTTACTTACAAATTTAAAATTTGCAAATTGCTTTTGATATTGCACTCACAGCTCAACGTTTATTTACAACTCAAAAACCTTCATGGGTATCCTAGCAATCCTGACTTTACAAGGGTAACTTCTGTATTAAGCAATTCTCAAAGGTGACTTACAATTCCCTTTTTAAAAAGAAGTATTTTTGAAAGGTTTACTTAAAAATCTTAGATGAATGTTACACATTGGGACAATGAGTTCCAAGACAGAATAACACCCAACCAGGGTAGTGTTATAAAATGCCCAAAATGTAAGGGGAAAAAAAGACTAAAAAGCACTTTTTGCCATAATATTGGTTTTCAGTAAAGTCCATATGAATAGTATATATTACATACATTTTCTTAAAGAATATTAATGTCACAGAGAAACAAGTCAAACGTGCACAGCAACTACAGATTTGGCTTACTATTTTCCAAATTGCTTAAAATGCATGTTAATATTTTCTGCAGTTAGAAATGTAGAAAGTAAGTGTGTTCTTAGGGATGTATATTCACACTTCTCTATCAACCCCCCAGCAGCCTGGGCAATCCCAAGATGCTACTAGTATTACAAAGAATTCCCAGAAGCAAAACACAAGGGATTGATAAAACCTTACTTGTATTTAAAAACTACTTGAGATTGCTAAACCAAAGACTAGAGAAATTCTGCCCTCAGAACTCAACTCCCAACTGGCTATTAAAATGCTTGCCAGAACATAAATATACAAACCATATCAAGTTAGAAGTATTTGTGTTTATTATGGAAAAGAAAATGACACTTCACTACATTTTTAACAATTTATTCACACAATATTTTAATTTCCCTTGAAAGCTAGAAAACAAAGATCACTCCTGATTTTGGTGTCTTTTCCTAACTCTCAGAAAGGTCAATTTAAAAAAAAAAACTATGCAATATGCACACACCAAAGTAAATGAATAGGAATGTGCAAAGCGCCAGGAAACTATTATGAAGTGGCAGATCAAATTTGGGGAATATATTCAGTAAGATCTGTTATTGATACAACTTTGTATTTGCAAAGGTTACAGCCAAAATTCTTTCCATGCCATCGAATACTAAATTTTAAGGAAACTTCTAAGTTAGAAACTTAAAAGAGAAATTAATACTATTTGACTAGAATTTCTGAATTTAATGCGCATTTTCCTCCAAGTGTTGTGTTTAGAACATAATTTTTAAATTTGCTTCTTGTAAATACAAGAATATGATAAATTAAGATACATGACTTTATAAAAACAATAAAAGTAGTGCATTGAGTATCACATGTGAACTTAAGGCCTTAGTTATTAGACTGTAATTTCAGTATCAGCAAGTTTTTCTCCCTCATGCTTACATACACAAGTAAGCAGGTAGACAATGCAAACATTTCTAAACATGTAAAGATTAAGACAAATAACTTAATCTATATATTATCTGTCAATTAATACAGGTGGACTCTTTTGAAAGTATAACTATTGGTAGGAAAATAATCTGATCACATTTCATAGAACAATTAAAAAGAAGCAAAATAAAAGCTATACAATTTGAGCATCTCTTGATATGTAGAGCAGTTAAGCCCACATACACTTTTGAAGATGCTACAAAAATGACAACCTATCTTAAAACTAAATGTTGCATAATGCATTCTGCAAAAATTCACCAAGAAATACACTGTATTTTGTAATGTTTATTACCAATATGGGAGGCATTACTAGCTTAAACATTAAAACATACATGAGATTAACAGTTGCTTGTCAGACAGTCTTACAGTAAGAAATCTCACATATACTTGTTAGACAGCATTGTAAATTCATTATTTCAGCTGTCTGTCAAATTAAGACAAGTTGTTTGGTTCCTACATTATCAGGAAAAATGGAGCTAGAATCAATCAGGAGACAAATTACTATGTTTAGCTCTGCTTCTAAAACTATTTTGAGATGTGGGTAATGAACAGTCTGTTAAGCCCTTGGAGGCCTTACACTTGTCAATTGTAAAACAAAGGGACTGAACAGATTCAATTCTAAGAAGCACTCCCATAAAACGGGGATTTTGCTAAATTTTTTAAAACAAATCTTTTAAAAAGATATTTATGAAATACAAAGCTTGATACTTATCACCACTGATGTTGATTAAATAGAGAGCTTTATGACAAAGAATGATTCTTCATTTATGGGATGGAATACTTTACCATGCTTTTCCAGTTATTGGGGGTAGGACTTATTACAATGACAGAAAGCATACAGCAGTGGAAACATTACCTGTAGTAGCATGCTAGTAATGGCAAAGCATTACTTCTGCTTGTTTTTAATAACTTTTGCACACAAGCAAGAGGTTTTATAAAATATACCATTGAACACATTACACAATAACGTCATCTGATTTCAAAACACGTTTGAAATGAAAAGACAAAATACTTGAGAATATTCCACTCTTCATAAAATGTGTACACAGACCTGGGCCTAACCTACTTCACTGTACCACATTAAGTCCCAAGGTCCAATTTCTCTTTTAGGTGGTTTGCATCTTCTACAAAACAAACAGCTACTTTGAAGAATAAAAATTTATTTGTACTAAGACTATACTCAGTTGAAAACATTATTTTTTCTAGTTCCAAAATTTTCTATCCTAGCACTAGTAAATGAAGACATAAGACCAAGTGCAGGAAAGTATCAGGCCCTACAATGAGTTCTTATATTGAAAGTGTTGAGTGGATAACAGATTGATTTGCAAGAAAAAGTCATTTTTCACAAAGAAAATTTCCAAAGTTTGCTCAATAATGCTAAATTTCTGTAACAAAAATTTAAGTTGGACAGGAGGAGGGTGTATAACTACTTTTAGCTATTATAAAGTCTTAAGAATTATTAGCTGGCTTCAAAGTACTTTAAAATCAAAAAGAACAAATCTTGCTTGAGCAAATAGTACAAGAACATAGCAAGAATGGGGTAAATTAAATACAATATAGCCACATGGCATACAAAAGAACTCACTAAAATTACAGCATTTTATTTATGGAATTTGTTTTATGTTTCTTGAAAACAAATGAGTCATGATTTTCTGAAACATTTAAACTATCTTGGAATTATCAACTCCATTGAGGAATTTTAATTACAAATAATAAATTATCTAGAAGAGTTTGACTGCAAGAGAAAATTTAAGCATTATCAATTTCAAATTCCCATACACTGAACTTTCTGATACCCCCTTCTAATGACAAGAGACACAAACAGGCTATCGAGCAAGAATCTGTTAACGGTTTATTTTTTTATGTTAAATACCATGGGACAGGATTGTAAGGATGAAAAACTCAGTCAACAACTGCCTCACAAGGGATAAGAAAAATTCTGCCATGATATTAGCAAAGGTAAAGGAGAAAATTTACACGGTAAGAGGCACCATTTCCCCACAGAACACCTCTTGGCATTTCCTGAATGAGTGGGATTAGCAATCTAAATAAATCATATTTCAAGAGGTAACAGCAACAGATAAAATTTAAAGGGTTATTAAAACAACATTTACAAGACTCTGAACAATTCTTGAACTCTTATTAAACCACAAAGAAAGAACAATTCTTTATTTATGAATTTCATAAAGGACAGAATGTGCAACTGACACCTGCTAGTGATGATCTGGTATTATACAATTTGTCCAGTAGCCGAACAGTTTGTCTTATTGTGTTTTCTAACCGTAAGAGATCATTAAAGGCAAAGCCTATATGTCGCTGTACACACACAAAAAAAATGGTCACCGCGGGCCATACTACCAATGAAATGGTAGGTAAACAAATTTTTTTCTGGTCAGAAGGAAATAAAAGAAATAGTACTCGGCATGCTTCACTCTACAAGATGAATTTCCCTAGAAAGAATCCAATGAAAATGGCTGCAATCACAACCAGAAGAGACGGAAGAGGACTGGTGACATTATCTCTGAAGGTTGCAGTTGAGGTTGATCCAGGTTTATCCGAATGTGCTACCTTTCTGAGCCTTAGGCCTTCATCCTAGGGGGGGAAAATGCACAAAAAGAGACTTTAAAAACAGATAGACACAAATGAATCTACTGCAACTAGAAGTCTAAAGAGATTGAGGCAGATCAGTGGCTACTAATCATCAGGAACCTGAGGCAAGATGGAAACAATTCTGGATTAGAGAAATCGCTGTACCTTTCTATAAATTTACTAACAGTCCTTAAATTGTATACTAACAATGAGTGGCTTCATATGATGTAAATTATATCTCAGTAAAACTAGTTTTTAAAACTCTGAGAAACATATTCCTAAAAAGCTTATTCAGTGAAGATGGTCCACATTATTTTAAACTGGTTACACTTGTTGTCCAAAGACTACCAAGAACAAACTAGTTACCTAACAGCTTCATTAATTCATTATAATTCAGGAACACATACAGCAGAGATAAAAGGGACTGGTATCTTACAAAAGAGATAACATAGAAACTGGGAAAAGAATTTCAGGATACAATTTGAGAAACAGTGCTTTGATAATGTTCAGTATGCTTCAAACAGAGTGAAAAACTGTACAAAGATCAGCGTAAGGTCTAGGCTGCAAAGTGGATACAGAATCCTTTTTCTTCAAAAAAAAAAAAAACTCCAAAAAAATGATAGAGGTAGAATCCTTTACCTATAACTCTCACCTGATTTGGAAACTGAGGCTGCTTCTGTGTGTCAAAATAAGTCAAATCCTTTAGCGAAGATTGGGCTGCTTCATTCTTACTGAATTGTTTTGCACAGCACTAAATTTCTAACACTTGATGTTCTAAGAGAACAAAGTTTGTCAAGAAAGTCTCTCAAAGTGGGCAGTTATATCACTGTACGCCTTAGGGAAAACACTGTCACCAGTTAACACTAACTATGCGGCTGGCTCTGTTATATAAGCTGATGAATGGCATTTTACTTCCTCAACACAAACTAGTTTTTACTCTCTCACACAATTCCTCAATTATGTTTACAAATGCAGATTTCCAATTTTATGATGGTTGAATTTACAATTTTTGACTTTAGGGTAATTTAAGTGTTATTAGTACAAACTGTACTTTGAATTTTGATCTCAGTTCTGAGTTGAAGATGCTGAACGACTCATCACTTGGCATGACCAACTTGTACTCAGCAAAAGCAGAGAGGGACAATTCCCGAGTCAGCCTCACAACTTCAAGAGAAAACCAACAATAAACTGTGTATACTGTGCTATGTGGCTAAAACTGTTTCACAGGTTATATGTATTGAATGTGCTTTGACTTAATTATGATTTCAGATATTACGCTTTGCAGGAATTCAATTCTTTCAAAATCCATACCTGACAGCTATACCTGTTTTATACCTGTCTTATTTCCCTTACTGGGTTTCTGTAGCATTATACTTAATTAGCTCTTAGTAACTCAGGACCAGCTACCCATCACAAATATTTGAATAACTTTTGGCATATTTCCAGAGATTCTGAGATAATATTTCATCTAAGGAGGACCTAATTGTTTCTAGTTTTCAAAAGTTCCCTTGGATGATCCAGATTTACAATATGTATGAGTACCACACAGCTATAAAAACAAAAAAGTACAGTGACTGAACATGGCCAACCAAGTTATATGACAAATTATCATAAGCCTGTGCATATCACAATTTGTTATAAAAGTGACTATCACACAGTGGTCTTTTGAGTTCTCTTATTTTTTATATGGCAGACTCTGCTTTCAAATAAAGTCTCAGAGAACACTGATATATAAAGAAGAGACATCAGGAATAAAAGTCTCACTGATTTTCCCATTTCCTGTCTATTTTCTAGTCCTTTACTATCTATTGTCATTCCATCAGGAATAAAAGTCTCACTGACTTTCCTGTTTCCTGTCTATTTTACAGTCCTTCACTATCTATTGTCATGCCTATCATTTATACTTGCTCCTTGCCAAGAGAGACTACAGCAGTTAAAATTAACCAAACCGGGCATTGGTGGCTCATGCCTGTAATCCTAGCTACTCAGGAGGCTGAGATCTGAGGATCGCCGTTCGAAGCTAGCCCAGGCAAGAAAGTCTGTGAGACTCTTATCTCCAATTAACTACTAGAAAACCGGAAGTGGTGCTGTGACTCAAGTGGTATAGCACTAGCCTTGAGCTGAAGAGCTGAGGGATAGTGCCCAGGCCCAGAATTCAAGACCCATGACCGACAAAGGAAAAAGAAAAAAAAAAAAAAAAAAAAAAGAACTACTGTGAGAGTCATTGTGAAGTAAAACCAACAATAAAAAAAAGTGTAAGAAATTTATTATATATGAGTGTGAAGCAGACATTCTTTCCTCACAGGTACTATTAAAAAATTAAAAGATGGCCAGGTGCCGGTTGCTCACACTTGTAATCCTAGCTGCTCAGGAGACTGAGATCTAAGGATCATGGTTCAAAGCCAACCTGGGCAGGAAAGTGTGTTGACACTCTTATCTCCCCAATTACCCATCAGGAAATCAGAAGTGGCACTATGGCTCAAGTGGTAGAGCAATCGCCTTAAACTGAAGAGCTCAGGGATAGTGCCCAAGCCCAGAGTTCAAGTCCCACAAAACCCATGATAGATAGATAGATAGATAGATAGATAGATAGATAGATAGATAGATAGATAGATAGATAGATAGATAGATAGATAGATAAGATAGATAGATAGATAATTCTGAGAAATCACTAAAAAAGGTTTCACATCAACTCAATATATGACAAGAGAGTATAGTTCCTCAAACAGTTAGCAGTAATATCAAGTATAGAATTTCTAGAATTTAGCTATCTACTTATATACATTTTTGCACCATCTGCTTTGATGTCAAAGCTTCAAAGTCTAAAAGCAATTTAAAAGTACTCAGCTCTTGAACAAAGGTAATTACATGTCAAAGGCAAATTATTCATAAACCACACAAATCAGTCTTCCTTTGACAGTCCATCCATTTAAATATATGCACATGCTGTGCATGCAAAGAAAATGAAACAATCCTTCTCTGAGAAAATAGTTGTTCATTCAGAGGAAAAAGGCCTCAAGCAAATAAGAGCAATCATCAGATGTCATGAATGATAAAACTCAAGGAAAAAACATTTGAAAACAACCATTTTGTTTTTGAGGGAAGCCTATACTAAAAGGTGAAGAAAGAATAAGCATGTGGGGGCTGGGAAGGTGGCTCAGTGGTAGACCACTTGCCTTGCATGCATGAGGCCCTAGGTTCGATTCCTCAGTACCACATAAGCAAAAAGAAAAAAGCCGGAAGTGGCGCTGTGGCTCAAGTGGTAGAGCGCTAGCCTTGAGCTGAAGAGCTGAGGGACAGCGCCCAGGCCCAGAGTTCAGGCCCCACGACCGGACCCCCTCCCCCCCCAAAAAGAGTAAGCATGTGCTTGTGTGCAGGACCTTATAGTCAGAACAAAGAGCAAAAAAGGACTAGCAAGAGATACTTCTTTAAGGTACTGCAGCTCAAAACTGTTCAACAAAAACAAATGAGCTTCAAATGTAGGCCACACATAATTATAAATTTTCTAATGAAACACTAAAAAAATAATTTGTAAAAAATTTTGTAAATAAATATTTATAAATGTGTACGTAAATATTTGTAAAAAATAATTTGTAAAAAATATTTGTACCATTAATTTTAATATATCATTGGTGTACATTTTATACTCACAACACATCTCTGAACGAACTACATTTCACATTCTCAGTAGTTCCCAGTGACAAGTGACTAAAAGATAATACAGTTTTACCTGTACTAGGACACAAAAAATAAACAATAATACAAATAAGAGAGGAGATTAAAGCCAGGTAATCCTAGCTACACAGGAGGCTAAGATCTGAGGATCACGGTTCAAAGCCAGTCCAGGCAGTAAGGGTCACACTGCCCTTGCTCAATGCTGTGTTTGGCTTCTGTAACTTCCCACTTGGCTTGCATCTTCAGGAAAGAACCCTTAGTAAGGACTTTCTACCCCTGAGCAAACAAGGATGTGGGGTTTTGGTGTAAAAGGAGCCTTAAAAACTGGCTCAACATTGAACTTGGGGAGCTGATCCAGTGTAGTCACTAGCTGGCTAATAAAGACTTTCTATGACTGTACTCTGTGTCTGTGTGCTCTCTCCTGGTTGCTTACCTGATTGCTTACAGGGAACTAGAGAAGCCATGGTGAGGCTGTTAAAGGATAAGAAATAAAGACAGAGTACCAAAATCAAGAGATAAATTGGAAGGAGAAAAAATGATAATGGAGCCTAATAATACATTTCATATACCTTTTAAGTACAACTAACTCATTTTCATCAACAGACTTACTCTCAGATGTCGATTTTCTTCTGATAGCTTCATCATTTCTCCCTGAAGTCTTTTACATTCTTCCATTAGTTTTCTTGTTTCAGTATCATTGAGTGAAGCACTATGCGGTTTTGGCATGGGTCCATCTTGCTTAGATGCATTTAGTGGAACAGCTTTGCTAGGTTCCATGTCATTCTGTATTACAAAGATATTGGTAATCTTTAACCAAATCTCCTTATGGATTTTAAACAAATAAAAATGTAAATTCTTTACCTTTCTTTGCAAAAAAGTTGATAATTTTTTGATACCAAATATCATGGTCATCTGCGAACCATTTCAATTAAAGTCAGTATTAACCAATAGATAAATCAAAACAAGCAGCCCACTCCCTCATCTATACTCCAGTACCCTTGATACTTACCATAGTACTTATCATATATCAAAATGATGTACTGTTCAAGTTCTTCCCTATAACACTGCAAAGGCTGGGGAAGCAACAGCTATTTCTCTTTGTATTTACCCCTAAATCCAGAACATTGGCCAAAAGTAGCTTTTCAATCAAAGTATGCTGAACAACTGATACCAACCAAATCCAAATATGAAAGTCACTTCCAATGCTCAGAATTCTGCAGTCTGAATGAGGCTCTAGGAGTGGGGAGTTAGGAGTATGTTTCCATAATCAAAGAAATAACTACCTAAACACACACTCTCTCTCTCTCTCTCTCTCTCTCTCTCTCTCTCTCTCTCTCTCTCTCTCTCTCTCTCTCTCTCTCTCTCTCATAAGAAAACCTAACAACTATTCAACTATTAGTGGAAAAAATTAACTACAGGGTATAAATATTGAAAGGAAAACAACAGACACAAATGTACCATTGACCCAAAAAGTTTCATAGTTTATGATTTTAAAGGTTAAGTGATTCAAGTTGTAATAGTGTTTAACTCATATGATTCATTTGGAATAACACTAAAGTATTACTTAAGACACTTTCAAAACTATGAAACCCCAAATCGTCATTCTTAACACAACACCATACCCATTTGAAGCAGATAAATGTTTTATGATAATTCCTATGGACCCTTGCACCTAAGGACTGTTGCCTCAGTATCCTTCACCTCAACCTCATTTCTGCCACCACATAGCATACCATCAGTGTAACATGTTGTCTTTTTCATTTTAATAAATTTTTAATTGTTGAAGATTTGGAGGGCTGGGGATATGGATCAGTGGTAGATCATCTGTATAGAATTCAAGAGGCCCAGGGTTCCGTACCCACCACCCAAAACATTGCAAGTAAGACATAAGCCTGCTTTGTTCAGATATAAACTGCTAAAAAAAATTAATAATAAATTAAACTTTATGGAAAGCACAAAGCTCATGTACAGTAAAATTTGAAGCAGTACATATTCTGTACCATCTTAGCCTCCAAATTTAAATAAGGTATAGACATATCATTTAAGGTCAAAACTAGTAACGACTGCGGGAAAACAGTTGCTTACAACTGTAAACTTAGAACTAGCAACTTAGGAACCTGAGGTGGGAGGATTGAGCTTCAATGCCAGTCCAGGAAGAAAAGTCTGAGAATTTTGTCTAATTAACTCCCAATATGGTGAGGGCCATCTTTGAGTACAAAAGCTAAGAACAGCACCGAGGCACTAGTTCAAACTCCAGTATGGGCACAAAAACAAAAAATAAAACTAGTAGCCCTTAGAAAGATTAAACTGATCAGTACGCAGAAGCCCATTTAAAAAGTAATCATGTTATACATTATATTTGACCTGCCTGGAAGCTTTTCCATTTATGGTCAGGGTCACAGTTACAAAGTATGATTTAATACTCCTACTTCAGTATCTTCCCCAAGTTTTTCTCTTGTAAGCATTCTTGTTCTTCATCCCAATCCCTGATGCTTAGCTAATCCTGCCTCTACTATGAGAAATGTTTTAGATATATTTTTCTCTTCTGCCAATGTTTTTTTTCCTTTCCTTAATAGCAACTAAAATTCTCCAAAATGATTCTTCTTCCAAGTGTGCTCAAATACCATCCTAGTTTAAGTCTAACTTCTGATTTACAGAGGGCTTCATGCTTTAAAGGTCATATTCAGTAATGTAACTATTATAGCTAGGCACCATTGGCTCACACCTGTAATCCCAGCTACTCAGGAGGTTGAGATCTGAGAATCACAATTCAAAAGGCAGCTAGGGCAGGCAAATCCATGAAACTCTTATCTCCAATGAACCACCAGAAAACCCGGAAGCAGCACTGTGGCTCAAAGTGGTACAGTGAAAAAGTTCAGGGGCAGTGCTCAGGCCCTGAGTTCAACCCTCATAACTGATGTCCCCCCGCCCACCTCCAAAAAAACAGGTAACTACAAAATCTTCAGGTTTTGGTGGCTCATGCCTGTAATCAGGAGGCTAATATCTAAGGATTGCAGTTTGAAGCTAACCCAAGCAGGAAAGTCCATGAGACTCTTATCTCCAATAAACTACTTAGAAAAGGCCAGAGTGACATTGTGGCTTGAGTGGTACAATGCTTGCTTTGAGCACAGAGAGAGAGGCTCAGGGACAAAGACCAGGCCCAGAGTTCAAGTGCCAGGACTGGCCAAAAAAAGAAAAAAAAAATCAGGTTTTGGTTAATGATTGGGGAAAAATAATCATATCCAATCTGAAAGCTGGCAAAGAAATGAAGAGGCTATATATGACACTAGCAATGAAAAGAAAAAAGTTAAAATTAAAAAAAAATAAGCTCTTTACAAATAGGTTGTTCTTTAAATCAGGAGGATATCATCCCATTATTCATTGGTCTAACAGCCATTATTTATCTTCTGATATTCTTTTATATGTACATTTTATATAATGTACAAAATCCTAAATTCTAACCCTGGGTTCAAACCCCCCCAGAACTGCAAAAGGAAAAAGTCAGCATATACACGATCCTTTCCTTACTTTGCCAATTTATATGTTATCTCAAGTATAACTTTAAATGACACAATATGTCATTATTCTATCCTATGCCTTACCAAAATTATTTAACATTTCACTTTTGTTTGCAGTTTCACATTATTTTGGACTCAAATTAACACACTAATGTGCACTTTCTTACGATGGAAAATTAATTTTGGTTTATAGTTGAAAATTTTCTTCATGTTGTTTACATAAAAAGGAGAACATATGACCAACCAATTTGTGGAGCATAGGTATTCATAATAGAATGAAAGCTATATACTAAAGCCAAGTAAGCCATAAAACAAGCTACACAGAATAGTTCTATCAAATACTATTTAATCCCCCTACAAACCAGTCAAAATACATAGCAGATGCAAAGAAATCTAATTTATTTATGGATATTTAATATATAAGCAAATGTAACCTAACTCAGTTGGCATTTAAAGGGGGGAAGGCTGAGCCATTTGTGCAATGACAATCAGAAGAGCCTGATGGGAAACACTAAGCAGGTGTGACTTTAAGTAAATGCTTCCACTCAGGAGGTGAGGTTTGGCTGCAGGAAAACAGCTTGTTCCTTGAAAGGTGCTTCATACTGGTCCAGAAAGAGGAGACTGGTTGTTCTGAGAACCATGAAACAAGCAAACTAAAAGGATTCAACATGCTGTGATTCTTAATAATAAATAGCAACATTAGCATTAAATTTAACAATAAGCTGAAAACTTAAGGAGGTACATTAAGACTCGACAACATAACATATGTTGTACATCTTAGATTATTTAACCTATCTTCAATAGTCTCTTCATCTATGAATCACACTTCTGTATTCTTTTTAACAACCACCAACATTTTAATTACAATATTCCAAATAATTCTACAGAAAGCAATTAGAGCAAGGACTTGACATGAAGGGGAAAGTAAAACATGAAGTAGCAAGTGTTTGCAATGAAGCTCTGTAGAGTGGCTATACTACAAGTACAGGAGATAATATTTATGGCTTAAAGGGAAAAACTGTTATAGTATCAGAATTTTGGTTATAATCTGTGAGTTAAGAAATACCATTTGAAAGGGTGCCAGTGGCTCATGCCTGTAATCCTAGCTACTCTGGAGGCTGAGATCTGAGGATCGTGGTTCAAAGCCAGCCCGAGACATGACTTGAGACTCCCATCTCCAATAAACCACTCAGAAAACCAGAAGTGGCGCTGTGGCTCAAGTGGTAGAGCGCTGGCCTTGAGCTGAAGAACAGAGGGACAGAGCCCAGGCCCACAGTTCCACCCATGACTGGGAAAATAATATAATAATATTTCTGACCATGATTCCCAGAAATAAATTACTTCAAATTACAAAATCAAAAAAGTGTTAAAGGCATTTAGATAAAGGGTATTTTTAAACTTTATTACTATGTACATCACATAAGCCAAAGTAAATAGTTTATTAAAACTGGACAGTTTCTGAAGCTCCCAGTATGAAAAGAAATGGAAAAGGGAATCTTACAACATCCATACACCACTAAAATCAGTTACCTTACTGATGGGGTGCCATTTTACTTTGTGAATTTAAATTCATACGTACAGGTGTGAACACGTGTTCATGTATACATTCACACACATACAATTAATAATGACCTAAGAACATTAGGCCTTTAGCTACAAATTTTCCTACCATAGAAGACTGTCAACAATTAAAAATGAGCTATGGAGTGTATTATACTTGTATTTGCAAAGAAATTTCAAAGTACAATTTCATCCTTTAAAACCTCAATACAAATATGTCTCTAAAAATGTATTTGCCAGCTCCTATCAGTGCTGTACCTGCTATTCTAATTCAAAGAAGCTGTAAAATTAATTTTAGCATATGCTTTCTAAATCTTATTGACAGGAAGATTACAACTTAATGTTCACTTACTTTTATCCTTGCTGTTACTGACAATTCTTTAACACAATGAGCTAGGTCTACCAAATTAAGTGCTTTATGATTCTACAGTAGTTTTAAACATAGATTAAAAATTGAACTCTAATTACTTAGTTAGATGTAACATAGTAACAATTTATCTCCTTAGTTATTATCTACATTAACTTAGTAATACTAGTAGACTCCTAAGTCTGTTAACTCCCTATAACAAACCTTCTGCTTCTCCTGTTTGAACACACTGAGTCCCCTGGGATCATTCTTCGTGTGATAACTGGCAGGTGTTGCAACTGTGTTGTTGATGCTGCTCATTGAAGTGACAGTCGGAACAATCCCTGGTAGAGTTTTACCCTGAGATGGCATGGGAAACATATTCTCAGATTCACCAAACTCTGATTTCTCCTGTATGGTATTGGGAATGACTAACACAGACAGCATTAGACTCTAAAACATTGGTATTTTATTCTATTTTTTACCTAGTTATGCGTAAGAAACAATACTAATAAACAGCTATGTTAAAGCAAAAAAACTTTCTAAACTTCCTTTCACATATATAGAAAATTAGTTATGACCTATTATGTATGGTCACTTATTAAATGTACATACTTCAACTTCATATTATCCTAAAATAAAATTTTCTTCCTCTTTACTACTACCAATTCATATCTGAAAAAGAAGTACATTCATGTTTTCTTACCTTTCACAGTATTTCTCCCCTGAAGTTCAAAATGTAATGTTTACTAACTACACTTCTTTACTCAAAAACTCCTCACTGGGCACCAGTGGCTTGCCAATAGTCCAAGCTACTCAGGAAGCTGAAACCTGAGAATTGAGATTCAAGACAACCCAGATAGACAAATCTGAGAGCAAAAAGCTGGAAGTGTAGCTGTAGCTCCAATGGCAGAGGTCCCAATCATGGGGTAAGAGAGGTGGGATTTCAAGCCCCAATACCACAAACAAAACAATAAAACTTCTTGTAAACATCTGCTCATACATAACACACACACACACACACACACACACACATCAATAAAATCAGACTCATATAGTACTCTGTAAGTACTAACAGTTCTTTACCTAGGATTTTTGTCTCCTAAATTCCTTTAGAATAAAAATATTAATCAAAAAGGTTGGAACAGAATTGCTGATATTCAATCTATCTGTTCTTTTGCTTCATCCAAAACGTTTATTTTTTAACAATAAGATGTCTTTATAAAAATATCTCTGAAATCTCTGTTGTCTGTAGCCCTAAAATCTTCATTAAAAAATCTGGAAAATGTCAAAGTTAAGGCTTCAAAATACTTGAACTCACAACAGATCATAAAACTTTAAGAATGAAAATAAAACACATTCAATCCTTTAAAAAAAAACACTATCACTCAGACACTACGTATTTCCTAACACTAATAATAATTTAGAAAACTGTATTTTATACAACTGTCAACAGTGTATAATATTATCTGCATGAGTATCTCTCTAATACTGAGAACAACTCTACTGCTGAAAACACTACAGACCCTTAATGAACGACACAACCACACAACTGATGTTCCCTGGGTATAAAGGTAATTTTAATTACACATCTTACTGTACAGTATTATTTTATTCTTGCCCAGGGGAAAAAATGTATTTCATTCAAAAGTAAAGGGATTCGTAGCTTTCCTTGGCCATGTTATCTATAAATAATCAGAGGTATATGTCCAAAGAGAAATCCATTAAGGATTGATGGTTCAAATAAATCAGTTGCCTTATCTGCCCAACTGTTTAAATAGAAAAACATGGACTCCACCCCTGCACTTCTAAAGCTGCTTCCTTATATTACCTTACAAAACTTCCATCGTGTCCTTATGTACATACTTAGTATCAAGATCTTAAAAATTCTAAAAAAATCAACAAAATAGCACCCTTTCCCCAGATTTTAGAATGCATAAATGTCCAAGCACTAATAACAAAACCTAAAAAGATCAGTAACTTCCGGTGCATGCAGTATACATATATATCATACTTACATACGTGCATACTTTTTGGAGGTGGGAAGGGGGGTGGGCAGGAAGGCATGGTGAGATATATGAAGTAGGTAGGATAGTTACCAAAAAATCACAAAGGCCTGCTATCTCTATCATGTTTGAGAAGAAAGCATCAAGAAATAAGCTGATAAAATCTTAATGATCAACTGAAGTATGGCAAAAATTGCTGTTTGACAATGGATATGGTTAACTAATTTGATCATGGCAATTTTCTCATAATGTACACTATACATATAGGAAACATAATAAAGTATAGTGTACTATGGACTTCCCCACAGCTTCAAACAGCAAAGAAGGATCAATACACAGTGCATATGTCATCTAGAACTGCATTAAGCTAGAAATTATCACCAACTACTTGTTAAAAACTAAACTTAATTTTGGTAAGGTTGATACACTAATAGCCAGAATGGAGATATAACTCAGTAGTAGCCAGCCTTATCTACTTGTTGTCCTAGATGCCATCCCAAATACTGCTAAACAAACAAACTAGAAAAGAGAAAAAGAACAAGAGTCAACATATCTCAAGGGATTTGGTATGTCACAACCAAAACTTCTAAACGCATACATATTTTATATTCTTGTGCTTTTTTTTGTTCTTTTCCCATGCTGGAGCTTGAACTCTGGGCCTGGATGCTGTCCCTGAGTTTCTTTTGCTCAAGGCCAGAGATCTATCACTTGAGCCACAGCTCCCTTTCTGACATTTTTTTGGTAGTGTATTGGAGATAAGAGTTTCACAGACTGTCCTGCCTGGGTTGGCTTCAAACTGCAAATCCTCAGATCTTAGCCTCTTGAGTAGAGAGGATTACAGGCGTGAGCCACCAGCTTCTTGTACTTTTATAAATATATTTTAACAAAACATTTTATCTGAATATTCAACCACTTGACTCATACCTTTAGCTCTTTTTACACTGTTTATTTTAAGATTGGGCCTTACTTTTTCTTTTTCCAGGTCAGCCTGGACCACAAACCTTAGTTATATTTCCATCTATAACTAGGATGACGCATGTACACCCTCATACGGGGCTTGTTCTGTTGAGATGGAGGTCTCACAAACATTTTTGCTCATCCTGATCTGAATCCACAATGTTAGCAATATTAAGTCTTTAAGTCTTCCATGTAGCATGTAGCTGGCATGAAGATGTGAGCACCTGTACCTGGCTCAGAGTATTTACTAACATATCTGAAGCTAATTTTTTTGACAAATTATACTTAAGCATAACACTATCTATGCAAGTATACCCAAATTTCCAAAAAGACTAATTTCTTATAAACCTAACACAAAGGGGATATTATGTAATTTAATCTATTAATGCTTTTTTAAAAATAATGTAAAATATAGTATGGCCTTTTATCAACTTCCCTAAAGACAATACAAAACTGGAAATTATTGTTAAGACATAACTACGATATAAAGTAATATAAAAGAGGAGTTGTGAATTCATTTATATGTATTCATAAAAAGTTTCCACCAGGTACCAGTAGCTCATGCCTATAATCCCAGCTATTCAGAATCATAGTTCCGAACTAGCCCCGGCAGACAAAGTCAAGAGACTCTTATCTCCAATTAACCAGCAGCAAGCGAGAATGGTTAAGTATGAGTAGTGAGCAAAAAAGCTGACCAAGAGCTCAAGGCCCTAATTTCAATTTCAAGGACAGAGGCAAAAAACAAACCAAAAACCCAATCTTGTTAGTTATTATATATAAGCAAGTATTTCCTATTTTATGTTATCATAAAGACTTCAGCATTGTTGATTTGAGGTTTCATATTTTCTGTAAAGAATGTGATGCAACATTAAACTATCAAGATTGCAATGAGTATCTCAGTGGTTAACAGTGCTTATAGAATCTGCATACTACTAACTGGCCTCAGAAGAGTTAGAGTCAAAGAGGAATATTTTGAAAAGCATTTTTCAAATGATACAATGAAAACTATGCTATTTTAAAGAGCAGGTCCCTTCCTAGATAGTGCTAAGTTTTGCACACTGAATTATCCAGTACTTTCAAAATTGTATCCTAGGAGGGGGGAGGCTGGGAAGGGACGTGAAGGGTAAACAAAAGGAGGAGGCTGCAATGCTTGGTAAGAAATGTACGCATTATCCTGCCCATGTAATTGTAACCCCTCTGCACAGTATGTTCACAAATAAAAAAAAAATTGTATCCTATTATACAGGTGGACCTGTTGCAACAATGAGAAGTACAAGTTGTCATGTCCAAAACGAGCTTTACAACGTTGGTGGGGGGGGGGGGGGAGGAGAAGGATTGGGATTGGGGGGAGAGGGGGGAGGCTGGGAAGGGATGTGAAGGGTAAACCAAAGGAGGAGGCTGCAATGCTTGGTAAGAAATGTACGCATTATCCTGCCCATGTAATTGTAACCCCTCTGTACAGTAAGTTCACAAATAAAATAAAATTAAATTTTAAAAAAAGAAAGAAAAAGAAAAAAAATTGTATCCTATTAAATGCAATCATCATTTTAAAAAATGAAAGAATCCACCTCATCCTATGCATCTATGAAGCAATTTCATCATTAAAATTTTGCCATTTGAAGAAACTGTCATTTGATAAATAAGCTTCCACTTGAATCTTGACCAAGACTGGCTTAACAAACATTCTGACAAGATCAAAAATCAAGGCAGGCATGGTGGCTCAAATATGTAATCCCAGCACTCAGAAGGCTGACACGGGATTAATAGTTCAAAGCCAGCCTAGGCTACCTAGCAATTTTGTCTACAAGCTAACAAATAAATTGTGATTTTCACAAACCTTTTTTGGGGGCCAATTGTGGGGCCTGAACTCAGGGCCTGGGCGCTGTCCCTCAGCTCTTCAGCTCAAGGCTAGCACTCTACCACTTGAGCCACAGCACCACTTCCAGCTTTTTTTTTTTCTGCTTATGTGGTGCTGAGGAATGGAACCCAGGGCCTCATGCATGCAAGGCAAGCGCTCTACCACTGAGCCACCTTCCCAGCCCCTTCAAATACCTTCTCCCACTGAAAGGACATAGAGCTTCTAAAGAAATAGCTGATTACAGATCTGGGCATACCTGGAAAAAAATCTTGCCATATCAAGTATCAACAAAGTTACTAATAACTACTTGGGCCAAAAGGACTCACATACTGACTTGAAAAACCTCTTGCCATCAATCTGAGCATCAATGATGCTAACAACTGCAGGGAGTAGAACCTTAACACTTATTTAAACCCTAACCCTAAGCAGAGAAAAACAGACCTAGAACCTCAGCTATTTGGAAGGCAGAAGGAAGATTCCATGTTGAAGCCCAACTAGGCAAACAAAATAATCAAGATTTTACCTCAAAAACAAAATAAATGCTGGTGCTAGGGGCTCATATCTATAATCCTAGCTACTCATGAAGGCTGAGATCGAAATTCAAAGACAGCCCAAGAGCTCAAATGGTAAAATGCCAGCTAAGCAAGCAAGCCAAGCAAGTGTAAGGCCCAGAGTCCAAATCCTAGTTTAAACAAAAAATAAAAATAAAAACCCAAATTTGTGGAGGAGATGGGGAAAAACAAGTCGTTTAAGGATATAGGTGGACCCTTTGCAACAATGAGAATTACAAGCTGTCAGGTCGAAAACGAACTTTACAACTTTGGGGCTGGGAGGGGTGGTGATTGGGGAGGGCGGGGGGGGGGGGGCGGGGAGGCTGGGAAGGGATGTTAAAGGTAAACAAAGGAGGAGGCTGCAATACTTTGTAAGAAATGTACTCATTATCTTGCCCATGTAATTGTAACCCCTCTGTACAGTATGTTCACAAAAAAGAAAAAGAAAAAAAATTAAAAAAATAAAAATAAAAACCCAAGGGGATACAACTTAAGTGGTAGTACATTTGCATGTACAAGGTCCAAGGTTCAATACCCAGTACAAAAATGAAAAGTAGAAGAGAGGAAGAAAGAGGACAAGAGAAAGATTAGTTTTAAACATTAGGAAGGAGGTTTGTTTTAAACACCAACAGAAGGGTGCTTGTGAATCAGCTCACTTTTTAAACACATATAGCTAAAAGAGACAAGCATCTATCCTGCCTTCGTAAATTGTCACTGAATAATCAAATACTAAATGAAAATTCATTTTTACATAAGTATCCTAAACTGTACATAAAATAGAATGACAGAACAGATCTAAATTGTTATTTTTTAAATCTTAATTTCATTGACATTTTAAAACCCTAGTTGTAGGGGCTATAGTCTTCACCACAGAAAATTAAGCAGCATTCTAGGCCTCCACCAAATTAAGACAGATGTTTGAAGTGTCTATCCCCTCCTTTCACTTAAGACTTTGTCCCTGAGAGACAAACCAAACATCCTGGATAAAGATTTCTCAACTAGACACTGTACATACATCAGTGGGCTGCTTACACTGCCACCATGCCAACAACAAAAAGGAGGCATTATGTGCCTCGTTGAGACTAACACCCAAAAGATAAGTCTCCCCCCCACACCACACTTCCAGTAAAAATAAATCTAAATTTCATCAAGCTCCTAGATCCAACTTCCAATTATAGGAAATGCCAAAGATAAAATTAAGTGATACCACATGTAGGAAACCATTCATTTATTACTTTTGTTGAGAGAAAAGTAAAGGTAGTCTACTAACACCTCCATGGTCCAGAGATATGTCTCAAGTAGTAAGTGCTAACTTACTACTCGAATATTGACCAAGACTGGTTTTACAAAATCAAAAATCAAGGCAGGCATGGTGGCTCAAGTATGTAACCCCAGCACTGAGGAGGATTGACAAGGGATTAATAGTTCAAAGCCAGCCTAGGCTACCTAGCAACTCTACAAGCCACAAGTGCCTCCAACCAGGCACTGGTGGCTCACAGTAAGCACAATGCCCTGACCTCAAACCTCCATACTGACCAAACCCCTCCCCCAAACACATCATTTAGATTGCTTCAATTCTAACAAAATAGTTGATTGACACTCATGAGATGAATTTAATGTTAAACCAGGACAGTCAGATACTAGTAGCACATTTTAAAAGCATTATCAGGTAACAGTGGCTCATATTCATAATCCTAGATACTCAAGAGGCTGAAACCTGAGGTTCAAAGCTAGCCCAGGCAGTAAAGTCCTTCAAACTCTTACCTCCAATTAAAGCAAAATGAAAGAAGTAGCCAGGCACCTATAGCTCACGACTATTATCCCAGCTACTCAGGAGGCTAAGATCTGAGGATCACGGTACAAAGCCAACCTAGGGAGGAAAGTCCATGAGACTCTTATCTCCAAGTAACCACCAGAAAACCAGAAGTGATGCTATGGCTCAAAGTGGTAATGGGCTAGCCTTGAGCAAAAAAGTTTAGGACAGCCCAGGTCCTGAATTCAAACCCCATGACTGACCAAAAAAAAAAAAAGCCAGAAGTAAAGCCATGGCCCAACCAGTATGTTGCTAGCCGTAAGCACAAAAACTCAAGAGAGCCAACTCCCCAAGTTCAAGCCTCAGGACTAGAATTTAAAAAAAAAAAATTAAGGTTTATATAATGAGAATGATGTTAAAGATGTATCCCTTTTACAGTCCTTGGAAAAATATCTCAAAATAATTTGTAGATTAGAACTGGAAGCATGGCCTAAGTGGTAGAGTAATTGCTTGGCAAGCAGAAAAGTCTGTGATAATTATCTCCAATTAACTACAAAAATAGCTGAAAATGGAGCTGTAGCTCAGAAAGTGGTAGAGCACTAACACTGAACATAAAAGCTCAGGATAGCACCTAGGCCCTGAGTTCAAGCCCCAGGACCAGCACCCAAAAAAAAAAAGATATTTCAAAACTTCAACAAATAATTTAGTCAAAGAGACATTCAGTAACGTTTTCATTTCAGCCTTACTGTAAGAATGATATAATAAGTGAGCTAAACAGGACAAATGATTCCCCATATTTAAGCCAAGAGTTATGTCAGATTATAACCAAGCAATTACATTCATCCATATTACCGTACTGTACATAGAAAAATAAAAACAAGGAAACTTACCTATCAGTCTCCCCTACAAACCACTGGAATAAAGTTCAAATTTATATTCCAGACAGGAAATGTAACTCTATACAACCTACTCTATACATTTACAGATTAATGGCTTTTTACTCTAATTAAACATGTACCTGTACCTCAGTCCTCAAAATTGTATTTGCTTCATATTAATCAATAAGCACCAATAATTACTCTGCTAATATATAATAGTGCCAGATGCTAATGGCTCACACCCATAATCCTATTTCAGGAAGCTGAAATCCAAAGAACCACAGGTTTGAAGCCAATGGAATCAGAAAAAGACCTTGAGACTCCATTTCTAAACTAACCGGCAAAAAGTAGGACTGGAGGCATGGCTCATGTGATAGTTGAACTAGCACAGGACCCTGAGCTCAAATTCCAATAACGAAAAATAAATAAATAAAAAACAAAATCCACATTGATTTTAGCCAAATGAGCAAAGTATTTTAGCAAAGATCAAATACAGAATGAACTTGAAGGAGCTTAAATGGCCGAGATGTGAATTAAATAATTTTTCACCCAGAAACTTGGACCTACAAGATGAATTATTTCCTTTTTTTTTTTTTTTGTCGGTCGTGGGGCTTGAACTCTGGGCCTGGGTGCTGTCCCTCAGCTCTTCAGCTTAAGGCGAGCGCTCTACCACTTGAGCTACAGCGCCACTTCCATGATGAATTATTTCTTAGAAAAATAAAATAATATAAAATGAAGTCAGCCAAGTTGTTGTGTTTAGTGTTGTGGTTGTTTGCAGGATTTGAACATAGGGTATGTCCCTGAGTTTTTGTGTTCAAGGCTAGTATTCTAGGTGGTTAATTGGAGAGTCTCACAAACTTTCCTGCCTGGGCTAGCTTCAAACTATAATTCTCAGATCTTAGCCTCGTGGGTAGCTAGGATTAGTTGTGAGCGAACAGCATCTTGGCTTGTTAAGTTTATCTAAAAATGTCTTAAGTAGACAAACCACAGACTATATACCCTAAAGTCCAAAATAAAAGCTGGTAATCCAAGTACCTAACAAGTTCAACTTAAATTCCAAAATTGTTTGTAACATTTTCCTACTTACCAGTTTATCATTTTCATTGGGCATTTCAAATACACATCTCAACTTAGAATCCATTAATTCATCAGGTTTTGCCTCCTTCCACTAAAAAACAAAACCATTATGAGACATAAAAAGTGTGACTGTAGCAAACATTTTACCTGAAGGGATTACTAGAACTCAAGTATGCCTGCTCTGGGCACTAGTAAAGAGTATATAACTCAGCCAGGACCCCCAATGGGGTGTGCATTACAATTATAATCTCCTAGTGTCACAAAACCTTCAGATAATCCTAGACTTAAAGTCACCATCCATTAATTTGATATCAACAGTGATAATGTAAGTTCAACCCCATTTCTGAATGATTTCAAAGCAATACTTCAAAATTCTTCTTCAAATTAGGATTCTTTGCAATGAACAGACATTTTCAAATGTTAAAAATTAGGTTTGTTAGCCGGGGCACTGGTGGCTCATGCCTTGCAATCCTAGCTACTCAGGAGACTGAGATCTGAGGATCACAGTTCAAATCCAGCCCAGGCAGAAAATGTCCATGAGACTCTTAGCTCCAATAAACCACCAGAAAACCGGAAGTGGCACTGTGGCTCAAGTGGTAGAGTGCTAGCCTTGAACTGAAGAGTTCAGGGCCAGCGCCCAGGCCCAGAGTTAAAGCCCAAGTCCAACCAAAAAAAAAAAAAAGGTTTGCAGCCTGGTACCGGTAGCTCATACCTCTCTTAGTTTACTCAGGAGACTGAGAATCACTATTTGAAGCCAGCCCAGGCAGGAAAAGTCTGTGACAATAAAGTCCATGCAACTCTTTGTCTCCCATTAAACACCAAAAAGCTGAACAGTAGAGCAGTGGTTCAAGTAGAGTACTACCCTTAAGCACAACAGTTCAGGGACAGCACCCAGCCCTGAGTTCAAACCCCAGGGGACACACGGACACACACACACACACACACACACACACACACACACACACACACACACACACACACACTCTCTCTCTCTCTCTCTCTCTCTCTCTCTCTCTCTCTCTCTCTCTCTCTCTCTCTCTCTCTTCTATACTTACCACAGCTTCCATATCTGTAAAGTTTGGTGGAGCAAAAATTGTCTGTACCATAAACTTATGTTTACTTTTTTCATTCGGATCATAGTCAAAGGGTTGCAGCATTACTAAATAAGAAAAGACATATTTGGTTATCATTTCTATGACCTCAGTAACAACTCAACTTTAAAGAAAACCAAGATGGCTTAAGGAAGCAAACACTGGATTTTTGTTTGTTTGCTAGCCCTGGGTCTTGAACTCAGGGCCTGGACACTGTCCTGGAACCATTTGGTACTCAAGACTGGCACTCTACCCCTTGAGCCACAGTATCACTTCTGGCTTTTTCTGTTTATATAGTACCAAGGAATCAAACCCAGGGCTTCATGTATACTAGGCAAGCAACCTCCCACTAAGCCACATTCCCAGCCCTTGGACTCTACACTAAAGTATCCACAATCAACTTTATGGGCCCCAATAATTAATTTTCTAATGTCTGTCTTCTGACTTGCTAAGTCATTAATAACCTAACAATATTTAAAAATGCATATGAATGTATGCTGCCTTCTCTAAACTTAATTTGTGAAAATTTTTAAACTTTATTGACATTAATATTAAATCTAGTAAACTGCTTGTTAAAACTACTTGCAATACAAATTTAGACCATTTTAGTATTCCGTTGTAATTTTAAATTACATAACTGAGATGCTTCCTTAGATACTCAATGACTTTAAAAACTATTTTAGGCTCAGAAAGACCAAATGGCTCATGTTTTCTCATAAATGGAAGTTAGATTTAAATCATAAACATACATATGTATGCACACATGTGCATGCGCACATACTCACATGTGCACACAGGCATGTGCGCGCGTGAGCACGCACGCACACACACACACACACACACACACGAATTCCAATGCATAACTCCTGTGAACAACTAGCCAACGTTTTAACAGAATGAATACCAAGAAGCGGAAACATTTGTTTCTTGGAGGGAGGGGTGTCAAAGGAAATAGGGCAGATAAATAAGAGGAAGGGTAGGTGAATACAGTCATTATATTCAATGCACACATACTTAAATGGAACCATTTAACTTGAAGCAATTGATGGGGTTGGGAAAGATCAGGGAGAAGTTAGAAGGGGTGACATTGATGAAGATGCATTGTACTTATAAATGGAATTGTTGAACTGAAACCCCTTTATATAAGTCTTAAACAAAAATCTGATTATCATGCTTTAATATTTTTCTAAAACGGATATAACAGTTACTCAAAAAATGTACCTACTGTTCAATCAAATCTGATTCTAAGAAAATATGAAATCATAAAACTCTTGATGTCTGGAATTTTAATTCCTAGTATTAGTATTCAAAATTTTTCTAATTCTTAGTAGCCTAAGAATTCCATGAGAAAAATCAGTAACTAGTCTAGTGAGTGGGTAGTTTATAAAGTTTTCAGCAAGCTACTTGTTCAAATACAGGGGGATTGTGTAGAAGAAAGTGTTCTGAAAGTACATTTTTTTTCTTAAGAAATACTAATATAAGTTCAGCAATCAGAAACCTTTGAAGAAAAACTTATTCAGAATACTTTTATGGATGCCTAGGTTTAATATAACTGCACTGATCTTTAACCACATGGATTTAATAATTACATTTTCTTCACATTTAGCTAAAGGATTAAAAATGTAGACAGAAAACATGATCTAGAATGCACCAGGCACTAGAGGCTCATGCCTGTAATCCTAGCTACTCAGGAGGCTAAGATCTAAGGATCAAGGTTCAAAGCCAACCTGAGCAGGAAAGTGTGACTCATCTCTAATTAACCACCAGAAAACCGAAAGTGGAGCTGTGGTTCAAAGTAGTAGGGCCCTATCCTTGAGCAAAAAAGCTCAGGGACAGCGCAGGCCCTGAGTTCAGGTGCCAGGGCACACACACAGAAAAAAAAAATCCAGAATGCATGTAACTCCTTTTTTTTGAAATGCTTATCCTGAGGCTTGAACTGGGCACTGTCCCTGAGCTTTTGTGCTGAAGCCAGTGTTCTACCTACCCCTTAGGCACAGCTTTACTTCCTTCTTTTTAGTGGTTAATTGGAGATGAAAAAGTCTCACAGACTTTGCTGCCCAAGTTAGCTTTGAACCATCACCCTAGATTTTAACCTCCTGAGTAGCTATGATTCCAGGTGTGAGCCACCTCTGAGCCTAGCTAATTCCTTTGTTTTTAAATTTCTTAATCTTTTTCTTTGTGCCAGTACCAGGACTAGAGTTCAGAGAGACTGAGTACTGTCCCTTAGCTTTTTCACTCAAGTAAGTCTCTTGTTCTACGACTTAAGCCACAGCTCCACTTCTTGTTTTGGGGTAGTTAATTGGACTTTCCTGCCCTGGATAGCTTTTGAACTGTCCTCTTCAGATCTTAACTCTAGAGCAGCTACAAATTACAGGTGTGAGCCTTCAGTACCTGGGCTCTCCCTTAGTAATACTCTTAATTTAACATTCCAAACTCCCAGTAAAGGGTTTGAATTCAACTCTTAGGCAAGTAGTTACCTCTCACATAAGGTCTTAAACATTTTGCACAAGCTGGCCTGGGACTCAATTCTTCTGTTATACGTCTCACTTGGCTGGGATTACAGTTGTGTTGTCATGCCTGGCTTGCTGAGATGGAGCTCTCCAAATTTTTTCCCTAGGCTGGTCTCCAACTGAAATACTCTCAATCTTTACCTTCTGAGTAGGAGGAATCAATTATGTGCCCCTGAATCCAGATATGTATCTTTCTCTTATTTCCCACCCATCTTCTCAGGAACTAATTAAGTGGACTAAGCAAGCAAATATAAAAGCAATCCTCCCAGGCCACCTTATCACAAAACTCTCTCAAACAACAACAACAACAACAAAAATCCTTTTATATAGCCTCCTAGCTCTCAAGTTTAGGATATACCTAAGGGAGGACAGTGTCAACAAGAACTGTCTGTCCATGCTGCCTTTGCAGTAGTGCTATACTTTTAATTCTCTCCATGGGCCTGTTCTATTAGCCTTCCATCCTGTATAATTTGTTACTTTTAATATGCTGTAGGTTTGAAAATGTAAAACCAACACAGAATTGTTTTAGTATCTTAATATTTATTAGGATTCGTCTAAGCTTTCTGGGTTTTTTTGGTGCAGACACTGGGGTTTGATTTCAGGGCCTGGGTGCTGTCCCTCAGTTTTTTTAAGCTCAAGCCTGACAAACTACGAGCTGAGCTACAACTCCACTTCCAGCTTTTGCTGGTTAAGTGTAGCTAAAGAGTCTTTCCTACTTGGGCTGTCTTTGAACCATGATTTCAGCCTCAGATTTCAGCCTTCTGTTAGGTCTGTCCGGTAGAAAAGGAAAAAGTGTTTATTTGGGGGAGAGCAAACTGCCGGCCCACATGGGCCCACAGGAGATGGAAGCATACAGATCAAGGAAAAAGAGGGAGGGGACTGTGGATGAGTGGGATTATATAAAGAAAGATGGGAAGATGTGACCACAGCTGATCTGGGAAGTGGTATCAAAGTCTGGGGAACCTCTCACTGTCCAAAGGAGGAATGACCAGGGCAGTTTAGGAAGTGACCTCAGAGTCTGGGGTCCTTTGCTGACTCATAGTCAGGTGATTACTGGTTTCAGGCAGGTGAAGAAAGGAGGGAAGGGGGGCAGGGGGAGAGGACCCTGTTCTCCTGGGCAGACCTAACACTAAGTAACCAGGTTTACAGGCATCAAGGATCTTTTTTAATTCAAGTATTTCTCAGCCATATCCCCAATTCTGACTTGAAAGATGCTGAATCTATAGGTGTGTCCCTCCTTCCCAAGTATGACAGCACACAGTGTGAGAATTAATGTTGTAAAAAAGAATAAATGGTCTATACATGAGGTCTAAGAGCTGGAGTCTAAGTACTAGAAACTGTAAGAAAACACTGTTTTCTATCAAAGTGTATTGCTTAAAAGTTCTTGCTTTGGCCTGGTGACTTGGTTCTTGCTAAGAAAAAGAGGAACTGCTTTGAGATAAGGATTTTTGAAATCTAAAGTTTTGTCTTAGACTATACAAGAAATAGAGGATATATGGGTATATTTTTAGATTATTTTTGGACTGTTAAAAAGTTTTGCCTTGCTGGGACAATTCTTTTTGTGTCTATCGCTGACTCCAATGGTTTTTGGAGAACATATTTATAACAAGACACATATTCTCATACTTGCTTCCTATCTTTCAACTATATGAGTACCATCTTGGGAAATGTTAAGGCACTGAGAAAACACATTACAGAAGGTATCAGCATAGTTTCCACAGTAGTAAACAATCTATACATGGAAGAAACCAAGGACACTTTCCAAAGGTAAGTAAACAAGGGACTAATGAAGTTTTCAAAGGCAAGATACTTGCATTGCACACTTTAAGCAAAAACATCAGAACACTACAAGTAATCATACATATGCTGTCATTTTCAAAGATTAAATAGTAAGAGGAAATCATAGCAGAGAATGAAGTATAAGCTAATTTAGAGTTTGACATTTAGTTTTGTAACTACCAAGTTTTGACAATTACAAATTAATCACACTTACATAAGTGAGAAATGTTCTATGGAATAACCAGAGAATATCTTTGAAAGCAAAGTCAGAATAATATAAAAACTTTCTCCCCCCTCAAGATGAAACATTTACTTAACAAGTCAAAATATAATCATAAAACAACACAATTCAAAACTGATTTTTACCTGAAACAGTCACAGTTGAGCCTGGGTCAATAATTCCACTGTTGGGCCTCACACAGTACCGGCGAGGTGCTGTAGTTTTCACTTTGAAACATACTTTTCTATCCGACGGATTTCGCAATTTAAGATTTGTAGTGACTACATCTGTAAAGGGGCCTATTAGGTTTAAAAAGAGAAAAAAATGTAATTAGATTCATAACAAAAGATGAATTGAAAACTACGCGAACATAACCTCAATTCTGTTTATATACTTATGTCTGTATAGGCACAAATATTACCAATGGCCAACAGTGCCTTTTTTCTAGGTGGTAGACTTACTAACCAGGTAATTTCCTCTTCATTCTGAACCTGTAACTTGCAACATGTCTACAAAAAGCATTAATTATTTTCTTTTAATATCTTTTGGAAGTTTCAATCTATGGGATAAGTTAACAATTACATTCTTCTAGTATACTCTCACATGACTGAATGCAACAGAATTTTCTAATGGTCTTCAAACCAGTGCCAATTTAAAGTTCACCTTATGACATCCCTGTACCTGAAGACACTGTAACTGACCACTATTGCCACTCATCTCAATTTGACTTGGTGGACTTAACTCATTTACTCAATCCATTCACTCACATTGTTCCATCTAAATACAAAATTTTTAAGGTTTTAAGATTTGTTTTGAACCAAAACCAAAAATAAAAACAAAAACAAACTGATCTAGTCCCCATTTGCTTAAACCAGTAATCCTCAAGCCATGAAGATTTGTTATTATTGATTAGATAACAAAAATTAATTATTTGTTAATTTAGAGGCATGAAATAAAACTTAGAAGTGGAGCTGTGGCTCAAGTGGTGATGTGCTAGCTTGAGCAACAAAGCTCAGGGACAGTGCCTAGCTAGGCCTTGCATTCAAGGACCAGGACCAATACCTGCACACCCATGCACAGGTAAACACACAGAACTCATCTTATGTTTAATGAACATCAATAGGGGACTGGAGGCTGAGGCCACTATAAAAGCTTATCTTAATTTGAATCTTCTGAGCATGAATAAGAGTGTCTTTCCAAACTTTGAAACAGTCACAGTATATATGTCCAAACTCAGACAATTCTCCAACCAAGTAAAAGTTTTCATCTTGATAAATACTGGAAAAAACAAATCTAAAGAGGTATTAGAAAAGTGTGCAGGAGATGAAAGTCTTGTGTGAATGGAGAACAGGAAACTGACAGAACAAAGGTACAATAGTTTTGTTCAAGCCCTAGAAGTGCAATGATTTTATTATGAATGCTTAATCATATTGTCAAGCTAATTCAACCTTTTGACATATACCCTCTGTGGCTCTTTATTGCTCATATTAAAAAAATAGATTAGCTCCTCACCACACAGTCACCATCAAGGGAAAGGAAAAACTGCAACCTGTGTCCTTTATTATATACATCCACACAGGTTACATGGAAACACATAGCTGTAAAACAAGGAGTATTAAATTCTACCTTTACCATTCTAAATCCCATATTTAGAACTCCTCTTAAGTCATCCTCTCTCCAGATGGGAAGTTTTTGCTACTTTCACTGCTTTTACTTTCAAATAACCTCTTATTCAGTTTTTTTTAAAAACCCACAAATTATAACTGAGTGTAAAATTTTCTAAGCTACATTAGGCCTTTATTATTAGCACTAAGAATAAAAATCAAATTTCTTGGTTAACATAAGAACTTCAAAAATTATTTTGAACAATTCTGTATTTTCCTATTATCATTATGTAAGTTTAACACTTACTTTTTAAATTATGTGATATTTTTTATTTTCCCTAAAGAGAAAAATATGAATCTTCGAAATCAGTGATTTTTAAAACTGATTTTATTCTTTGGTGCCAGTCCTGGGTCTTGAACATTGGTGCTTGGGCATTATGCCTTAGCATTTTTTGCTGAAGGCTAGCACTCTATCACTTGAGCCACAACTTCACCTGCAACTTTTGTTTTTTGGCGGTTAACTGAAGGTTGAAAGTCTTCTAGACTTCTCTGTTCATTTTTTCCCCTGGTCCCTTTAAACTCAGATCTCAAGCCACAAGAGCATGGTTCATGTTATCAATTTTATCAACCAACTTTTTAAAGGAAGGTTGCACCCAGCAAACACTTCAAAATCTGAGCCTATTTTCCAATACTGAGGACCACGAGATAAGAATAATCAATTGCATAGCTTTAAAAAAAAGTCGTGGAAACAACTGGTCCACATTTGTAAAATCCAGATTCCTTTGTGAATGAAACAAACCCACCCCTAAGAAACGGATATAGACACACACACACACACACACACACACACACACACACACACACAAACTTAATACTCAAGGGCTGGGAATGTGGCTTAGTGGTAGAGTGTTTGCCTAGCATGCAAAGCCCTGGGTTTGATTCCTCCGCACCACATAAACAGAAAAAGCTGGAAGTGGCACTGTGGCTCAAGTGGTAGAGTGCTAGCCTTGAGCCAAAAAGCTCAGGAATGGTGTTCAGGTCCTGAGTTCAAGCCCCAGGACTGGCAAAAAAAATTAACACTCAAAACTTGGAAAAAATTATATTAAGTGAAGTAAGCCAGGCCCAAAGAAACATAGGTCCCATGGTTTCCCTTATTTGTAATATCTAGTATATGTATGAGTCAAGCGGAAAAGGTCAGATAATGTGATGTCAGGAAAATGAACCCTTAGATGTGTATTTTAATGTTTTTTTCTTTCATGCATGTGTTTCTAACGCATTTATAAGATTATCTCTTTGTTGCTTTGTATGTCCCTCCCCCACAGTATAACCCCTGCTTTCACTATATTTGATGTCAGTATAACTGGTGGAGGAGATGGGGAAAAACCAGTTGTTTAAGGATCCAGGTGGACCTGTTGCAACAATGAGAAGTACAAGTTGTCATGTCCAAAACGAGCAAGTTGTCATGTCCAAAACGAGCTTTACAACGTCGGGGGGGGGGGGGGGAAGGAGAAGGATTGGGATGGGGGGGAGGGGGGAGGCTGGGAAGGGATGTGAAGGGTAAACAAAGGAGGAGGCTGCAATACTTGGTAAGAAATGTACGCATTATCCTGCCCATGTAATTGTAACTCCTCTGCACAGTATGTTCACAAATAAAATTAAATTAAATTTAAAAAAAATTAACACTCAATTTTAGGAATGGTAAGAAATTTGGTTGCAGGGGAGATTTGTATCATTCCTCTACCCCAAAAGTTGATTATTACAGGCTTGAGGTCAAGTATGTACTGAGCTAAAAACAATCTTTCACATGACAATGACACAGGGTATTCATATGGCATTATGAATGACTGGGTTGTACAAGAGGGAAGGAATAATGGTCCACATCCGTTCTGCAATGCCAGGACAGCTCACTCATAGTATTATGCCCCCATCTTAGCAAATTTTCAAATACTGGTCCCTGCTGCAGCTCAGAACTCGAATGTCCCCTATAAGCCATGTGCTAAAGGCTTGATCCTAAAGCAATGCTACTAGGAGGTAAAGGAATGTAGTGGGGCCAAATGGGAGAAAGTTAGATCAGAAGGGAAATGTTCTAGAAAGGATTATGGAATTCCAGTTCCTCAAGGAGGCAAGGCTGAAATAATTAGCTACAGCAATGCAGGTCATTATATATGTTCATACAGGTTTTAGCAAATTAACTAGGCTGTTAACACTCTTAAATTATTTACATATCACCTAACTATATTTCCTAATCCATAAGCACACCAGGTACATTTCTGGGGCATTAAAACTGAAAATGCCATCAATAAGCAATATATGAGAAGAATTTTAAATAGATAGTGTGCTTCCCTTGTTCACACGAGTCAATGTGACTAAAGTATTTTTACAGAGTTTATGTCCAAGGAAGCTCTAAAATATTTTTCTACAAGTTTATAAATGAAGTTTCCTTAAATATATTGGCCTCTTCTATCTCATACAATACTATAAGACTTGATGTAAGTAGGCCCCATAAAGACAGGGTCCTTCTTTTGTCTACTGCTATGTCTCCAACATCTAAACCAATGCCTGGTATAATAGTAACAATTATTGTACAAATATCATACAAATAAACAGTATCACTGAAAGTCCTATTTCTAGTCAAACAAATTTAGCTACCAAAGGATTAAAAATTTTCTTCATAAAATTTTAGTATGAATACTGAGCAAAACTTCATTATTTTACCTACATTTGTAATACTGAAGTATTTATTCATACTGCATTAGTCAATTAAGTTTCTGAATGTTTCATTAAAAAAAAATCTCTAAAACTCACCAAGCACAGCAGTCTCATCTGAAAATAAATAAAAGGACTGTCAAACTCTATGGACCTAAAGTTGTAGTTAGAAGTTACTTAACCAACAGAACTGGGCACCAGTGGCTCACACCTGTAATTCTAGCTACTCTGGAGGCTGAAATCTGATGATATGGATTTGAAACCAGACTGGGCAGAAAATCCCTGAGACTCTTACCTCAAATTAACCACTCAAAACCCATAAGGGAACCTTACTGCATTGTTGGTGGGAGTGTAAACTTGTTCAACCACTTTGGAAAGCAGTATGGAGGTTCCTCAAAAGACTCCACATTTGGGCATTTACCTAAATGATCACAAACAAGACCATACTAAAGCTACCAGCACAACTATGTTTATTACAGCATTATTTACCATAGCTAAGATATGGAACCAACCCAGATGCCCCTCAGTAGAGATGAATGGATCAAGAAAATGTGGTATATATACACAATGGAATTCTATGCCTCCATCAGAAAGTATGACATTGCCCCATTTGTTAGGAAATGGAAAGACTTGGAAAAAATTATATTAAGTGAAGTAAGCCAGGCCCAAAGAAACATAGGCCCCATGGTTTCCCTTATTTGCAATATCTAGTATATGTCTGAGACAAGCAGAAAAGGTCAGATAAAAGGTGATGTTAGGTGAAATGATCCCCAAGATAAGTATTCAAATGTTTTTTTCTTTCATGTGATTGTTTCTAACAAATAAGATTATTTTTGTTGCTTTGTATGTCCCTCCCCCACGAAATAACCTCTGCTTTCACTGTATTTGATGTTGGTATACTTTGTAGAGGGGAAGGGAAAGGACAAATCGTTTAAATAGGGATACAGGTGGACCCACTGCAACAATGAGATGTACAAGTCATTATGTTAAATGTTAAAAAACGAACTTTACAACTTGGGGGGGGGGATTTGGGGAGTGGGGGGATTATGGGGGGTCAGGGGGAGGAGATGGGAAAGGTTAGAAAGGGGAAAGAAAGGAGGAGGCAACAATGCTTGATAAGAAATGTACTCATTATCTTGCCCATGTAATTGTAACTCCTCTGTACGGTATTTTTACAATTAAAAAAAACAGAAAAAAAAAAACCAGAAGTGGAGCTGTGGCTCAAAGTAGTACAGTGCTACCCCTGAGCAAAAGAACTCAAGGCCTGAGTTCAAGCCCCATAACTTTAATTAAAAAAAAAAAAAAGTTACCCAACAGACGGAGACCATGCACTTTCATAGTTATCCATCACCTTCACATACTTAAAGGTTTAAAAAAAAACAAAACAAAAAACCCACCTCTTCATTTGGGGGGGGGCGCAACACATTGTCTCTCATCAATGTATTTTTTAAGACTTTAGGTGGAAAGAAGGGATGGGGGGATGGTACAGGAAAAACAATGCTTGATAAGAAATGTACTCATTACCTTGCTCAAGTAACTGTAACCTCTGTACAGAATTTTCACAATAAAAAACCATTAACTGGGTTAATCACTTAACCTCTTTAAACCAATATAACTTGTTTCAATTTAGAGTAAGCAAAATGATCCCTGATATTTTCTTACTAAAATTATGTGAGACTATGATCAACTTTATTACCTTAAAGGATCTCTTACACTTACAAGGAATTTAATTTATTCTTTAAAAAAAAAGAATATGTGCCTTTATTTGACAATTTAAATTCTATAAAACAATGTATGTGTCTTTTTTTTTTTTCTTTTTTTAAATCAGGCTAAGCTTACTGGTATATAAGCCAGTAATTCTAGTACTCAGGAAGCCAAAACAGAAGACTTTTTTTTTTGTTGGTCCTGGGGCTTGAGCTCTGGGTCTGAGCACTGTCCCTCAGCTCTTTAGCTCATGGCAAGCCCTCTATCACTTGAGCCACAGCGCCACAGCACCACTTCTGGCTTTTTCAGTTAATGTGGTGCTGAGGAATCCAATCCAGGGCTTCATGCATAGGAGGCAAGCACTCTACCACTGAGCCATCTTCCCAAGCATCTCTTCCCCCGCCCCCTCCAACCTCCCCCTTCAAAAGCAGGAAGATTATGAGTTAAAACTGAACCTCAGCTACTAATGGTGAGTTTCAAGGCCAGCTCATATTGTATAGGGGACTCTGGGAAAGAAGGGAGGGAGGGAGGACCTTAAAGTACCTCAATGCTTGAAAGCTGTCTTCTTTTTGAGTAATTGCTGTTACTTTCCAGTTACAATAAACCCCAATAAGCAATCATTTGCAAAGTCTTTTTAATTTTCTTCTAAAACTATTTTTTCGTGATTCAAAACAAGCAACCTCCTATCTCTGAAAGGCGAGTATGACTTCAAGGTATGGTCACTCAAAGTAAGATAGATACAAAGTCAACAGGAAAAAGAGCAGGAAGTATCTGTGAGAAAATAAAAAGGGTGCCTAACAGGCTCTGTTCACAGACATTTTGCAAGATTAAGGCCTTACAGGAAATTCAAAAGGTAAGGAAACCTGACTGATAAAAGCCAAAAATGATACAAGATAGCACATTTGAAGGATAAACACCTCCAGAGATCTAATGCACTACAGACCATAAAATTGTGTTATATTTATGATTCCTGATAAATGAGCTTAAACTATAAAAAAAAGAAATCAGGTGAGATCATGGGAGATTATCAATTTGCTTCAGTTAAACAACCACTTTATTATGTATATGTTTCATAAAATCATGTTTTATACCTTAAAAACAGTAAAATTTAAGAGAGAGTATTGAACTGTAACCCAGTAACAGTATTAAAAGGCAAGAATTGAAAAATAATAAGCTATTGGGCTGGGAATGTAACTCAATGGTAGAGAGCTTGCCTTGCACAAATTGAATCCCCAGTGAGGAGAAAATCCAGGAAAAAAATTACAAAGTTACTTTTGTTTTGAGGGGTTTTGTTTTTTGAGGGGCTTTTTTGGGAGGAGAAGGGTTATTGGGGCTTGACTAAAGAGCCTAGGCACTGTCCCTTAATTTTTTCCACTAATGCTGGCCCTATACCACTTGAGCCATAGCTCCACTTCCAGCTTTTTCTGATGCTTAATTGGAAGTAAGTTTCACAGATTTTCCTGTCTAGGCTAACCACATCCCTCCTCAGGCTCCTACATAACCAAGATTACAGATGCAAGCCAGCTAATTTTTCCCAATCACAACAGCCTCCCCTTATTCCTAAAGGCTGTGTTCCAAGACTGCCAATCCCCCAAGGGATGCCTAAAACCTAGGATAGTGGCAAACCTGTAATACCTTTTCCATCTTAACAGCATACAAGGTGGCCACAAATTTTACAGCCTAAAGTGGGATAGCAAAACCAGCAACCATCTCGTGGATTGAACTTTTTTTCTTATGGTAGATCTTAGCAACTTCTGCAAATATTTTCTTCTTTCCTTATTGAGAACTTCCACAATTTCACTTAAAAAGGAAACATTTGGTGGGTTCTCCTTGCTATAGCATAGACATATGTAATTGTCGGCCCCACTATTCTTATTGTTTGGGGACTGACAACAAGCACAGCTTTAGCAGCAGCATTCTGATGCGATCTCTGTTTAGTAACTGACAGGTGAGCAAAAAGCAGTTGTTGGCCATAGAAATAGCCACACTCTGGGCATGAGGAAGCAAGAACTGTTCAAGCAATCAAAAACCATAGGGGAGTGTGCTTACTTCCTGTTTTTCCACCTCACTTTTTAAAATGTCTTCTCCACTGTCATAGACACAAACCTTTTCAGCCAAAACACCTAGAGATTTACTTAGTTCTTCCTCTCACTTTAGAAAAAAGGCACAAAAAGAGAAAATCTATCTATGGATTTTAGTCCACTAACCTCAAAAACATGCTCAATCACCATTTTCAATTATGACATCTACAGCCTGATAAAAAACCCAATTGTAAGAGATTCAAGACCAAAGAGAAAAGGAATTACAAGTAAGATCATCTCAATCTTATTAATCCTCTCTATGATACTAAGTAATCATTCTATGATGCCAAATCTTATTTCCAGGAACTCCAGGAATACAAAGATAAAAGTAACTGTTAAATTCTCACACAGCTCACATAGTTTGAAAGAGGAAAACATATAAGCATACGCATCATATAATATGACAAGCATTATTTTGGGTAAGTATACCTTCAAAGTGGCATGAAAAAGGCTACTTGGATTGGAAGAAATCAAAGATATCACAAGACGAAGTGATTCTTGAACTGGAGATAAAAGATTCCAAGCAGAGCATGTACAATGTCTTGCAAAATTAATAATATTTAAGGAAGTTTCATATAGCCAAAACTATAGGTGGAAATTAATATTTAAGGAAGTAAGTTTCATATAGCAAAAGTATAGGTGAAAGAGAAACAGCAGGCACTAAGTTTGACAGGCAGGAGATTCAGGACTTTTCAAGTACATACAGGTATTAACTGCAGGTACTTTAACCTAGAGAGCAATTATACTAGATTTTGCTTTTTCTAGGCATAATTATAGCCACAGTGTGGAAAAATTAGACTGAAGAAAGCTGACACTACAGAAAATGAAACCAGTCTGCTGACCAGAAAAGATAGAAGATAATCACCTGAAGTAAAAACTATATCTAAAGTTCAGACCTACCTCTGATAAAATACACATTTATAAAGTGAACTGTCTAACTTGGCGTCTTTTCATCAACACCTTTAAAGGATCAAAACATACCTGGCACATTGAATGAGATTATGATCTTCCTATCCTCTCTACCACAAGCCTCCAAATGAAAGACAATTTAGTCATCATCCAGCATTTCTTAATCCAATGAATAGCACCATCATTCTACTTCATGTAAGCAGAAATCTCCTAGCTGCCCATGAAACCAACAACCCCCTTCTCTTTCTAAAGTAAGTACACAGAGTTAACCAACTCTCACTAGTTTGATTTTCAAGTTTCCTCATCTCCAGCACAGTGGCACTTCAACACAATTGGTCACCTCTCCCCAGGATGATTACAACAGCTGCCTACTTTATCCTTTCTAATTTTAATTTTCATTGCAACTAAGTAGTGCTATTCAGTATTCTTGCTTAATATTATTTCTTAGTGCAACCCAATGTTACTCTATTCCCCCTAACTTCCAGCCCACCCTCAAATCAACATAGTCAATCACCTTATAAATATGCCATGTTCCCTTCCACCACAGATTTTTGTACATACACGTTTCTTTGCGCCCGAAGGTGGCCCCCCTCCCCCCAGTAACTTCTGCTTAGAATCTTAGTACCATCCAGTGTCAGGCTTCCTTCAATACCTCAACAGTCTTTCCTTATTTTAGATTCTAATAGCACTATGTGTATGTGTGTGTATATTTAGTATAGTATATATATAGTATATGTGTTTATAGCTATAATTCATTTATCTGAATATCTTGATTAGTCTCATCTCTCCCTTTAGAATTGAGTAATGTTTTTACTCATAACCAAGGTTCTAATACTGATTCCTTAAACCTGAGATGCTCAAAACTAATGTAATTATATTGGATTCGAGATTAAGCTTTTAAAATAATGAATTTAGAAGTAAAAGTGCATTAAAGGGAATAGTCAGATAATCTAAGAAGTAGAAACACAAATTTTAACTATTTGCAAAATGTTTCTAGTATGAGTAATAGTGATGCTACTAAAAAAGTAATTTTAAAACACACAGGAAGAAAATTAGGCTCAGGCAGTAAAAGAAAAACAGATGTTAATTTTGGTTTTTATACAGGTAAAGAAAATTGAAGAGGAACTGTTGTTAGTGATGGTCAGTGACAGGTCAAATGAGATAAAACTTGGAAATGATCAATGTAGGGGTGATCAATACCAAGTGAGAACACAAACAGAAATAAGGTAGAGTAATGACAGGAGATTAAGAACTGGAGAGACAATGAACATGGACTGCTTTTCCAAAATAGTATGAATGTAAAAGAAACTAAAGACCAGAAGGGACATAAGAAAGCTGGGATACAGAAAGTACTGCCTGCTAATTTATTAAAATGAAAGACTACAGGGTTGGGAAGGTGGCTCAGTGGTAGAGCGCTTGCCTTGCATGCAGGAGGCCCTGGGTTCCATTCCTCAGCACCACATAAGCAGAAAAAAAAAAGCTGGAAGTGGTGCTGTGGCTCAAGTGGTAGAGTGCTAACCTTGAGCTGAAGAGCTGAGGGACAGTGCCCAGGCCCTGAGTTCAGGCCCCACGACCGGAAACCCCCCCCCCAAAAAAGACAGACTACAGTGAGTTTTGTGTGTTATAAGCCAGTGGTTGAAAACTTGAGAGGGAGAAAAAGTTGATGGAACATGGTCTAAACATGAGTCATGAAGAATTTTTACCTTAACCAGCAAAAAAAGAGCAAAGAAGTTTAGATTAGATATGAAGACATTTCTTGCTCAGGGAAAAAATCATGTGTACAGATACAGACAAGTCAGCACACCATGGGAAGGCTTATTTGTGATACCCGTTTCCCCAAAATCAAGACTTTAATATGTGGGTAACAGAAATATCTAACTATTAAAGAATGGAGTAATAAGATGACCTTTATGGCTAAGGGAAAGTAGGGTTGTGGGTCACTCAGAGGTTTACTAATAGGAGGAGCTTCTGAACTACTTTAAAATGTGCCAAAATCTGGAGAAGGAGTATGCTCTATCTTCACTTCTGCTTGATTTCCATTATTGCTTTCTACTATTACAAACCAATTTCAACACGATCATCATATCCGCCTCTACTAGATTATTAATAAAAAGAATGTATTTACTTATTTTAGCATTTTCTAAACTTTCTTCTTCAGACTTCTCTCCAAAAGTGCTAACAGGAAAAAGGATTGCATAATACAAAGGAAGAAACTTGAAAATTCAAGTTTCAGCTATTCATATAAAATACTAAATGTCAAATCTGAATTTAAGGTCAAGTAATTGGCATGGCTTAACCAGAACTTAAAGAAAACAAGGTATTTTTATTTAGTAAGGCAGTAAAAGATCTACTTTAGAATTTATCTAAGGGCCAGGCAATGCAAGCTTGTATGTAATACCAGGCACTTGGAGGCAAAGGTAAAAGGATCGGGTCCTGAGGCTGGCCAGGGCAAAACTAAAGGCCCTACATGAAAAATAAATACAACTAAAAGCTGGAGAGCATAGCTCAAGTGGTAGAGTAAGTGGTAGAGCCCTGCGAGCAAGGACAAAACTAGAGTTCAAAACCTTAGAAATATCACAAAAAAGTCACTATAAACCACCTTTACATATTGTACATTAGATGAAACAATTCTTTTAATTAAAGGCTGATACATGCAGAAGGATGTACTAAACTCTTACCTACTTCTCAAAAAGTGTACAACACATGCTGATAACTCATTATTGAGGATGTACATGTTATGCATATAAACTCCATCCAGTTCCTGAATAGTTATTCAGACACGCCTGGAAATTCCATCTTGGTCGAATGGTAATATCAAAGTAATTAAAATAAACCTACAGCCAGGCACCAGTGGCTCATCCTGTAATCCTAGTTACTCTGCAGGCTGTGGGTTTGAAGCCAGCCCTGGAAGGAAAGTCCATGAGACTCTTCAATTAACTGGCGTTGTGGTTCAAGGTGGTAGAGCACTAGCCTTGAGCAGAGAACCAGGACAGTGCCCAGGCCCTGAGCTCAAGCCCTGCCATATCCCCTCCCCCAAGAAAAAAGTACTAGAAGATGACAAATAACTTTGTGAAACTAACCGGTATAAACATGCACTTAAACGAAAAGTTATAGGTGATTTAAGAGAAGTCAGTTAAATAATTCTAATACTATCAACCTAGGCATTGCACATGTGGAGTCTCCTCACCAGTGTGTTGAGCTGTGCATTTAAACAGATTTCCATCATAGCAAACTATTACCTGACTAACAGTAACATTAAGGAGGAAGGAATCAAAAGCTATGTCAACACCTATTTCATCCTACAGACATAAGATGAAACAGTAATAGTAATAGTAACCCCCATTACTCTCACCTTTAAGCACGAGACTTTAAACAATCTTGGGGCAGTTTAAGTACATATCAGGCAGGTTTTCACTTTGTTTATTCAACCACTCCCTCAGCCCAACTTCACTCAACAACTGGAATGAAACCTCCCCCTCAGAAGGGCTTCTTAAAAGGGAAAAGGAGAAGAAAAGAACTATGTTCCTCAAACATCCTTGGGCCTCTTTACCTTTCCTGCCTCTCCCTTACGTATCTTAGTTATTATTTTCATTAATAACAAAGAACATGTTGTGTAATCTTAAATATCCCAGTATGAGAAAAAATGGATAAACTGGGTTTTTTTGATTTTTCAAACCTCACAAGTTCCGATGCAGGGTCTTGGCTGTTGTTTAAACTTGCTTCTCCACCAAATAAGTCTCCAACTATGGCAATGGTACAACTTCCCTAGGAAAAAATGCAACTCTGTGGGAATTGCCTGGCCTCAAACTAGTTTTAAGGGTTATTCCAAGTCCCTGAACTGGAGGTGAGGCTCAAAGGCTAGGCTAGATAGGAGAGGGAGGGGTTAAGTACCTAATAGCAACTCACATATGATTTATGTGGCACAGGAAATTTCCCCAGTAAGCTCAACCTATGAGAAGGTAAAAGCCAACTACTCTGTTAAAGCATGCATCATAAAGGTTTAAATTCCTAAAACTTAAAAGATAATGGCAACTTCCATACAAATTTCCGGAGTTCAAAAAGATTTTCTCGACCCTCACGTAACACATCATCACATACAGAAATACGGTACAACAAATCCATTCGCTGGACGTCAAAACCGAATCCTCACCTAACAAGGATTTCACTTTGCTTCTAGTCACTAAAACGCCTGCGAAGCAAATTTAACTCTCAATACCAACATGTAGTATTTTTTAATTCCTGAAACCATTTAAAATGTTTACTATGGAAAACAATCTAGATGTTTATCATTTGGACTTAATTTTATATAGTAAAAAGATTTTTTTAGCATTGAAAATGCTATATGGACCTCACATAAACTGATGTCATCACAGTTCCTGAAATTAAGACACAAGAAAAGACTTCCTACAGGAGATTTCACTTTATAATTTAAAGACAGAAAGGAATCTACTTCCTACAGAGCTTTTCATACTCTACCAGTATTCCTGTAAAAGCGGTTCCGTTTTAAGTTTCTTCCATAAAGTATCCGACGTGTTTGACTAACGAAAGGCCCCTGGATTCAATATGAATCCACGAAATCACACTGATTATTTGGCACAAGGCAGTGGTCCAAAACCAAGAGTTCAAGAGCGTGGTACCACCTTATCAGCTTTCTCAGAGTGTGCTGCGAAAGCGCAAACGTTAAAGGCAAGTCACAAACAGTGGAGATTTCTCTGCAAAGAGCAAGCGTCCAGCCCTCACAGAAAGACTCACTACTATGAACCTACAACCATCTATCCTCAGGGTGACGCACAGCTCCACACCGCGAGCGCACGGGGCTAGGCAAGCACACGGGGTCACTTAAAGCGCCGAGCTCCGTACCTTGTCGGGGAAGGATCTTGGCCGGGACCAAGGCCGCCCCACCCGACCCCTGATTCCCCACGAGTCCCATCGCCCGCCGCCTTCTCCCGCCACAGACAGACGCTGGCAGGAATCCGCCACGGCTCGACCCCTCCACGCCACAGCCCGCTGCGCCAGCGGCGGCACCAGGGCAAGGACGCAGCGCGGGCGGGCGGGCCCCCACGGCGCCCCCGCGGGCCGCAAGATGGCGGCGGCGCCCGAGCCGAGCCTTGCGCCGCGCCCGGGCCAGCTCCCTCCTCTTCACCTCGCCCCAGCCGGCGCGCACCGGAGAACCCAGGCGCCCTGGCGCCGACCTGGAGAAGCAGCCAGACGGCCGCCGGGACGCGAATCACCGGTGTGGGGGAGGGGCTGCTGCGGGGCCCAAGCGGCCCTCGCCCGCCGCCCGCAGGCCGCCGCCCGCAAGGACCCCGCCGCCCGGGCGAACCCCGCCGACTCACCTTTGAATTTGAGGTCTGTGGGAGGGTCGAGGACTAGGATCTGCTCGTACTTCGCCATGGCCCCGGAGGCGGACGCCATCTGAGACAGCGCAGAGCGGGGGCGCGCCCGCGGCGGCGGTTCGCTGACGGGGGCGGGGAGTGGGAGCGGCGCCGGCACTGCGGAGCTCTAGGAAGCGGCCAGGCTCGCGGCTCCCGGGTCTCCACGTCTGCGGCCCTGCTGCGGGTTCGGTAGGCCGCCAGCCGGGTCGCAGCTCCGGGTGTCACAACTGACTCAACCCCACACCAGTCGCCTCGGCCACGCGCACTGCGATCTTCGGCGTCCCACGTGACGGGCTCTGCGTGCCTACGTGCGCGCCCCCGCAGCCGAGCGCCCACGCGCTCGCCCCGCCCCAAGGGCCGATTGGGCGCGGCGCGGCGCTAGTGCACCTGCGCACTCGCACTCGGGGCCTCGCCGCGGCTCCGGGAGTAGTCTAGCTGTCAAGGGAACGGGTGTGAGCAGTGGGCGGAGCCGAGGGTCGGACGCGGTGCGCTGAGCTGGGGAGGAGGTGCGATCTTCTGAGACGCCCAGCGACTAGGGCGAAGCCGGAGAGCCTACTACGGTGGTGCGTCGTGGAGTTCCAAGAGGGGATCCTAATAGAAGGAAGAAGTCGAGTAGCGCCCTTCCTACACCACGATTCCCAGCATGCTCCGTGCGGGTGGAGTCTCGCGGCGCCCGGCGGCCCGCGCAGTGCCTGCCGGGAGCTGTAGTGGCGGCTGCTCGTGGGCGGGAAGGAGGACGAAGTCGGTTGGAGGCGAGTGGGTGGGACGCCTCTCCCCCCCATTTGGTCTCCCTTCCCTCTTACCCCCACGCGGCTCTCAGCTGGTCACGTCTGCTCAAAAACAAAGCCCTTTGGAAGGCCGACCCCTGTCAGAAGCCGTGCAAACCCGACGAGGTGGGCCGGCCCTGAGTGACTCGCCCCCCCCCCACCGTGCCGGCGTCGCCGCAGTCTCCGCGACGTTCCGAGGCGGCGGCTCCTGCTCTCAGTTCGCGCCCTGAATGCGAAATCAGACCCGGAGACACCTTGTGGCGAGGGGCAGGCTTGTCGGGGCGGGGGGGGGGTCCCTCGGCCGGCCCTTGTGCACCGGCTGCGGATCTGAGCCCCATTCCACGGCGCGGAATTCTGTGGCTGCCCTTCAGTTTGATTCATGGCACACCCCAACCAAAACAGTTGTCACGTTCTCAGGTTAGAAAAGAATGCCGTCTACATCACTTAGAGACAGCCTGCAGTGAAGTGAGCCAAATGTGAAAAACCCAAACCTTCAAACCATGGCCTGTGTACCCCGTGATAGAGCCAATGAAAATTGACTGCTGTAAACAAACCCTGATTGTATTTTTATGGTACTGTTTGAATTTAAATCCTTAGGCAGCACCAAGACACAGAAGACATATGCCAGTGGAATGAAGGAAGCAGCCCAGAGTGACTAGAAAGAAGTAACACAAATTGAGCAGTGGACTAGACAGAGTTCAAGCTTCAGCGTGTAACCAGCTCTCCTGAAGTTAACGTTCACCAAGTTAACGAACACCAAGCCAAGGACGTTTGTCTTAAGTCGTGAAGAACCTCAAATGATGAGTGTTCAAAAAATGTTTGGAAAACAACTTTGAAATTTATTTTTATTTAGGATTATTATTTTTAGATAATTTTTAACTATCGCTAATGGAGGGTTAAGCATGGTGGTTTCTGGCTGTCCTCCCTGCTGAGAAGAGGCATGGGTAGAGGGATCACCACCAGAGATTAGTGCTGGCTAAAACTCAATACTGTCTGAAAAATAACCTAAAGGGAAAAAAATAAAAATAAAAAGACGGGTATAGCTCAGGCAGTAGAACTCTGGCCAAGTCAAGAGACCTTAATTTTAGTACTCAATACTGGCACAAACACAGTACAAAAATTGTATGTTTATGAAAGGTTTAAAGTGATTTTTTTCTTAAAAATTAAAAAGGAAAAATAAATACAAAGGTTGTGTTTGAGGGTCCACAGGATAGTGTCCCATACATATTTACTTGTGAATTGACAGCCCTGAATTTTCTCACTACAAATTTTTCCCTATTTAAGAACTCTTTCATGAGTGAGCTAGCCTTGATGAAACTGGTCTTTCACATCTGGATATGTACCTGTCTTGCCAGGAAGTATTTGGGATTCCTCAGTGCACAGCCAGTTAGCTACAGAAAAAGCTCACAGTCACTCCCTTAAAGAGATGGACTTATTATGTTGTCCTAACTGGACTCAAGGCCACTTGGTCATCTGTTCATTGTGGGTTCATGGGAAGACTGAATTAGATGGATTACAGTTTAGATAGACAGATACAGATAGCATAATCCATCCAATTATATATATATACACACACACACACACACACACACACACACACACACATAGAGAGAGAGAGAGCGCCTGTGTTTTCGATCATTTACCATTGGAACCAATTGTTTCTTCTCAACATTGCCCCAAAATCATATAGACACACTCTTAAGATCTATATGAATCTAAATAGCTGATATGCTAAAAATACATGAAACATCTCAGAATCTCCCCATTACTATTTTAGAGTATTGCAATGATAATGGCTGGGAGTTCTCCTAAAATCATACATTCCTCAACAAATATTTTACTAACAATTTGAGTCGTGATATTTATTAGTACCTTTCTTGTTCCAATACAAAGATCATCACAAACTCTAAACAAGGATATACAGTTGGCAAGTATAACTTTTGTTGTTAACTGTAAATGAAAATGTATGTGAGAGCATTTATGTTAGTAGTAGAGCTAAGCCATGGAGGGGGCATTGTCCAATTTTACATTCTGTGCATTTTTGTTCTTTCTAAAAGCATTCAGAAATGATGACCTGCACTGATCAAGGTGATAATTTAAAAAGAAATTTACTTCTGTGTTATTTAGCCATTTAGCTAGGAATGGTAAAGTGTGAACTAATGTTTATTCTTTTTGCTCTTTTTAAATTTTAGATTGATTAAGGCAACACAGAGTTCTTAAAAGTATTAAGTATATACGTATGTAATCTTAAACATGTTTTTCTAAATTTTTATAAGCCTAAGAGATATGAAGGCCTAGAATATCATTTCAACTTTCAACTTGTTCAAATAGCTAATTGTATGCACCTTTGGACAGATTATTGCTAAAGAGATTGACAGCATTTTTTTTTAGGTTTCCAGTAGAGATGATATCAAAGTACACTCAGCCAGGCATGCTAGCACACACCTGTAATTCTGGCACTTAGGAGACTGAGGCAAGAAGATCTTGAGTTTGAGTCCAGTTAGGACTACATATTAAGTCTATCTCTTTTTTTAAAAAAAAATATATTTTTAAATTTTCTTCTCCTCCTTATTCTACTGCTGCTGCTTCTGCTGCTGCTGCTTTATTATTAGGGAAATTTAACTTTTCTATGGAAGTGCTCTATAAATGATTTTGTTTGTGAGAAACCCTCTGAAAACTTCTATTCAGTAGACATTTACATGTGTCCACTAAATACAGCAATAAAATATAGTCAATAAAGGTACTCGCTTTGAAGTCTAGTGTCTGTGGCCCATGCCTGTAATCCTAGTTACTCAGGAGGCTGAGATCTGAGGATCCAAGTTCGAACTCAGCCCAGTCAGAAAAGTCCGTGAGACTCTTATCTCCAATAAGCCACCAGAAAACTGGAAGTGGACTGTGGCTTAAGTGGTAGAGCGCTAGCCTTGAGCTGAAGAGCACAGGAACAGCACCCAAGCCCAGAATTCAAGCCCTACAACCTACAATAAATAAACAAAATAAATAGAGGTACTCCCTTTGTATCTGAACTTCTGAGTTTAATTCCTGATAGGTGCTGGTGACTAAGAGCCCTTGCCCTGATACTTGCCCTTATTGGCTTATATTCACATTAGCAAGACAAATGTAAAATGAATAAGTATACAATTATTTCAATTATTAAAGTAAGGAATCTAGGGTAGTATGAGAGTGGCCAGTAGGAGCTGAGTTGGATGTCTAAAGACACATCTTTAGGAAATGATGATATTGTAAAGAATTACCTGATATTCCAGGCAAATGGAAAAACATAAACCGGACCCTAGCAGGGCTCATTTTAAGCCACCAAAGAAAGACCATGTGCCATGTGAATAAAGTCAGTAGTAAGTAACAAGAGATGAAGATAAAAGTTCAGGTTATATAGGTTATTGTAAGCCATATTGAGGATTTGGATCTTTATCATAAAAAATGGGAAAACATCAAAGGATTTAAATAATAGAATCCTATGAACATTTTTCAAAGATCTCTTGGATGCAATATTTGAGATTGCATTAAGAAGGAAAATCAAAGGCAAGCTAGAAAATGGTAGTTCTTGCCTGTAATCCTAGCTACAATGGAGACTGAAATCTGAGGATCTGGGTGCCAAACCAGTACAGGCAGAAAACTCCAAGAGACTCTACCTCTGATTAACCAGCCAAAAAGCAGTTCTAGGCACCAGTGGCTATAATTCTAGCTACTCAGGAGCCTGAGCTCTGAGGATCACAGTTCAAAGCCAGCCTGAGCAAGAAAGTGAGACATCTCCAATTAATCATCCCCCAAATGCTGGTAGTGAAGCTAAAGCTCAAGGTAGAATGCCTTAAGCAGAAAAAGTTAAGGGACAATGCCTAGGCCTTGAGTTCAAGCCCCAATTCAGGTACAAAAAAGCTGGATTGGAGGTATAGTTCAAGTAATAGAGCACCATCTGTGAGCTGTTTAGCTAAAAAGCCCTAAGTTAAAATCCTGATACTGGTGAGAATGAAAGGGAAGGGTAGGGGAGGAGAAAGGAAAAAGGAAGGAGAGAGAGTAGCCAGGTTCATGACTATAATCCTAGCTACTCAGGAGGCTGACATCTAAGGATCATAGTTCAAAGCCATCCCAGGTAGAAAAGCCCCTGTGGGACTTTTATGTCCAAATAATCACTCAAAAATTGAAAGTGGAGCTGTGACTCAAAGTGGTAAGAGTGCCAGCCTTGAGCAAAAAGTGTCCAGGTCCTGAGTTCAAGCCTCATGACTGACCAAAAAAAGAGAAGCAGGGAAGTGGGGGAAGGAAGAAAGGAAGGAAGGGAGGGAGGGAGGGAGGGAGGAAGGAAGGAAGGAATGAAGGAACGAAGGAACGAAGGAATGAAGGAAGGAACGAAGGAAGGAAGGAAGGAAGGAAATGCAAGGAAAGGCCATTGACAATATTGCTATAATTCAGAACACAGAGGATGTTTTTACAGAGGATGACAGCTTGACCTAGGTTAGATGGACAGTTTGAGAGATCTCTAGGTAGTAAAAATCAATAACCCATCAGTTATGATGGGATAGTAAGAGGAACTGAGGTCATAGACTGACTTCCCTTCTTCTGCAGGTGGATGCATGGTTGCATCATTCGTGGCGAGGGAACTGAGGAATGTTGAGATACCAGGAATGGAAGATACAGGGAATGTGATACAACATGATTTTGACACACTCGTGGGAAAATGGTGATAAAGCAATGACATATTTAGACTTTAGAGGAAGTATTTCTGTGCTGAAAACTAAACCTTAGAGCCCTAAGCATGCATGGTAATTGAAGTTGTGGTCATGAGTGAGAGCAATCACCTGGTCCAGATAGACAAATGGAGACAGCTTTGTACTAAGTCTCCAGAAATAGCACTTCTAAATCTCATTAACTAGAATGTGTTACCATAGGTGGGAAGGCATGTCCAGAGAGGTAGGCTGGAGAAGAACCAAGAGAATGTGACAGAACTTGGGTGGCACAGTTATCCCCACTTCCTATACCTTGGAGATTCCTTCTTGGACTCCTGGGCATCCAGGATTCTGTTCCTTCATTTTGCCCCTTCCAGCTATGTTCCTGCTAGAGCAAAAGCACAGAGATGAGGTTTTTCTCAACAGTAGTCCATTGCCCATTGACCCTGGCTGGATACCATGAGTCAATTAGTTGTTGAATGGACAACACAAGAAGCAATAGCCCTAGCTTCTGGATCCCTGGAGCAAAAGTAAAGAGTGTGTCTTAAAGTCACAATTTCAGAGTAGCCTTTGTGGTGAGAGTTGCCCTGATGGAACAATATAATCTTGTCAATTGCCAGAGGGTTAGAGTATGTCCTGTTCCTCCAGCTCTTGCAACACTTTGGTGAGTTGCCTAATTCCAATTAGGAGCTCACTTCTTACTTACAGTAACTGAATGGTAAGAGAGTAAGTTGCTAGGGAAGCCAAGAGTGTATCAGGAAGATGAACAATGCAAAAATCTGCTGACTTAACCATCAAGGACAAGATTTGCAGAGGGACAGAGATACTGAGAGTGCAAATAAATGAGAGTCAAAGCACACAAAGGAACTCTTTATGAAGCAGATTGACATGGTAGTGATAACTGGCTGAAAATTTGCTCAGGGTCAAAAAGAATCCCAGGAAAGCAGTACTGTGTAATTGAAGATATGTAAGTATGTTTATTGTAGTGTATTTTCCAGATATCTGTGTGAAATAGAGTCCAAAAGAAGGCAAGAGAAAGTGACACTATGTAAAATCAAAACTGGAAAGAACATAGGGAAAATTTACCCTGAATGCTTTTCTTTGTATGACCAGATAAAATAGTTAAAACTTAAAGATTAACAATCACTTATCTGTGAAAAATAATGCATATTTTTCTAGGATCCAGTGGCTCACACCTATAATCCTAGCTACTCAGGAGGCTGAGGGTTGAAGTTCAAAGCCAGCTTGGTCAGGAAAGTCTGTGGGACTCTTATCTCCAATTAACCATCAAAAAGCTGAAAATGGAGCTGTTTCTCAAGTAGTAAAGAATTAATCTTGAGCACAAAATCTGAGAGACAGTGCCCAAGTCCTAAGTTCAAGCCCCAGTACCAGTTTGTGTGTGTGTGTGTGTGTGTGTGTGTGTGTGTGTGCACTCATGCACGCACGCACATATGCATGTGCGTGTGTATGCACACACCATGTTTTTAAAATTAATCGTTTCTACTTTGAAAACAACATGTACTATTGTAATGAGTCACACAATCCAAAGGCATATAAACACAAGTCCTTCTACATTACCAATTCCTATTCTATCAGAATAACTAACGTCAACTGCCAGGTTATGTATCATGCTCACACTTTAACAATACCTGTGAAAACATAACTTATAGTTGTTGTTATTGATACGATATACAAAAATATAATATTTTGTTCCACAGTAGCTTTTATTACCTAACAGTGCATTAGATCTATTTGAGTAAGTCCTTTGGCCAAGATCTAAATTAGTCTTTGTACAGGTGAATCCATAAACTAGATTATTTTACAGTGGAACCATTTGGCCCTTTATTGATAAACATGGAAACAGACATAGCGTATTTTCACAGCAAATATTGTTCCAATAAAGATATTATGCATATATCTTTACCATAGGAATGATTTAATGACCATAGGAAGATTCTCAGAAGTAGGACCACTGAATCAAGAATATTTCCTAATTCAAGCTACTCAAGAAGCAGAGATTGGGTTGATTGCAGTTCCAGGCCAGCCTGGCCAAAAGTTAGTAAGACCCCGTTCAACAAGCTGGTCATGGTGTTTCAAACTTGTGATCCTCAGTTACAAAGAGTCATTAGGTAGGAGGATCATGATTCAAAGCTAGTACCAGGGAAAACGTGAAACCTTAAATGAAAAAAATAAAGCAAAAAGTGTTAAAGAGTGGCTCAAGTAACAGAATGCCTGACTAAAAGGCATGAGGCCTTCAGTTCAAATCACATACCACCAAAACACAAAGAGAAAAGAAAAATACTATTTCTTATTTTAATAGAATATGTGATCTGTTTATCTGAAGGATTATAGCAATCTACATTTCTGTAAAGAATGTCTGGGATGTCTGAGGATGTCTACCTTCTCCATTTCTTCAAATGCAAAGGCATTTTGTAGTGTGTGTCATTTTGTAGGGTGTGTGTGTGTGTGTGTGTGTGTGTGTGTGTGTGTGTGTGTGTGTGTGTGTGTGTGTGTGTGTGTAACTGTTTTGGGCCAAAAGTTCTGCCCTCTAAACATATGAGTTTAAGGCCCTTAGTTCAAGCCCAAGTACTGCCAAGAAACAATTACAGTTGTAGGAAGTAATTTTACATTACTATTGGTGCCATTTTGTTTTGTTTTGTTTTTGTTTTTGTTTTTTTTGTCAGTCTTGGGGCTTGAATTCTGGGCCTGAGCGCTGTCCCACAGCTCTTCAGCTCAAAGCTAGAGTTCTACCATTTGAATCACAGCACCATTTCCAGTTTTTTGAGTCATTTATTGGAGATAAGTCTTATGAACTTTCCTGACCTGGCTGGCTTTGGAACATGATCCTTAGATCCCAGCCTTCTGAGTAGCTAGGATTATATAGGGGTGAGCCACTGGTGCTTGGCTTTGATGCCATGCTTGTTCCTTGAATCTATCTTGTCCTCATGCTCTTTCTATTGTTCTTTATACAACAAAGATGAGAGCACTGAGAAGCAACTAGACACTCTCTGTGAGTTCATTACTACTGAAGGAAACTCAGCAAGAAGAAGCCAAACGATGTTGATGAACATTGAATCCTATTTGACATCTTGTCTGGCTGCTGAGACTCTCAAGTACAAGATCCTTTATACAGCCAAGAGAGAACCTAGAGTAGCTGTGAGGGCTAATAGTACACAATTTGGGCATTAGACTAGAATACAGACCAATCACATTTTTCCCTGTTGTTGTACAATTGAACTCTATGGCTTTGTCAATAAAATGGTAATTATGTAATCCATAGTTACTCTTTCCTATAAGCACTAAATAAAATAATATGTATGTAGAATTCAGCAAAAAAAAAAGCCTTTTAAAAATGACTGCTAGGGGGCCTGGGAAGGTGGCTCAGTGGTAGAGCACTTGCCTTGCAGGCATGAGGCCCTGGGTTCGATTCCTCAGCACCACATAAGCAAAAAGAAAAAGGCTGGAAGTGGCGCTGTGGCTCAAGTGGTAGAGTGCTAGCCTTGAGCTGAAGAGCTGAGGGACAGCATCCAGGCCCAGAGTTCAGGCCCCACGACTGGACCCCCCCCCCAAAAAAAAATGACTGCTATATGATATTTAACAAAATTTTCTTTCACTTTGGAAATAATTTGTTAGACACTTAAATTCATAACCAAAATAATTTGGTACTTTTATATTCCAGGCAAACAGCACTAATTCCATATTATTAACAGATCTTTACCCCACACCAGAACTTCTACCAGTTTTCTGCTGTGTCCTTTCATTTATCAAGGATAAAGTTCAGCCCCTCATCTACATTCAGTTGTCATATTGTTGTTGTTGTTGTTTTGCCAATCCTGGGGTTTGAACTCACAGCCCGGACATTGTCCCTGAGCTTCTTTTGCTCAAGGCTAGCACTCTACCACTTGAGTGATGGCTCCACTTCTGTTTTTTTCTGTTTATTTGGAACTGAGGAATCGATCCCGGGGCTTCGTGCATGCCAGGCAAGCACTCTACCACTAAGCTCCTGGCATGTTGTGCTAAGGTACCTCAATCACAAGTAACAGAGAGGCTATTTGAGAGGTCAAATTGGGAGTCTTTATTGGAAAGCCGGCAAATGCAGGTGGACTTTTGTCACAAAGACCTACAGGCCCTTCCACCCATACTTAACACTCTCAACAAACTGAACCATGAGTGCCAGAGAGGAAAAAAAAAGAGCAGCAAACAAACCAGATCAGCTCCAATGGGGAGCTGAAGTGGGCTGCCATGTTGACCAGAGGAAAGGCATGTGTGAGACAGGACACAAGCAGACAGGAGACATGTGGCATGGCATTCTAGCACGTCTGCTGGTCCAGGCTTACATAGAGTCAGGGTCAGGGAGCAGCATCACAGGAAACTTGAGTGTCTGGCCAGTTCAAAGCACAATATTGACAGGTCCAGTAACCTATCATCCAAATCCCCACCCCTGCTTTTAGGAATTCAGGCATGCTCATCACTTGGGAGGTGGGACTTCCATTTCCTCTACCATGAAGACAAGATGGCATCAGTTACACTGGACTCCCAACAATCCAACTTGGGGCCAACATGGCATGGCATGGCAGCATCCCTGCTGCAATGTCTCCTCCATATAGTCCAATCTATGATCATTCTTTTACACTTTTTGCCTTTCATAACCCTGATACTTCTAAATCTTAATACTTCAAGAATCTTCTCTATAGTCCTCCCCACCTCACCCCACCCACCCTCCTTTTTTTTTTTTTTTTTTGGCTGTCATGGGGCTTAAACTCAAGGGCTGGATGCTGTCCCTGAGCTTTTTTGCTCAAGGCAAGTGCTGTACCATATTGAGCCACAGCACCACTTCCAATTTCCTGGGGGTTAATTGGAGATAGTCACATAGGCTTTCCTGCCTGTGATGGCTTCAAACCATGATCCTCAGATCTCAGTCTCCTGAGTATCTAGGATTACCGGCTCAAGCCACTAGCACCCAGCTTCTCCACACTATTACAGCTCTTACTCCATAGGCCAAGGAGCTAAGGAGAATATTACCCCAAATATATGCTCAAGCTCAAACATGGTGATTGTGGCTATAGGACCAAAAGTAAACTTATGAACATGCCCAGGACAGGAGTTTTAGGAGGTACAGAAAGATTACATTTCATAATTCTAATTATCCATAGAATTTACCTCAGTCCTTATATCCAACAATCCCAAATAAGTGGCCACTGGTGTTTCTAGCACAGAGACAAGGGAGTCACTTCAGTGTTTATATGTGCCATAGTATTACTGCATCCTGACTCCAAGGACCTCGGTCCTCTCTTGGATCAATAAGTTCTGAATGTGAAGGTTGGTTTAGGTCTTTGAACTGAACAAGGGAAATATAGCTTTGCATTGGAGCAGCTGCACTTTGGTCTGGGGCTCCTCCAGCATCTGCCCACATCCTGCACTTACTCAGGAAAGCTCCAGACATTCTTTTCTTGAATCCTCAAAACCCTCTGCTCACATACTACTGCACAATCTCTTCTGAAGTCTTTAATTCCCTTCTGATGAATATGTTCATTGGAATTTATTGATCATCTTATGTTTTTTGTGCATGTATGTGATGGTAATGGGGCTTGAATTCAGGAACTGGGGACTGTCCCTCAACTTTTTTGCTCAAACCTCTCTACCACTTGAGTCTCATCTTCACTTCCAATATTTTGCTGCGATTAGTTGAAGATTATAGTCTCACAGACTTTTCTGCTGGGGCTATCTTTGAAATGTGATCCTCAGATCTCAGCCTCTTGAGTAGCCAGGATTACACTTACACCTGGCCATTGTGTCTTTTGATATAATATCTCGTGTCTTATAATATTGATATAATTCCTCATGTCTTATAATATTGTCTTGTAACAGAATGATGGGGTAGGAACCAAAAGAGACATACAGTAAAATACACAACTAGATTTTTTTTTGTCATTTGTGGGGCTTGAACTCAGAACTCAGAAATTGGGCACTGTCCCTGAACTCTGTTGCCCAAGGCTAGTGCTCTACCACTTTGAGCCACAGCCCCACTTCCAGTTTTTGAGTGGATAATTGAAGGTAAGAGACTCATGGGGATTCTTCTGCCCAGGCTGGCTTTGAACTGTGATCTCAGCTATCAGCTTCCAGAGTAGCTATGATTATGAGTGTGAGCCAGAGTGCCACAACTGGGATTTTGATTACCAAAAGGTAAATCACCGGAATTTTCATATTACCTGATGCTATGTGGAATGGAAATAAGTAAAATATATGTGCACATAATATTCTCATACTTGGGAAGATCACAAACTTCTTAGATAATTAAGAAAACATCATATAAGAAATGCAGCTGGGTGCTAGTGGCTCACACCTGCAATCCTAGCTACTCAGGAGGCTGAGATCTGAGGATCACGGTTTAAAGCTAGCCCAGGCAGGAAAGTCAGTAAGACTCTTATTTCCAATTAAGCATCAGAAAACTGGAAGTGAAGCTGTGACACAAAGTGGTAGAGCACCAGCCTTGAACAAAAAAGCTCAGAGACAGCGCCCAGGTCCTGAATTCAAGCACCATGCCTGGCACAATAAAAGAAAGGAATGCATTATCCCATATGCAGGAACACACTATCCTTCAATATACCTTAACTTTTGTTCATGTCAGATATTTTATGAAAATATTTTATTCGTTGGTGTACTATTTTTCTAATGGATATTGTAATAAATTACCCTGAACTAGGTATGGAAAACATTTATTTTCCTATAGCTGTGCAGACTAAAAGTCTAAAATCAAAGTGTGGGTAGAATTGTATGTCCTCAGAAGCTCTAGGGAAGAATCTGTTCTGTTCTTCTGGTGGCCACACATACTATTTCCTCCTGGCCCTATCACTACATTTCCTCTTCCCATTGTCCTCCCCTTCAAGGCAGAAGCATGTCTGGCAGAAGCATGTTTGGGATGGCACTTAGCGTTCACCCAGATAATACAGTAGTATTTCTGCATCTCAAGATCTTTAACTTAATCACATCTTAAAAGATGTTTCTCTCCAATAAACATTTACAGATTCTTAGGAGTAGGTGCTCATACCTTTGAGATCACCATTCAGCCCATTACATATGATAATAATTACCTTAATAGTAACTTAAGAATTCAATTGTTAAAGTTTTTCTGACCAAAGGCACAGAAATGTAATAAAATAAAGAAGTATCAACACAACAAAACTACCACTAGTTGAAGATTTAAAGAAAAAAATTTGCTGGGTGCCGGTGGCTCACGCTGTAATCCTAGCTACTCAGGAGGCTGAGATCTGAGAATTGCAGTTCAAAGCCAGTCCAGGCAGGAAAGACTGTGAGACTCTTACCTCCAATAAACCACCAGAAAACCCGAAGTGGCGCTGTGGCTCAAGGGTAGAGTGCAAGCCTTGAGCTGAAGAGCTGAGGAACAGTGCCCAAGCCCAGAGTTCAAGCCCCACAACTGACAAAAGGAAAGAAAGAAAGAGAGAAAGAAAGAGAGAAAGAAAGAGAGAAAGAAAGAGAGAAAGAAAGAGAGAAAGAAAGAGAGAAAGAAAGAGAGAAAGAAAGAGAGAAAGAGAGAGAAAATTTACTCAATTGTGGAAAGTGAAAATTACCTCTTTGTTCCTAATTATCTTATAAAAATTACTGAGGCATTGTGAAAATAACATCAAATATAAATTATGCTAAAGGTTAGTAGTGTTTATGGTACAAAGGATACAGATGAAGAGATGCTTAGGTAAGGGCTCGGAGAAGAGGTGAGAGCTTCCAGGTTGTCTCCAGGTGCCCATTCTCCAGGAACCAATATACATTCCTTGATCTTTTGGGTTTACAAAGGCGCTAATGTGTACAAGTCCTTTACTTTTAGATCCTACATAATTTTAGACACTTTTATGTACCTATATTTTGTGGGATTTCTGAGCCTCAGTATTTCCCTCTTTAATTTATAATTAAAATTGAAATTTAAAAAGCGGGGGTAATTCTATAACCTCAGCACTTAAGCTGAAGAGAAAGATCATAAGTTTAAGGACAGCCTTGGACAACTTGGAAGGAAGGAAGGAAGGGAGGGAGGGAGGGAGGGAGGGAGGGAAGGAAGGAGCAGGAAAATCATCAAGATCATTAATGTTGAATTGTTACACTAAGAACCTGATTAAATTCCAATTATTTAGCTGCTTCAGATAGCAAGACAATACTCTATAGTATAGCCATTAACTTAGTGTGATTTGAGTGAAGTCTTTTTAAAGCATTCTCTGGAAAGGAGCAATTTCTAAACTAAGAAACATTAGTGACTCCCTCCTCCATCTTCCTAAAGTCAGTGAAAAGATATTGATTGAGGAATCATTAACATCACATTTAGCTTGGTGGTTCAAATACCAAAGCTTTGAGGGTTTCAGAGGCAGGTGAGAGGAGCAGCACTTTTTCCCCTTTCTCATACATAACATGCCAGTAATGTGCTTCTCCAGAGGTCCAGACCCTTCCCTAGGGCTTCCTTAGTCTTGCTCTTCCAGATCTCACTCTTACTCGAAATTTCCATCTTAACCTAAAAAATGTCTCTCAACTCGTGCATGGTGGCTCATGCATGAAATCCTAGCTATTGAGGATGATGAGATATATGAGGATTCTGGTTCCAACCCAGCCAGGGATGAAAAGTCCATGATAGTCTTCTGTCCAATTAGCTGGAAATAGAGCAGCCACTCAAGTGGTAGAGAACCAGCAATTCGTAAAACAGTTGAGGGACAGGGTCCTGGCCCTGAAGTCAAGCCCTAGTACCAACACACACACAAAAATATATCATACACGTCTAGTCAATAGATCATGAAAGGATTACGTTTTTCTTGTAGTTTTCAAATTCAGCTTCCTCTATTTCAATCTCTGCCTGTGATTGCCAATCTTAACTTCTTTTGCATTTGCTTTCTTCTGTGATTAATGTTTTGATTTTCAAAAAAATAACCTTTTGTTTTTCCATTCTGGAATTTGAAAAATGTGATTTTTTTTCTAAGTCTTTAAGAATAATGTTATCTGACTTTTACTGAGATCAAAATGTTTCCCATTGTTGGACTGGGTATGTTCATACATGTACCAGTCCTGTGGCTTGAACTCTGAGTCAGGGCACTGTCCTTGAACATTTTTGCTGGAGGTTAGCACTGTACCACTTGAGCCACAGCTCTATTTCTTGTTTGGGTGGGGAGGGGTGTTAATTGGAGAGAAGACTCTCAACAGATTTTTCTTGCTGGGCTGGCTTTGAATCACAATCTTCAAATCTTAGTCTCTTGAGCAACTAGGATTACAGGTAAGAGCCACCAGTACATGGCTGGGTGTGTCCTTTTGCTTGTGGTAATAAAAGATCTCCCAAATAAAAAGACTTTATTATTTCAAAATTTGAATCTTAACTTCCCTCTTTTTTTGTTTATTTTTGATTTTTACCTCTATAGAATGTCACATTTCACAACTCACTTACAAGTTCTGGGAAACTTAAAAATATCTGCCAAAAAATAACAATAGAATTCTAAGCAACAAAACCCTTCCAAATATTTGCTAAATATAATTTATTTGAATAATCATTTTTGTCTCAAAAAAGACAGATGTGAACATTGAAGTTTATGTAGAATCTGCCTATTGAGCCAAACTGTTCATATTTTTAAAACTTTGCATTTACCATTTTCTCTTTTTTATTCTTTTATTCTTTGTGGCAGGAATGGATTTTTTTAACTCAGAGTTTTATACTGAAATAAGGATACTGGTTCTAAGTAACATCTTGCTCTTACAGACGTCCTGTGCCTTGCTGGATGGATGGTGCTTTTTACCCAGCTCCCAAAAGCCTAGAAATGACATAGGCCATTCTCTGAACTACAGATGTCAGGTAGTTTAGCCTTAGGAAAGCTTTGTTACAGAGAATGCGTGCCCTTGAGTATTTCCTTATTTGGTTTCTTTTGCTTGCCCTTGAGTATTTCCCTACATGGACTGCTTTTGTTGAGCTGGTGTCTCTACCCCAAACACATGGTTTTTGCATAAGCTTGATTCCAGGCTGCAGGTTATTGAGACAAGAGTCTACCCGCAGTTGCCAGCTTTCCAATAAATACTCCCAATTTCACCTCTCAAGTTGTGGCTTTCTTGTGAGTGAATTCCCAAACAATATTTGTAGGCTCCAGTGCCATTCCAGTGCTGAGGGGCACACAGGTTCCTTAAAGCTACTGGTGGCTGGCCTCAATGAACCATTTGCTAAAGGATGGGAGACTCCAAAGGGCAGGTGCTGCCTGAGACCTTTCTCAAGGCCTGTAAGCTATTCTGCCACTCTTACAACCAGTTTATGGATGTCTGACAGGTCACTTAATTTTTTGGAGTCACTCAGAAGACCTCCAGAGTAAGTTTCTGTTTTTCCTCTCTTTTCTGTTTGCCTGTTTGTCTGGTTTCTGGGGATAGATCCATCTGGAAATGTGGAGGTAAGGGAAACAGATGTGCTCAAGACCTGCCCCACAGCCCTCAGGGTTAGTGACAACAACAGAGGGTTTGGGATTGCTGAGGTGGGAGAGGCCCACCCAGCAAGCTGTCATCCTGTAAAGAGTTCTAGTTGTGGCTGAGGTGGAAGATATCTGGATCAGGCCTGCCCAGCATTCTCTCAGAGCAGTAGAGAGTTCTGATTATTGCTGAGGAAGGAGGTCTGCAGACCAGACCTACCCAGCAGGCTTCAGTTTCTGTGTCTCTGTCTTGGTCTTCCTGAATTTGGTTTTGACTGGGCATGGATGTGACTCTAGTCTTCTGGGATTGCTCCTTATGATAAGGACCTTTTGTGAGTTAACTCATGGTGAGTTAACTCATGGTGAGTTAACTCATCTGTTCTTCCTAAATTTGGTTTCTGGGATAGTTTCTTATTAGATGGTCTTGACAAGGACATCCATCTGGTCTCAGGAAGACATTTGGTTGGGCCTGACAAGATATATGGTGTCATTTTGTCTGTCAAGTTGTATCTTTCTATGTTCTCTCTCTCTCCCCCCCCCCCCCGCAGCAATAGCTTTTACTTATCTCACTCTGTCTTATACTGCCTGTACCAACTGTGCTTCTGCACAAAGCAAGCCTACTGTCCTCCAATGTATGCTTAAAAACTTTCACCAGGGATTCAGGAGAATCATAAGGGAGGCAAGTTAATTTCTCTGGGTAATATAATTTGGCCTCAATATAAATTGGTATGTAAAGTGCTCTAATTATTCAAGATCAATTTATGTGCTAATGTGCCTTGCTAGCAAAGGTTGTCTCAACATCTAGATCTTGGTCATCTGTAAGAGTAAGATATTTAGTTTGGTTGTTGGCAAAAGTTTTTAAGGTTAATTTTTTAACACTGACAACTGTGGTGCTATAGTGCTATGGGCAAAAGTATGTCTTGCCATTAGAATTCCAGAAAAAATGTATGACCATTTTTGCACACTTAAAGACCTTTCTGCATGTGTGTGTGTGTGTGTGTGTGTGTGTGTGTGTGTGTGTGTGAACATGTTCAAGATAAAAGCTGTTAGCACTGTAATCAACAGTTATCTGGCTTAGCAAAAATTTAAATCTCTTGAGGACTTAGGTTTTTTATTTTATTCCCCTCCATTGTTGAAATTCGGGGCTAAATTTCAGAAATTTAAGTGTAAAGGCTTGTTTATTACTGTCAAAGATATTATCTGTTATGTCCATTTCTGGAACTGCCTTAGTTTCCATCTCAGGAAGGAATCAATACAAAAGATTGGTTTGCTTCAGCTCCTCTGGGGATGCCCAATAAAAGGAATTGGCTGCCCCACCCTCGTCCTAGGAGAGGAAGCCCTCTCATCAACAAATGACAAATAAGGAACAGGCTGGTGGTGTCTATCTTCACTTCTGTTTCTTTTCCTGTTCTGTTTCTTTTCCTGTTCCTTTCCTTTCTGTTCTTTTCCACTGAAAGCCTGATGGTAATGTGGGTAATGTGATTAGTATTCCTAAAAACTGCCCCTTTGGGATGCATTAAAAAAAATTAGAAAAACGTTAAAAGGAAAATGTTAGGTCTGCCTAAAACAACTCCCTCTCTCCTACCTCTTCATTAAAGACAACACATAGCCTTACCAGAAATCACTGCCTAAAACAAATAATCACCTAATTGTCCATCACCTGATTCTGAGGTCACTTCTACGTCTGCTGAAGTCACTTCCTGAACCATCTGGTCATGCCTCCTTTGGTCACTGAGAGGTTCCCCAGGCTCTGAGCTTACTTCCGCATTTACTGTGGTTATAACTCCCCACCTTCCCCTACATAATCTTTCTCAACAACAAATCCCTCCTTCTTCTCTCGTTCTCTTCCCCTTATTCTCTTCCTCTCTTTTTCTCTTCTCTCTCTGCACACCTCCATCTCATGCAGGCCATCACTTTGCTCTCCTCCTAATAAACTCTTTTCTGCCTGAACCATGTGTCAGTCTCCTGGTGGTAAACCTTACATCTGTTACCAAAATCCAGGAGGGTATGGTATCAGCAGTTGTTGAATCCACTCTTCTGTCTCTGAGGGGCAATTTGCCTCCTAACCACTGCTCCTTGGACACAAACTGCAAAAAGCTGGAGGAACCCCACCAAAGACATCTTGTTTTTACCATTGCTGGCTATGTATCTACTACACTATCTCTTCTCTTTGTCTGGCATGTAACTCTCATCTAAAGGCCCTCTGTTCATCTTGTCTTTTCAACATGGTACCATGGCAGAGGGACACCCCCCCCACATGTCTTTTTGATCAGTCTCTTCTAGTTTTGGGGATGCCTGAATGGAAAATTTGACTCTACATCTTTATGGATTCCCTTACAAAACCCTTATGTCTTTTTGACCAGTCTGTTCTCAATTAAGAGACTCCTGAATCGAGAATTTGACTCTACATCCTTACAGAACCCCTTCTACATTCGTATGGGCCCCCCTCTATGTCCTTATGGACTCCTGTGTACATCCTTATAGACTCCATCCACATCCTAGCAGACCCCCTCTGTGTCCTTGTGGACCCCCTCCCATATCCTTATAGGAATCCTATGTCCTCACCAGACTACTCCATAAGTCAAAATGCCTTATAGCTAATGGCCAATCTTTTGGATTATGCCCTTGAGAGTGTGATCCTGGCTGGATTCTAGGAACCCCCCTTCTAGGTTCCCTATTGAAGGCTAGCCATTCTGGGCTTGAAACCAGATCTAAAATCAAAAGAAACGTATCCTTTTAGAAATTTGGTTTCAGTGTCAATTGCACAATTGCAAAATTAAAAAACTTAACCACTTAGAAATTTGACTTCAGTAGCAATTGGATAATTGCAATCATTAACCTGAGTACAGTACTTTTGATGCCACAATATTGCAAGATTTGGATAATTTCTTCCAAGGCAATGGTAATTATCAGAGTTGCCATACATTCAGGTTTCCTTTTCTCTGTCTCTCTAAACAAACTCCCTTGTGGACTTTTACCTCTGCCTCCTAGCCATGTTCTCTAGAAAGGTAACTTTCCCTACATTGTAGTTCATTCTCTGTCTCTCCTCCTCTTCCTCCCCTCCTCCTTCTCCTCCTCCTCCTCCTCCCCTCCTCCTCCTCCTCCTTCTCCTTCTCTACCTTTCTCTCTCATGACCTCAGACTGGATATCATTTGCAACTGGATTGCCTCCATTCCAGCTGACAGCCCATTGGCTTGTGCCCTTGACAGACTGATGCAGGCTGGGTCCTGGGGATCCCCTGTAGGTTCCTTCTTAAAGGCTAGCCATCCTAGGCTTGAATTCTCTTAGCTAAAACTGTCCCTCTCCCCCTCTCTCTCTTTCCTCAAGAGCACCCATACTCTATTAGAGTATTCCCCTTTCTTTCTGGTTGTATGTTTGTCTGCTTGCTTGCTTGCTTACTCAGTAAAGTTCTGCCAAGTTTTCTTACCATCCTGACTTATCAAGAAATTTGTCATCTGGGCCATAGGTTCAGCTTCATGTGACCCACTTGCTTCCACCAAGCTTACTCCTCTACCCATCCGGAAGTATTCACTGATCAATTCATATGCTAATGTGCCATGCTAACAAAGTTGCTACCTCTCTTCACAGGCCCTGGAAACTGAGGCCCACTAATTTAATGTGCTTTGTTAGCAAAGATGTCTAACCATACTCTGTTCTTAGATATTTAGGTTGGTTGTGGTTATCTATAAGAAATTCTGTTTGTTGTGGGCAAAAGTTTTGTGTCTTGAGTTTTGCCTTGTATTTTGTTTGGTATTTCCTGTTTTTCTAGCATTGATCACATGGTTCTAGTTCTTTTTTTTCCTTTTCTTTGTTTCTTTTCTTTTATTTCTTCCTTCCTTCCTTCCTTCCTTCCTTCCTTCCTTCCTTCCTTCCTTCCTTCCTTTCTTTCTTTCTTTCTTTCTTTCTTTCTTTCTTTCTTTCTTTCTTTCTTTCTTTCTTTCTTTCTTTCTTTCTTTCTTTCTTTTTGTGCCATTCCTAGGGCTTGACATCAGGGCCTGGGCACTGTCCCTGAGCTTCTTTTGCTCAAGGCTAGAACTCTACCATTTGAGCCACAGCACCACTTCCAGCCTTTTCTGTTTATGTGATACTAAGGAATTTAATCCATGGCTTCATACATGCTAAGCAAGCACTCTACCACTTAGCCACATTCCCAGCGTATGTGGTTCTATCATGTATCTCTTGCCACTAAATTCCGGAAACTTATGGCTGATATTCATTTTTTATTAAACCTAAATGTGCCTTAACACTTTTGTCCACAAATGTCTGTGTGTGAATGTGTTAAAAAAAAAACAACCCTCATTTTAATACATAGAAACTGGTATGAGAAAAAAGTATTTTCTATCACACTAAAGTGCTTCTTAAATATTGATTTTTATATTGATATCCCCTGAAATATTTGCTTTTTGTTTTTTTTGGTTGGTCGCGGGGCTTGAACTCTGGGCTTCTTCAGCTCAAGGCGAGCACTCTACTTCTTGAGCCACAGTGCCACTTCCAGTTTTCTAGTGGTTTATTGGAGATAAGAGTCTCACGGACGGGCTGGGAAGTTGGCTCAGTGGTAGAGCGCTTGCCTTGCATGCCTGAGGCCCTGGGTTCGATTCCCAGCACCACATAAGCAAAAAGAAAAAAGCCGGAAGTGGCGCTGTGGCTCAAGTGGTAGAGCACTAGCCTTGAGCTGAAGAGCTGAGGGACAGCGCCCAGGCCCAGAGTTCAGGCCCCATGACCGGACCCCAAAAAAAAAAAAAAAAAAAGAGTCTCACAGACTTTCCTGCCCAGGCTCGCTTTGAACCATGATCCTCAGATCTCAGCCTCCTGAATAGCTAGGATTACAGGCATGAGCCATTGGCGCCTGGCTAATATTTGCTTTTTAACTTCAATTATAACTAGTATCTAAGCTGATTGTGACCAGCAGCCAAGGTTAAAAAATGATCAGTGTTAAACTACAAAGAAGGTTGACAGATTTGGGCATTACCAAATTGCATTAAAGAGGAACTTAATTAAAAGATTTCTAAAGGGTTAAATGCAAAGTAAAGCAAAGGGACTGTAAATCAAGGAGTATTTATTAAAGAAAGGCTTTGGAAAGGGTATTAAAAGTGGCTTCCTTTGGATAAAAAGCATACAATAATACTTTCTAGGCAGGCACACTACTGAACTATTCCTCTAGCCCTTTCTTGAATGTTGAGATTAGTTTTGAGATGGAATCTCACTTCCTGCCCTGGTGCAGCTGGACTTTGATCCTTTTTTGTTTTGTTTGTTTCCCACTGCAGCTGGGATATCAGGTGCATACCACCATACTCAACTTCTTTCATTGAGAAAAAATGTGTGAACTTTTCTTTCTTAGGCTGGCCTCAATTTCAGCCTTCCATGTAGCTAAAATGATAGGCAGGCGCCACTACAACCAACTATTGATTGAGCAAAAGATATTCACAAGAGGATGAATCATGATCCTCTCACTCAACTGCCCAAATAGCTAAGTAGCTTCTTTTACCATTTTCTTGATTAACATTTTGGTTTATAAATAAATCATCTCTCTATTCTAGTATTTAAAAATCTTGATTTTCCGAAGTCTTTAAGTACAGCCTTAGGAGCAGTATTATCTGACTTCCCTGATGTCAGAGCCCAATAGTTCTCATTGTTGCACTGGATGTGTATTTTCCTAGTCATATGCTTTGTATTTTTCTGGTCATTTGTTCTTGGAAGGTATTCTCTATGGTTAAGATAAGGTTGGAGGGCTGGGAAGTTGGGTCAGTGGTAGAGTGCTTGCCTCGCATGCATGAGGCCCTGGGTTCGATTCCTCAGCACCACATAAGCAGAAAAAAGCCAGAAATGGCGCTGTGGTTCAAGTGGTAGAGCGCTAGCCTTGAGCTGTAGAGCTGAGGGACAGCTCCTAGGCCCAGAGTTCAGACTCCATGACCGGACCCCCCCACACACAACAACAAAAAAAAGATAAGGTTGGAATATGCCTTTCAAAGGCTATTCCAGAAGCTGGATCCTCAGAGAGACTGTGTTGAGATGGTAGAACATTTAGGATGTGGAGCCTAGTGAAAGGTGTTTAGATGCACCACTCTCAGAAGGAATTAGTGCTGGTCTCATGGAGTAAGTTAATATTCCTAAGAGCAGGTTATAATAAAGTGAGTCCATGCCTGATCCCTTTCTTATGAGATTAAAGAACAGATATTTGATCCCAGTTGGGCAGTTAGGGATAGAAGGAGACTGGGACAAAGGACCACATGTGGCAAGAAACAAAGAAAGGACATAAACCACCTTTCTTGTTCCTGCCCATGGCAGCAGGCTCCAAGTCTAGTGAACAAAAGCAGAAGACTTCCCACCTTCCCCCAGGATGGGAGGAGTCTAGCCAGACAGAAACATATTCAATCAGAAACCAGATATAAAACCACGAGGGAGGAGACTAAGGACCAAATATCTAGCAGGAACAAAGAAACCTTAGATTTCCTTCTCCTCACTTGGGAAGTCTGCTATTTTCCTTCTTTCTACTTTCTTTCATGGCTTTCCTTTCACCTTCAAATAAACTGTTTACCTTAAACACTTTTTTATTCTTTAAAGTACAAAGAAAAGGACCTGTAAAGCCCCTAGACTATATTAAGGCTGTTGTCTTTTGTTTTTTTTTTTTTGTCGGTCATGGATGGGGGCTGAACTCTGGGCCTGGGTGATGTCCCTCAAGGCAAGCACCCTACCACGTAAGCCACAGTGCCACTTCCAGGAATCGAGCCCAAGGCCTCATGCATGTGAGGCAAACACTCTACCACTGAGCCAACTTCCCAGCCCAAGGCTGTTGACTTTTTTGCTTTTCCACCATGATATTGTCACTGGATGCAGGTAAGTGTTTGTGAAGTTTCCCTTTAAAGGTGGCCACTCTTCACTTTGGGTCCTTGTCTTCTTGCAGAATAAGAGTTTCTGGACAAGTCATGATGGTAAGAAAACTTGGCAGAGCTTTATTAAGTAAGCCAGCAGGCAAGCAGGCAAGCAGACAACAAAACAGATAAACATAAAAAACAGAAGGCAAGGGGCACACTCTAACAGAGTGTAGGTGCTCTCACAGGAAGACAGAGACACATGGCTTCTCAGCTGTTAGGGGTATTTATAGTGTAAAGGTAAGGGCTCTGGCTTCAAAGTTATGCAAAGAAAGGTGTTTTATCTTTAATACTACTGATGTTGCTTTCTGAGTTTCTGGATGCTATGAGCACTCTTTCCAGGTAAGAATACATCCTGCCATAAAACAGATCCTTGTCTTTGAGACAAGGTAGGCACCCTGTTATCTGTATTTTGGTAGGAGGTTGCTTAAGTTTTGGAAAAGCATTTTTCTCAGGAAGGCATACATCCTGTCAGACAAGTGTCTCTCTTTAAGCAATGATGACATGTCTTTATTTCTAAATACCATATTTTTGAGTTGCCTTCACTGGGCCTCGTTTTCCTCAAGTTATCCTGTCTCAATATGAGGCACCAGGTACAGAAAAGATAGGCCCACTGAATTTGGACTTTCAGGCTCTAAAACTGTGAGTGAAGTCAACTTTTCTTTCTAAAGTATCCAATGTTAGGGATTCTATTATAGCTATACAAAACAGACTAATATTTCACATTTTCTGTCTCTCTTGTGTATATGGCGGGGGGAGTGGTTATTGGAATTTCAAATCACCACCTGGGCACTGTCCCATAGCTTTTTCACTCAAGGCTGACAGCTACCACTTGAGCCACACCTCCACTTCCAGGTTTTTGTGGTTAATTGGAGATAAGTCTTAAAGACTTTCCTGTTCAAGCTGGCTGTGAACTGCAATCTTCAGATCTCAGCCTTATGGATTACGGGTATGAGTCCCCCTTGCCCAGCCTCACATTCTCTTTTGATTAATACTCCAAATGACTATTTTAGTGAAAGTTACTTGTAATTATACAGTAACACATCATCTGAATAAGGCACAAAGATTTAGTTACAGACTCAAAATGAGATTGGACCAAGGTAAAAGGAGGAGGTATGTGTACAGGAAATTTCATAAGCATACAGACCCACGATGTGTTTGCATTATTATGAGGATTTATAAGTGAGGATAAGAGTGAATCTGACATTATTACTGCAGCTTCTTGGTCTAATGAAGTATGTTCAAACGCCATTTCCTATAATCAATGTGTTTGCATGCATGGCAATTCTTCCTCTCTCCAATCCTCATCAGCTTCTCTGGCTCCATGAGATTGACCTTGCTCCAAGCATGTGCTAGTGACCAAGTTTGATGTGGTCTTTAACTTCCCCAAATACACAATGACTCAGGGATTGACACATGACCTAGCCAATCAATCTCTCCTGGCACTTTTGTTGGGGTTGATAGGAAACTGGCTTACTTTTTATCTTTGGTCATGAGCCGCCAAAGCAAATAATAAAGTCAAGATGAACAACAGAGCTGAGGTAGATAAACTATGTCCCATGATTGATTTCTGCATCCACCTGAAACAGTTGGTCCTCTAGAATTTTGCTCTTTTTTTTTCTTTAAAATTGTTTCAAGTTCATAGAATTCACAAATTATATAAACCATGATAATGACAATTTGCCTTGTGAAGATTAAAATGTGTGACTTTAACTAAGTATCACTATTTCACAATATTCCACAAAACTGTGAAATATGTGAAATTTATGTAATCACCTAATCTCAAAGAAAAAAAGTGAGAGAAGGGATGGGTTAGGAGAGATGGGTGACAATGTTGTCGCTTTGTACTCAATATGCTGTTTTGTAGAATGGGAACTTCTTTGTACAACTACTTAAAGATAATACTAATAATAATAAAAGAAAAAAATGAACTATAAAACTTGTGGGTGGGGATGGGAAGGAAAAAGTGGAGAAAACTGAGAAAGGGGTGACATAGTCCAAAAAGAAATGTACTTTGTACCTGTTTTATGTAACTGTAACCCCTCTGTACATCACCTTAATAATAACTATAAAACTGTTTAAAATTTAAAAAATTGTTTCAACAACTTGTATATTTATTTGTAGGAGGTAATTCCTCTTGATTTCACTTTAGATTCGATTATCATATTCTGACAGCAAAATTACTTTTTAAATGTTTTTTGCATTGTTATTATAAAGATGATGGACAAGAGGGGTTACAGTTATATAAATCAGGTAAAGAGAACATTTTCTTTCTGGACAATGTCACCCCTTCACTTACTTTCTTCCAATTTTTCCCTCCCATCTTACCCAGCAAGATGAATTTTGATTGTTTCAAGCTTTAATATACTCTCCAATTTAACTGGACCATGTTTGAATTGGGTTTCTGTTGCTAGAAACCAATATATATCACCTGGCCCACGATCTCTAAATTCCTCTCCAAATAGTAGAAAACAGTAGTTCGCAGAAGAACATCTACTGATTTATTCTCTTCTTAGATCATTAGTACTCTGATGGCAGAATGCATAACTGGAAAATGGAACTTCTGGTTAAAATCAGTTTAGAGTATCCTTGGCCTTGGGCTCACTTCCCTTTAGATCTCACATATGTGCTGTTTTCCAGCATGTATGTGGATTCCTTAGCAATACCCGAATAATTAGTATCTCATCATATAAGCAAGTAAAATAAATCAAAATTTCAATTAAAGAAAAAATATCTGGAAGTGGCACTGTAGCTCAAGTGGTAGAGCTCTAGCCTTGAGCTGAAGAGCTGAGGGATAGCACCCAGGCCCAGAGTTCAAGCCCCACAACTGACCAAAAAAAAAATCTATGCACAATGATAACCAACAATTTTTTTGTGTGTGAGTGTGCATGTGCACACACACTTGGCTATGGGGGGTGTCCTGAGGCTTAAACTCAGGGCCAGTGCTCGGTCATTGAGTTTTTCCTCATAACCAGTGCTGTACTATTGAAGCTATACCTCTACTTGCAGGTTTTTGATGGTTAATTGAGTTAAAGTCTCAGGACTGTTTTTGGGGGGGGGTCTGGTCATGGGGCCTGAACTCTGGGCTTGGACACTGTCCCTCAGCTCTTCAGCTCAAGGCTAGCGCTCTACCACTTGAGCCACAGCGCCACTTCTGGCTTTTTTCTTTTTGCTTATGTGGTGCTGAAGAATCGAACTCAGGGCCTCAGGCATGCAAGGCAAGTGCTCTACCACTGAGCCACCTTCCCAGCCCCAAGTCTCAGGACTTTTGTCCCCACTGGCTTTAAAACACCACCCTCAGATCTCAGCCACCTGAGTAGCTAGGATTACAGATGTGAACCACTCATGACTTCTAACAATGAGATAACTTCTTATGCCTTTATTTAACAAATAGAATAAGCATCGTTGTTTTTAGCATTTTGACTTTTTTTCCATTTTCAGTGATTGTGTGTGTGTGTGTGTGTGTGTGTGTGTGTGTGTGTGTGTGTGTGTGTGTGTGTGTGTGTGTGTGTTAGGACCTTGCTATGTAGTCCAGGCTGACCTCAGCCTCCCAAGTGTTGGAATTACAGGTTTGTACTTCCATGCCTGGTGTCATTTCTCAGTAAATGTGAGGGAGGTACACCAGTTCACTCTCAGCTGTCATCCCTTCTCAATATCATCAAGAAGAAATACCTTTGGCCAAATAAATCAGGTTCAGGACTCTGGCTATATTCTTGTTCTGACCTCCTCCAGGAAGTATCACTTACTGAACTATGAGACCATATTTAAATTCCCAAGGAGCCTAGTGTTAGAAGTTGGGAGAAAGGTAGATAAAGGTATCTCTTAATAGGAAACAGAGACCTTGTTTGGTATGTTACAACCTTGGGATAGGCATTTGCAAATAAACGGGCTTCTAATGGTAAAAACGTATCTCTTAAAATTCAGAAGCCATCTATAAGACCTTTATCATTAAAAGAATAAAGACTTCTGTTTCTTAACCTCTAGGGTTGGTTAGAATCCTGGTTCAGATCACTGTAGCCCCATCCCAGCTCTTTGCCTCCACTGAGCCCCTTCTCCTTTCTACCAATGAAATCAGAATGGAACACAGCTTTTTCTGTATTCTCCTGCTGGCATTGAATTTTTTAAAAATATTTTTAATGAATAACTGTTTCATTTCTTTTTTTTTTCGGTCAGTTGTGGGCGTCCAAGGGAGCATTCTACCACTTGAGCCACAGAGCCACTTTTGGTTTTCTGGTGGTTAACTGGAGATAATAGACACGTGGGCTTTCCTGCCTGGGCTGGCTTTGAACTGTGATCCTCAGATCTCAGCCTCCTGAATAGCTAGGATTGCTGGTGTGAGCCATTGGTGCCTGGCTCTACTTTTTCATTTCGAACTGCTGTTTTGCAAAAATGTTTTTGTAGAAAATGCTATTCTGAAAGGCACCTTAATATCTCAATTAAGAATGACCATGAGGTAGATCAGTCTTAACACCAATGAAACCTGAGCTTAGATTCAGTTGCACAGATCACAAGAGTTTGGAGAAGCTGGGTACCTGTGGCTCATGCATGCAAACCTACCTACTGGGGAAACTGAGATCAGGAAGAACACAGTTCAAAGCCAACTGGAGTAGAAAAGTCCACAAGACTCCTTCACAATCAGGAACTGAGTACAGAGTTACACACCTGTCATCCTGCTGTGATTGGATCAGTCCAAGCAGAAAAGTCCCCAAGACTCCATGTGAATGGAAGAAAGTAGCCATTATGGCATCTACCAATCACTTCATCTATGACAAACTCCTGGAGTGGGCCCAGGTCAAAAGAGAGACCCTATCTCAAAGTAACTAGTACAAAAAGAACTGTAGATATGGCTCTGCAGTAGAGAACCTGCCTAAAAGGGGTGAGGCCCTGAGTTCTAGTACTACAAAAAGAAAAAAAAGTGTGAGGTGTTGACCATTAAATTATAACGTAGTACTAACATAGTAAAGAAAGTGACAGCTGCAGTCAATCAAGACCCAAGATCCTATCAGACTCATTAACTTCTGAAAGTTTTAAAGCACTCCATTCCCTAGGCAATGGAGGAAATGGGAGCATACTTCCTCTCTCTTTGCCAGTAGACCTTTAACAAAGTTCTTTTTGCAAAACCCAGTGTCACTGTTTTGGCTTTTGTGCCGATCAGGCCAGTAGCTCATGTTTAGTGTCAATAATAATGTGGAATCCTAATTCTACTGGAAAATAAGCAGTCTTGCAGGTTGTCCTGTAGGAGGAGGGAGCTCTGTATGGAGGAGAGAGCTGTCATTAAAAAGTGATTTCTATTGCAAAAGTGGGTTGGCATTAGTGATTATGACTAAATTACTGAAAATACAGGGGGCACATCTGCAATTCATACTAATAAAGAAATCTCAGTAGAGATTACACCCAGCCAGGCCCCAGAATTTTGTATGAAACAGAATCTAGAGACTGTAGGGCCTCCTATTAGCAATGGGATTCCAAACTGAGTACAAGGTAAGAAAATACTGCTGAGAAGCTGATCAGTTCTAGGTAAGTTAGACAGCTTTGGTCACTATGGGGAGGGGGGGGGGAGCGGGGAAATCTGTGACAACCGAAAAGAGGAAGATTTATTTTGGTTTGCAGTTTTAGAAAATTTAATCCATCATCTTGACCCATTGCTTCTGGGACTATAATGAAGCAGTATATCACAACAGGAACACATGGCAGATTGAGCTTCTCCCATCATAGCAGCCAGGAAGCAGAAATAGGAAGGGGGAAGAAACACCTCCAATAACCTAAGTTCTTCCCACTAGGTCTCACCTCCTACAAGTCCTATATCACCTCCCAATAATGGCAAACTTAGGACCAAGAGCTTTCAACAAAGGGGCCTGTAAGGTCTATGATCTAAACTGTGCCTTAGGTAGGCTTCTGAGTTTCCAGAAAAGTGTGTGGAGATTTAGAGTGATGATGTCCCAGCAGACAAAGGTCCAAAGAGCAGGAAATGTCAATAGGAATTGCAGGGTTGCAAAAAGGAGGGCCATGTTGGATGATTTTCCTCTGAACAATGGGAGATACTCTGGCACTGCTCTATAATTACTGAAGCAGGGTTTTTTGTTTGTTTGTTTGTTTCAGTCCAGAAGCCTTAATTTGAATTTTTAACAAAAACCCCTGATTGTTATGCTAATTTACTTAAGATCCCTGGTTTACTATAGTTTCTGAGCCACCTCTGGGTATATTTACACCTCTCCTACACAAAGGGAGCAGAAAAGAATTCAGTAGATTTTCATTCAATCCAACAAGTTAGATAAGACTATAAAATTCACCAGTTGCTATATGCTTTGGGATAGAGAGCTTGATGATTGGCTTACAATCTTCCAGGCCTCTTTCAGAGTAGGAGAAACACTGAATGAAATGTGCCATCCTCAGGCACAGGATAAAGGTCTCACTAGAAACCAAAGCCAAGGCACCTGATTTTACACTTTAGGCCCTGGAGCTGTGAGAAATAGAGGTTTGATGCTGAAACTGCTGCCTAAACAAATGAACACATAAGGTTGTCTGAAATTTGTTATACTGTAACTAGAAGGGCTGTAGCCAACTGAATTCTCATGAGCTACATGAATGATGGGTTCCTTATGTCCCTACTATCAAAACCTTGCAAACTTTCATTTATGTTTCCCTATTTAGTCTATACTAATAGAAAAGTTTCACAATTATCACCAATTTGTCCTTCCTTGAAGAGGACCTAATTAAGTTTATATTTTGCCTATTTTGCTGTTGAAGCATTCTTTTTCTTACTCACTTATATGGTTCCTTTTTTTTTTTTTTCTTTTGGAGTCTGGTCGTGGGGCCTGAACTCTGGGCCTGGGCGCTGTTCCTCAGCTCTTCAGCTCAAGGCTAGCGCTCTACCACTTGAGCCACAGCGCCACTTCCGGCTTTTTTTCTTTTTGCTTATGTGGTGCTGGGGAATCGAACCCAGGGCCTCAGGCATGCAAGGCAAGTGCTCTACCACTGAGCCACCTTCCCAGACCGTATGATTCCTTTTATAGTTAAGTATATTACATGTTATAGTGTTCATCTAACAAACATTCTGGGTTTTTTTGGTATTCTGTTTTGTTTATGGTTAAATTTGTTTGTGTATTGCTATGGAAAGCTTTATTCCTCTTTCTTGCTTGCTTACTTTCTTTTATTCTGTGTTGGTACTGGAGCTTGAACTCAGGGCCTGGGTATTGTCTCAGCTTTTTTACTTGAGGCTGGCACTCTATCACTTAAGGCATAGCTTAACTTTTGGCTTTTAGGTGGTAAATTGAAGATAAAAGTCTCACAAAATTTCCTGCCCATTTTGGCTTCAAATCTGTATCCTCAGATCTCAGCATCCTGAGAAACTAGGATTACAAATGTTAGCCATAGGCACCCAGCCCAAACTCTTTTTTTTTAATGGAATAATCCACTTCTTTATTTTTATTTTTTTAAATTTTTTATTGTGAAAATACTGTACAGAGGGGTTACAATTACATGGGCAAGGTAATGAGTACATTTCTTATCAACCATTGTTGCCTCCTCTTTTGTTTCCCCTTCCCATCCCTTCCCATCTACCCCCGCCAAGTTGTAAAGTTCGTTTTTGAATATTACAACTTGTACATCTCATTGTTGCAATGGGTCCACCTGTATCCCTATTTAAATGGTTTGTTTTTGCCCTTCCCCTCCACAAATTTGGAAGTGGGGCTGTGGCTAAAAGTGGTAGAGCACTCAGCCTTGAGCAAAAGAGCTCAGGGATAGCAACCCAGCCCTGAGTTCAAGCCCCATGACAGTCAAAAAAATTAAAAAAATTTAAAAATCCACTTCTTTTATTTGAGGATTTAGTGTGATGAACAACTTTTTACCTAATAGTTTAGAAGATAATGAACAAGGGAGGAAATCCCACTAACAATTCTTCAGGACAGTTTATCTCAGGACATAAGGATGGATGGATGGATGGAAGGATGATTGATTTTGATAATACAGGGGTTTGAACTCAGGGTTATCCTCTTTTAGCAGGGGCACTAACACTTGAGCCATGTTCCTAGCCCTGTTTTAGTTTCTTTTTTTTTCAGACCAGGCCTCACACTATAGCCCCACCTACCCTTGAATTTATAATGATCTTGTCTTCGGGATTAGAGGCATGTGCCACCATGCCCAGCATAAAGGATGATTAAAAAAAATAAACACTTTTGGGTGCCTGTGGTTCACACTTATAATCCTAGGTACTCAGTAGGCTGAGATCTGAGGACCACAGTTTAAAGCCAACCTGGGCAAAAAAAATCAGTGAGACTCTCATCTCCAGTTAACCAGAAAAGAGCAGGAAGTGGAGGTGTGGCTCAAGTAGTAGAGTACCAGCTTTGAGCAGAAAAAGCTAAAGGACAGTGCCCAGGCCCTCAGTTCCAACTCTAGGATCCAGCCTAAACCAATTGCTCAACATTTATGTTTAGAAAAAAATTTAGGGGCTGGGAAGGTGGCTCACTGGTAGAGTGCTTACCTCGCATGCATGAGGCCCTGGGTTCAATTCCTCAGCACCACATAAACAGAGAAGGCTGGAAGTGGCACTGTGGCTCAAATGGTAGAACGCTAGCCTTGAGCAGAATTGCTCAGGGACAGCACCCAGGCTGAGAGTTCAAGGCCCACAACCACAAAAAAAGAAAAAAGTTTACATCTAAAAGTCATAAATTTTATATTTTTTCCCTTTTTATGATTCCATATTTTGTTTTTACTCCTTAATCTAACTTATCTTTGATTTGGGTGCTGGCATAGTTATGAAGTACAAATGAACTTTTCTGTCAAGTACCAAAATTTCACCATACAATTAAAAAAAAACTACTCACACTCCATCCAATTGAAATATTTGCTTTTTCACATTTCTGCTTAACACGACAGGGCCTTTTTCTTGGAGGTTATTATGTTACATTGCTCTTTTTCTTTTTTTAATAACTTTTTTATTGAGATTGTGATTATATAAATTTCACAAATTTCACAGTATTGTGGGCTAATGATAATTAAAGTCAAAAACACCTTTTAACATTCACAAGGCAAATTATTATTATCATGGTCTACAATGTTTGTGAACTCTATGAGCTTTGACAATACAACTATTTCTTCCACATCAGGTGATATGTACATTTCTTTCCTTTTGCTTAGTGTAAGCTGTTCACTCTTTCCTTCTCATTCCCTCCCTCCCATCACTGCCCTTGAGTTGCTTAGTTCATTTTCATCAATATCCAGTACAGTTGATGGGCCTCTCTGTTGTGTTTGTTTCTCTACACTAGTTTCTCTCCTAGTTGTTGTACGAGTTACTGTTTAGCTATCTAACTGGATAGAAACAGCTCCATCCATTCTCATTGAAGGATTTTCCTAGAGACTCCTGTCTACTGTGCTCACTAAAGTTTGAATTTTTAAAACTTCTTAAATTTTTATTTTTATTTATTTGGTGCTGATACTGGAGCTTGAACTCAGGGTCTAGGTGCTGTTCCTTATGTTTATGTTTAAGGCAGGCATGCTACCACTTGAGCCACAGCTCCACTTCTGGCTTTTTAGTTAGTTGGAGATAAGAGTCTCATAGTCTTTTCTGCACAGATAGGCTTTGAACCTTCATCCTCAGACCTCAACCTCATAACTAGCTAGGATTATGGTCATAAGCCCCAGTATCTGGAAAGTTTGACGTATTTTGTCATATTTATTTTTCCAAATATTCCAGAGATATTGGTTACAATTACCTCATCTATTAAGTGGAAAAAGCTAATATTTTTAAATCCTCACTGCTGGCTTTTTCTGTGATGAATTGGAGATAAGAGTCTCATGGAGTTTCCTGCCCTGGCTGGCTTGAACCTTAATCCTTAGAACTCAGCCTCCTGAGTAGCTAGGATTACAGGCATGGTACCCATCTGCTAAATTTTCTTATTAATCCTAATATGATCTCTATTAGATTCTTTTTGTTGTTATTTTGTGCCAATCCTGGGGCTTGAACTCAGGGCTTAGGCACTATCCCTGAACTTTTTTGCTCAAGGTGCATGATCTACCACTTGAGCAATAGCTCTACTTCTGGCTTTTTTGTAGTTTATTCGAGTAAGTGTCACATAGACTTTCCTGGATGGTTTCGAACTGCAATCTTTAGATCACAGCTTCTTGAGTAGTTAGGATTACAAACATGAGCCATTTTGCCTTGGCTTTCTACTGATTCTTAAGGCTCTAGTGAGATGATCATATCCACAGCCAATATGATTATTCAGAATCTTCCTTTCTCATAAATATTAAATATTAAATATTGGAGGTAAAAAATATTGCTGCAATTTTTTTTGTTTGTGCTTCATTCTTAGCAACGTAGAATGTTCATTCTCAAGCTTTCTGCCAGAAAACCTGTGACCAGGCTACTGGTTCAGCTACTATCTAGAGTCAAAGAAGAGGAATAATACTCAAAGCAAGTAGCCTGAAGGGCATAAATTAGTGTCTTTCTTCTGATCCTTGGATCAGAGACCTTCAAAGGACAACTGTTTTGTGTCACCTTAGTCCTACTGCATTGCTGACCTGGAGTTGTGCTTTGCCTTTCTCATTTGACTTACATGAAAATCATTTTAAATCACCTGCAAAACCTGACTCCATTGCTGTGGGCCCGAGACAAGGTTGAACATCAAGGTAGAAAGTATGTGTTGGAATGGAGCAGCTCACTTTATGGTGGACAGGAAGTTGAGACAGAGTGGTAGGGGCCAAGGGCAAGGTCTATCTTTCTAGAGCACATCCTCAGGAATCTGCTTCGTCCTAAAGTGGGAACTTTAGAAGGAATTTTCTCACCACCTCCTCACCAGCTAGAGACTAAACTTCAATTCATGAGACTTTAGGGGACATTTTATATTAAAGCCATAACAGTAGTCTAAATAATAGAAAGATCCTTGACAGAAATGGCTTTGCTACTATAGTCCCACACAAAGCAATTGGTTGATGTTAGTCACTAATGTTAGATTTCTGCATCTCTGATCCTTGAAATCATATGGTGTTCAGACCCAATGACTGACAAACAAACAAAGACAAAAACGGCAGACTGAATCTCGTATCCTCTTGTGGAAAAGTATCTTGTTATTACAGCATTGGCTGTATGGACAAGAATAGCTATGCGATAACTATTCTGAATTTATTACAAAACTAAAAATGTGCATCAAAAATCTCAGGGTGTGTTGGCATATGCCTGTAATCACAGGTTCTTAGGAGGTTGAGATAAAGAAAATCACAGATTACAGCCAGCCTGGGCAAAAAGTGAGAGCCCAACTCATCAAGTCAGTAGTGACAGAACACTTTTATAATACCAGCAGAGGTAAAAGAATTGTGGATCTAAAGCTTGCCCTGGGCAAAAACTACAAGATTCTATCCAAAGAAGAAATTAGTACAAGAACTAGGGCTGAAGGTATGCTCAAGCCTGCTCAAGAAAGGCTCACAATGCCTTCCTAGCAACTAGAAGGCCCTAAACTCAAATCCTATTCTTTTCAATAGGAAATTTCATTCAGGGCTGTAGTCAAGAATAGCTATATTCTATAGCTTGCTCATTTAGGGGAATCGCATCTGGGAATCACTGAATTTCCTTTTTCTCTCCCAAAATGAGAAGCTCACAACAAAATTGACTACTAAACCCAAGTACTTATTCAGTAATTACTCTAATTATCACAGTAATGTAATATCAGAGTTGACAGCCCATTCTCTTTATGCTTTTTTTTTTGGGTGCTGGTACTGGGATTTGAACTCAGAGCCTGATAGCTATCCCATAACTTTTTTGCTAGAGGTTGGTACCACTTAATTACAGCTCTGCTTCTGGCTTTTTGATGGTTATTTGGAGATAAGAGTCTCCTGACCTGGCTGGCTTTGAAACATGACCCTCAGATCCCAGCTTTCTGAGTAGCTAGGATTATATAGGAATGAGCCAATGGTACCGAGCCTCTTATTCATTTCTTAGCCTTAATACTAATATTTTTGTAGGTCATTCCAAGTTGTTTTGTGGAAGCATGGACAAGTACATATGATATCTTTATTGGTTTCTGTTAGGAAGTTGTTAGTGGTACCAAGAGCATGAGACTGCAGTGGAATAACACTTGCAAACTTTCCATAGGGACTGACACTCAACTGGATAAGGAAGCCTGCTGAGTTCTGTGGAAGAGGACAAGAGGGTGTCAGGAACCAAGGATGCTTCCACTCAGATTTTAGGATTGTAATTTTCTTGAAGTAATTTTAACTATGTATTGTCAAACTTTACAATTTCTCAAGAAAAGTCTAGATTTCTATTAGGTTTGGAAGGAATCCTGGTTTTTGAAAGGTGGGTCAATTATTGTTTACATTTGTATCAGTCCTAGGGCTTGAACTCAGGACCTGAGTACTGTCCCTGAGGTTTTGTTGTTTGTTTTTGCTCAAAGCTAGTACTTTACCAATTTCTACTTTCAGCTTTTTGCTAGTCCATTAGAGATAAGAGTTTCGTGGACTTTCCTGGCTGGGCTGACTTCAAACCTTAATCTTCAGGTCTCAGTTTTCTGAGTAGCTAGAATTACAGGTGTGAGCCACTGGTGTCCAGACTAAGAACTCACATTTAAAAAAATATTCTCCACCAATATAAGGTAAGAGAACAAAACTGGATTTAGGGATTTGCATAACAAAGAGACTAATATGGCATCAGCAACTTAAGAATGTGTTAAGACAGCCAGGTGCCTGTGACTCATGCCTATTATTCTAGCTACTCAGGAAGTTGAGATATGAGGATTGAGGTTTGAAGTCAGCCCCAGTAGGAGAGTCCCTGTAACTCTCCAATTTAACACCAAAGAAATCAGAAATAGAGCTGTAGCTCAAGTGGTAGAGCACTAGCCTTGAGCACAAAAATCTCAGGGACAGCACTCAATCCCTGAGTTCAAGCCCCAGGATGGTCTCTAAATGAAAATAAAAGCTGGAAATGGAGCTGTGGCTCAAGTGGTAGAGTGCTAGCCTTGAGCAAACCAACTCAAGAACAGCACTCAGGCCCTGACTTCTAACTCCAGGATGAGCGCGCGTGCACACACACACACACACACACACACACACACACACACACACACAGATTAAGAGGGTAGATATCAAGTTAAATGCTCGTTATGACAGCTAGTAATACAAGCAAAGGGAGATAAGGCAACTTCTGGAAGGCATATCACTGATGAATGTGCTTGGCCAAACTTACCCACTTATCTACACTAAACGTGTAGTTTGTATATCCATTGTACCTCCACAAACCTGTTAAAAACAATAACAACAAAAAACAGCTGGGCACTAGTGGCTTATGCCTGTAATCCTGGCTACTTAGGAGGCTGCAATCTGAGAATTTCAGTTCAGAGCCAACCCACGCAGGAAAGTCCTTGAGACTCTTATCTCCAATGAACCATCAGACAAACCAGAAGAGGTGCTGTGGCTCAAAGTGGTAGAGCACTAGCCTTGGGCAAAAGAGCTCAAGACAACACCCTGGCTCTGAGTTCAAGCCCTACAACTGACAAAAACAAATAAACAACAACAAAAAACCCAGCCAGATGGGTACTCATGGATCACACCTGTAATCCCAGCTACTTAGGGGGTTGAAGATCCAGATTTAAAGCCATCCTGGGCAGGAAAGTCCATGAGACAATTATCTTCTATTAACCTGCAAAAAGTCAGAAGTGGAGTTATGTCTCAAGTGGTAGAATGCCAGTATTGAGCAAAAAAGTCAAGTGAGAACACATAGCCCTGAATTCAAGCCTCAGTGTCAGCACCGAACCAACAACAAGAAGACTGTACCAAGCCAGACTTGATCCAGACGTAGGTCTTTTATCTTAAAGATGCCTAGGAAAAGGAATCCAGAACCTGGGGAGGAGGAGGAGGAGGTGGAAGAGGAAGATGAAGAAAGGAGGAGGAGGAGGGGGGGAAGGGAGGGAGGAAGGAAGGGAAGGAAGGAAGGAAAGGGAAGAAAGAAAGAAAAGCACTGAACCTGAAATTGGGAAGCATCCTTGGTTTGTGGGCACATTTTCAGCATCCTAATACAAGAAGAAGGTTAGCTATGACATGTGATTATGTCCAGAAGTGTCTTAGCAGGACCTCCAAAGATATGTAAGCATGGGAAAAAAACTTTCCATTCATCTTTTAGTCATAAATGTCTACAGAAGTGACCCACCTTTCCAATATTGCTGCAAACAGTGAGCAGAATTTTTAAAGATAAACAGAAGAATAAAATATAAGAAAAGAGGAAACAGTGGGACCTCAGACAAGGAATTCTTTTTGCCAGTCCTGGGGCTTGAACTCAGGGCCTAGGCATTGTCCCTGAGCTTCTTTTGCTTAAGGCTAGCACTCTACCACTTGAGCCATAGCACTACTTCCAGCTTTTTTGTTGTTTTTTACTTGGTACTGAGAAATCAAACCCAGGACTTCATGCATGCTAGCAAGCACTCTACCCCTAAGCCACATTCCCAGCCCCAGACAAGGAATTGTTAATTTCACCCTCTCTTTCCAATAAAAGTATGATCAGAATATGTTTTGTGTTCTTTTTCTTTTTGGTCGGTCGTAAGCCTTGAACTCTGGGCCTGGGCGCTGTCCCTCAGCTCTTCTGCTCAAGGCTAGCACTGTACCACTTGAACTATAGCGCCACTTCCAGTTTTCTGGTGTTTTATTGGAGATAAGAGTTTCATGGACTTTCCTGCCCGGGCTGGCTTTGAACCATGATCCTCAGATCTCAGGCTCCTGAGTAGTTAGGATTACAGGCATGAGCCACTGGCACCCGGTATGTTTTGTGCTTTGAGAAGGATAGACTTCATATTTATGCACATTATTATGTATAATATACAAGCAATAACATTTTGATCTATATTTGTTTTACATAACTTCCCCCCACGCCCTCCCCCCCCCCCCCCGCAAGTTACAAAAAAAGTACTAAGCTATCAACCACTGACTGTTTACAATGTTCTCAGAATATAGGATTATTTTAATTCTCTAATGGTTTCTTCAAGTTTTTCCTTAAGGGCCCCCTGAAACTCATACACTCTTTCTTCTTTTTTATAAAACTGAAAGGTTGGAAGACACGCAACTGAACACACTTTCACCACCTCCTCACAGTCATCAGCATCCACTTCCAGAAACATCACATCCTCATACTTCACAGACAAGGAATGGTAGAATGGCCTCATAATCCTACAAGAGCTGCACCAGGAGGCTGAGAAGTTCACTACTACCAGCTTACGCTCTGCCTCCCTGAGCATGTCCTTGAATTCATCATGGCTCAGAATCATGTTCACCAGGGTTTCCTTTGGGTATTCTGTCAATTCTTCTTGGAACATTTCAAGGGTGCTTTTCATGGGCTGCTGCAAGGTTTCCTCTGAGACATTAATGATGTTGCCCTTCTTAGGCAGGATGGATTTGTATAAGGGTTTGACTTCCTTGAACTTGTTGGTATATACTGAGGACTTGGGGATGCCATCTTTTTTGGACTTGTTGGTTTCCCCTGAAAACTTGGGGATTGTCTCATCGTTAGGTAGAATAGTTTTCACCAAAGACTTGTGATGTAAAGTGTATGCTGGGGACTTGGGGGCACTATCCTCACTGAACTGGCTATTTTCTTCTAAGGACTGGAGGAGGACCCCTGGCTTGTATTGGATAGTTTTTACTAATTCCTTCAGTTGTATGTAGGCTGAGGACTGGAGGATATCTTCCTTATTGGCCTGGTCAATTTCCTCTAAGGGCTTGAACATGGTCTCCTGCTTGGGAGGCACTGGTTTTGCCAAGGACTTTAAGGTATCTCCTGGCTTGAGTTGGATGTATGCTGAGGACTGGGGGATGTCATCTTCATTGAGTTGGTCAGTTTCCTCTGAGGACTTGTCCTTTCCCTGAGGAATAGTCCTGAGTTTGGGATGAATGGTCTGTGTTAGGAACATGGGAATGCCACCTTCATTGGATTGGCTGGTTTCCTCTGAGGTCTTGGGGATGGTCCTCTGCTTGGGATGGATAGGTTTTGCCATGGACTTGAGGACATCTTGCTTAGGTTGCATGGGTACAGAGGACTTGGGGATGCTGCCCTCATTAGACTGGTCGGTTTTCTCTGAGGAGTTGGAGATGGTCCTTTGTCTAGGTTGAACTGTCTGTGTTGCAGACTTGAGGAAACCACCCACATAGGACTGGACAGATTCCTCTGGGGACTTGGAAGTACCACTTTCATTGAACTGGTTGTTTTCCTCCGCGTCCTGAGGGATACTCTTCTGTCTGGGCCCAATGGTCTGTGCTGAAGGCTTGAGGAAACCACCCACGTAGGACTGGACAGATTCCTCTGGGGACTCAGAAATACCACTCTCATTGAACTGGCTGTTTTCTTCTACATCCTGAGCGCTAGTCTTCTGTCTGGGCCCAATGGTCTGTGCTGAAGACTTAAGGAAAACACCCACATAGGACTGGACAGATTCCTCTGGGGACTCGGAAATACCACTCTCATTGAACTGGCTGTTTTCCTCTGTACCCTGAGCGATAGTCTTCTGTCTGGGCCCAATGGTCTGTGCTGAAGACTTGAGGAAACCACCCACATAGGACTGGACAGATTCCTCTGGGGACTCGGAAGTACCACTTTCATTGAACTGGCTGTTTTCCTCTGCATCCTGAGCAATAGTCTTCTGTCTGGGTCCAATGGTCTGTGCTGAAGACTTGAGGAAACCACCCACATAGGACTGGACAGTTTCCTCTGGGGACTTGGAAATACCACTCTCATTGAACTGGCTGTTTTCCTCTGCGGGCTGAGGGGTGGAATCCTGTTTGGGCTGGATAGTTTTTGCCATGGACTTGGGGATTCCACCATGCTTAGACTGGATAACAGGTACTGCGGACTTGGGAATGGTTCCCCTTTTTGCTGAGATCTTTGGTGTGTTGCCCATTTTAAACTGGGGTTTTGGTTGGGACTTAAGAACAGTCTCCTGTTTGGAGTCATCTGGCTGGAAACTGATGGAGATGGTGTTTACTGAGAAATTAGGGATATTGCTATTCTGCTGTGAGGCCTCAGGCTTCTCTCTGGACATATGGAGTGAGTGGCTGACCACCAAACAGAGGCCTTCTCTTTGGTTTGGGCTATTTCCAAGAACTCTGAGATCAGAACAATTGTATTTCTGGAAGAAAAAAACTTGTAATGAAGTTTTTGAACAAAAAATAAGTAAATAAAAATGCAAAAGAAGAAACAAACAAAACACTTGATGTCCTTCTCAGAAAAACAAATGAAGTCTGATTAAGTATTCACTGAATAACTTCACTCACCAGGAGACCAAGTAGTAGATGATTCCCTGCATCTCTCTCTCCCTCCTTCTCCCCCCCTCCATACACACACACACACACACACACACACATATACACATACACATACACAGTTTTCATGACAACTTATTCTTGGTTCAACACTAACACCTACTTAATGCAATTCTTCTCTTCCTTTCTCCCCTTTACCACTGATATCACCTTCATTTGTTTCTCTCTCTCTCTCTCTCTCTCTCTCTCTCTCTCTCTCTCTCTCTCTCTCTCTCTCTCTCTCTCTCTCTCTCTCTCTCTCTCTCTCTTTCTCTCTCTTTCTCTTCTCCCCCTTTCTGGAGTGGGGGGGCGGGGTGCCAGTACTACTTGAGCTTGAACTCAGAATGTCAAGCTCTCAATTGGCTTTTGCCATTTAAGGCTGATACTCTACCACTTGAGCCATACATTCATTTCTGGCTTTCGATGGTTAATTGAACTTAAGTTTCTACCCAGGCTGGTTTTGAGCCTGAATCCTTAGATCTCAGCTTCTTGAGTAGCTAGGATTACAGGAGTTGGCCACCAGTGCCCAGCTCATTTGTTTCTTCTTGATTGTTCTATTTCATTTCTGGTTCTTTTTGGGACTCCAGCTTGAACAACTTCTATTTACAGCTCTTTGTTCTACCTCCATTCCTGATCTTTCATAGATGTTTCACAGTGAAAGCTTTACTCTACCATAAAACTTTTTTCCAGTTTATCTAAATTGATAACAAAGTGTGAATTACAGCTTATACTCAGGTAGCACTTACAGTTGGTCTTCTCCATCAGTACTCCCAACAGTGATACCTGAGAGCTTCAGCACAGTCTTGATGCTGGTGGCTACACTGGATGAGGCTGTGGTGACATATACATCCACAGGCATTATTTCCTAAAGCACCACAAACCACTGACATCAGTGCCATTATGATCAGCACTTTACAGATGGGAAAGCTGAGCCTTACAGAAGATACATAGTTCATTTAAGGTCACAAAGCAGGGATGAGGGCTGGGCCTAAAGTCCATACTCAGAATAGCTGTACTAGACTCTGATCTTTGTTGAATTTCCTGTCCAGACTGGGTAATGTAAACAAATGTTCCTATAATCTACCTCCAGGGTTCTCTAGACCCTCCTTTCTCTTTATGATTTTCTTATTATGTTAGTACATTTTTTGTTACTATAACAAAACATTCCAGGCTGAAAATTTTATGAAAAGAGAAATTTAGGGGTAAGGCATAGATGTAGTGGTAAAGTGCCTAACAACACCTCATGGTATATAAACATGAGGTCCAACAATGATGGAGTAGATCAAGAGGAAGAAATCACAGGGTAACACAGGTAGCCAGAGCATGGGGAAAAGCCAGACCTTCTCCTAACAACCTTCTCACAAGAACTCTGTATCTCAGGTTCATGAGAACTACCTCAATCCCTTCCAAAGGCAGTACTGCGAACTACCCTCTTGCCCCTCCCCCATGCCCTGACAAAGTACCTCACTACCTCTTAAAGGTCCTACCACCTCTCTGCTGCCACATTGGGTACCAAGCTTCCAAAGTGAGCTTTTAGAAGACATACCATATGGAAACCACAGCATAACTACATGTCCCAAGATCATTCTAGCCTTTTTTGGAAAGCTGTCACCTGATGGCAAATGTCCAGCTTCTGTCATATAGCCTCTGTCCCCATCTTCCACCTCCATGAACTTCACCTATACTTTTTCAGTACCTCCAGTTTACCATCTTCTTACTCTCACCCTCCTCGTGCTCCATCCTAGCCCATTCTGTAGAATTGAAATCCAATCCCTTTCCTCAGTAATGAGGAGGGAGTTGAGTGGTGGAAAGCTTGCCTGGTATGTATAAGACCCTGGGTTAGATCCTTAGCACATAAATACCTTTCCTCCAGGAATATCTGGAAGTCTGTCAGTTTTAGACTACTTGTTTATTTCCCAGTCTCTTTAGAACACATGCCGCTCAAGATATGGGTCAACATAGAGTTTTATATTCTTGATGTATACTTTTTTTGTTTTACCACATCAGTGTGAGAGTTGAAACTAAAAAGATTGCCTAAGTAAAATAGAAGCTTCAGAACATCTATTATTATTTATACCAATCATATTTTGTATGTATGTGGATGCTGATACTGGGACTTGAACTCAGGGCCTCCTGCTTTTGTTTGTCTATTTTGCTCAAGATTGGCACTATGTAGCACTTGAGCCACAGCTCTACCTCAGATTTCTGCTGGTTAACTGCTGATAAGACTTTTCTTCCTGGTCTGGTCCCATGCCACAATTCTCAGATCTGTCTCCTGAGTAGCTCAGATCACCCAGCTGAAATGTATTTTTAAGGGGGAGTAGAGATGGAGGAAAGAGATGTTGGTCTTAGCAAATTCATAATTTTTTTTAAATTTAAATTTTTTGTGAACATGCTGTACAGAGGGGTTACAATTACATGGGCAAGATAATGAGTACATTTCTTATCAAGCATTGCAGCCTCCTCCTTTGTTTACCCTTCACATCCCTTCCCAGCCTCCTCCCCCCCCCAACCCCCCCCCCCCCCCGCCCCGGACCAAAGTTGTAAAGTTCGTTTTTGACATGACAACTTGTACTTCTCATAGTTGCATCAGGTCCACCTGTATCCTTAAACGACTTGTAAATTCATAATTTCTGATATTGTTACTTAATCCTTTTCTAAGGAAAGAGCTCATCCTGACAAAATAAAGCTATTTCTTTCTTGGCTGATTGGCTTTGGGTAAAGAGTTAACAGAACTTTAGGATGTAATGTATGAATTTATTCTCTACTATAAAAGGCTTCAGCAGCTGATTGTGCAACATTTTAAAGCAGATAATGAGAATAAATATCAGGCACTTATCATCTAATATATTCTTCCTTAGTATTAGGAGAAAGGAAGCAAAAACATAAGATTGGACATAAGTAATGTAAGTCCTTCTGTTGGTCAGCTTTCCATCAATGCAACAAATACCTGAGATATCAATTTAAAAGTGGAAAGGTTTGTGTCAGGGGCTAGTGGTGGCTCATGCCTGTATTCCTAGTTACTCAGGAGACTGATCTGAGAGTCATGGGTCAAAGCCAGCCTGAAAGGCAACTCTAGTTCCTATGTTCTTATGTTAGTGGAGAAAAAAGGCAGAAGTAGAGGTATAGGTCAAATGGTAGAGCACCAACCTTGAGTGAAAAAGCCAGCCAAGCAAGAGTGCAAGGTTCTGAGTTCAAGCCCCAGTACTGGCACAAAGAAAGAAGGAGAGAGACAGAGTCAGAGACAGAGGAATGAAGAAAAGAAAGAGAAAGAAAGGAAAAAAGAGAGAGAGAGCAAGAAAGGCAGATTTGTTTTGGACTCACAGTTTTGGATATTTTAGCGGATAGTCAGCTAGCCCCATTCCTTTGGACCTGTTGTTAGATGGTATATTATGGCAGGTGAATGTGACAGAGGAAATTATTTACCTCATGGTGTCTGGGAAGCAAGGAAAGAGAAGGGCCTGGGGTTCTACTGTCTCTTTCAAGGTCATAGCCTCCAGTGACCAGAAAATATCCCATTGGGCCTCATCTCTTAAGGTCACTACCACTTACAATAGTGTCACAGGCTGGAGGTCAAGCCTTTAATGGGCATTTGATAGACATTGAGCCAATTCTTTTGCTGTTGTTGGTAGTGGTGGTGATGGTGGAGGTGGTGGTAGTAGAGCTTAAACTCTGAGCCTGGGCTCTGTTCCTCAGCTCTTCAGTTCAAGGCTAGCACTCTACCACTCAAGCCACAGCACCACTTCCAGTTTTGTTAGTGGTTTATTGGAGATAAGAGTCTCATGGACTTTTCCTGCCCTGGCTGGCTTTGAACCACAATCCTCAGATCTCAGTCTCCTGAGTAGCTAGGATTACAAGTATGAGCTACCGGTGCCCCGCTCACAGTCCTTGTAGTTGTATCTAGGATCAGGCTAGGTTGACTGCTTCACATGGGAAAACAGCAAGAGGCCAGAGCACTTGGCACAGCTATGTTTACCCCTAGATAGTTGGAGGGAAGTGGAGGAATTGAAACACTGAACTGCTATCACCAAGAGAAAGTGTTCTTTACCCTGAAATCCTACAAACAAGCATTTATAATTTGGTATCTCTGCTCTTTGAGGAGATAGGGCTGTAGGGGGAAAAGAGATGATCTATTTAGAAAATGTTTATGCTACATTGTATCTTAGATAAAATGCGAGATCTGTGACCCTGAGCTATTCTCCTTCCCAGTTTTAGGTTACAATTTTGCCTGTTAGGTTCTAGTAGTTCCTACTCTTCCTCCCACACTTCACATGGTTTCCAAGAAACTTGAAATATTGATGGCTCTCCTCATAAAATATATGTTTTCCTTCAGTACAAGCTGTCTGCAAATTGCTCAAGAGTCTTTATGTATGTGAGGGTTGTGTCTCGGGAAACAGAAACCACCACCTATTTTTGGCATAGGATAGCTTAGGCAATAATAAAACATATGGAAAAGCTCCTATTGAGGTTAAGGGTCCAGAAGCATTTCCCAGAATGCTGGGAGGCCTTCAAGGCTACTGTAGCCTCAGGAACCCTAGAAAAACAGGGAGGGAATCAGAGACCACCACTGCCATAGCTGGGCTGGCTGCAGGAACTTTCTGCTAGAGCTGTATCTAGCATGAACCACCATGGTCTAGACTTCCTCTCTGCTTAGAGGTAGAGGTAAATGAACGTTGGTATTCTGCTCAAACAGTCTTCCCACCTGGCACCTTGCAGGAGGAACAGAGCAAGGAGTGAATAATGGCCTCCTCAACAGGCTCATTTGTTGGTGGAATCTTTTTTTTTTTTTTTTTTTTGGGTCCGGTCGTGGGGCCTGAACTCTGGGCCTGAGCACTGTCCCTCAGCTCTTCAGCTTAAGGCTAGCACTCTAAGTTGGTGGAATCTTAATTTGCACCCAGAATGCAAGGAAGTTGGTATCAACACAAAGTGGGAATTCATTTCTACCCTTACAAAGACAACATTAGAGACTAGCTTTAAAAAAATATGGGAAAGTGGCTCAGTGGTAGAGTGCTTACTTCTCCTGCATGAGGCCCTGGGTTCGATTCCTCAGCACCACATAAGCAAAAAGAAAAAAGCCAGAAGTGGCGCTGTGGCTCAAAGTGGTAGAGCACTAGCCTTGGAGAGCTGAGGGACAGTGCCCAGACCAGAGTTCAGGCTCCACAACTGACATAATAATAACACACACACACACACACACACACACACACATTATCCTGGTATAAATGTGTGCTTTTATACTTTCATAAACAATACACATTTATAATAAAAAATTAGAAAACATCCCTAAAAGGGAAACAAAAATTACTTATCACGTCCATTTTCAGGGATCATGGGTACTAGGTCCATTGTTGGTCTTGCCCACATGCAGATATTTTCAAATGAGACATTTTCAAACAGATTTTATTTTCATAATCATATTTCCTTAAGAATGTATTCTTGGAAGTGGAGGTATGGCTCAAATGGTAGAGCACTGGCTATGAGCAAAAAAAGCTAAGGGACAGCACCCAGTCTATGAGTTCAAGCCCCAGAACCAGCACCAGAAAAATAAATGAAAGAAAAATAGTATATTCTGGTGCTCTCTCCCAGAAAAGGGACCCATTGATGGTGCTCTGACACAATAGCTCCTCCCTCAATTGTCCCTCTCTCCCTCACACTGAGGCTTCCTGGCCAGTGTCTATACAGATAGCACAGTTCTTGCTTTATTATGGACTTTTATTCCTAGACTCCTTAGGAATAAACCTGGTAACTTCAAAATATTGGAAAGTTCTACCTCAATTAGTTTATCTGATATATTGCTCATGGGTGGTGAACTTTAAGCAGAAAAACAGAAGTAAAGTGATTTTTCCCCCCAGTTGTGGGTCTTGAACTCAGGACCTGGGTGCTCTCCCTGAGTTTTATCACTCAAGTCTAGTGCTCTACCACTTTGAGCCACAGCTCCACTTCTGGCTCTTTTGTGTGATTGATTGGAGATAAGAGTCTCACAGACTTTCTTGCCTAGGATGGCTTCCAATGCAATGTTCAGATCTCAGCCTCCCTAATAACTAGGATTACAGGTGTGAGCCACTGGCAACCAATGAATAGGTGATGGGTGAATCCCATCAGTGAGATAGAGAAGAAGATAAAGAGGTTGAATTGGAAAGCTGGTGAATGCAGGCAACTCTTCTTGCAGAGACCTGCAGCCCTGTGAATATACAACACTTAGAAAACTGAGCCATGAGAGCAGGAGAGGAAAGAAAGAGCAGAAAAACAATACCAATAACCCAGATCAACTCTTATGAATGGGACACCATGATGACCAGAGGAGAGCCAGGAGACACAGCACATGAAGCCTGGCATAATGGCATCTGCTCTGCTCTACTCTGACCCTAAAATCCAGACAATTCTGAGGACAGGACCTCCCAAGTTCAAGGCACTGGATTGAAGGTCCAGTAACCTATCATCCCAGTCTCCGCCCTGTCCTTCAGGCACATCCATCATCTGAGAGGTAGGATTTCTCTGGGGCTAAACATCAGGATGTGTTTACACATCCTCTCTTGGATCTAAACTACTTAGTTTATCTGCAATTCAAAGGATGGTTTGTCTCACCTCTAGGCATTGGAAGCTGGGTAGACAGCCCCCATCACCTGGTTAGGCAACAGAATGGTTGTGAAAGCAAGGTGACTTACTTAGACCCTTACTTCACTATTTTTACTATAAACATATGAAGGCACATGCTACTAAACATGACTGATCATTGTTGACCTTGAGCACTTGGTTGAAGAGGTCTTGTTGAGTTTCCCCCCAACATTTTCCTTATGTACACTTTGGAAGGAGACAGGCTTAGGGCATGGAGGATTGCCTGAGCTCCTGAGGGAGCTGAGCAATGGTTTCAACATCAAGGTCAGGGACAGACATGAAAAGATACTTGAAGCTGCCTGAGCTGTCAATTCCAGGACAGTGAGACCAGCAGTTTGGGATCAGATGATAGGAGAAAGCAAACCAGCAAGTCTCTATTAATTGGGTGATTCAGATCTTCTGGTCTGAGCTATTAACTCTAAGTTCGCCAGTCAAAACTTCCTCCTCATATGTGAGAATGAGTTTAGAAAGTAGGACAGGCCTTGGCATGGATACAGCTTGCCCTACTTTCTCTGAATTAAATTAAACTCCCTCTGCTCCTTCCTTACAAATGAGAAGAACTGGGCTAGGGATGTAGCTCAGAGGCAGAGCGCTTGCCTAGGATGTGTAAGGCCCTGGGTTCTGTCCTCAGCATGAGAAGGAGGGGGAGGAAGGTCTAATAAATATGAATATGATGCATTCTTCTCAGATTTGTTTTGTGGACAGAACAGGATACAATTTGAAAGTAGTTCATGAATCCAGGGTCTGGGATCTGTCCCTGAGCTCTTTTTACTTAAGGCGGCACTCTACCAATTTGAGCCACATTTTCTGGTGGTTAATTGGTTCAAGATGTACCTAGACTGGCTTTGAACTGCAATCCTCAGCTCTTAGCCTCCTGAGTAGCTAGGATTACAGGCATGTGCTACCAGCTCTAGTCTATTTTACTTAGGTCTAATGATCTTGGGCAATTACCCTCCTGAGCCTTTATCTACTCATCTGTAAAATGGAGACAATAATAGTATCAACCACATAAAGATTGTTAAAATGAGCTGTGAAATATTTGAGACTGTCTAACACAGCAGGCTGCTTGATTCATATGGCATATAACTGATAGTTTTTTCTCTCTTATTTATTTCAGTTGTAGGGCTTGAATTCAGGGCCTGGGTACTATCCCTGAGCTCTTTAACTCAAGGCTAGTGCTTTACTACTTTGAGCCACAGTGACACATCTGGTTTTCTGGTGGTTAACTGGAGATAAGAGTCTCTTGGTTTTCCTGCTCTAGCTGGCATTGAACCATGACCTTTAGATCCCAGCCTCCTAAGTAGCTAAGATTATAGACATGAGCCACCAAAACACAGCTGTGACAGTTTTGAGTTTTTCCTTGTTGAACTCAGAGCTCTGTGCTTGCTAGGTAAGCTCTCTACCACATGAACCACATCCCCAACTCATTTTGCTTTATTTTTTTTTTTCAAAATAGGGCCTTTCATTTATGCCTAGGCCCACATGGACCTCTTATTTATGCTATTTATATCCTCCTACTTATGCTTCCTGTGTAGCTTTGATGACAGGTGTGGGCCACCGTACACTGCTTTCAGTAGTTGATTCAGTAGCATTTGATTAACTTTTTTGCCCCAGCTGATCTGAACTATTATCCTCCTGATCCCTGCCTCACAATAGCTAGAATTATAGTTGTGAGTCACTGCACTGGGACCCTTTTGAATTTTTGCTTGGTGCCAGGGCCACAGAGAAAAAAAAATGCTTCTTTGAGAAAAAATCTTGTGGCTCAACTCAGGTAGCACCATGAGCATAATGTTCCCAATAGAAAGCATTTGTGGGATTATGGGAGCTCCTCTTGAACCAGTCTCACCCCAAGCACTGCTAGCTTAGTCCTCAGGGCATGGTCATGACTTAGCTTCCAAGGGCTGATAATATGCTAATGTGATGGTGGTAGATGCTTTCAGAATTAGTATTGTTGTTTGAATTTTATAAAAGTAGTATAATGTGTGTCTACCACAGAGCATCCCAAAAGAGTTGGAGAGAATCCTATAATCAGACACAGTAGAGACAGGTGCTGGTGGCTCATGCTTGTAATTCTAGCTAGTCAGGAGGCTGAGATCTGAGGATCACCGTTCAAAGCTAGCCCAGGCAGAAAAATCCCCATGAGACTCTCTCATCTCCAGTTAATCACTCAAAAACTAGAAATGGAGCTATGGCTTAATGTGGTAGAGCAACAGCCTTGAACAAAAGAGCTCAGGGACAGCGCCCAGGCCCTGAGTTCAAGCCCCACAAACAACCAAAACCAAAACAACACAGTAGTATTTCTACAGGCTAGTGAGCAAATATTCACCCACATCAGTTCAGGATTGGTTTCTTAAGCTTCTTCTTCCCCCCTCTCCATTACTGGGGCTTGAACTTAGGACCTAGGCACTATCCCATAGTTTTTTCACTCAAGTACTCTGCTACTTGAACCACAGCTCCACTTCTGGCTTTTTGCTGATTCATTGGAGATAAGACTCTCACAGATTTTTCAGCATGGGCTGGTTTTGAACTCAGTCCCTTGAGTAGGATTATATGTCTGAGCCATCAGACCTATCTTGAAAACTTTTTAATTTATGAAGCTTTCTGGGTTCCAGAATTGTGGTTATGTATACATGTACGTGCCTATCTTCATTTAACATGCTCAGGGGGCGGGGGGGGGCAGGGCTCATTTGCTAAAGTTCCATCAACCAGCAACTGGTAGAATAGGGAGCAGGATTTGGATGGTCTGATTCTAAATTTCTGACTCTGACTTTCTTAACCTCTACACATCATTGCTTCCCCCCTCCCCACCCCCCGCAAAAAAAAAAAAAAAAAAAAAAAGTGAACAGATCACAAAAAGAAAGTATCAGGTAAGAGGAGCTCTTCCCAGCTCCAGGGAAAAGTCAAAGCTTATGAGATCATTACAAACACCAAGTTCCCTGTCCAAAATCATGTGCACGTGATTTCACTTCATCTTGATGTCATCCCCAGAACTGGATACTAGATACTCAGTACTGAGACTGAGAGGCTGTATAACTCCCTCAGGATCCTTTGAAGAAGAGAGAAGAGCCCAGGTTTCTACCCATGTGGCCAAAAGGCCTACTCCAGCCTGTAGCTTACCTGTAGTTGCAGGAACTTCTCATTCTGGCCATTCTTGGCTTACATTGTTTTTCTATTTCCTTTTGTGTAAGCCTGACAATTATGCAGATCTGATGGGGCATGGAGGACTAATTCAGCACTTGATGAGTGGATGGGATGAGTGGACTCATAAGTGAGTGGGTGGATAGGTGAGTGAATGGAGGAATGCATGGGTGAGTAGATGGAGATACAAAGGGGCCCTTGCTTACATCCAAAATCTCCCTGGTGCTCCAAATGAGGGAAGGAAATGGCCTGAGTCAGGTATACAAGACAGAGGACAGAAAGGCCAAGAGTGGATGGGCATGGGGTCTGTAAACTGCAGACCAGACAGATGAGTCAGATTTTCACAGAAGCCCTCTAGCAATGTGCATGAACCCTGATACTTTTTGTGAGAAGTGAGAGAAACTTAAATTCTGATAGCATGTTTATACCAAAAGTGCTGGAAGCTACTATAAGTCACGTAAGAGAACTGAACTAGATTAACTGAATTCAGCTTTCTGCATCCGACACAATGAGGTCTTATGCCATATTATATGGCCTCCTGCCCACAGTTGGTGAATTAGAGTCTAGGATGCAGAATCCCAGGCAGTTGAATCTTCAGATATTTTCAGTCCAGCCAACATCTCAATTTAGTTGTATTAGCTACTCTAGCCAGACTCACTCAACTAAGCCACTTTCAAATTCCTGCCCTTAGAAACTGAAAGATGGTGTTTATTGTTTCATACCAACTTAAACTCAGAGCACTGTTATAAGCAATAGATTATATATGATATTAAATACACACTGTAAGATTATTAGACTTTGCCAGAGAACTACACAGACATCCAGGTACAGAGAACAAAGACAGGTTTATTGCCGGGAAAGGGGGCCAGCAAGACTCTTTCTCACAAGGGAGAAGTGAGAAGCAGCAGCTATTGTCTGGGGTGACCTATATAACCTAGGAGGTTTAGGAGGGGCTAGAAGGGGCTAGGAGACTGAACTCTGGTGTGGACGTGAGGGCCAGGGGCTTCATCATGGCAGACTAGGATTTATGGCTACTGTCCAAATAGTAGGTAAGGGGCCCTGCAACTGCCCAGACCTGAAGGTCACTCTAAGGGGCTCTTGCCTTATGTAGTGGTAGCTGCCCCAGAGAAGTACCATCCCAAGGTAGAGGGTGTTGGAAGTTGATTATTTACTGCCTTTACTACATGGGCCTAGTGTTGCCTAGGAAGGGAACATGCTAAGCTGTGGAGAAGGGAAGGAATGGACTAAGCTATGGGAAAGGACTAATTTGGCTAACACTGTCCCTGAGTTTCTTTTGCTCAAGACTAGCAATCTACTACTTGAGCCACAGCGCCACTTCCAGCTTTTTCTGTTTATGTGATACTGAGGAATTGAACTCAGGGCTACATGTATGCTAGACAAGCACTCTACCACTAAGCTACACTCCCAGCCCTAAGTATATTTTTAACTCACCTTTGTCAATATCAACACTTAAATGTTGGAGACCTGTATTGCAACCCTGGCTTTTGAATTCATGTGAGCATTTTTGTTGTTTGTTTTAACCCTCTTACTAGTTTATCTAGGCTGCAAATTAATGCACAATAATTAAAATAGGACTTATAGCTTTTAGGCCAGTATATGAAACTGATGAAGCAGCAGAATAAATATAAATTGATGAGTTTAAATACTGAGGAAATACAACACACCTGTAGGCCATCTGGAGCTTTTCTCCTCTCTTAGGTAGATGATAGCAGGTGAGCTAATGAACTCTCCTGACCCCATGGTCTTTTGTTTTCTTTCACAGTACTTGTGGTAAGATTTCTTTTTTTGGGGGGTGGGTCCGGTCATGGGGCCTGAACTCAGGGCCTGGGCGCTGTCCCTCAGCTCTTCAGCTCAAGGCTAGCACTCTACCACTTGAGCCACAGCGCCACTTCCGGCTTTTTTCTTTTTGCTTATGTGGTACTGAGGAATCGAACCCAGGGCCTCATGCATGCAAGGCAAGCACTCTACCACTGAGTCACCTTCCCAGACCCATTGTGGTAAGATTTCTAACCAGAAGATTCATCTGGGAGTACGACCCCATTCTGAGCAGGTCCTGTTTTGTTTCTTCTTCCTCCTCTTTTCATCCTCTTTCTCGTCCTCTCCCTTCTCCTCCTATTCCTTCCCATCCTCTTTCTCAAATATACTTTTCTTTGTGCATTTGATAAGCATTTGTAATTCAACTTTCAACTGTGGCAAAGGCCACAGTTCTGTTACTCAAGTTGTGTATAGCACAATTCCCATGAGTCCTGTTATACACCCTCATGGATGTTCAGGATGGCAGCCTAGCAATTCATGTTCTGCCTTTGAGAAGCATGTTGATACCATGTAGATTACTGACTTATTCAAATTATCCCATAGCTTTCATCATGGGCCTGTGCTCTACTTTGCTTCCATTTCCTTTTGTGTGAGTGTGTCGATACTGGGACTTGAACTCAGTCTCTCAAACTCCTGTTTAGCTTTTAATCCTAGGCTAATATTCTACCACTTGAGGCACACCTCCACTTCTGGCTGTTTGCTGGTTAATAGGTGATAACAGTCTCTCAGATTTGTCTTAGATTGACTATGAACTCTGATTCTCAGATCTCAGCTTCCTGAGTAGCTAGGATCATGAGCCACTAGTGCTTGGCACTGTTTATCTGTATACATATTGCCACCAGTGCCTCAATGAACATCCTTCTACATGTATTCAGAGGTACAATGCATTTATTTCTCTGGAGAATTACCACTCTTAATTCTGAATTAAAAGCAATTCAAAAATTTTTGAGTAATAAGAAACAGACAAATGTGGTAAAACTTAAAATATTTTATTAATACAGAACAGTGTGTGTTAAAACCCAAAATAATGGATAGAAAGAGGTTTTGCCAAAGGAGCACTTTACTATGCAATAGAGGACAAGGTGCAAAGATCCTCTGTAGAGGAATCTTGCAAATGCAAGAACCGGGTCCAGCCCAGTGGAAGACCTTTGCAGAGGCAGAAGGAAAAGGCTGCAGTTGGTGTGATTGCACACTGTCACTGGGTCTCTGGTCAATGGTAGTGAGTGATACAATCTCCATAGCTGCTTGGCTTCACCACAGCTCAGAGACCTCTGGTTCAGAAGCTGGCTGGCTGACCACTCTGTTTGGCAGAGTAGTGAGAAGTGAAGCCCACTTCTGGCTATAGTAGGCCTCAGCGTTGACCTTTGAGGAAATAGCTCAGTCATCCAAACTTCCCTCAGGAATAGAGCTTGGTTTTCATCAGGGCATAGCCCAATGGTTGGCTAAAACTCAGCTTGAAGTCTTCAACCTTATGCTTTGCAAAGTTAATGTCCTATACAGCATCCTAATGAACCACTTCTAGTCTGGAAAGTGGCAAGTCAATTCAGTATCTGTGGGAAATGTTTGCGTGACTCCACTGCTATTCTCAGGGGTTAAGAACCCCACTTAAGCTTTATAAGCCCAACCTTATAAAGCACATGCCTGTGAGCCAAACCCACACTGTTCTTTTGTTGCTGTTTTGATTCTTGTTATGCTGGTATCAGGGCTTGAAATCAGCGCCTTAGCTTTTCTACTCAAGCTAGAACTCTAGCACTTGAGCTAGAGCTTTACTCTGGCTTTTTGGTGGTTAATTGGAGATAAAAGACTCACAGACTTTCCTGCCCAGGCTATCTTCAAAGCTTGAGCCAGCTCCCACACTGTTTGAAAAGGATTACATGCCAGTATAACCAATACAAAATCATATTTACACATATACACACATATTACACATGAAAATGGGGAAAGGGTAAATTTTGGGAGATGAGGCCAAGATGCACATCCCATAAAACTACTTGACATTTTGAGCAAAAGCAATTTCTAGGTCTTTTCATACTATTGTTAAATGCTGATGGCTCAACTTAAAACAACTAGAAAATCATGTCAAGCTAAAATCAAGAAAATAGGCAAGTGCCATTGTAGACAAGCATGAAGTATCTATTTTCAGGAAAAACTCAAGATACTATGTGCCCAAGGTTCATCTACTCTCTTATCTCCTTGTGGTGATTATAGCCCTTTGTCCTCTGCTGGCTTCAATAGCTAAGGCACAATTGAAGGTGTATGAAATAAGGCAACAAAAAAGTGTTTCATGGGTGTGGAGCTGTGGCTCAAGTGGTAAAATGCCAGCTTTGAGCATGAAAACTAAGGGACAGCATCTAGTCCTGGTGCACACATACACAAGAGTGTTTTTTTTTTTTTTCCACAAGAGTGTTTTTTATAACCTCATTTGCTTCTGAAATAAAACCAAGGGTTCATTAGTGGTTAGCTCACTATATGGGTTAACTCCAGACATTTTATGTAAAATACAAATACTGCCACCTAGCCAAATGCTGCGATGCTATCAGCTAGGCTCACAGGTACCATCTTAACTTGGAAATCTGTGTTGCTGGCTAGAGAAACCCAGACTCTGAGGAAGAGCTGTACAGGAAAGGTTCAGAAAAGTCCGCATGTCACTTGGAAAGAGGTCACTTCAATGCACAACTCATTTCTTTCCCTTTGGCAAGAGTTGTGCTAATTCCTAGCAGATTGCTTTAATGATCCTTGTTAAGACTACTGAGACACCCAAATACTACTTGCTGCAGTTTCTGAGATGGCCTGTCTTGACCAGCATGTGACCCTCTTGATCCAAAATTTGGTGTTTTCTAGCCTTCACAGTCTATGATTGCCATTCAGCTCTCCCAAGTTGGGAGTTGAAGTGAAAAGCTCAAATCTGTGGCTGGAATCTAGTCCTGTTTCCTCATTGACCATCTACAAAAAATGCAAAATTGGTATGATGTTGAATACCTGTAGTCTCAGCTAGTTGGAAGGCTGAAATGGAAGCTCTTAAGCCAGAAGTTTGAGGCCAGCCTGGGCAATATAGTGAATCCAGATAACAAAAAAGAAAACAAGTGTAAACTTAGCCCTGGGCTCTCCAGCTCCTTCTTTCTATGGACGACATGATTCAGTGTATCTTGTCCTTCAGGAATTTGGTGGCATAGTTGTGATATATCCCTACAGCAGCAGTAAGGACTGAGTTATTGGAAACTCACAGCTTTGAATCAGCTTAGAGTCTCTTTCCCAGCTTTCACACTGTAACTTGTCAATAAGAATTTGCTGGCTTTGAGCATTCATGGATAGAAGGTGTCAGGTGGCCTCTATTGGCATGCTGTAAGCTGACCCACTTTCTTGCTATGCCTTCATGGCTTCCTGGCCCTTTGATAGCCAAGAGTACTTCTAATCTTTAAGAATCATCTCTTAGTAAGAGCCCTGTTAAGAAAACCAGCTGTGTTGGGCATCAGTGGCTCACGCCTGTAATATTAACAACTCAGGAAACTGAGATCTGAGGATAGAGGTTCAAAGACAGCCAGGTAGGAAAGTCCATGAGATTCTTTCTTCCAATTAACCAGCAAAAAGCTGGAAGTAGAGCTGTGAGCGGAAAAAGCTAAGGAACAGAGTCCAGGCCCTGATTGGAGCCCCAGTGCTGGTACGAGAAAAAGAAAAAGCCAAAAAAGAAAACCAGCTGCTTCTTCATCCCAGGCTTTTCTGAACATTCAGCTAGAAATAAGATTTGAATTTTCAAACTTTTGCTGTTCTTTCCATGCTTTCTCTTTACTTCCTTTGAAATCAGACATCTTTAACTGAGCAGACAATGGGGCTGTTAAGGAAAGTTTTTATTGGTATTCCCCAGGTTAGACCTATGATTGACCCCATTGTCTTCCTCCTCAAGCCTGGCATCATTTAAAATGCTTTCACTGATTTGACACTTTGGAAGGGAGTCTAGAATTTTATGGTGGTAATACTTCTTCTGGCTGAGTTTGCTGTGCCCTATGATTAATTGCTATTATTGAAAGTTTGCCTTACAGTTTAGACTTACATCTTTTGGTTAATTTTTGCCTTAGATATGAAACCATGACCTATTCTCTTAGTAGAACAAGACTTTGTGTATTATATGCCTCTTAAAGTGTGAGAATTTATTTCCTGGGGGGGTGATGTATGCTAAGTGGTCTCCTGAATAGTACTTATATCTTTCCTTATATAGTAACTACTTAACTGACTCTCTGAAACCAGACCCCGACACCTATACTATAAGCAATCTTTCAGTCTGATTTGGTTTGTTTATATGTGACCAAAAATGGGGGGGGGAGGGAGTTTATCAATAGATTAAAAAAAAAGAAACAGATTCCGGTCTCTATTGTATCTTTCTTTTGTTTTAGAGATTCTCAAGTCTCAGCTTGAGTGATGGTCCAGTTACAGTTCTCTGATTTTCTTCAGAAAAGTATAATAAAGGCTTACTTGCAAAGCCAGATAAAAACTTGCCTTCTGCTCTGATACTTCCTTGTGGTGATGGCTGGCCATGTAATGAAGGCCCTGGAGAAACAACTGGATCTGGCTATATACCGAAGTCAGAGGAAAATGTATACTTCCAGATTGTGTATAAACTTGAAAATTTTCTAAGATTTTTAGCAAAAGCAACTATACCTATTAAGTCTAATCTCTCTCTGGTGCATTTCATGGATTTCAGGCATGCTGGGATGATGTGGTTGTTGTTGTTGTTTTTCCTCCGTTTTCTGAGATCTTGTTTTTCAGGGACATTTCCTGCTCCTCTCCCTGAAGGTCTCTCAGGAGTATGGTGGGTGCCAGCCCCAGAGTAGGCTCCTTCAGCAGGGCCCACGATAAAGGCTCAGGCCTCAGATCAGCAGCACCGTCGGCTGACTTGCGAGCTCTGGCTCCCAAGCTTGACCATTCCACTGCTTCCATTTTCATGGGGGTCCAAGGGTGGGATCTGGCGGCCTGGAATAAAAAGGAGACCAAAACTGAGTTGCTTTTTCCTCAAGAAACATTGTACACACACAGGTTATCACAAAAAATAGCTCCTCCCTTTCTTCTTTTCATTTTCCTTTCTTCTTCTGCTGCATTAAGTCAAATTTAAGGAAAAGTACCATCAGGTTCCTGACAATTTGGAATTCCTGGGGCCAAGTAGATCTGCTTCTAGGTGGCAGCTTCCAGCTGGCCCCTCTGCCCACCCATGCATTCCTTGTTCCAGCCTTCTCACAGAGCCATGACAACATTTGTGGCCTAACTTCAACAATGAGTACTCATCCTTCTTTCCTGTGTCTCAAAATAGAAACAAACTCAGAATTGCAATCTTCCCAGTGACATGACTCTGCTTACCCACCCTGCTCCTGCCAGTGCAATCAGATGGCTAACTAGAAAGTCCTTTTCACAGGCCTGCCTGCATAGGAAGCAGTATTTCAATGTCATGCATCAGAAATCTTAGTCTCTGGGCTGAGAAGGTGACTCAGTGCTAGAATGTTTGCCTTGCATGCATGAGGCCCTGGGTTAAATTCCTCAGCACCACATAAGCAGAAAAAGCCGGAAGTGGCGCCATGGCTCAAGTGGTAGAGTGCTAGCCTTGAGCTGAAGAGCTTAGGGACAGTGCCTAGACCCAGAGTTCAGGCCCCATGACCGACTAAATAAATAAATAAATCTTAGTCTTACTTTGTTTCATTTAAAATTATCATTTATAAATAAACACAAAGTAAAAATTAGACATGGGAAAGGGTTAGAAAATGATAGCTAAAGGATGTGGGGGTTTTGAAACAATAAAAGTGTTTTAAGCAGACTGTTCTAATGGTTACACATACCTGTATTCACTAAGCCACTGAACACTGCCCTTGAAATGGGTGGAAGGCATGGTATGTGAATTTCGATTCAACAAAGCCATATTTATTAAAGGTAGTGGTATCTCTTAAGTAGTCTTAAACAGACTCAGGGCCTCTTAAAAGATTTTTCACAGATCCCACCCTCACCTTGGACTGTGAAGTTCATGTGAACGTCAGTGTTACTACCAGTATTATGACTCAAAGAATTTATGTTATTGCTGAAGACCATGTCACTTATGAGGGAGAGTTAGCTGTCTTGTCAAGGTAGTTTGGAAAAAAGTGGGTGGGATGAATGTGTCTCTTGTTCCCACTGGGTAATGCACCTACATGAGTGGCAGTGTAGTGTATGTCCCCATTCTGTGCTTGTGGAGAAACGCCTTCCAAGCAGGAGACCCAATTAAAAGAAAACTTCTGCACTCATGCTCTAAGGCAAGGACAGCAACCATGAGATTCCCAGTGATTCATGGCCATCACTCAACCAATGAAACAAAAAATAGTCAGGGGTTGGGGACTGAGGGTAAGGGGACAGCATATCTGGCTGGTCCAGATGGGTTTCAATCTTTGAGGCCCCTCTGATTAAAGAGTGGTCTTTACTGTTTTTCCTTAACTGTCAAATTAGCGTTCTCTGCTTTAAACATTTTCCTGCCTTTAATTCTTTAATTGGCAGAGAATAAGAACCCAACTTTAGGTGCTATCAGTAATAAATGGTACAAATGGTTCTTTGATTATAACCCCAAGCCTGTCCCACATGCACTCTTCTATTTTTCTAACACCCTTGAAAACATATAAAAAATTAGCTTTAAAAGGAAGATCTAAAAGGAAGATCTAAAAAAGCTGATTAAGTAGAATACTAGTTTTCTAAGTTTCCAATAATTAGAAGTTGAGGGAAATTGGTTCCAAAGACAAAGTCTTCAGTATAAGCTATCTAAAGACCATCTAGAGAGCCAAAAGACGTTATCCTTCCAGGCACTGGTGGCTTACAGTTGTAATTCTATCTACTCAGGGGGTTGAGATCTGAGGATTGTGGTTCAAAACTAGGCCAACCAGGAAAGTCTGTGAGACACTCATCTCCAAGTAATCACCAAAAAGCCAAAAGTGGAGTAGTAGCTCAGGTGGCAGAGCACTAGCCTTGAGCAAAAGAGCTCAGGGACAGTGCCTAGGTGCTAACTTCAAGCCCCAGGAAACACACACACACACACACACACACACACACCAGGAAACACACACACACACACCAGGAACACACACACACACACACACACACACACACACACACACACACACACACACACACACACACACACACACACACACACACACACACCAAAGTTTGTTTGCAGAAGAGATGGTGGTGAGAGGAAATTTCTGAGGCTGATGCATTGCATAGACTGTAAGGTGTGGACACACAACAAAGTTCAAGCACAAAGATTTTGCTCATGGGCATGTAATTAAACATGAATGGTAGAGTTAGATCTGAGTACTAAGCACACTAAAAGTTTGTAAATTTCATTGGTCATTGCTTCTGCTATCTTGTGCAGCCAAGAGAGCTGTACAAAGCTATGCAGGCATTTTCAAAACAGCTTGATCCACTTGTAGAAACAAATAGCAGGGTAAGTATGCGTTTCCCTCTTCTAGACATGCTGCTTACTATTCATAACCAAAAGAAAGTAAATGCAATGCCTCTTCTACCTTGTCAGCCTACAACAGTAAACAGAGGAGAAAGTCTCCGTGATGGTCAGTACTCTAAAGATTCATCCCAGTCTCATGATGCCATTAAAGCTTTCTTCTTTTCTCAGGAGCAAGTCATGTGCTCTAATGGATGACAGCACCAAGCTATAGCACTCCTTAAGGGTCAGCACTAGGGCTCATACCTATAATCCTAGTTACTAAGGAGGCTGAGATCTGAGGATCACAGTTCAAAGCCAGTCCAGGAAGAAAAGTCCAAAAGAAAAAACTGGAAGCAGAGCTGTGGCTTAAGTGGTAGGGCACCAGCCTTCAGTGAAAAAGCTAAGGGACAGTGCCCAGGCCTAAATTCAAGCCGCAGTACAGCTCAAAAATAAAAACAACAAAACAACAACAAAAAACATCAGTTCTTGAAGTGCCCACTGACAGTGTTAAGCACCAAAACACCAAGTTTAGCTTTTGCCACACAAAGATTTTTGAGGGAAATTATAATTTTGATTAGTACAAGCTATTGTACTACTTAATGTAAAAACAAGAACTGTTTATATAAGGAATGAAAATTTTAGCATTGTAACAATAACAAAACTAATGCCATGTTTAGGTCAGTTTTGTGCCTTTTTTTTTTTTTTTTTTTTTTTGGTCAGTTGTGGGGCTTGAACTCTGGATCTGGGCAGTGACCCTCAGCTCTTCGGCTCAAGGCAAGCACTCTACCACTTGAGCCACAGCGCCACTTCCTGTTTTCTGAGTGGTTAATTGGAGATAAGAGTCTCACAGACTTTCCTGCCTGGGCTGGCTTTAAACCGTGATCCTCAGATCTCAGCCTCCTGAGTAGCTAGGATTATAGGCATGAGCCACCAGCAGCTGGAAGCTTTGTGCTATTTTAACATAAACTTCAGCTAGCAAAACAGCACTGGCCTTTCTGCACTGCTTTACATGATTATTCTACACGCTTGTGTGCCTAAAATATAGACAAAGAATGTATGTCCATATAGAGGTGTTCTTAAAAATCTAGAAAGGAAGAGCATCATAAGCAAAACAGAAGCTAGGAGCAGGTGACTCATGCCTGTAATCCTAGCTACAGGGGTGTGTGTGGGGGTGCATATGGGAAGGGAAGAATGATGGAAGGAATGACTGAACAGGAGGCATTGGACACTTAGATGGCCACATTATCCCTTGTAACCCCCTTGTACAACCTTTTGAAGTTCAGAAAAAAAGTTCTTTTAAAAGAAAACATAAATTGTTTACTTTTAGAACTTTCCATTTAGTATTGTTAAACTACAGTTGTCTGCCAGTCACTAAACTGTAGCGAAGAGGAGACTGCTGTATTTCTCAGAGGCAGAATTACTGGAATTTCCTCAGATTTTATTTTTCTTCTTGAGTAAGAAGAGTTTTGAGATTTAAGAATCACATGCTCCAATTAAGTAAACCTAGACCAGTTACTAAAAATCTCCAAGCCTTCTTTTCCTCACCTATGTAAAGACTATAAGAAAGAGTCAGGTACTGGTAGCTCAAACCTGTAATCCTAGCTAGCTCAGGGGGATAAGATTTAAGGATTGTGTTTCAAAGCCAGCTCTGGCAGAAAAGTCTGTGAGACTCTTATTTCCAATTAACCATCAAAAAGCAAGAAGTGGAGCTGTGATTCAAGTGGTAGAACATCAGCTTTGAGTGAAGAAGCTAAGCAAGAGCTTGATGTCCTGAATTCACTGGCACAAGAGAGGAGAAAGAGGAAAGAGGAGAGAGGAGAGAGGGAGGGAGGAAGGGAGGAAGGGAGAGAGAAAGAGAGTGACAGAGAGAGACATAGAGAGAAAGGACTCCAAATACCTCAGCAACCCTCACCCTGTATATATGACTATGGTTAACAGAGAGAGGATTAAGGATGACGGAGTTCCAGGCAGCCAAGAGGTTCTAGGCAGGGCTCACTAATCTTAGAAGAGAAATAAATGCCTCTAGGGCTTCAAGGCCAAGTTTATGACCAATTTTCAAAGTTCAAGTAGTAGAAGGATTTGCTTAGGATGAGTCACCCCATTCCAACTTCAGAGTGAGAAGAAAAACACTCCCATTTAAAAAGCAGGCCAGAGGAAAGCCAGGTCATTACAGTGAGGAAAAGCACCAGTAAAGGGAGGAGGAAGCAAAAGCGAACAATGCTGTGAGAACAGAATGCCAATTCCAACGTTATGATCTAAGGTATTTAGGACTTACCCAAAGGTTAACTAGTCTTAGTTTCAGAAATGGACCACACAGTATTATACATCTGGGAACCCTGCTCAGTCAGTTTTATTTACTGGGCCCAGGGTTGGACAAAGACACAGATATTGAAAAGCATCCTCTCAATGTCTGTTCTCTTACAAAATGTCCTCTAAGCATACAACTTCCATAACAAGTTGTTCTCGAACATTCTAGGCCAGAATGTTTATTTTAATAAGGTTTGAATTGTGATGATTCCATTGATTTTTCTTGACAGTGGATAGTCCTGAGGAATAGCACGTTTTATAAATGCTTCCTTAGGAATGCAAGGTGAGAAAAATTCAAACCTATAAATTTTATCAGAGTCTGTAATGTGTTTACATACAACCAGAATAAAACCGCATGCTTAACTACAGTTGTTCTCTTCGTGTAGTAAGTCAGCCGCTTCCTCCTCAAACTCTAGAAGCATTTTGCTGTTTGAATCAGCCCCTTTCATTCCATTCCATACTGGTTTGGCTTGTCTCCTTCTCTGGGAGTTCTGCTAATGGGTATTGTGTGACTTCATTCTTTTTTTTTTTAATTATAAGAGTATATGAGGAATAAAATTTCCTCTTCCAATTTCATTATTTACTTAAATATTTTTGCTTGTAGTGGGGTTTGAACTTAGGGCCTTGTACTCTTGCTTAGCTTTTTCTACTCAAGGCTGGAGTGCTAACAGTTGAACCACACTTCTTCCTGTGACATCCATTCTTGATCCTGATTTTTCTGAATCATGCAGACTAGTACACTGATCAGGTTTTCTAGGGCTTGGTAGTACTTATGCTTAATAATGACAGCCAGGTCTCTATACTTAAGAGAGAAGGGTCTCTGTAGAACACTGCACAGAAAACACCCAAAGGTTGCAGAAACATGTCGTTGGGGATCTGGTTTAGGTTCAAAGTCTCTGTCATTCTCTCTTATGGTCCACACTCTGATTTCATAGCATTTATTACAACATACAAGCATATAGCTATATGACTCTGTTCTTACAACTAGCATGGCATTTAATGCATAAAATATGGCAGCATGCATTTGCTAAACAAACGAAACAAGAGAAACTTTTGTAGTCTATTAGTGTTGTTCAACCTTAAGTCCTCATAGGAAGATGACTACTACATTTCACTTGATCTAATGAACCCACAAAAATATCACCTAGAACATTAGAAGAAAAGGAATAAAATTCACGTTCAAACCATGAGGTTCTTTTTTTTTTTTGTCAGTCATGGGGCTTGAACTCTGGGCCTGAGGGCTGTCCCTCAGCTCTTCAGCTCAAGACTAGCACTCTACTACTTGAGCTACAGTGCCACTTCCAGTTTTTTCTGGTGGTTTATTGGAAATAAGAGTGTCATGGACTTTCCTGCCCGGGCTGGCTTTGAACTGCGATCCTCAGATCTCAGCCTCCTGAGTAGCTAGGATTACAGGCATGAGCCACTGGCAATTAGTTCTTTATGATTAACCAATTGCAGCTTCACTGGAGAAAGTAAAAGATAAAACTACTGGTTCCAGAGAACTTGCAATTTCCCTAGGATGGGGAAAGGGAGACGGAGACAGAGATTGAGAGACAGAGAGAGATATAGACACAGGGACACACACACACACACACACACACACACACACACACACAGAGATTGAGAGACAGAGAGAGATATAGACACAGGGACACACACACACACACACACACACACAGAACATGGTCAGATGTCAAAACAATAGGAACAAACCACTGGGAACATTAAAAGTAGACTCCAGCAGGAATAATCTGAGCAAGTGAGCAGATGAAGACTCCATGAAGGTCTGAAATGGACCTGGAACAAATGAGGTCTGCAAGGAGAGAAGAGGTACCCAGGGCCAGAGTAGGAAAATATACCAAGAGGAAATAAAGACAAAGCCTATCAAGAAGCAGGCACCAGAGCCAAAACTCTACAACCCTGATATACAGGGAAGGCTAAGAGAGTAGCACGTATAGAAGGCCATCAAGATCTTGTGTCTGGAGTTGTAATGTTACAATAGGTAAGCAGCAACACAATATTCTTAGTGTTTACATTGGTATACATTATTGGTATACGTAATTGGTATAACCAATCCAAAATATCAAAAGTACAATTATTTCTTAGCCAATAATTTTTCTTCATTTCAACTCAAAAAGGAAACTTTTAATGATTAAGTAAAGAATCCAAGGAAGAAAAGTAAACAAGTCTTGTGTGGAATTGCACAGAAAATCATCATCATAATTCATGTATGTATAATATACGTGAAAATGAAGCCAGGTAATTCAGTGAGATAGGTGGGGTTGGGACAGATGGAGGAGAATGATGGAAGGTGTAATATTGATCAAGATATTTTGTATTAAGATATGTTGAATTGAAACTACTTTGTACAACTACTTGAAGATAAAGAAATAGTCCCATGCAGCAGGATAATGTAAGTCCAGAAGTGTGCCTTACACTAGAGTGCCTGCCAGAGAATGAGGTTTTGCATGAGGCTATGCTGTATCTACACCACCTGGTACAGAGTGACAGCAAAATCCTTCACCAAAAAGTTCCAGTCTTCAAATAAATGCAATATTTTGGCAAACAATATGCAGTTAAAAAGTGTATCAGCTCATGTTTAGAAAACACATTGATCTTCTGGTTTATGAACATACTGAGAATTCGCATCTTTGTCCAAGTTTATGAAGTAATTTTGTTCAAGTATACCTGTTTAAAAGGCTTTTGTTTTCATTACTTGGTCTTGATTTTTTAATGCATCTTTTTTTCCCAGGCTTATTTGTCGCTGGAACATTGCTTTATGGAGCAGAGGTGTCAGCAATCTCTAGCTCTATTTTAAGCTCAGGGAGGGGCACATGTAATACAAGTAGGAACAAGTAGGGAAACAAAGTAAATGAAAAGTCTGTTGCACAATAGTCAGGTGTACTTGGAATTGTTTTAAGTTAACCTGTAATTAGGCTATGAAAATCATTGTGATGAAATTTACCTGAAGGAGTAAAGAGCCAAAGGAACAGGCGCTTATAAATAGAGAGAGAGAGAGAGAGAGAGAGAGAGAGAGAGAGAGAGAGAGAGAGAGAGAGAGAGAGAGAGAGAGAGAGAGAGAGAGACAGACAGACAGACAGACAGACAGACAGACAGACAAAGACACAGACACACAGAAAGAGACAGATACAGAGAGGAGAAAGAAGAAGCAGAGAGATAATTGGATAGACAAGATAGATAGATGCATGAATAATACAGATATAGATAGAAATAATTGTGTGGACATAGAGCTAGATATAGGGAAATGGATAAAGGTAGAACCATGAATAGAGATGAATAAAGACAGAGATAGACAATAGAGAAGTAGATACGAAGATTGACATGTACAGAGATTCTGCCATAAGCTATGCATCTTGTAAGCCTTCTTGAACTAAAGCATAACAACAGAGAAACAAACAGTTGTTTATTTGATGTGAAGATGAGATGGTACGTTTCCCAAGGTCTATATAACTTTGAAGCTATGATTATATCATGCTTTAAACAAAACACGTTTTTCTCAGCAAAGCAGACCACCAGGATCTGAGGAATGTATTAATTCAGAATCTTCATCACTGGGAGCCACAAGGACTTTATTCATGAAGAGAAATGTATATTGGCTGAGCCATACAAATTAATCTTTCCGGTTAAGATAATAATTTTTGCTGCCTAGGCTTGTTGTTCTCCTGAAGTCCTTGTTTGATTTTTATTTATCTTTATTTATTTAGTGACAGTACTAGAGTTTGAACTTAGGGCTACTCACTTGCTGTGCAGGCACTCTACTGCCTGAACCATACCTCTAGCCCTTTTTTCCTTTGGTTATTTGTTTTTAATTTTTCAATTTTTATTGTTAGTATAAAGGTGATATACAGAAGGGTTGCAGTTACATTAGTCAGGTAATGAGTACATTTCTTTTTGGATAATGTCGCCCTTCCCTTACTCTCCTTGATTATTTTTGAGATAGGGTCTAATATTTTCCTGGGTTGGCCTAGTATGCCATTCTCCTATTTTATGTTTCCCTCTATAGCTGAAACTAAACTATCATGCCCAGTTTTTTCTGTTGAGATGGGGGTTTTGTAAACATCTTTTTTTTCTTTTTTTGTTCCTACAGCTGACCTAGAACTGAAATCCTCAGCTACTTCAATGTAGTTGAAATGACCAGGAGAAGTTATTGGTTGAGATGGAGTCTCAAAAACTCCCCCCAGGGGCTGGGAAGGTGGCTCAGTGGTAGAGCACTTGCCTTGCATGCATGAGGCCCTGGGTTCGATTCCCCAGCACCACATAAGAAAAAAGAAAAAAGCTGGAAGTGGCGCTGTGGCTCAAGTGGTAGAGCACTAGCCTTGAGCTGAAGAGCTGAGGGACAGCACCCAGGCCCAGAGTTCAGGCCCCCGCAACCAGACCCAAAAATAAAAAAGAAACTCCCCCCACCCCCAGCTTGCCTTAACTGAAATCTATCCTTTTAATATGTGCTCCCTGAGCATCTAGAATCACAGGCATGACCACTGGCCCCTGGCTGTAATTTTTTTAAATTTTAATAATAAACTTTCATCTATTTCAGGGAAATCTTAAGGTGAATTAAAGGCACACAAAGCACTGAGCTCCCTTGGTAACCTTTTCTGTCAGTCTTCTGTTGGAGCCAGAGTTCATGCTGGAGAATGGGCTTTACAGAATACAAGGAACTATACAAACTAGAGACACTAATGCAACAGTACTTGGTTGTTAATTAAAACTACCTGTAGAGGACTGGGAATGTGGCTTAGTGGTAGAGTGCTTGCCTAGCATGCATGAATCCCTGGGTTCAATTCCTCAATACCACATAAGCAGAAAAGCCAGAAGTGGTGCTGTGGCTCAAGTAGTAGAGTGCTAGCCTTGAGCAAAAGAAGTTCGCGAATAGTACCCAGGCCCTGAGTTCAAGCCCCAGGACTGGCCAAAAAAAACCCCAATAAACAAAAACCAACCAGCCAACCAACCAAACAACAACAACAAAAACTACCTGTAGAAACAAAAGGCTTAATAGCTGACTCTACTAGAAAGGCCTAATAACACCAGATAAGAATCAATTTAGTACCAGGTGCAGTTGGCTCACCCTTGTAATCCTAGCTGCTCAGAAGACTAAGATCTGAGGTCAGGGTTTAAAGCCAGTCCAAGCAGGACTTTGAAAAGTCCATTAAGACTTTTATCTCCAATTAACCAACAAAAGCAGGAAGTGATATGATGACTCAAGTGGTAGTGTCAGTCTTGAGCAAAGAAGCCAAAGTACAGTACCTAAGCCACGAATTCAAGTCTCAGTACAGTATAAAAAAGAACCGAATGAATTTTCTCTAAAATACAGGGTCATGTAATTGTTGAGGGAGAACACAAGTTAGCCACTTAAGGGACAAATAGTTATTGGGAAAACCAGTTCTTGGAAGGTTCTCGGAAAACCCACAATTGAAACTGCAATTATATCCCCTAGCAGCTGCCAGTTAGGCAAAGGGTTGAGAAACACGCCCCCAGTTACTGGAAAATGGACAGGTGGGTCAAGTTCCTGGAAAAAGCACCTGTAGGGTCATAAACAGTTAAAAAAAAATATTGTTTCCTAAAAATATATTGTTTCCTGCATTCCTATGGTTAGTCTTATGTATCCCAACCAATGATCTGCCTGCTATGTATGATTTAACCAATCTTGTAACTACTAAGTTGGAAAGCCCTTACCCTTAACTGGAAATGATTATACCCCTAACCAATGACCTTACCCCGAAATCAGCCCGCAAAATGCTGACCAATTGCTGACTAATTATGTAGAAGCCCGCAACCCTTCAACCTCCTCCTATTTGCTAGAAACCCTATAAGAACCCTACTGAACATGTGGTCAGGGCTCACAACTCTGACCCGTGTGTCGGTGATGATTGTGAGTCCAGGCTCAATCTTGCTGTTTGCATTGGTCGTGGTCTCTGGGGGTCGCTCGGGGGTCTCGAATTCAAGTCTAACATAATGAACTCAGGCAGAACCTAAGCCATCTCAGGAGTGACACTGGTACTGTTGTAAGGTGAGAAAACAGAGAAACCACATTTTTGAGAGGTCGAATCTTGGAGTCTATTAAAAGGCTGGCAACTCCATAGTGGACTCCTGTCTGAGACCAGCAGCCAGCAAACACACTCCACACTGTTAGGAAACTGAGCCATGAAGGCCAGAGAAGAAAGAAACAAAAACAATACCAACAAACCAGTTCAGCTCCTGGGAAGCTGAACTGCGAAGCTACGGTAACCAGAAAAGAACCAGGAGACGGGAGACACGATAGGAACACGGCAGACAGTGACATGATGTAATGGTGCCCGAACTGGTCTGGGCCTAAATAGGGTCAGCTCAGGGGGTAGAGTCACAGGAAACTCCCCATCCCAGGTACTGGACTGACAGCTTTAGTAGCCTATTATCCAAGTACTCTCCCCTGTCTCCAGGGATTTAGGAACACCCATCACCTGGGAGGTGGGGGGCTTCACCTTCTTTCACTATGAAGGCAAGATGCCAGACCTTATATGGATATACTCAGGTACCAGCAGAACTTTACCATCACAACCTTCCATATAGGCTACTCAGAGGTAGGCAATTCAAGCCATTTAGGGAGTTATGGCAGAATCAGAGCATTCCCTATGCAAAGCTTTCCTAAGGCTATGACATCTGCATTGCTTTGAAGCAAACCCCTCCTAACTCACTTTGAGCTAGGCATCATCTCTAGGCTTTCAACACTGGGTGGAGAATTCCCTCCACACAGCAAGAGGCACCAGGATGATTGTAAGAAGTTACTTAGACTCAGCCTCCCTACTTCAGTACCAACAACATCTGCTTCCCCAGCCCATTCATCCCAGAAGCAGCTGGAGAGTAAGCATGTGGGATCAACAACAATGTGTTGAAGCCTTAGCAAGCTAAAGATCTGCAGTAAGGAGGCTGAGTCTAAGTAACTTCTTACAGCCATCCTGGTACCTCTTGCTGGGTAGAAGCTTTCCACTCAGTGCAGAAAAGCCTAGAGATAAGACAGGCCATTCACTGAATGCAGATGCCTAACTCCAGGTGAGCTAGGAGAGCCCAGCTTCAGAGAAGCAGTTGTCATAGCCTTAGGAAAGATTTGCATAGAGAGCATTCTGATTCTGCCTTTAGTAACTCCCTAAATGGCTTGAGTCGCCTCTAAGATTTCCCCTATAGGGAAGGTTGAGGCTATTTTCCCTAGATGGAAAAGTTCTGCTGGTACCTGAGCTTGTTCCTGAGTATGTCCTAATAAGGTCTGCCTTTGCTTAGCCCCCACCACAAGCATGTGGTCTTTGTCCTTAAAAGCTTTGTGTAAGCTCTGTTCCAGGTTACAGATCTTTTAGACAGGAATCCATCTGCAGATCCATCAGCCTTGTAATAAAGACTCCCAGTTCGACCTTTCAAAATGTGGCTTCTCTGTTTTCTCGCCATATAACATAACCACCCAGGTAGAGTTTGAGGACATCTTTCTGTTGCAGGTATTATGTAACATTTGGGAAACCATATTTGTGAAGGAAGAAGGAAGGAACAGCAATTAAGTCCCTATGGTTACAGGCCCATGCTGTGAAGAAAAGTTCTAGAGCATTCCTTTGCATATTTCTTTTGAACAGAAGTAATATATACCAGAACACCTATCTCCACTGAATTGTCCATGAGGTCAATATAAATAAATATAAACAATGCCCCCCACCCCGAATAATAGACCCAAACTAGTATAGCAAAAATCAGATCTGTCCTGGCCTCAGAGAGATCAGCCAACTATGACCTCAGGCAGAGGCAAGAGCCAAGCTATCAGTGTCCCTTCTAGAAATGTCAGACACAAAGATGTATGAGGACAACTGCTAACTAGTGAGGAGCCCCCAGAACATGTAATGCCAGCATCTCACCAAATATAGGAACTCCTCTTAAGCTCTTTGAGGACCACTCTGATGTGTGTTGGGAATTGAGAGCCATTTCCCCTGACAGCCTTCAGCAGATACTTCTCTGGCAGGAGCCAGAACAGAGTGTCATGATCCACTTATGAAGTCTCACAGATGCAGACTATTGTGCTAGTATGGCCATTAGTGGGAAGCATCATTGATGAGGTCATTCATGAGAAACCATGGTAAAGAAAGTGAGGCATGAAGTCGGGTACTGGTGGCTCACATCTGTAATCCTAGCTACTCAGGAGGCTGAGATCTGAGAATCACGGTTCAAAGCCAGCCTTGGGAGGAAAGTCCCTGAGACTCTTATCTCCAATAAACCACTAGAAAACCGGAAGTGGAGCTGTGGCTCAAGTGGTAGAGTACTTGCCTTGAGCTAAAGAGCACAGGGACAGCACCCAAGCCCAGAGTTCAATCCCCACAACCGACAAAAAAGAAAGAAAGAAAGAAAGTGAGGCATGACATGATACAGAGCTGGGCACACACAGTTGTCCCCTTTCAGGAATCAGTTTATCAGAAATGAGGAAAGGAATCCATATGTAACAGATTACCCATTTTCCAATTTCAGGTCATATGAGAGGAAGACTTTGTGTGTGTGTGTGTGTGTGTGTGTGTGTGTGTGTGTGTGTGTGTGTGTGTGTGTGTGTGTGTGTGTGTGTGTGTGTGTGTGTGTGTGTGTGTGTGTGTGTGTGTGTGTGTGTGTGATCATCCAGCTTCCTTATTACCTGCTTGTCTATGTTAGGTTTTTAAAAAGAGGTGGCCGAGTAAGAACAGCAGCAGCACACACGTGGTATTCAGGTAAGGGGTAGGTTTATTCATCATTCAGGCTGGCACCAGGTCATCTTGGTCCTCCACGCAGTGGGGAAAGGCCTGGGAAAGAGAGCTGGGAAAGAAAGAGAGAAGAGCTAGAAAAGAACAGAGAGAGAGCAGAGAGAGCTAGAAAAGAGCGGAGAGAGCTAGAAAAGAGCAGAGAGAGGGCCTCTGGGCCTGGGCTAGGCCTTATCTAGGGTATGGGCGGAGAAAGGTGTGGCCACATCAAATTCAGATGTGACCTCATTGGATGCAGATGTGACCTCTTCCAGGTGTGCCAGTTGCCTAGGTAACGCAGGTACTGGGTGGAGACTTGCTACAAGGAGGGTAGAGTCTGCTGGCCATCCAGGAGCGGACCTTACAGTCTAGAGTTATTCAGCTTAATGGATGACTTTGTATTTCTATATTATATCATTGCCTATTTCATCTCCTCTCCTCTCAGCATACACAAAATGCTATAGAACTTGATTTTAATTATAAATACAACTGAATCTAATTATAAAAATAACTTGTAGGGGCTGGGAAGGTAGCTCAGTGGTAGAGTTCTTGCCTTGCCTGCTTGAGGCCCTGGGTTTGATTCCTCAACACCACATAAGCAGAGAAAGCCGGAAGTGGCACTGTGGCTCAAGTGGTAGAGTGCTAGCCTTGAGCTGAGGGGCTGAGGGACAGTTCCCAGGCCTTGAGTTCAAGCCTCAGGATCGGCATAAATAAATAAAATTTATTCTTACAACATCATTAGTTCATTGATTAAAATGAGTTTATAGATTAATATAAACCAGAAAAAGCAGATTAAGGCATAGAATTATGGAAATTTGAAATGGAAAGGCATAAAAGAGGTGCATGCAGAGTTGGAAGTTTATGTGCGGCAGCAGATAAATTTACACAGTGGATAAGTTCTAATTCCTCAGCTCTATACTCTTATCCTTTGTCTCCCTGAAGCCTAAAAATGCAAGGTAAGAGGAAACACAATTGCAAGTACTTACTGATTCCTTGAAAGAGCTCCTCAATATTAATAGCATTCTTTGCACTTGTTTCAACCACAATAGCACCTATGGATTCAGCATATTCCTTGGCATCCTTCAAGGGAACCTCCCTGAAAAACAGGTCAAACCCAGAGAGAAATGAATGCTTGATTGTAAAATATAAAATACCCCCAATGATCCCAATAGTACAGGTGGAAAGAGCACCTTTATTTTTGTGTAGAATAACAATTTAATTGCTTAGCAAATATTGAACACCTAGTGAATCCTAAAACTTATGAGTACCACTATTTCATCTCATTATTTTATCAATAGAAAAAACAGTGGTACTCATAAGGATCCTACAACTAACCCTTCCCTCTAGGACACTGAGGGACAGCTCAATTGTCTTTTACATACCAAGGAAAACCCGTGACATAATCAGACAATTTGGAAATGAAAATGGCTGTAGCAATGGTGGGGTTAAGCATGTCTGAATTTTCATCTTTTAAAGGCAGTTGCCATAAATTTTTAGGAAATAAAATCTAAATAAAAAATCTTAAAAAAAAATCTATTTTCAATGTAAAGATGCTGTGGTAGAGACAAAGATTAAAAAGACCCAAAACCAAGCCAGTGTTAGTGATTCACAGCATAATCCTACCTACTTAGGAGGTTAAGGTTTAAGGATTATGGTTGGAAGCTGGTCTGGGCAGGAAAAGTCTGTATGATTCTTGCCTCCAATTAACCAGCATAAAAACTGGAAGTGGAGCTGTAGCTTTGGTGATAGAGTAACAGCCTTGAACAAAAAAGCTATGGAAAAGAATCAAGACCTGAGTTCAAGCCCTAATCCTGAAGTAAGGTAGCTGAGCCTACATAATTTCTTGCAGATATTCTGGTGCCTAGGCAGGAGATGGGGGCTGTTCACCCAGCTCCAAAGCCTAGAGATGAGACAAGACATCCTTTTTTTTTTTTTGAGTCCGGTCGTGGGGCCTGAACTCTGGGCCTGGGCGCTGTCCCTCAGCTCTTTAGCTCAAGGCTAGTGCTCTACCACTTGAGCCACAGTGCCACTTCTGGCTTTTTTCTTTTTGCTTATGTGGTGCTGAGGAATCGAACCCAGGGCCTCAGGCATGCAAGGCAAGTGCTCTACCACTGAGCCACCTTCCCAGCCCATGAGACAAGACATCCTTTGAAGTGCAGATGCCTGGCTCAATGGGGTGAGCTAGAGAAATGCAGATGTAATAGCCTTTGGAAAGCTGAATGCTCTGTTTCTGCACTGATTAGCTCCATAAATGGTTTGAATCACCAGCCTCTGAGTAACCTAAGCACACCCTATATGGAAGGTTAAGGCATATCTTCCCAATGGAAAAGTTCTGCTGGTACCAGAGTACGTCCATTTAAGGTCTGGCATCTAGTCTTCACGGTGGGGGTCAGGAGCATGACCCTTCTCAGATGAATGGTGTGTCTGTATCCCTGGAGACAGGGGTGGGCACTTGGCTGATAGGTTGCTGAACCTGTCAGTTCAGTGCCTGGAACTGGAAGTGTCCTGTGACCCTGCCCCCTACCCTGATCCTATTTAGGCCTGGAACAGCATAGGCGCCAGGACACCATATATGTGTCTCTGTGATCGTGTCCTGTCTCCTGTCTCCTGTCTCATCTTCAGTGGTCATGGCATCCCAACTGAGAGCTGAATTGGTCTACTGCTATTGCTTTTGTTCTTTCTTTCCAATCTGGCCTTTTTCCTAACCGTGTTATGCGTATTGGGGGGCTGCAGGCCTTTATAACAACTGGCTATCTGTGGCCTGCTAACTGTGTAATAAAGACTCCAAAATTCCATCTATCAAAATGTGGCTTCTGGGATAGTTTACCTTACAACAGATGGGGGCTCGTCCAGAATCCCAGTGCCAGCACAAAAAATAAAACTAAATAAACAAATAAACAGTCCTTATTATCTAGAAATTCTTGCATTTACTCAGTAAATATTTGTTGAGCAGGTCTTGTATGACAGTCCTTCTAGGCGCTAGGGCATACACTAGTCTCTACCTTGTGGAATGTACATGTCAGAACAGAGACAAATAGAACACATCCACGGTCACTTGAATACACACACTGTAACACAAAGTGCCTCAAGAGTAAAAAGTAATGTGTTTTGATTGAATGACATCATCTGAAATGTGACTATGAAGGCAAAGTAGGCCCAAGGGAGAGAGAGTTCATCTATTCCCTGATGTTATTAAAGGTAGATTCCACAGCCAATATTGCCTAGATTTTATGGTGATTATACATATGAAGTGTCTGGTTCTGAGAAAGGAATGACCCAGCAGAATGGTGGCAAGTGGGCAGGAGGCATATGTAACCTGTCTTATACTCAAGAATAGAGATGATAAGCTATCTCCATTGGTTAAGGGGATCTGCAAGATTTCCTATGGGCATGAGAGCAAATGCAACTGGTTAGAACAGGAAAAGAAAAAGGAACACAATCAACGGTGGAAAGGGAAAGAGAAGAGACTGTCTCCATCTTCTTCCCTGTCCTCTTCTCACTGAAAATGTCTCATCAACAGTTTTGACTGGTCTGTAAAGTTACAAAGCAAAGTGTACCTTGGCATTCAAACTCTCATGAAGCCCAAATCATACTAGAGGAAAACTTTCCAGGTTCTAGAAGAGAAGGGTCAAACCATATGAAAGGCAGTTGTCACACCACTCAAAGCCAGAACCTGTCCGTTGGAATCAGTGGGTCTCAGTCATCTTTACTTTAGATGCTGTAGGAAAATAGGTGCTCCAAAACCCATCTTCATTGTTTTTAATAGACCAGCCCCTGGCCTGACACAGGGATTGTTCTTGAGGATTTTTGTCAATCACTTTTATATTTGCAAGATTCCAGAATAAAATATTTCCTCTGTTCAATTTGGCTTGTTATCCTGTGTGTGTGTATGTGTGTGTCTGTGTCTGTGTGTGCAGGTGCGTATGTATGCATGCACACTGGGGCTTGAACTCAGAGCCTCAAGCTCTCACTGAGCTTTTCTGATCAAGGCATAGTGCTCTACCATTTGAACTATACCTACACTTCTGGCTTTTTACTGATTAATGCATATCATCCCTATTTACATGGCAACTTTCTACTCAGCTTTCTAAAGAGTTCCATCTTGTACCCTTCTACCCCTTCTCCAGAGTTACTGTTCTGCCCCTCATTCCTTAACAACCTGAGCACACTGCTCTCTCTCATGATACAAGCTTCTGTCCTGTGAAACTGGCTACCCAAAGAAGCAGTGTGTGTTTAAGGAAGGACCATGTGGGATTTTTGTGCATCAATGTTTATTTAAACTTTGTAACAAGTAAGTGTTGAGAATAAAATAGCATAACATGATTATAAAAGTATTTGTCCAGCTACCTATAAGTAAATACATATTTTAAAATCTGAAAAAAAAATCAGACACTTAGATCAAATGGGCTCAGGGGAAGGGAAATAAGTTGGACTTTTTCTGGAAGCCTGTATTGTTCATGTGTTATTTTATAATTTATTGTAAATATTTCTTTGAGATATAGGTGAGAACTATTTGGAGCCACACTTAGCAAACAAAACAGCTGTTGTCATTTCTTCAAGGGTTTGAAGGCCATTATCTTACAAAAAAAGCCAAAGCACTCCAAAGTTTCTGTGTAATTGGGATAAGCAGCTGGTTGATTTAAAAATCACTGCTGAATGGACAAACTCTTGGTACCAGAGAAATAAAGCTGTATTATATTCATTTTATTGGAGACTCATTAAATCTGGATATTTCACTATATACTTTGACAAATTTTCTTTTCCTTTTATCTGTCTAAACAAACCATTTTTAGATGGTGCTGATGGCTTACTCTGTAATCCTTGCTCCTCAGGAGCCTGAGATCTGAACATTAAAGTTCAAAGCCAGCTAATACAGGAAAAGTCCATGAGATTTTTATCTGCAATTAACTAGCAAAGAGCCAGAAGTGAAGGTGTGGCTCAAGTGGTAGAGTACCAGTGTTGAGTGAAAAAGGCAAGTGGAGCATCTAGGTCCTGAGTTTAAGCTGCAGTTCTAGTACACACACATACACAAACACACACACACGCACACACACACACACATGCACACACACACACACACACACACACACACACACACACACACACACACTAATTTTCCTCAAAAATGTGTTATTTCCCCCTGGAAATACCAGAATAAATGTCAGTGGCTGATTTCAAAACAGTACAGAATTGTTCTAGTGCATTGGAATAAGATCCTAGTAGGCTCAAGTTGCTCTATGTTTAAGAATTTCCCTGTTTCTGTTCACCTGCAAAGAAAATTTCTTCCTGTTGGTTTTTTTTTTCTCTGAATGAATCCTCTTGCCTATCTCAGTTAAACTTTTCAGTCCTGAAACTCACCCTTTATATGACTATTTAACACACTGATCTGAACTTGGGCTTCAGACATATTGTTTGGATTTGGCTAATGGATGACCAAGAAAAAGGAGCCTAAAACATATAATCTCATGATGAGATTCTTAGTATACTCACATATTCACCCCCAGACCTCCTATTCGAAACAGTTGTGAATGGAATGGCTCATGAGGGATGGGGGAAGGACATGTGACACAATGCTATAGACTGAATTGTGTTCCTGCCCAAACCCAAACATTGAAGCCTTAATCTCCAATGTGACAGGACTTGGAGTCAAGCCCTACATAGAAGTGATTAAGCTTAAAGGAGGTCAGAGGATAGAGTCCTGTCCAAAAAGATCAGTGTACTTGTAATAAAAGGCAACAGAGAGTTTGTTCTGTGTCTGTGTGGATACAGAGAAGGGCCACATGAATACACAGTAAGATGGTGACTTGGAAAGAGATCTCAGAACAAATCCCACCTTGGTGGCATCCTGATCTTAGACTTCCTAGCCTGCAGCACTGTGAGAAAGGAAACTTCTCTCCCACAAGCATGTGTGCTGTTTTATTCTGTCAATGCTAGCAGATGAGTACACAGAAGGAAGTCAAGTAAATAGGCTAAAATTCAAGCCAGGAAATTAGTAGAAGCATCAGAAGCAAACCACAGGTCAACTGAGACACATTTTTAATGAAATGTCAAGAGCTTACTATAGGTTCTCAGCTGTAAACATCAGTCCTGGTCACAAAGGGCAGACAATGTCATGAATTTAAATTCTAGTTTAGCCATTGACTAACTAACCATCTGTTTTGGACAAATATTTGTCATGTTTGGGGCTCAACTTGTTCTTCCAAATATACTATGTCTAGACGAAGTCACTTTTGAAATATCTTGTTCCTTGATCTCTGCAATAATCTTGGAAATAAAAGGATTCTTTCAGAGATATAACAAAAGTTGGGCACAACTCTGCCAGGCACTGTGCTAGACTCTGCATTTTCTCAACTTCTCAGAGTAGCCCTGACGAGATGGGATTTTGCTTATTTTATTTTTTTTTGCGGGGGGGGGGGGGTTCCAGTCGTGGGCCTGAACTCTGGGCCTGGGCGCTGTCCTTCAGCTCTTCAGCTGAAGGCTAGCGCTCTACCACTTGAGCCACAGTGCCACTTCTGGCTTTTTTCTTTTTGTTTATGTGGTGCTGAGGAATCGAACCCAGGTCTTCAAGCATGAAGGCAAGCGCTCTACCACTGAGCCACCTTCCCAGCCCCGCTTGTTTTATTTTTAATTTTAAAAAATGGGGGTGGGGGCACTGGCACTAGAGGTTGGACTCAAGGCCTGAGCACTTTCCCTTAGCCTTTTCCACTACCACTCGAACCATAACTCCACTTCTAGCTTTTTGATGGATAACGAGATAAGAGGCTCAGACTTTTCTATTCTGGCTAGCTTTGAACCATCATGGTTCAAAGAGCTCAGAGCTCAGTCTCTTGAGTAGCTAGGATGAGCCACTAGTACCCAGCTAGTTTCACCCACTGCTAAGGAGAACAGCCATGACCTTGGCTGATGAGACTCAAATCCTATCATCTCTCAACTCCAGCATCTTCCTCTACAGAGCAAGTGCAACTATATGGGTAGCAAGATGGAGACCATTCCAGAAAGCAAAAGTTCTACAATCTGCATCTATTCATTCTTGTTCCTAAGTGGCAAGATCTGAAGGTAAGATTTACCACTTTTTTTTGGGGGGGGAGAGGGAAGTCCAAGACTAGAACTCAAACTTGTGCCTAATGCTTTCACTCACTGGTTAGCACTCTACCAACTGAGCCATGCATCCAACCCCTCACCACTCTTAAGATTATATATCATGGTTCAATATATGCAAATCAATTAATATAATTCATCACATCAACAAGAGCAAGGATAAGAACCACATGGTTATCTCAACAGATGCAGAAAAAGCATTTGACAAGATCTAACACCCCTTTATGATGAAGGCTCTGGAAAAATTAGGAATCCATGGAACATTTCTCAACACAATAAAGGCTATATATGAAAAACCTACAGCCAGCATTATACTTAATGGTGAAAAACTAAAGCCATTTACTCTTAACTCAGGAATGAGACAAGGATGTCCACTCTCTCCGCTTCTCTTCAATTTAGTATTAGAATGCCTAGCTACAGCGATAAGACAAGATGCAAATATAAAGGGGATCCTAATTGGGAAAGAGAAAGTAAAACTCTCCCTCTTCGCAGATGACATGATCTTGTATTTAAAGAATCCCATGGACTCCACTCCCAAATTACTCAAGCTGATTCAAAATTTGGCAAAGTAGCAGGGAATAAAATTAACCCTCAAAAATCAATGGTTTTTCTGTATGCCAACAATGAGAAGAGCACGGCTGAAATCAGAAAAGCAACTCCTTTTGTAATAGCCCCACAAAAAATAAAATACCTAGAAATTAACTCAACTAAAGAAGTGAAGGACATCTACAATGGAAATTTTAAAAACCTGAAAAAGGAAATCAAAGCAGAACTCAGAAAGTGGAAAAACCTCCCATGCTCCTGGATTGGAAGGATCAACATCCTAAAAATGGCAATACTTCCCAAGGCTATCTACAAACTCAAATGCAATACCTATCAATATTTCAACCTCATTCTTCAAGGAAATAGAAGAGGCAATCCAAAAATCATATGGAATAATAAAAGATCCCAAATAGCAAAAACGATCCTTAACAGAAAGAACAGTGCTGGAGGAATATCACTACCAAATTTCAAACTCTACTACAAAGCCATAGTAATTAAAACAGCTTGGTACTGGCACAAGAACAGACCTCAGGCCAATGGAATAGAATTGAAAACCCAGAAATGAACCTACAGACCTATAGCCATCTAATCTTCAATAAGGGAGCTAAACAAATAGAATGAAAGAAAGACAGCCTCTTCAGTAAATGGTGCTGGTAAAATTGGTTAATCACCTGTAGAAAACTAAAGCTAGATCGTTCTATATCACCAGAATCAACTCCAAATGGACCAAAGACTTCAGAGCCAAAGCATTACAGGACGGAATAGGAGAAACCCTAGTTCTCCTTGGCACAGGTTAAATTTTCTTAGTAGAGACCCAGAAGCACAACAAATCAAAGAAAGGTGGACAAATGGGATTGCATGAAGCTGCAGAGCTTCTGCATGGCAAAGGACATAGCTAGCAAGATCAATAGAAAGCCCACAGAGTGGGAGAAGATCTTCACTAGCCATACAATGGACAAGGGTCTCATATCTAAAATATACTTGGAACTCAAAAAATTAAATCCCCCAAAAACAAATCCTCAAAGAAACAACTGCCCAATAAATAAGTGGGATAAAGACTTACATAGAAACTTTTCTGGGAAGTGGCGCTGTGGCTCAAGTGGTAGAGCGCTCACTGAAGCGTGCAGGGACAGCGCCCAAGCCCAGAGTTCATGTCCCACGACCGACCAAAAAGAAAAAAGAAAAAAAAAGAAACTTTTCTGAAGAGGAAATAAGAATGGCCAATAGACACATGAAGAAATGCTCAACCTCTCTAGCCATAAAAGAAATGCAAATCAAAACAACATTGAGATTCCACCTCACCCCAGTTAGAATGGCTATAATCAAGAACTCCAATAACAACAGATGCTGGAGTGGATGTGGCCAGAAGGGAACCCTACTGCACTTTTGGTGGGAGTGTGAACTTGTTCAACCACTTTGGAAAGCAGTATGGAGGTTCCTCAAAAGACCCCAGATAGAGTTCCCTTATGACCCAGCAATCCCACTTGGCATTTACCCAAATGATCACAAACAAGACCATACAAAAGCTACCAGCACAACTATGCTTATTGCAGCACTATTTACCATAGCTAAGATATGGAACCAACCCAGATGTCCCTCAGTAGATGAATGGATCAAGAAAATGTGGTATAAATACACAATGGAATTCTATGCCTCCATCAGAAAGAATGACATTGCCCCATTTGTTAGGAAATGGAAAGACTTGGGAAAAATTATATTAAGTGAAATAAGCCAGGCCCAAAGAAACAAAGGTCCCACGGTTTCCCTTATTTGCAATAACTAGTATATGTCTGGGACAAGTAGAAAAGGTCAAAGCTATGTACATATGACCAGGTAAGATGAAGTCAAGCGAAATGAACCCCAAGATAGGGACACAAGTGGTTTTTTTTTCTTTTCTCTTATTTATTTTTTTGGTAGTCCTGGTGCTTAGACTCTGGGCTTGGGCGCTGTCCCTGTGCTCTTTAGCTCAAGGCGAGCACTCTACTGCTTGAGCCGCAGCACCACTTCTGGTTTTTCTAGTGGTTTATTGGAGATAAGAGTCTCAGGGACTTTCCTGCCCGGGCTGGCTTTGAACCATGATCCTCAGATCTCAGCCTCCTGAGTAGCTAGGATTACAGGTGTGAGCCACCAGCACCCGGCTGGTTTTTTCTTTCTTGCTATTGTTTCTAATGTATTTATATGGTACCATGTGATGGTTTTGTTGGTTTGTATGTTCCTCCCCCATAGTATAACCCCTGTTTTCACTGTATTTGATGTCGGTATAATTTGGGGTGGGGAAGGGAAAAAACAAAATGTTTAAATAGGAATACAGGGTGACCCATTGTAACAATGAGATGTACAAGACTAGTGTCTTATTGAAAAATGAAGTTTAGTCTGGGGGTGGGTGGGGTGGGTAGAGAGGAGGGGGGAGTGTAGTTGTGGAGGTGGGAGGGAAGGGATGGTAGGGGAAAAACAAAGGAGGAAGCAACAATGTACTCATTACCTTGCTAATGTAACTGTAACCCCTCTGTACAGTATCACAATAAAAAAACAAAAAAGATTATACATCAAATAATCTTTTAATTAAGCTACTCTGAATGGGAGCTTGAACTATTAAACCATAAAAGCTGATGAAACTGTGATTTTTTTTCTTTTCCTTCTTTTTTATTTTTGTTTTTGCATTCCTCACTAGCTTTCTAGTTGAGAGGAAGAAAATACTTCTACTTCCATGCTCAGTGTTCTCCTACCCACTCCTTCAGTCCCAGAGTCCATCTTGGGCAATCCCAATGGCATAGTGCTCAGCATGGAATGAGAGGCCCCTTGTAAATAATGAGAATTCTAGATCCTTCTGAGGAGGCAGTTTGAGTGCAAGAGTCTCTTTGCCTCCTAAGCCTATTTCCCTAAAACTTTTGGTTGCCAGGGACCAGAAGGAGCAGTGATACAAGGCTAAGATCATGGCATTTGTCAGTGTACAGTATTCTCAGAGAATCTGGCACTTAAGTAAAACCTATCAGTAAACACCTGTTGAATAGCTTGCTGACAGATACCCAAGCCACCATCTGTGAAAAGCAGAGGCAGACAGGGAGGGGTTATATGGGCTTAAGGGGAAGGCCCACAGGAAAAGCCCTAGGAATGGGGACTGGCTGCATTATTGCAAAGTCCAGAAAAGCCTTTGGTGTGAAAATACATGAAACAGGCGACTCTTTGTCAGCCCAGCTTTAATCCTATTTATTCTATTTCCTTGAGATCCCTGGACACAAGCAGAAACCCTAGCTGGCCGCTGTACTTAGAGGCTGCTTGGAAGGGGTAAGAGGTACACAGCATTCCTGTGGGCTCTAGAATTTAACAGGCCTGTACTACCCAATAAAGGTCTTTGTTTTGTTGTCATGGGTGTTACCCAGCAACATGGCAGCTGACTTGTTCTAATTTCAGGACTAGTTCAAGTTTCCAGGGTTCCTCCTCTACCAATAGCAAAGAAAAAGAAGACAGGTACACCAGAAAGGAATCCCAACCCCCTGTCTGAGAAGGAGGGGATCAAATTGGTAGGTCACCAGACAACACCTTCTGCTCCCCAAGGGCTTAAGGGAAGTTCAGTTCCTGCACCCCTTTGAAGATAGATGAGAGCCATCCTCCCCAATATCTCCTCTCTACCCCAGGCAGTGTTCTAATCACAGGTTTTAATTTGAGACCTATTCACAGGTGGCCTAATAAAATACCCAGAAGGCCAAATGCTGGTGGTGCATGCCAGTAATCCTAGCTATTCAGAAAGGCTGAGATCTGAGGATTGAGATTCAAAGCCACTCTTGGCAGACCAATCCCAAAGACTCTTATCTCCAATTAACCACCAAAAAGCTGGAAGTAGTTCAAGTGGTAGGGCATCAGCTTTGTGTGAAAAAGCCAAATAAGGCCCTGAGTTTAGAGCACGTGGGTGTGTGCATGCGCATGCGCACACATGCACGCACGCACGCACGCGCGCACACACACACACACACACACACACACACACAATCAGACATTAATTCTGAGAAATTTTAATTCAAGAATGTAAAACATTTCCTAAGCCACACATGAGTATTTCTGTGGCATGCTTCCTGTGTGTGTTCCCTGTTTGGTTTGGTTTTGGTATTATGGAGGGAAATCATCTTATCTGTAAGTCAGCTTTACATATTAGGGAACCTAGCTTTCTGTAAAATTTTCCTAAAATTAAAATTTTTCAAAAATTAAAAAGTTAAGGCAGGTGCTAATGGTTCACGCTGTAATAGCTACTCAGGAGGCTGAGATCTGAGGAACATGGTTCAAAGCCAGCCCGGGCAGGAAACTCCGTGAGACTCTTATCTCCAGTAAACCACTAGAAACTACAAGTGGTACTGTGGCTCAAGCCGTAGAGTGCTTGCCTTGAGCTGAAAAGTGCAGGGAAAGTGATCAGGCCCAGAGTTCAAGCCCCACGACCGACCAAAAAAATAAATAAAAAGTTACATAAAAAAACTGACTACTATGTTATTTAAATTTTTTAGTTACTATGGTTAAGGGTTTAATTACTATTTAACTTTTTAATTGGTATTTGTGTATTTCTAATTAGTTATTGTGTTTAATTACTAGTTTAATTTCTAACTGGATGTTTGTGTGTAGGTAAAAACAGAAAATAATGGCAGGTTTCTTATTCCTGCTAACATATGAATATAGGTTCACTATTTCATCCACAAAGGCCAAGCTGACACATGTTCAGTAGTAGGTCATGTGGGAGCATGAGCACATAACATGGAGCATGCGCATTGTAGGCAGGCTGCTGACCAGAGTTCAGGGAGTTTAACTGTAACCAACTGTGTCCACTAAGATGGTCAGGCACCTTGGAGCACAGCAAAAGAATTGTTGCTTCCCCCCAAAATAAAACACTTATCAAAAAGAAACACACCAGGATGCTACAAACTAGGGGAGAAGTGACCCCCGCCTCACTACTCTGCAACAATCCCAAAGGATCCCTTCAAAATGCTGCCCACTTACAATAATGATCATTTTGGCAATGGTTGGATAAGAAGAACCCATTGTCCCAGAGCTACTGAAACAGAATGTCCTTGGGTAAACAGGAATTCTGCAAGATCAAAGCTTCCTTCTTATGCATTGTAAAGCTTGAGAGGAACCATTCAGGGGGTGGACCATTAAAGGCTGAGATGATGCTTTTGTATTCTGTCTGATTCATCACAGGACACTATGACTCCAAGATTTTAGAAAGCTGTATCAAGATGGCGATTTATAGGGCATAATAAAATGCCCATTGCTCAGGCACCATTTTACAGTGATGTGTGGAGGAGTGACATGTGGCCCAGAGTTCTTCCCAGAACAAGTCTTCTGGTTATTTGTAGAATGCACATTGTTTTTCTAAAACTCCATAGCTATCAAGTTCTGGTGATTCATGCCTGACATCCTAGCCACTTAGCAGATCTGAAGCTTAAGTTTTAAAGCCAGGGCCTGGAAATGTGGCTTAGTGGTAGAGTGCTTGCCTAGGATGCATGAAACCCTGGGTTCAATTCCTTAGTACCAGATAAACAGAAAAAGCTGGAAAGGGCACTGTGGCTCAAGTGGTAGAGTGCTAGCATTGAACAAAAGAAGCTCAGGAACAATGCCCAGGCCCTGAGTTCAAGCCCCAGGATTGGCAATCAATCAATCAATAAATAAATCAATAAAATGATTTTAAGTCAGCCAGGGAAAGAAAGTCTGTGAGACTGTTATCTCCAATCAACAAGAAAAAGCCAGAAGTAGAGCTGTGGCTCAAGTGGTTGAGTTGGGCAAAAATACACAAGAACGGGCTGGGAAGGTGGCTCAGTGGTAGAGCGCTTGCCTTGCATGCCAGAGGCCTGGGTTCGATTCCTCAGCACCACATAAGCAAAAAGAAAAAAGCCAGAAGTGGTGCTGTGGCTCAAGTGATAGAGCACTAGCCTTGAGCTGAAGAGCTGAGGGACAGTGCCCAGGCCCAGAGTTCAGGCCTCATGACCAGACCCCCCCCCAAAAAAAAATACACAAGAGCATGAGGCTCTGAGTTCAAGCCTCAGTGTTGGCAATCAATTAATCCATCAAACTCCATAGCAGCAATAAAAAAACTTTTATATTCTGCCATGCTCCTAAAATATAACATTTAATATTTCATTTAAAATATTAACACCCTCTTTTATTTTCACTGGGAGCCACAGCCCAGATCCAAGGTGACATTTAAAAGACTAAGCACGCTATATTAATACAGGCCATCATTAACATTATTAACACAGCAACCAACCATGAGCAGAAGAATGCTGGTAAACACTGAATGGAACTTATTTTTGGTCAAAGCCACATGGTTTAGGTATTCTAGCCCACAGCAAGGAAATCTACCACATTCCATCAAGACCAAGCCTAGTAAGGGACCATGCTCCCTTGAAACAGTCACACACCTCTCCATTCCCCACAGCACCCAGTGAAATGTTTAGAGTTTTCCATCCCATTAGTTCCTGTTTTCTCCAAATAATCAAAACATCTGTGCAACAAACACACTTTTACCAGCCTTTCTAACTATTGAATGCAGCAAATCAATTTTGAATGCTAGTTGTTACAGATGTTTGTACTCAAACTAAACCCCAAATCAACTCTTTTTTTAAAAAAAGGGAGAATAATTAATACCTTCCCTGTAAGGATCTAACTGGACAACGACCTGTAACAATGATCTGAGGTCTTCCAGTTTCTGTTCCCATGGGGTTCAGCCTGCTTAATAATGTGTGTCGGGCATAGCTGATTACTCAGGGCCAAATTCCTGGTGTCAAATTCGAGCAGGCTGTGCCAGGTTCTCTGCCACAAACTTAAAATAGGTTGCTTTTCATGGAAACTAAGGGATTGGAACTGAAGTATCAAGCAGAAAACATGGTCTCAGAATAATTTGCCTTTTTTTTTGTGTGCCAATACTGGGGCTTGAACTCAGGCCCTAACTATTGCCCTTTAGTGTTTTCACTTAACACTGGCATTCTACCACTTGAGCCACAGCTCCACTTTTGGGTTTTTATTGGGTAATTGGACATAAGAGCCTCACACACTTTCGTGTACAGGCTGGCTTTCAACCATGATCCTTAGATTACAGCCTCTTGGGTAACGAGGATTACAGGCATAAGCCTTTGACACTTGGCAAAATTTATTTCTTAATTCCCCATTTCAGCCGGGCGTTGGTGGCTCACGCCTGTAATCCTAGCTACCCAGGAGGCTGAGATCTGAGGCTTGCAGTTCAAAGCCAGCCCAGGGAAGGAAAAGTCATGAAATTCTTATCTCCAATAAACCACCAGAAAACCAGAAGTGGCGCTGTGACGCAAATGGTAGAGCACTAGCCTTGAGCTGTAGAGCTGAGGGACGGCGCTCAGGCCCAGAGTTCAAGCTCCATGACCGACCAAAAAAAAAAAAAAAAAAGACCCCACAGAAATTTAGTCTAGTCCTGCAGAAGCCACAAAACACTGGAAAGAATTAACTGTGCCAAATTTTGGAGATTATCCTTTGTCTCAATCCTTATTTGAACTTTACTTCTTATGAGATGTGAAATAGCAAGAAGGTCAAGCTCACAAGATTTGCTAGTTTGAAAGCTGGGCCATATACTCTCTGCTAGCTACAGGGCCCAGAGCAAGCTCCTAACTACCCTGTGGGAGCATCCTTATGAATAATAGCACTGACATTTTTGGTGGGATTATCAAGATTAACACAAACTATTCAGATTTTCTTGCTTGGGTTGGCCTTGAACTATGATCCTCAGATCACAGTCTCCTGAGTAGTTAGGATTACAGGTGTGAGCCATGATGCCCAGCCTTCAGATCTTGTTTTTTAATACCACTTTTCTAGTAAAAGAATCTAGAGCTCCTTGGAAAAATGGGCCACTCTACAGCTGCGACTGACAATATAAAGTAATTCTGGAGCATCTTATTATGCTTAAGCAAACACTCAAAAAAACAAAAACAAAACAAACAAAAAGCCCAAAGTGATAGACAATGTCACAGAGGCCCAGAAGTCACCAGAAAGAACTCCTAGTGGTCCAAACTGGAACAGTTAACACAACTAAATAAATATGTTATTTGTGTGTGTATATGTGTGCATATGTTTGGGGGGGGGGGTGCCCATGTGTGTGTCAGTAATGGGGCTTGAACTCAGGGATCTACTTTTGCTTGGCTTTTTCACTCAAGGCAGGTGCTCTTGAGACAGTTCCACTTCCAGAACAAAAAAATAACACAGTAGTACATTCTAACCCAAAGTATAAAATAAATCCAATGTAACAGACAGATCCTAATCCAGACTACCTTCAGAAAATCTTCTAGGGCCAGATAAAGATAACCAGAGCACATCATAAGTCCATTCATTTGCCAAGACGTATGATAAAACTGTACTGATTGAGGGGCTGGGAAGGTGGCTCAGGGTAGAGCGCTTGCCTTGCATGTCTGAGGCCCTGGGTTCAATTCCTCAGTACCACAGAAGCAAAAAGAAAAAAGCCGGAAGTGGCACTGTGGCTCAAGTGGTGGAGTGCTAGCCTTGAGCTGAAGAACTGAGGGACAGTGCCCAGGCCCAGAGTTCAGGCCCCACAACCGGACCCTCCCCCTCCCCCCCCCAAAAAAAACTGTACTGATTTAGTGTAACATTTGCATATAAATAAGAACAGAATAGAGAACCTTGGAAATATATCACACGTGATATAAGCCTAATATGGTACTGAAAGACAGTGGGGAAAGAAAGGACTTAGCTGAACACTGAAGGCTCATGCCTGTAATCCTGGCTACTCTAGAGGCTGAGAATTGAGGATCATAGTTCAAAGCCAAACAGGGCAGGAAAGTTCATGAAACTCTTCTTTCCAACTAGGCACCAAAAAGCTGGAAGCAGAGCTATGGCTCAAGTGGTAGAGAACCAGTGGTTGAAATAAAATGCTCAGGGATAGCACCCAGTCTCAGAGTTCAAGTCCCAGTACTGGCACAGAGAATAAAAGGTTCTTAATAACATTGAGATAACCAAATAGCTAAGAAAAGCAAACAGCATATGTAAAAATGTCAAATGTCGCTGGGTGCTGGTGGCTCAAGCCTGGAAAACTAGCTACTCAGGAGGCTGAGATCTGAGGATTGAGGTTCAAAGCCAGCCTGGGCAGGAAAGTCCGTGAGACTCTTATCTCCAATAAACCACTCAGAAAATCGGAAGTGGTGCTGTGGCTCAAGTGGTACAGTGCTCGTCTTGAGCTGAAGACCTGAGGAACAGCGTCCAAGCCCAGAGTTCAAGCCCCACGACTGACAAAAAAAAAAAAAAAAAGTCAAGTGACTTAAAAACAGAGCATCACAAAACTGCAAAGCAGGAGACTCTCTTCCTGATCTTGGAATAATGGAAAGATTTCTTATAAGGCACCCCCAAAACCATCTTCCAATGAAACAAACAATAAAGGAAAAAATTGACAAATCACATTACATAAGACTTAAGGACCTGTGATACTAAAGTGACAACATGGAATAAGAAGATAAGACTTAGATAAACTGAAGACAATATTCCAATATATACAGATGACAAAGGAACAGCATTGATTAAATATACATTTTTTTAATCTTAAGAATAAGCAAGGGGCTGAGCACCGGTGGCTCACACCTGTAATCCTAGCTACTCAGGAGGCTGAGATCTGAGGATCACAGTTCAAAGCCAGCCCAGGCAAGAAATTCCATAAGACTCTTATCTCCAATAAACCACCAGAAAACTGGAAGTGGTGCTGTGGCTCAAGTGGAGGAAGGCTTGCCTTGAACTGAGAGAGTTGAGGGACAAACACCCAAGCCCAGAGTTCAAGCCCTATGACCGACCAAAAAACAAAACAAAACAAAAAAGAATAAACAAGGGGCTGGGAATGTGGCTTAGTGGCAGAGTGCTTGTCTAGCATGCATGAAGCCCTGGGTTCAATTCCTTAATACCATATAAACAGAAAAGGCCAGAAGTGGTGCTATGGCTCAAGTGGTATAGTGCTAGCCTTGAGCAAAAGAAGCTCAGGGACAGTACACAGGCCTGAGTTCAAGCCCCAGTACTGGCAAAATAAAAATAAAATAACATAAGTTTAAGGTAATCCAACAGAAAACTTGGTAGAAAATGGAATGGACTTCACATAAAAGAATATATCTAGGATAATCTTAGCAGATGAGCAGAATAGTTCAATAGCTATGTACATATGACAATATAAGATGATGCTAAACGAAATGAACTCCGAGACATGGACAACAGAGGTTTTTCTTTGTTGTTGTTGTTCTCAATATACGATGCAATTTCTTTTTTCTTTTGTGTTTTCCCCCCTTTGGTTTATCCTCTGTTGTCACTGTTTGATTTTGGTACCCTGGGTATTGTATGTACGTTTATCTAAACTAGGGAAGGGAAAGGGAAAAACAAAATGGTGATACAAAAGACAAAGGGGGAATCTAAGCAACAGTGATACTTACAAGGCAATATGTTGGAAATGATCTGTACAACTTGGGGTTTCCAATTGGGGGAGAGAGAAGGAGGGAGAAAAATGAGGGAAGGGGTAACAAGTTAGGCAAGAAATGTAATCACTGCCTTACTTATATAACTGTAACCCTTCTTTACATCATCTTGACAATAAAAATTTTTTTAAAGCAAAGAAAACAAGAATGAGATTCATTATACTTATAGATCGACATGTTGAACTGAAACCTCTGTGTATAACTACTTAAAGGTTAATAGGCAAGGAAAAAACAAAGAAAATGAGAATGGCCAACTAGACATATAAAAAGGTATCAGCTCTGTTGCTAGCTAAGGAAGTATAAACTGAAATGACTGTCAGATGCCACCACACATACTTAAGTCTCTCAACACCAAGACTTAGCAAGGATGTAGGGCAGCAGGAAGCCTCACAAATTGTGGGTATTTACTCTGGAGAATATTGACATGACCAGATTAAACTGAACATGTGTCCATCATGCTAATTAAACTCATATACCACAGCTCAAAGATCTGTGAGACCCATATGGCATTGCAAAGTGTGGACAAGAATAGCAACGAATGATGCTCAAAATATGAAACCAGAAGTACTCATCAGCAATAAAATAGACAGATACATAAAATGAAACCATACACAGCAATAAAAATGTACAAACTTCAGCTAACATTCATTTGGGTGGATCTCATAAGCTGGTTGAACACAAAAAACAAGTCATCGCAAAATACAGTATTATTCCACTTGTATAAGGTTCAAAAGCAGGCCTGTCACTCTGTCAGGATGTTCTCCAACATGTTCTTGAGGACCCTTCCCCATCACATGTACCAAGCCCACTCCCACCTCAGGTTTTGTCCAGAAGCTTCCTCCTTTCAGGAATCTTCTTTTTACCCCAGTCATAGTTAACCCCACCACGACAGGTGGCATCCTCTTAGCTCTGTCTGTGACACTGGCCACCATGATTCACCATCTCCATAGCCCCACTTATGATATATGATGTTTAACATGTGACAGAACTGGCAAGCCAAATTTCCCTCTTCCTATCTTACTCTTTTTTCACTTCTTCTCCAGATGCTCTTCTCTTGCCAAAAAACTCTACTCCAGAATAAAAGTTCCTGACTCACTGGCCCTACCCTCACCAATATTTTCCAGTGTGGCTCTGAGAGAAACCAGAGCATTATTGTGAGATCTCAGAGACCACAATACCATTCCATAGAAGGGGCAGTGATTATACCAATTGCCTCCAAGTGCTCTTGGTTGCATGGATGAGGAAAATAGGAGGGTCTTGCATAGAGGAGGCCAATGATATCAGCACCTTTCAAGCTCATCACTCACACCTCTGAGAGGAAGGAAGATTCACTGTTTACATTTCTCAGCCAAGTCTGTGTGTGTGTGTGTGTGCGCACACGCATGTGTGTGTGTGTGTATGTGCATGTGCACACTAGTAGTTCTGGGGCTTGAATTCAGGGCCTGGGCACTGTCCCTTAGCTTTTTTGTATGTCCAAAGCTAGTACTCTACTGTTTGAGCCACATCTCCACTTCTGGCTTTTTGGTGGTTAAGTGGAGACAAGAGTCCCATAGACTTTCCTGCCCACACTGACCGTGAACCACAATCCTAATATCTCAGCCTCCTGAGCATTTTAGGATTACAGGTATAAGATACCAAAACCCAACTTCTACTATCTCTCTTATTGGGTAACTCTCACCACTAGTGGGTGTCCTATCAGTACATCATGGTTCCCGCCTTTCCCTTTCTGATTCATTCACAGTCCTAATGATGCTGGGGAGAAGTGGAAATGATCACAGAGCACCTTAAACTTGAAGAGCAGCTCACATTACAATAAAATCCATTAGCTGAATCCCATTATCTGGCAGAATCCAAAAAGGGACTTATGTAGAGTCAAAAGTTCAAAATCACCAGATGCTGGTGGCTCAAAGTTGTAATTATAACTACTCAGGATACTGAGATCTGAGGATCCTAGTTCGAAGCCAGAGTAAGCAGGAATGTTCTTACGTCTCTTATCTCCAGTTATCCACCAGAAAGCCAGAAGTAGAGCTGTGGCTCAAAGATAAGGGACAGTGCCAGGCCCTGTATTCAAGCTCCCATACCAGCATACATGCATGCATGAACCCCTCCCTCTGCCCCCTCCCCACACAAATTCAGAATCAGCAAAGCAAGATCAAGCAAAGGAAATATGGAACCAGATAGTGTCATAGAGGAGGGGTGAGGTAGGAGTAGTTTCTTCCAAGAAAGTACTTATGAGGGTGGCTATGTATCCAGGTTTCTTATAAAGATGACCTTTATAGAGGAACCATGAGGGAGTATTTCTGGCTTTAAGGCTAGGAGAGGGATAAGCTGGACTTTTCTTCATTGATGGCCACCACACAGCCAAATGATCCCAATTCCCTGCCTCAGCCAAAGACAAATAGGTATGGATTGGAAAAAAGAGAGTTAACATTCCAGGAGGAGACTCCTGTTATCAAATGCAAGCAAACCAATCCAATTTCACATTTTCTCCTGATGACAGCTGATGTGAGGAATGCATAAGAGGAAGGACAGAGGGCTGCTGGAGCTGCTTCTATAGGAGTGGGATGGAGTAACTTTCCTGAAAAGTGAGATGCCTCTCTATGCTCCATAAAGCCTGCAAGGAGCAAGAGGCCCAGGCAGACGTGGCCTACAATCAGTTGGGATGTATTCCTTCTTCATTCTTCTCTATCACTTAAGGCAATATGTTTTCAGGTATGATTTTTGAACCATTTGGAAATGGATCACTTAACAAATCAATTTGCCTGTATTAGTTATATGGAGACTCTTTCACTGTTACATCTCCACATGTGTTTACACTATATTCCAATCAATCTTACCACCTCTATCTCACTACCTGCCTCCCTCCCATGCCAAAAAAAATAGCATCTGCAGCAGGAGTTCTGGTTGCAATCATGTAGTTCAGCTGTATTCAACCTCTTTTATCCTCTCTGCCAAGCCAGCCCTGGCCCAAGAACCAGAGTCTATTTCTCTCCTTACTGCTGATCAACAGGTTTTCTTTTTTCTTTTTAAGGTAATTTTGATAAATATATATATTGTGTGTGGGGTGGTCCGGATGTGGGGCCTGAACTCTGGGCCTGGGCGCTGTCCCTCAGCTCTTCAGCTAAAGGCTAGCGCTCTACCACTTGAACCACAGCGCCACTGCTGGCTTTTTTCTTTTTGCTTATGTTGTGCTGAGGAATCGAACCCAGGGCCTCAGGCAAGGCAAACACTCTACCACTGAGCCACCTTCCCAGCCTGATAAATATTATTTTATGTGATCAGATACACATAGGTATTTGTACCTTTCTGTTCCTCTCCTAAGAGTATCCTCCCTTTGGTCTCACTGTGTGTGAATGCCTAGAGTCCTATATAATTTGATCAACAGCTTTTGTTGGTTTCTCTTCACCCTCTTTTTCCTTTCTCCCTTCTCCCTTCCCCTTCTCCTCCTGCACAGTCTCTTAGTTTAATTCACGTTCCGTATTTAACTATAAAAACAATCATGTGTATGTATATGTGTGTGTGTGTGTGCATGTACACATGTCCATAAATATGTATGTATTTTAGGTCTAGCTAAAGATCACTTTTTAAAATACCTATATCTCTGCCTGTCTCTTCCTACTGAATCAGAACCACTGGGACTGGATCTTGAAATAAAAATTTTTAATGAGTCACACGGATTCTTATGCTTTAAATTTCTTTTTAAACCACCAATATAAGGTTATCCCCTTCTTCCCTCCCTCCCTCCCTTCCTCCTTCCTTCCTTCCTTCCCTCCTTCTCTCCTTTCCTTCCTTCCTTCCTTCGTTCCTTCCTTCGTTCCTTCCTTCCTTCCTTTCTTCCTTCCTTCCTTCCTTCTTGATTGAGTTGCCCCACTTTCCCACTTGCCCAGACTGTTGGGTGCCTCAGACTTTCTGAGAAGATTTCTTTCCTATGTGAACTCCAGGCCAATTTGTTATCCTGCAGCCAGAGAAGGCCTAGAATGAGCCCTGGGCCACATGTCATTTGCTCTGCATGTGTGTCTGCTCCTCCTGACAGCCTGGACAGGCCAAGCCATCAGGAGAGGTTTTCCTACCCAGCCTCTGCACTGCTGAGGTTTTACAAGCAGTTGGCAACCCAGATAATACATGTTCAACAGAGCTGAGGTTCTTTCTTTTCTTCTTTTTTGCTTTCTTGAGACAGAGTCTCCTTATAGAGTTTATGCTGGTCTTGAACTCTTGATCTTCCTGCTTCTACCTTCTGAGTGCTGGGATAACAGGCATGTACCTCCAGGCCTGGCCAATTTTTCTTTCTTTCAACATTAGCATGTCCTTTAAATGTCCTCAACTTTATAATCTTTACCCAGGTGTTAGCAGATGGTAAGGAGCAGGAAATAGCCAGGTCTCATCAGGAGCTAGGCATCCAGCCCCTGAGTGCTGGGCCAATGCTACTCCAAGGTGAGTACTGGTGGGAAGGAGGAAGGAGGAGAAGTGGTGGTCACAAAAGCTGTTCTATGCCACCCGAGACAGTTTCCTACACCCACGGTGCCTCCATGCTCCAGACGCTCAAGTCACAGGATACTCTAGCTTTAATAATCATCTCAACAGAGAAAGAATTTTGTCTAGCATTGTCCAAGATAAGTCAGGAAAATCTCTCACTCAGGTTTAGAGCCTTAAAAAAATCCAAATCATGGGGCTGGGAAGGTGGCTCAGTGGTAGAGCGCTTGCCTTGCATGCCTGAGACCCTGGGTTCGATTCCTCAGCACCACATAAGCAAAAAGAAAAAAGCCGGAAGTGATGCTGTGGCTCAAGTGGTAGAACGCTAGCCTTGAACTGAAGAGCTGAGGGACAGCACCCAGGCCCAGAGTTCAGGCCCCATGCCCAGACCCCCCCCCCCCAAAAAAAAAAATCCAAGTCAGAGCCAGGTGCTGGTGGCTCACACTTGTAATCCTAGCCACTAAGGAGGCTGAGATCTGAGGATTGCAGTTCAAAGCCAGCCCAGGCAGAAAAGTCTGTGAGACTTTATCTTCAATTAACCACCAGAAAACTGGAAGTGGAGCTCTGTGGCAAAAATGGTAGAGTGCTAGCCTTGAACTCAGTGCCAAGCCCCACAATCAAACCCCTCACCCCCCCAAAAAAATCAAGCCAGAAGTCTTGAATTTACCCCTGAATGGCAGTATGAGCAACCCTAGTCCAAAGATACAAAGTCCAAAATGTTCCAGTCTGACACTTTTAAAATAGCACCATGAATTCACAATAATGCTTCATTTTTGTGCACAAAATTATTTAAAGTATTGTGTAAAATAACCTTTAGGCTATGTTTATAAGGTGTAGGTGAAACATAAATGAATTGCATGTTGTAGACTTGGGTGCATCTTTTTTCTTTTTAATGGGCTTAATTCACTTTATTATTTTTATATAAAATCCTATGTTGTAGCTACAGCTGGAGCCTGGGTCCTCTGCATGGAGGCTCTGGTGTGGGTTTTCACAAGATGGTCACTGAATTCCTGATAAGGAGATTTGGTGATTGTGGTCTTTTTCCAGAGGTCAAGGGTCAGGTAACTGTAGGTCTTAACGATGGCATCAAAGGTGGCCTTGGCAAAGTTCCCCAAGGTAGCAGTACAGCCCCTGGCATCATTGATGCCAGCCATCAGCAGCAGCTTCTTGGGGATAGGAGCTGACACATCCCGGTGCCTCTGGAGACGGGGACGAGGTACACCAGCACAGAACCGCAGCGGCCTATCACCTTGCACAGGACAGTGTGAGGCTTGCCAATCTTGTTCCCCCAGTAACCTTCCCGCACAGGGATGATGGAGAGCTTGGCCAAGATGATGGCACCCCAGATGGCAGTGGCAACCTCCTTGGAGCACTTAACAACCAGACGGACTTGGCCATTGGTGCTCTGGCCAGCTAGAGTCTGCTTCTGCATGGGCATAATCTTCAACACCTCATCCTTGATCTCAGACTCCTTGATGGGCAAGGAGGAAAGATAGATCTCCAAAGACTTAATCTTCATGTCCTTAAGTAGGTGGCCCAGTTTGGTGACGGGGATCCATTGATTGTCTTTGGCCTTGCCTCCAGGAGGCCCATGGCCATGACCCCAGCCTCTACCACGACCACAACCTCGATTGGGTGGCATCTTTTTATGTTTATAAAAATAATGCTGAGATCTGAAACCCAAACAGTATTGGTCATAAGCATTTCAGATAGGGGGCTACTTAATTTGTACTATCTTCTGGGCAGTGATGGACAAAAAGCACACTGATGGCAGAACAGGACTTCCTCTGCCAAGCACTTTGTACTTAAATGTTTCACATGGGTTGGGCCAAATTTGGAGACTGAATTCCACTTCCATTCCAGTCTACTCTCAAAATACCCCAACTAGCTTACATGGCCAAAGTAGGTAAGATGGTATCAGCTTCACACACACACACACACACACACACACACACACACACACACACACACACACACACACACACAGAGGAACATACACCACATGTTCACACACATGCAGGCACATCTACATACTGTTATCCTGAATGTACCCCCTCCACCCTCCCATCTCATGAGAAATACAGTTTCCTGGGAATTACAGGACAGCAAAGAACGTTGTAATCAGAGTAAGAAGGTCAAGTGCTGAATGAGGTTGAAGGCTTAGAGATTTGGCCAACTCCCCAGAAAATTTCTGATAGCAGGCAGAATTCAGAGCAGCCAGACTGGCTGACCAAGAACTAAATTCTCCTGCATGGAAAGCAGGTGGCCCAACTGGCATCAGCAAGCAGGAGCCCACAAGGATCACAGTGCTACCACTGATCAGACTAGTGCACATATACTCTGGGCAGAGAACTACAGAGCAGCCTTCTCCTTTCCTCTTTCTTAAATGGTAGTAATTTCATTGTTGTTGGGTTTAAGTGGGTATTGTTTTAAGTTTTGTTTGGGTGGTAGTGAAAATAAAATCTAGGATCTTGCACATAATTTTGGCAAGTGTTCTATTACTGAACTATAATCATCTTTCTCTAAATAGGAGATTTTGTATATGTGTGCATGTGTGGGGCTGGTACTAGAGCTGTTCCTTAGTTTTTCCACTAAAGGCTAGTGCTCTATCATTTGAGCCACATCGTGACTTCTGAATTTTTGGTGTTTAATTGGAGATAAGAATCTCATGGACTTTACTGTGTCTCCTGGCTTAGAACCATGGTCCTTAGATCTCAGTCTCCTGAGTAGCTAGGATTATGAGCATGAAATATCATCCCCTAGTTTAAAGAAGGGGAGTTTTTAATAAAATTATCTTTTGTTTCTTTTCTTTTCTTTGTTTTCCTTTTGTGCTAGTCCTGGGGCTTGAACTCAGGGCCTGGTCTCTGTCCCTGAGATTCTTTTTCTCAAGCTTAGCACTCTACCACCACTTCAGCCATAGCACCACTTCTGTTTTTTTCAGAGTGGTTTAAAGCCAGGTGCTGGTGGCTCAGACCTGTAATCCTAATTACTCAGGAGGCTGAGATCTGAGGGTCAAAATTCCAAGCCAGCCAGGGCAAGAAAGTCTGTGAGACTCTTATCTCCAAAAAAACATCAGAAAACTGGAAGTGGCACTGTGGCTCAAGTGGTAGAGCACTTGCCTGGAGCTGAAGAGCTCAAGGACAGTGCCTAGGCCCAGAGTTCAAGCTCACGATTGGGCAGGGGTGGGGAGGGAACTTGAGTGGTTTATTGTAAATAAGAATCTCACAGGCTTTCCTTCCAGAGCTGGCTTTGAACTGTGATCCTTAGGTGTCAGCCTCCTGAGTAGCTAGGATTATAGGCTTGAGTCTCTGGTGCCAGGTTTTGTGTTTCTTTTATGCACTGGGTGTATTTATCATGGTTAAGTTAATCATTTATCCAATTTAATCCAATCATGTTGCCATTTTTTAGCTATACGATCATATATAATGTACATATACACATTTACCACTATTCTAATATATTACCTTTTATCTAAATCAACATTTTCTTTGTTGAAATTCTGTTGGGATACTTATAGATTCATGGAAGTGGTACTGTGTGGCTCAAAGTGGTAGAACACTCGCCCTGAGCAAAACAGCTCAGGGATAGCACCCAGGCCCAGAGTTCAAGCCCTCATGACTGACAAAAAAATAAATTAAAAAAATTGTAGATTCACATGTAAATATAACAAATAATATCAACAAATTTCTTGTTTGCTTAATTTTTCAAAACTATAATATCATCATAAACAGGATTTTAAATTGATATGTCCTGTCTTGTTTAGATTTTTCTAGGTTGACTAGTATTTACTTCTTTGTGTGTGTGTGTGTGTGTGTGTGTGTGTGTGTGTGTGTGTATGTGTGTATGTGTATGTGTGTGTGTGAAGTCGATACATTCTTATCAATTGTGTAAGTCTATGGACAAGTTCAAATAAAGGTATTTTTTGTTAACCATTTATAACTACGTCAACTTCCCTTCCCCTATACTATCATCCCAACCATAAACCCCAGCAAACACTCACTAATCTACCTTCTCTCTCAAAAAATGGTTTTTAAAAAATGCTATGTAAGTGGAATCATACATCATACATAACAACTTTGAATTAGTTTCTGCCATATTTTGGCTTTAGAATACCATTCAAAACAAAGTCCCCATGTTAAAGGCCTGGGCTTCAGTTTGGTGCAACTGGAGGTGTTAGCAACTTTAAGATGGTCCTAGTGAAAGACTATCAGTCATTGTGCCAGAATCTCTGAAGAAGGTGGGGAACTTCCTCCTCTTTCATTTCTGGCCATGAGGTGAATGGGTGCTTTGCTCCTACCATAATGTATCATCACAGGCTCAAAGAAAATGGGCCAACCCATCAAGAATTGATACCTCTAAAATTAGGGGCCAAAATAAACCTCTTTATATAGGTTAATTTGTGTATTTGTTATAACAATGGACAGCTGTCTAATTGAGCTTGATTCACTGGGCATAATTCCCCTACAGCAACATTCAAGTTGCATGTAACAGCATTTGTTTCCTTTTATTGCTGTGTGGATGTACCATAGTTTATTTAACCACTCACTTGTTGAAGGACATCTGGACTGACTCTAGTTTGGGGCTGTTACAAACCAAGTGTCTATGAATATTTATGTGCAGGTTTTGTGTAAGCATAACATTTCATTTTTCTGGGTAAATGTTCTAGAGTGCTAATTGCTTCACCATGTGGTAAATGTTCTCATTCTTAGTTTTGTAAGAAACTGTCCAACAGCTTTCTTTCTGGACTGGCTTTGCTAGTGAGTACAGCTATTCATATAACAAGCATGAACCACCCTACCTTTATATATCCTCACTAACATTAGGGTGGCTGCTGTCTTTTTCCAGCCATTCTGACAAGTCCACAATGATGCTGAACATCTTTTCATATTCATCTCTCCATCTTCATATTCTCTTGTGTGAAATGTCTGTTAATCTCTTTTTATCCCCATCAACTTAGAGCTGTGTGTTTGTGTGTGTGTGCACGCGCGCACGTGTGCATGCATATGTGCGTGCCTGTGTGCACACACACACATACACTCATGCCAGTACTGGAAATTGAACTCAGTACCTGGGCTCTGTCCCTTTACTTTCTTATTGAAGGCCTGTGCTCTACCATTTTAGCCATACCTCTACATCCAGCTTCTTGATGGTATTGGAGATAAGAACCTATACACTTTCCTGCCTAACTGGCTTTGAACCTTAATCTCTATATCTGTGTCCTGAGTAGCTAGATTACAGGCAGGAGTCATCAGTACCTGGTTATTATTTTCTTCCTATATAGACAATAATGTCTTGAACATAAAGTAACTTTTCATGAATAAATGTGTAAGTTGGGCACACCTATAATCCTAGCTACTCAAGAGGCTGAAATTGGAGGGTTGTAATTCAAAGCCAGCCCAGGCAGGAAAAGTCTATGGGATTCTTATTTCTAATAAACTACCAAAACATCAGAAATGGAGCTGTGGCTCAAGTGGTAGAGCACTAACCTTGAGCAAAAAGGGGCTCAGTATTAGTGCTCAGGCCCAAATCTTAGGACCAACACACACATACACCTTCAAAGCAATTTTATACTACTATCATAAATGGAACGCTACTATTAATGGTCATAAAAGAATATTAAAAAAAGTAGGAATGAAACTGTCTGCAGACTTCTCTCCCCTACCTCTCACTCATAGGGAGAAGAGCAAGTGTACACAGGTATGAGAAATTCACTGGTCCCCAACACCACATGTGCATAGAAAACATTTGCAGACCTCAGGCTCATGGGGAACACTCCTCAGAACAGACCACGTACTAAGTCACAAAACAAACCTCAAAAGAATTAAAATCATTAAAATTACACCAAGCATATTTCACATTACAATGTTATTAAATAAGAAATCATTGACAGAAATTTGGGCAATCCACAAATGTGAGAAAATTAAACAATATACAACTAAATAATGAGTCAGGAAATAAATTAGGACTTTGAGATCATTAAAAGCAGAACATACTAAGACTCATGGGATGCTATAAAAGTACTATTTAGAGAACTCTTTATTATTGTAAATATTTACTTTCCTAAAAATCTGACATAGATATGCTCAGCTTCAATGTAATAATGTAACTAAAAACACACTCAATAGAGAAAGGCTAAATGCTGTGCACCTAAATTCAGAGAGAAGAAAACTATCCGTTTTCATCACTTTTGTTGGGCTGGTACTGGGGCTTTAACTTGGGGTTTTACATTCTTGCTTGGCTTTTTTTTTTTTTTGCCAGTCCTGGGGCTTGAACTAAGGGCCTAGGCACTGTCTCTAAGCTTCTGTTGCTCAAGGCTAGCACTCTACCACTTGAGCCACAGCACCACTTCCAGCTTTTTCTGTTTATGTGGTGCTGAGGAATCGAACCTAGGGCCTCATGCTTGAGAGGCAAGCACTCTACCACTGAGCCACCTTCCCAGCCCCTTGCCTGGCTTTTTTGCCAAGGCTGATGCTCTGAGGCTTGAGCCATACCTTCACTTTGGCTTACTATTGGTTAATTTGAGAGCAGAGTCTCACAAGACTCTTCTGCCCAAGCTAGCTGTGAGCCATGACATTCACATCTCAGCCTCTTGAATAGCTGGGTTTACAGGTATGAGCCACATGTGCCCACACTTCCCCTCGTTCTTGATTGTAGTCTGTATAGCTCTGTCTGGAATCTGAGGTTCCATTAGTGCTAAAACCAATCTACCTCAGGGTTACTCTTAATTCAGATTTTAAGGTGCCTTACAGTATAGTGTGCTTTGTAAAACAGCATGCTATTGTTGGAAATAGGATTACAGTTCAGGTGTAGGCCTAAGCAAAGGGCAAGACCCTGTCTTGCAAAAAATAGGCTGAAAGTGTGGCTGACTGCTTAGCAGTCTAAAACTAAACATCATTCTAGGCTTTCTCACTAATGAATTCAGAGGTTTGAAGAGTCATTTTTTTGTTGCCTAATTAAAAACTAACTCTAATCTAGATTACTTTTATGTGTAACAGAAGATACATGTTGTACACTTCACACACAATTGTGAGATTTTGTAAAGCTACATTCAGACCTCACTGAGTCTCAACTAGAAAAAAGGAAAATGCCCAGAGCCTGAACTCCTGAGGCAGTGGCCCTGAAGTCACCATTAGTGGCAGCTAGTAGAGGGCCTTGAATTATTACCCATGGAGATGAAGAAATTGAGAATGAATTTTAGTTGAAAGGGAGATGGATGGGTTATGGTTGTCAGAGCATCTTGCAAACCACATACATAAGAATAAGCTGTGTGTAGTTTAGAATGCCTGCAAAGGGGAACATGGTTCCAGTATGTATGGGTGACTTCCACCCGGGAAGTGGTATGTTCAAAGGCAAAGCAGCACATTGCAGGCATGTTTTGAGTAGATGCTCCATTCATCTAAGAGTTGTAACTTTTCTTTTTTTTTGGAGGGGGGGGGGGGAATCCGGTCGGGGGCCTGAACTCTGGGCCTGGGCGCTGTTCCTCATCCCTTCAGCTCAAGGCTAGCGCTCCACCACTTGAGCCACAGCGCCACTTCCGGCTTTTTTCTTTTTGCTTATGTGGTGCTGAGGAATCGAACCCAGGGCCTCATGCATGCAAGGCAAGTGCTATACCACTGAGCCACCTCCCCAGCCCAAGAGTTGTAACTTTTTAAGGCTCCCACTTTCCCATTCCCACAGTGATAGTGGGAAATGCCAGATCCCCTTTATTGGACTTTGGGAACTCCTTCCATAGCATTTTAAGATTTAAAACAGTAAATGCCAAGCCGTTATCTCTCCAGATGCTATTGGTTTCCCTGTTATTTGTCTTTTTATCATGTGGCTACCTTTCAATAAAGCCCATCCTCCTAGTTTTTGCTGGTTAATTAAAGATAAGAATGCCAGCCACTAAGTGGCTCATACCTGTAATCTTAGCTACTCAGGAGGCTGACATCTGAGGATTATAGTTTGAAGCCAGCCTGGGTTGGAAACTTTATCTCCAAGTAACTTTTATCTCCAATTAACCAGCAGAAAATTGGAAGTGGCACAGTGGCTCGAAGTGGTAAAGTGCTAGCCTTGAGTAAAAAGCTCAGGCACAGCACCCAGACCCTGAGTTCAAACCCTAGAACCAGGAAAAAAGAAAAAAGAAAAAAAAAAGCATCGCACAGACTTTCTGTTTAAGCTGGCTTCAAATTGAGATCATGAGATCTCAGTGTCCTGAGTAGGATTACAAGCATGAGCCATGACAACTAGCAAAATCTTCCTTGTTAAAATAAAATTGGGAATTTTACACAGCCATTAGAAAGAATAATCTTATGTCATTTGCAGTGAAATGGATGGACCTAGAACAAACAGTGTTAAGTAAGGTAAACCAAATTCAGAGAGACAAATGGTTCATATTTTCTCTCATACATGGAAACTTGATCTAAAATATCCAGGACATAATAAATTATACAGGTCTCTAGGCATTCACATACAGTGAAACCAAAAGAAGATACTCTTGGAAGAGGAACAGAAAGGCACAGTGCTTATGTGCATCTGATCATACAAAATAATATTTATCAAAATTAACTCCAGGAAAAAGAAACGAGTTTTTTTCTTTTTCTTTCTTTTCTTTTTGTCCTTTTATTTATATGTCTTTGAGAGTATAAGGGAGGCAGAGAAAGTAAACAAATGCAGCAATGGTACTCACTGGACATTATGTTGAAAATGAACTATACAACTTGTGATGGGAGGGAAAAACTGGGAGAGAGTGAGGGAAGGAGTAACATTGTCCAAAAAGGAATTATTCTTTACTTGAGTTATGTAACTGTAACCCTTCTGTACACCACCTTTATAATAACAAAAAGAAAAAACAAAATAGGAAAAGCAGAGAAAAAATTAAAATAAAATTAATTTCAGGTTTTGTTTCCAAGTAATGAAGAGTACTATTTAATACTATTTAACTCAACATCCTTTTCTGCTTTAATTCTACCCATCTGCATTCCCACATACAAGGCTGTCTCCACTCTAAGTTTCTCTTTACCGCAGTGAGGTGATGTTAGATGATACTGCCTTGCTCAGCAAAGCCTCGCTGTCCCCGCTCTGGCTTTCAGGGCAGGGAACTCTATCCAAGCAAGTGGCTTTAGGATTACAGTAGAAGAAGGCAGATACACGAACCAAATCTAGGAAGTTTAAAGATTTGTCCAAAACCCAGAAGAAGAAGAAAAAAACAAGTGATTAAGTGGTTTATAGCTGTTATTATAAACCATTGTGATGTAATGCAACATAAACCTTTTGTAATCTCAAAGGAACAGAGCCATTTGTCAAGTGTCATAAGAACATTTGAAAGATCCATTTTCATTGCTTAGTTAACTGGCTTATTATTAACTGGCTTAATTATATTTGGATTAGGAAAATGGGAAGCACAGAGTAATTGTCTTCATGAAAATCAACAACTGGAACTATTGATAATTAAATCAGCAAAGTGAACGGAGACTACATAAACTTGCCACAGTAGACTTTAATGGTTCATTTTCTATAGCTTTAGTTAGTCAGAGTCAACAGGGTCCAAAAATAACAAATGGCAAATTCCAGAAGCTGGGTCTTTGGGGCTCACGCTTATAATCCTGGCTACTCAGGAGGCTGAGATTTGAGGATTGTAGTTTGAAGCCAGCCTGGGCAGAAAGTCCTATGAGAATCTTATCTACAATTAACCATGAAAAATCCAGAAGTAGAGCTGTGGCTCAAAGTTGTAGAGTGTCAGCCTTGATTGAAAAACTAAAGGATAGAAAAAGGTCCTTAGTTCAAGTCCCAATACAAGCACAAAAAACAAAGAAGAGGGCTGGGAAGGTGGCTCAGTGGTAAAGTGCTTGCCTTGCATGCATGAGACCTTGGATTTAATTCTTCAGCACCACATCAGCGGAAAAAGAGGAAGTGCTGCTATGGCTCAAGTGGTAGCGCACTAGCCTTGGTATGAAGAGCTGAGGGACAGCACCCAGGCCCAGAGTTCAGGCCCCCACAACAGACAAGAAAGAAAGAAAGAAAGAAAGAGAAAGAAAGAAAGAAAGAAAGAAAGAAAGAAAGAAAGAAAGAAAGAAAGAAAGAAAGAAAGAAAGAAAGAAAGAAAGAAAGAAAGGAAGGAAGGAAGGAAGGAAGGAAGGAAGGAAGGAAGGAAGGAAAGAAAGAGGGGGAGAGAGAAAGAGAGAAAGAACAAATAAAGAAAATTCCAGAAACAATTCATAAACTTTGAATAACTCTCAAGTATGATTATAATTTTTCTACTTTATTATTAGTTGTTGTTATTAATCTTTTGTTGTGCCTAAAATATAAATTAAACTTTATATATGATAAAACCCAGTATATATTAGGTTCAGTACTATTTGTGGTTTCAAGCATCCACAGAGATGCCTGGGTTTCAATATCCACTAGGATATTGAAATGTACTGCATAGATAAAGGAAGACTACTATAAATCCCTTTGAAATAGCATTGTTTTAATAAAGCAGCTAGCTTAACAGGCTAAAGAAAGCTGTTTTCAAAACTCTAATTCACTCTCTATGTGGTATGATTTAGATAAGGTGTGCGTGAGTCCCCACAGATCATGTGCTGGAAATTTGGTGCTCAGTGTGAAGATGCTGAGTTGGGGAACCTCTAAGAAATAAAGGCTGGGGGGGCTGGGAAGGTGGCTGAGTGGTTGAGCACTTGCCTTGCATGCTCAAGGCCCTGGGTTCGATTCCTCAGCACCACATAAGCAGAAAAAAAAAAGCTGGAAGTGGTGCTGTGGCTCAAGTGGTTGAGTGCTAGCCTTGAGCTGAAGAGCTGAGGGACAGCGCACAGGCCCAGAGTTAGGGCCCACGACTGGACCCAAAAAAACCCCAAACAAACAAAAGAAATGAAGGCTGGGGCTAGGAAGGTGGCTCAGTGGTAGAGCGCTTGCCTTGCATGCCTGAGGCCTTGGGTTCCATTCCTCAGCACCACATAAGCAAAAAGAAAAAGGCCAGAAGTGGCGCTGAGCCTTGAGCTCTTCAGCCTTGAGCTGAAGAGCTCGAGGGACAGCGCCCAGGCCCACAGTTCAGGCCCCACAACCGGACCCCCTCCCCAAAATAAAAAAAGAAAAGAAAAAAAGAAATGAAGGCTGATGGATAGTGATTAGGTTATGGTGGGTACCATTGTTGCAAGGAACTAATGTAGTTCTCATAGGATTCCAGTTAGTCCATGAAAAAGTGGGTTTCTATAAAAAGTGAAAAACTGGTTCCTGAATCTCTTTGACCTCCTATCACGCCAAAGTGATCACTCTGCACATTTATTTCCTTTGTTTCTCCACCATGTTCTGACACAGCCAGTGGGTCCTGGCTACTGTTGGCTCTTGAAACACTGGACAAAGCCAAATAAATCTTTTTTTAAAAAAAAATATTATACCCAGACTCAGGTATTCTGAAATAACCGAGACAGACACCAGGTAAAAGATTTCCATGACCCATTGTCACTAGATGTCAGTGCTTAAAAGTGCTCCTATCTATGTCTTAGAACAAAATAGTTAATTATATAAGATTAGACTATATCCTTATGTTAATACAAAACTAAAACAAACATGAGTGCTATGGGAAAATATCTAGAATTATAATGATAATTTTCTGTATGAAAATTACTAAAACAATGTTGATAGTAATGATCAGAAGAATAATGAGAAAGGCAACAATAAGAGTAACAAACAATATAGCCAAAGACATCTAATGTTGGGGATGTACCTGTGTGTGTTAAAGAATGGAAAATTTGGTTTTAAATATTTATCATCAGATTTGCATTGTTTTCCCTTAAACCCACTCCAGTTGAATAATACCATACTGACCACAAGTGATGAGTCCTCAACTTACTACTCTGACAGCACAAATAATAGCACAGGTTCATAGGCAATCAGGAATGGAGGATACAAAGTACACACACAAAACTGTAAATGAATCTTACCTAATATCTGAGAGGTCACATTTGTTACCAGCAATAGCCATTACAATGTTTTCTGGACCATGTTCTTTCAGCTCTTTAACCCATTTCTTCAAGGTATGAAACGAATCCTAAATGAAAAGTTAAAACAAATCACTAAAATGGTTGTCTTATAATACTTCAACCAACTAGAAATACAAACCCCATCTAAGCCAGGTGCCGGTGGCTCATGCCTATAATCCTAGCTACTCAGGAGGCTGAGATCTGAGGACCACAGTTCAAAGCCAGCCCGGGCAGAAAAGTCCATGAGACTCTTATCTCCAGTAAACCACCAGAAAACCAGAAGTGGTGCTATGGCTCAAGTGGTAGAGTGTTTGCCTTGAGCTGAAAAGCTCAGGGGCAGCATTCAGGCCCGGAGTTCAAGCCCCACAACCAATATCAACAACAACAACAAACATAACTTAATGAAGAAAAATATGGAATTACTTTAACAGAAATAACAGAAAAGGCTGAGCATGGTGATACAAGCCTTCACAGATCTAACTGCATTCTCATAAAGAGGGGGAATCACAGTACAGGCTGGCCTAGACAGAAACGAAAAGAGAAAACACAAACAAAAAATGCCCTAGGAGAAATGTAGTTAATCTTAGCTAAGCTGTAGTTAGCCTATATAATATTCCTTTTCTGAGCTGGGCACTGGTGGCTTATGCTTGGGAAACTAACTACGTAGATGGCCAAGATCAGGAGGATCATAGTTCCAGGCCAAACTGGACAAAAAAGGTTTATGAGCTGCCCATCTCAAAGGGAAAGCTGATGGGCAATGGCACATGCCTTCATCACAGCTATGACAGAAAGCTGACTGAGGTCCAGACTGGCCTTGTCCAAAATCAAACAAACAACACAAAAAAGCATGAGAGGGCTGGGAAGGTGGCTCAGTGGTAGAGCGCCTGCCTTGCATGCATGAGGCCCTGGGTTCGATTCCTCAGCACCACATAAGCAAAAAGAAAAAAAGCCAGAAGTGGCGCTGTGGCTCAAGTGGTCGAATGCTAGGCTTGAGGTGAAGAGCTGAGGGACAGCACCCAGGCCCAGAGTTCAGGCCCGACGACTGGACCCCCACCCCCCATGGAGGCATGGCTTAGTGATGAAATACTTGCCTAGCAAGTAAAAAGCCTAGAGTTCAAACCCTAGTACTGCTACAAAAATGTTTTAAAATATTTCACAATTAAAATATGATGAAGTTTATTGAAAATAAACTATACAACTTGTGGGCGGGGGTGGGAAGAAAAAATTAGGAAAGTGTGAGGGAAGGGGGGACATTGTCCAAAAAGAAATGGACTCATTACCTGACATATAACTGTAATCCCTCTGTGTGTGTATAACAAAAAAAAAAGATGAAATTAAGAAAGCTGCACTTGTAATTCTCTTTTACAAGCAACATTACTTAAAAAATCATAGCCTTGGGCTGGGAAGGTGGCTCAGTGGTAGAGCACTTGCCTTGCATGCTCGAGGACCTGGGTTCGATTCCTCAGCACCACATAAGCAAAAAGCCGGAAGTGGCGCTGTGGCTCAAGTGGTAGAGCGCTAGCCTTGAGCTGAAGAGCTGAGGGACAGCGCCCAGGCCCCACGACCGGACCCAAAAAAAATTTTTTAATTAAAAAAAATAAATAAATAAAAAATCATAGCTTTGAGTCTCCAAGGATAGGGGGATGCACAATGTGCATTCCTATGTCAGAAAGGAAATGCACCTGTTTGGAATCCTGTCTTCCTCTTTGGCCCTTCCCCAGTCGCCTTCCAGGAGGGAGGCCACAGTGGGTATCATCCTAGTGAGAGGCAGTCAAGATTTGTAGAAGGCATCAGGATTGGCTCACTCAGCTAACAGTCATGAGCACTGAGTCATCTCTCCAAGGAAAAACAAAATAGTTCATCAGGCTCTGGTGGCTTTTGCCTATAATCCTAGCTACTCAGGAGTTTGATATCTGAGTATTACCATTTAAAGAGAGTTCAAGCAGGAAAATCTGTGAGATCTTATCTTTGATTAACCATCAAAAAGCTGGAAGTGGCACTGTGGCTCAAGTGATAGATCATTAGCCTTGAGAACAAAAAACTCAGGGATAGTGCCCAGGACTGTCACAGGAAAAAAGGAATTCAATGTGCCTGAATGCAGTAAAATGTCACAAAGCCACTGTATTTATTTTTTATGAATATCTTAGAGGCTTTCTAAAAAAATTAACAATACATTTCTATTACATATAACCAAGCCCCTCATTTGAAGGGAGCTCATCTGTAGCTCCTCAGTAGATTCCTGAAACCCAGCCCTATCTACACTATCTTTTATCTTTGTATACATGCCTATGAAAAAGTTAAATTTATAAGTCAGGTACAGTAAAAATGAACAATAGTAACAAAATAGAGTAACTATAATATTGCATTATGACTTGTTTGCTTCCAGAATTCCCCATTTAATATTTTTGGATAGCAGTTGACCTTGAGTAACTAAACCCATAGAGAGTAAAATTAAAGATGAAGAGGACAACTATATACACACTCACACATATAAATATTATCCTTGGCCAGTCCTGGGGTTGAACTTGGTAGGTAGTAAATGCTGTCCCTTAGCTCAAGGCTGGCACTCTACCACTTGAGCCACAGCTCCAGTTCAGGTTTTGTTTTTTGTTTTTTTCCTTTGGGTGGCTAACTGGAGATAAGAATCTTATGGTTTTTACTTCCAGATTGACTTCTAACAGTGATCCTCAGATCTCAGCATCCTGAGTAAGTGTGAACCATCAGTGCCCAGCTGTCCTTGATCTTTAAATAGTCAACTGAACTACTCACAGAAAAAATAATAAACACCCATAACTTAAAATAATTTTATTTTTTTCTTGAAAAGCTGACATCTGGAGAACAGCAGTGACAGTCATGGCCTTGTCTCATAAACAATCACTTAAAAAAAAAAAAAAGAATACTCACTACTGCTTGCCTAACAGAGTAGATAATGGATACTTGGTTATACAGGGGTGAACACATCAGTATGTAGCCTTCCTTACCACCACCCCCTCCCCCGCCAGCTGTGAGATGCTATTCCAGGCTACTGATGAATATCAAGCAGTGATGGGTCTGTTTCGATCTTTCTGAGTCCATCTCCACAAAAGCATCTGAGTTCTAAGGGGGACACCTTACCTGTTTGGTGATATCATATACTATGACAGCTGCAGCAGATCCGCGATAGTACATGGGCGCCAGGGAATGAAACTGTAAGAACAATGAGCAGTGTTAGGCCACGGTGAATACACAGATTTTCAACAATCTCCGAGTAAATACTATATTTGTATTCTATATCATCCCTACAGGATCTCTAAATTTTTCTTTGGATTCTTCTATATTAAACCATAAATTTTATTCCCCAATGACACAAGAAGGCTCTTGTAGTTTACAGATCATAAAAATCTCCTTTTGAGCAAAAACCATAAACAAATTTTGCTTTATCTTATTTTATTTTTTATATTTTTGTCAGTCCTGGGCTTGAACTCAGGGCCTGGGCACTGCTTCTGAGCTTCTTTTGCTCAAGACTAGTACTCTACCACACTTGAGCACTTGAGCCACAGCACCACTTCTGGCTTTCTCTGTTTATGTGGAACTGAAGAATCGAACCCAGGGCTTCATGCATGTTAGGCAAGCATCTACCACTAAGCCATAATCCCAGCCCCAAATTTTACCTTAAATCCTATGAATTTTCTACTCTCTACTACTCATCATTTATTGGATCAATCTCAGGCTGTCTCAGAATTATACAGCAATAAGAAAAGACACATTCTAAGGGGATAAACAATGCCAGCAAAGCCACTGAGGAGTGGTGGTGGTGAATGACCCTGCCCCATCCTTGGCCCTGCCCAGCACAGCCAACCACCTCCTCTTCCACCCTTGGTCTGACTGGTAGAGCTTCTCCCCTACAGGAGGTCAGCCAGTGACGTGCCTTGGGTGTATTTCATTCCAAAACCTGACCACTGGTAGCACTGGGTCCTGGACTTTCACCCCAACAGGATGAGTGTTCTCAGAACATGTATATTTTGTGTTTTCAAAGAAGTGTTCATTCTTGGCTTTATTTTTATTTTCTTTTTGGTGTCCATCCTGGGGCTTGAACTCAGGGCCTGGGCTCTGTCCCTGAGCTGCTTTTTTTGTGTGTGTGCCCTAAATCAAGGCTAGTGCTCTACCACTTGAGCCACAGCTTCACTTCCAGCTTTTTGGTGGTTAACTGGAGATAAGAGTCTTCTTGAACTTTCTTGTCCTGGCTTTATACCACCATCCTCTGATCTCAGCCTCTTGTGGAGCTAGGATTATAGTTGTGAGCCATTGGTGCCTGGCTTCTTTATTTTTTTTTTAAATTCAAAAACATCATAGAAAGGTTTGAAAGTCCATTAAGAGAGAATAACTCACTACAGAATGGATAAACAATTTACACAAAGAAAAGCACAGTGGAAGAAATGTAAATTATCAGTAGATGTTCAATTAACATAAAAGATTGACAATTTTTAAAAAATGAGGCAACTATTTGTTAAATAGTAAGAGTTCTGCCAGGTACTGTTGGTCTGCAAACCAGGAAATGAGCCTTCGCCAGATACTGGATCTGCCAGTACCTGATGTCGGACGCACTTCCCAGGCTCCTTAACAGTGAGGGATACAGGTTTGTTGCTTACTCAGTCAATAGCATTTTGATATGAGAGAGAGAGAGAGAGAGAGAGAGAGAGATAGAGAGCATGTTTGTGTGGTAGAATATCCTATAATTATTAAAAATAATGAAGATTTTTATGTATAGGAAGAGATATAATTAGCTGGGTGCTAGTGGCTCACACGTATAATCCTAGCTACTTGGAGGCTGAGATTTGAGGGCTACAGTTCCAAGCCAACCTGGAAAGAAAAGTCTTTGAGACTCCTATCTCCAATTAACCAGCAAAAAGCCAGAAGTGGAGGTGTGGCTCAAGTGGTAGAGTGCTAGCCTTGAGCAAAAAGTCAAGTGAGAGCATGAGGCCCTGAGTTCCAGCCCCAGTATGGCCACAAAATAACAACAAAAAATACTGAAGTCAGGCACCAGTGGCTCACGCCTATAATCCTAGTTACTCAGGAAGATGAGATCTGAGAATCATAGTTCAAAGCCAGCCTAGAAAGAAGTCATCATGAGACTCTTATCTCCAGTTAATCATTCAAAAACTTGTAGCTCAAAGTGGTAGAGCAAAAGAGTTTAGGGATAGTGCCCAGTCCCTGAGTTCAAGCCCCACAGCTGATCCAAAAAAAAAAAAAAAAAGATACTGGACCTCCCATTAAATGAAAAAGTAGTCTCAAGGCAGCATATGTATAAAACATGTATAGTAGTCTGTCTCTCTGTGAGAATCACATGACAAAATGTTAATGGTAGGATTTGAGTAATTGAAATACATTCTTATAAAACTGTATAGTATAAATTTTTACATATTTTAAGTTAAAGTTCAAAAGCAGCCTTAAAAATTTTTGAGATGTGTGTGAGGTTTAAAAGAGGAAGGATAGATCCCAAAGCTTTTCTAACGAACAACAGAATCATACTCATTCATTTTATTTCCTACTGGAAACATCTCATTGATTAAATACTTGCCAAATGGAAGTGACCAACTTGGAAATTTGAGGCCTATGGTCAACTAAGGAATACTGGAGAGAAACTCACAATAGAGGGAAGGAAGCAGGCAATCCCCAGGATATTCATGCAAGTCTTTCCCATGAAGAAAAATCACCCTGGAACTTCTGTGGTCTTCAGAAAAAGGAAAGAATCTGCTAAGCTCAGAGTGGACCAAGAAGCTCACAGCTGAACCAGGCAGTGGCCAGGATGCTGACAGGTCTTGGTTATGCCACTGTCCTCTGCCCAAGAAATGTCACTCAATTATCTCATGGGAGGATGATGCCCATTTGCCATGTGTGCCTTTCCATGTTCACTGACTGGCCCACCCCTGTGCTTGTCATAATCACTAACCTTCCATAAATGCATGTGTAGTCCAGCCTTTGGCAATCCATTCCTCACACATCAAAAACAATCTGAACGCCTGCCCAAAAGGGAAAAAGCAATATGCCTTGAAACACTGCTGCTTTGCTAAGGGTAGGGAGTGTATATAAAGTATCCTTTCAACCCAATGATATAAAATGCCAATTCTTTTAAAAATAGCTTCCATGTAAGGAAGAGAGTCAGTATAGACTTTATTTCTTTAAAACCAAGACACTAGTGACTCAAACATCAGAGAAGTAAACTGCGGATGTCACTCTGCACAGAGTTCCTTTCAGGCTCTGATGCCATATACTGCATCTCAAATGGCTAGTGATGTGCAGGTCTCATGAATTATTGAAAATATCTCCGTTCATGATGCATTACCCATTCTTCCTTCCTCCAAATGGAATCACTTTGAAATAAATCTGTTGGTGAAACCATTTAGAGGACTTTATTTCTGGAGATGTGGAGGTTTTAATGAGTTGAAAGTTCATACCTAAATTCCAGACTCAATAATGCATTGACCAATACTAATATTTATAGAGGAGAAAAAGTAAATCACTTCCAGCCACAATCTTTCTCTCTCCAATATATATACTTTTCTCATACAAATATAAAACAAATTGCATCAGAGTCAGCCTCTGACCAACATAACAAAATTCAATTTCCCTGAGGTCAGAATCAAGATTGATGGACTGAATGCTCACACACAAAAAAAGTCTTCCAGATAGAAGTTCATAGCCACAGGAGTGGTGAAGCTTCACTTTTCTATTTCACCTTGAAAGGTTACTTAAAAATCAGCATAACAGCTACCATTTCAAAATACCTTCTTTAACTATCCAATGAAATATTTTCAAATTTGAGTGGTTAGATAATTTTCAAGTATCATTTAATGACTTAAAAACAGTCCAGAGTATTGTAAAAAGACAATCTGTCTCTTCAGAAGAAATGGTCGTTCTTGATCTTTGCGTATGTCACTATTTGGTGTTTCATTGCTGGGTATATTCATGGTGAAAGAGAATGGAATAGCTTTCCAACACTTGGAATTTCTTGGACTCCTCAGCTTTCACTGATAAGTGCTTTATTTGTCAGCTTTCCATTATTATTACAAAATTCCTGAGATGATCATCTTGCAAAGAAGGTTCAGTCTTGGAGGTCCCATTCTCTGACCACTGGCTCTGTGACTTTGGGCCTGTGATAAGGCAACACATAATGGTGGGACTGTGGGGTAGGCAGGAGCCTTTTATCTTATCAGAGACCAGAGAACAAAAGAGAGGAATAAGAAGGGACCAGAGTGCCATATACCCTTCAAGGGCATGCCCCTAGTGACATAAGGGCCACCTCTCGAGGCCCAATCCTTTAACATGTGGGCTTTCAGGAGACACTCAATATCCAAGAGGGAACACATGCTAGGTCTGCCCATATAACCAGCAAGTGGCACAAGGACATATAAGCATGATCTTTCTGGAAAGCAACTAGACAGTATATCTTTAGTCTTAAAACTGTTCATAATTTTGGATTCAATAATTCCACCTCTAAAGGGAATAATCAGAGATTTTCCAGATAGTCATAAGATTTCATTCCAGAACTGCTGGTTAAGCAGAAGAACTAGGGTATGGAAACATAAATTTTAGTATAACCAAATGGAATAGTAGGTAAGAATAACACTGAAGTTTTTTTTGATGACAACGATGATGATGATGATGATGATGATGATGATGTAGTAGTAGTAGTAGTAGTAGTAGTAGTAGTAGTAGTAGGTGCAAAGGGATTATAAATCCATAAGTCAGGTGATGAATACAGTGTTTCTTGGTCAACATCACCCCTTCCTTCATTCTACACTTAAGCTTTTGAAAAAGTTAATAACACATGAGCCAAGATTATATAACACAGTATTTTCACCAGGGTCTTATGCAGAACAAACTTGTGAGATGCTTATTTGAAAAGAAGATACCCTGGTAAATATAACCTTAAGAAACACAGCATGTAATAATGCTTAGCAAAAGCTTGCAAAGTTTTATCATTACATTCAAGGCACTGTAGAAATGAAACTTATTTGTTTCCTTTTAATTCTTTGTTTTCTTTATTAATCTTTTTGTTGTTGGTGGTGGTGGTGGTGGTCATGGGGTTTGAACTCTGGGCCTGGGCACTGTCCCTGAGCAGTTCAGCTCAAGGCCAGCTCTCTACCACTTGAGCTACAGCACCACTTCTGGTTTTCTGAGTGGTTTTTTGGAGATAAGAGTCTCACGGACTTTTCCTGCCTGGGCTGGCTTTGAACCATGATCCTCAGATCTCAGCTTCGCTTCCTGAGTAGCTAGGATTATAGGCATGAGCCACTGGTGCCCGGCTTTTGTTAACCCTTTCTCAAGTAGTATTTATTAACATCCAAGACCTAGCCAGGCACAGTGGCTCATCCCTATAATCCTAGCTATTACAGAGGCTGAGATCAAAGCCAGCCCAGGCAGAAAAGTCCAAGAGACTCTTATCTCCAATTAATCAGCAAAAAGTCTGAAGTGGAAGGTGTGGTTCAAGTGGTAGAGCCACCAGAACTGAGCAAAAAAGACAAGTGAGACCATGAGGACTTGAGTTCAAGCCCCCAGTACCAGAACAAATAGAAATAAAAACATAGGACCTAGGGTGATCAGAACCTACCTTAGGGGCACAATTTAAAGAGAACTTTCTTCTAGGATTGGCCTGGCTCTTCATATTTAGTTTTCATATTTGGGGAAATGGCATGGAGATGAGGCAGTGTCAGTTGTGACAGGTCAGTGACAACATCCAAGTAAGGTTCTAGGTTCTACCTCTGACCATTTGCTTTGGAGGTAGAATCAATGAATTAAAGCATATGAACCATTTTTAGACTCCAGAAATGCAATGTCCAGTTGCTTTTCAAAGAGATCATGCTTATTTGTTGGAGGTGGAGGCAGTCCTAATACCTGTTATAGGTTGGATTTATCCCCTGAAGGCTCATGGATTACAGGCAAACACATGTAATCCTAGCTGCTTAAGGAGGCTAGATCTGAGGATCAAGGTTCAAAGCCAGTCCAAGCAAAAGAAGTCTGTGAGACTCTATTCTAATTAACCAGCAAAAAGTCAGAAATGAAGGCATGGTTCAAGTGGTAGAGCACCATCTTTGAGTAGAAAAAGCCAAGCAAGAGCAGAAGACTTAGTTCAAGTCCCAGTACCAGCACCCAAGAAAAGGAGTGGGAAGGCCTCCTGTTTTAAAGGTTTAGTCCCATATAGAGGCCTTAGGATAATGCCTAAGGCATTAAGATAGGCCAGTGGGGACCTACTTGCCTTTCCTATTCTGGATTCTTCAGTGTCTTTACTATAATACAACTCTTTATTTTTCCTACCTCCTATTAACCTGTGTAAACACACAACACACAAACACACACACACACACACACACACACACACACACACACAATTTATCACTGCAATGAAAGTATTTATTATTCCAGAAATCTAATCCTTCAGACCACTCAGTCTGCTTTAGGCAAAATTTCTTAAGTGCAGGTTTTTCAAGTGCATCATAAATTCCCCAGCATCAGTGACATCCTGCAGGTCAGGAATGAGCAACAGTGGAAAATACATCAAGTTTCCAAACAAGTACAGCTCCAGCTGGGCTCTGCCTCCCCAGTACCCAAGCCAGAACACTCTGGCATCAGGTCCTACAACTTGCAGAATGGGTTTTCAAAGCATGATTTCTAGAGAAATCTGTCTCTGGTGAGTCAGATGCAGCCAAGGAGCCAATGCCAGTGTGGGAGCAGTCTGCAGATCTGCCTCAGGTGCCAGCTCATAGTCAACATTCGCACTCTCCCCAGGAATGTAGGTTCAGGCGAGGCCAGGGAGAGTCAAGGGCAGAAGCCAAAAGGAGCCTGGCTGCAAACGGATTCAAACAAAGAGGGAAGCAGTGGAAGAAAATTCCGGACATTCCCAAAATTCTCAGCTGGCAGAAGTTGAATGGGAAAATGCCTTACTGAAGGTTCTTTCTGAACCATTCAGAAGAGCTCTGGCTTTCACATAGGCCCCCTCTCTTCACAGAAAAGCAAAGAGCTACTTAGTATGCCAGCCCAGACATCCTGAAGCTGAACAGAAAAGGGGCCAGGAGAGACAGTACACCAAATTACCAACAACAATCATTTCTAATAAAGGTGCTAGAAAACACCCCAGGATTTGCTTTATTATTTCTGAGTTATTCAGAAATATTTTAACATGATCCATGATTTCTGCACTAACAAAGGATGTTGCTTTCTTTTTTCTTTCCTTTTCTTTTTTCCCCCTCTTAATGTGGTATTCAAGCTAGAGAGTTTCCTCAGCACCCAGGGATGCACAGCATCATGAGAAAGCTAAATTGGAGGTGACAGGGCCCCCTTCTGACAGGTGCAATAAAAACTTTCTTCCAGAAAAAATGAAGTGAACCCAAACCTCTACACACACACACACACACACACACACACACACACACACACACACACACACACACACACACACACACACACACACACACACACACACACACACACACACACGATTTTTGTTTTAATTTTTATTTCATTGCTGTTGTAAAGTTGATATACAGAGGAGATGAATCAGGTAATGAGTTCAATTCTTTTTTTTTATCGGTGGTGGGGCTTGAACTCTGGGCCTGGGTGCTGTCCCTTGGCTCTTCAGCTCAAGGCTAGCACTCTACCACTTGAGCCTCAGTGCCACTTCCAGCTTTGTCTGCTTATGTGGTGCTGAGGAATTGAACCCAGAGCGTCATGCATGCAAGGCAAGCACTCTACCACTGAGCCACCTTCCTAGCCCCGAGTACAATTCTTTTTGAACCATGTCTCCCCTTCCCTCTCCCAGTTTCCCTCCTGTCCCTACCCACAAGATGTACAGTTCCTTTTTCCACATATTGTCTAGTGAGTACCACTGCTGTATTTGTTCACCCTTTGTTGACACATGATTTTTTAAAGGCTGTGACGCATGGTGCTGATGCTGTAATCCTAGCTTAACTCAAGAGTTTGAGATCTTAGGATTGTGGTTCAAGGCCAGCCTGGGAAAACAAGTCCTGAAAATTCTTATCTCCTACTAACCAGCAAAAGGCCAGAGGTAAAGGTATGGTTCAGTTGGTAGAGCCATAGCCTTGACCAAAAAAATTGAGGGGCAGTACCCAGACCTTGAGTTTAAACTCCAGGATGGGCATACACAAACACTCACAAAAAAGTGGCATTTTTCCTTTGAGTACAGGGTGGAGCAAAGCCATGCCTTTCCCCTCCCTGTAGCACAGGTTCTATCCTTGCCAAACACAGACATCTGCCTCATTTCCTACCCCAGGCTCCCAAACATCTTTAAAAAAGAAGAACAAAGTTGGAGAATTCACACTAATCAAGATAGCAGCACTGGCAGAAGTCAAAGAAAAAATTAGTTGGAATCTAGGGCCCCTGGGACAGCATCTTTGCCCAGGAGGCTGAAACCAGATGCAAAAGAGACATGTTTTAGAACATCTAGCCTCTGCCTTCCCTACCTCCTTCAAGTTTCTATAACCTGCCCAAGACCCTGGGGAGAGCATTTGCAGAAGGGACTTGATTAGGAATTAACAAGCAATCAGAGTGTTATAGGACTTGACCAATACAATGTCACCTTTCAAAACACCTAACTGTAATATGGATAATGAATCAGAGCACAGTCCAATTTATAAGAACCCCTACACTCACAGCCACTGAGAAGGAGACATAAACACAGAAATAGCCACCTGAAGAGAGGATGAGTAACTGACAGAGCAGCAGTAGCAGACAGGTATTTCTCTTCTGAATAAAATTCTTCACAAAGGGGTTCACTGATTTATTGAGTTCCTGAGACAAGAATCTGAGACTACAGCATCACTGGCAGTAGACCTGCAACATCGGTAGGCACTGTCTACCACTGAGCTGCAGCATACAATATTAAGCAGGCTTGGCTGCTACACGGCTGCAACCCTAGTGGTCTCTGTCAACTGCTGAACCAAAGGGCTTTGTAGGCTCTACTCACTGACTGCAACAGTGGAAAATCTGTATCATAAGAATGAGAATCCAGATCTAAGGAAGACAGCGGAAAGCATGGAAGGAAAACTCAAATTTAGTATCAGTTACTTTTCAATAAAAGCACTAAAACAATTAATTGGACAAAGAACAGTCTTTCCAATAAATCCTGCTGATACAGGTAAACAGACATATACAAAAGGTGAAGTTAGGCTTGGAGGTGGTGGCTCATGCCTGTAATCTTAGCCACTCAGGAGGCTAAGATCTGAAGATTTCAGTTCAATGTCAGCTCAGGCAGAAAACTCGAGAGATTCCTATCCCCAAAAACCCAGAAGTGGAGCTGTGGCTCAAGTGCTAGCCTTGAGCACAAAAGCTCAGGGACAGTGCCTAGGCCCTAAGTTTAAATCCCAGGACCAGCAACAACAACAAAAAGTAAAGTGAAGTCTCTCCATACAAAAGACACAGAAATGAACTCCAAATGAATCTTAGAACTATAATATGAATTAAAACTATAAAACTCTTGAAAGAAAACATAGTCCATTTTGGAGGTCTTGGGTTAACAGACTAGTGCTAGTAAGAACATCAAGAAACTTTATATCCCACATTCTGGGAGGAACATAAAATGATCCAGCCACTTCGGCAAAGTGTCACAGTTCCTCTAAATGACATAGAGTTACCATCTGATCCAACAAATCCACTCCCAGATATATACCCAAGATACCAAAACACACACACACAAACACACACACACACACACATACACACATACACACATACACACACACACACCCCTTGCTGATGAATGCTCAAAGTGCCATTATTCATGGTTGAACAGTGGAAATAACCCAAATTTTTATCAAGTGATAAATAAGCAAAATAGGAGCATCTCTACTTTGAAAGTCCCAAAGCCAAAATTCTCCAAAATCTGAAACTTGAGAACTGATGTGACGCTACCAGAAAATCCCACACCTGACCTCCTGTGCCAGGTTGTAGGCAAAACACAGGTGCACAAAAATAGTGTGCAAAGTCCCCTTCAGGCTGTGTGTATAAAGTATAAATGAGACATAAAGAACTTTAAAGCTTGGATCCTATCCCCAAGATGGCTCAACATGTTTATGTGAAGCCCTAGAACTCAGAAAGATGAAATACTGGTCACAAGAATATTAGCAAAAGAATTCTCACCCTGAATATACACACAATAGAATGCTATTCAGCCATCAATAGAAGAGAACTGCTGATGAACCTGATGACAGAACTCTAAGCTAAAGAAATGAGTAGGCTGGGCGCCGGTGTCTTACGCCTGTAATCCTAGCTACTAAGGAGGCTGAGATCTGAGGATCATGGTTCAAAGCCAGCCTGGGCAGAAAAGTCCGTGAGACTCTTATCTCCAATTAACCACCAGAAAACTGGAAGTGGTACTGTGGCTCAAGCAGTAGAGAGCTTGCCTTGAGCTGAAGAGTGCAGGGATAGTGCCCAAGCCCAGAGTTCAAGCCCCATGACTGACAAAAAGAAACAAGTAGCAAAAGTCCTAGGATGTGTAATTAGGAAATCTAGAGTAGCCTGTGAGGCTCAGTGGTAGATCAGGTGCTTAGCATGTGTGAGCCCCTAGGTTGGATCCATGGCACCACCAAAAAAGAAAACAAAAGGAGAAGGGAAGGGAGGGAATGGGAAAAGGAGGGAAGGAAAGGGAGGGTGGAGGAATGTGGCTTGGGCTGAGGGACTTGCAGGGAAACTGAGAGAAACAGCCAATATGCTCCTGGTTTCCTTCTGGTGTGACAATGATTGTAGTCATGGCTGCACAACTCTGAATATACCATTCATACTTTAATACACCATTCATACTTTAAACAAGTGAATGTACTGTATGTTAATTAGATCTCAATAGATCTTTTTTAAAAACAGAAAGAAAGTTGATAATACTCCATACGCTGAGTTTAGCACATCAAATGGTTAACATTTTTCATTCAATGTAATGTCTAACGACTAAAACTCAAGGATACAGAAAATATGGAAGCAGGCCTTGGTTGCTTTCAAGGCAAATCAGAGAGTGAGGACAAAAAGCAGAAAGGCCTGAGCTCTGAGTGGGTCCAGAAGGAGTGAGGAGGGACCAAGCGAGAAGTCTGCCAAAGAGCCCTGCACTTCACTGGGCTCATCTAGATCATTCCTCAACATGGCCAACAATAGCTCTTAGAACAGCTGAAGTAGTAAATATCTCTTAAATGCCATGGAGAATTGAACATTTTTGGACAGCTTCAATCTTTTTCAGCATCAATTGAATAATACAGTGTTACAAAAACTACATGGGACAAAGTTTAAATATGTCAACTGAAACATATTATTAGCAGCTTCAACTTTTTCTAAGAAAATTGTGTTGGGCAAAACTTTATGGAAAAGTCAAAGGAAAACTCCTTATAGCACCTGTAGGGAAATGTCTAAAGGAAGTTTCAGGCTGAGCAAGGTTGGCCCTCCATAGTACACAGAGCAAGCAATGCTATCACAGAGCCATTAAAGACTCACTCCACTTCTCTGGGAACTCATGCCCAGTTATGCTGATGTTGCCTTTCAGCCCCTCCCTGAGTGCCATTAAAGTCTCCTCTTCTCCTCTCTGAGCCATGACACGGGTGTGGGCAGAAATACCATGCTCATTTTGTGATAGAGCTTCACTGTTTGCCCAGGCTGGCCTGGACAGTGATCCACCTACTTATGTTTACCACATAGCTGGAAAGACAGTTGTGTACCACCATGTCCTGGCCATTGCGAGTCTTTTGTGTGTGTGTATCTAAACGAGCAAGCATGCACGCACGTGTGCACAAGTTCTAGCACTTGAACTCAGGGTACTGTCCTTGAGCTTCTTTTGCTCAAGGCCAGCACTGGAGCCACGTGCCACTTCTGGCCTTTTACTGAGGAATCAAACCCAGGGCTTCATGCATGCTAGACAAGCATTCTACCACTAAGCCACATTCCCAGCCCCACAAGTCATTTTTCATAGCAATGGAGATATTATATGCCCCAGTCTAAGTAAGAAATCAAAGAAGCAACTCCAAATGGAACTGTATGGGAAAATGTGACTTGTCGACACTTCAGGACAAGAGTCTTACCTCCCTAACACAGATTCTGACTGGTGGGAGATGGCAGAGCAGAACTCAGCAAATAAATCCCTTTCTCTCCCAGGCCCACTCAGAGATTCCATTGATAGGAAATGTCTTGCTGGATGCTAGTTGCTCATGCCTATAATCCTAGCTACTAGGAGGCTGAGATATGAGGATCAAGGTTCAAAGCCAGCCCAGGCAGGAAAGTCTGTGAGACTCTTTTCTCCAATTAACTACAAGAAAACCAGAAATGGCGCAATGGCTCAAGTGGTATAGCACTCACCTTGAGCTGAAGAGCTCAGGGACAGTGCCCAGGCCCAGAGTTCAAGCCCCAGGACTGACAAAAACAAAAAACAAACAAAAAAGAAATGAAATGTCCTGTGTACATTCTCCCTAAGAGGTCTTCTGACCTTCCTACCCTGTTCTCTTCACATCTTGTAGTGAAGCCTTAGTCAGTATAAGTATAGTACAAAGGGTACAAGATGGAAACCTCCCATTGTTCACAGAGATAAAGAAGTCTAGCTGGGTGCTGCTGGCTCTTGCCTGTAATCCTAGCTACTCCAGAGGCTGGGATCTGAGGATTATGATTCAAAGCCAGCCCAGGCAGGAAAGTTCATGAGACTCTTACCTCCAGCGCCCAGGCCCAGAGTTCAAGCCCCATGACGAAGAAAAAAAAAAAAAGAAGTCCAACAACCTTCACCCCTTTCCACCACCCTTAAGGGAGCTATCAATGAATGCACAGATCTTAAAGAAGTTAAGCTGCTACCAATGTGGATGTAATGGTCAACTGGAAAATGCATTTGAAACCCATGTTTATAGCAGATTTTATAGCCTCTGAAAGAATTAGAAAGGAAGCCCATGCTACATGGTGGAGTGAAGAAAGCAATAAAGAAAGCAAAATGTGGGTGGCTTAGGAAGCTGGATGCTCTCTTCATACAAAGAAGGAAAGGAAGAGGATTCCTTTTACACTGCCAGTGCTCAAATAAAAGAGAAAATTAGTACTGAACAGAAAGTAGGACATTAACCAGAACACTGTTAGGCAGGAGCTAGTATTGTCACCTCCCAGGTAAAACAAATACTGTGGGATTAGCAGATGGGAAGTGCCAGGCATTAACCTTTTAGAGAACATAGAAATCTATGTTTTTATATTGTCACAGCATGCATCCAAAGACATTGTTTAAAATTATGAAAGGAAGGGAAATAGTAGCAGATTTCTACAGGACAAGTAGTAATAGAGTAGAATAATAAGTCTTCCTGCATTCTAATAATTAATGTAAGAGAACTAATAGAACTATGTCCAATCAACAGAAGGGATTCAACATTAAAAATCAAACATTAAGCAATTAAAGCTGAAGACAAGCTGCCTAACCAACTGAAAACCTGCCATCACTGGAGAGAATTTGAGACTCCATCAAAGAACACCAGAAGAGGCTGATCTGAGCATAAACTGGTCAGAACTTTGAGGATTAGTGGGCTGGATGCCTACGAAGATCCTGTAGTTGTTGCCGATGTGCAATATTCACCTAAGGCTACTATCCCAAACTAAGCCTCTCCTCTCAGAAATTTAAAGAATGAGTGTCAGTACCTGGAGCCATGCTTCACATGTAAAATACCAGTGCTTCTAAGAATATGGACCAAGGGCAGGGATCCATGCTAGAGCACTTGTCTACATGCCCAAGCCCTGTGGCCATCTCCAGTACCATAGGAACAACAAAACAAAATTATGATTGAAATAAAAGATGGAAATTATGATACATTGCCATCTGTGTAGTAATTTTTATTACCTATTTTGTTGTTGTAGGTCCTAGGGCTTGCACTCAGGGCCTGGAGACTGTCCGTCAAGTGTTTTGCTCAAGGCTAGCACTCTACCACTTTGAGCCACAGCTCTAGTTTTCTGGTGGATCATTGGAGATAAGTCTCATTGACTTTCCTGCCTGGGCTGGCTTTGAACTGCAATCCTTAGATCTTAGCTTCCTCAGCAGCTAAGATTACAAGTGTGAGCCATCAGCACCCAGCTTATTTAGTACTTTTTAAAAATTATAATAATTAGAAATAGGATCAACTAAAAATTACCCGTTGTTATTTGCCTTTGACATGGTAATTGGTCTATTGTATCCTATCTCATCAAAAGCTATCAATCTAGCCAGGTATACATGGCTCATGCCTGTAGTCCAATTAGGAACCTGAGATCTCAGGATCACAGTTCAAAGTCGGCCCCAGCAGGAAAGTCCTCTTATCTTCAGATAACCAGCAAAAAGGCAGAAGTGGAGATGTAGCTTAAGTGGTAGAGTGACAGCCTGATCTAAAAAGCTAAGGAAAAGTACCCAGGCTGTGGGTTTAAGCCCCAGCACTGGTAAACACACACACATACACACACATACACACACACACACACACACAACTCAATCTATTAGAATGGATAAATGAACACCAAAAAAAACTGTTCAGATTAAACAAAAGTCTCTCTTTAGTGATACTTTCTATAAAATGAAAACAGCAGGCTATAAAAGGTCATGATCCCACTAATAAGAAATTGTCCAAGCACAAAAAGGAACTGCTCGATTGTATTATCTAATGTTAATAGTGTAAATATCTAGGTAGATAATTTTACTTTCAATTGCATAGCTTTTGCATAATTGTTCTCAAAACAAAACTATAAAGCTTAGAACCCAGATTTCAGGATTCAGATTTCACCTTTACGCCTTATTAGTCTTGAACCAGCTTCATAATCTCTGTATGCCCTCATGACTTCATGTGTAAATAGATAGAGACTGTACCTCACCATGCTTTATTTTGTGTGTGTGTGTGGGGGGGGGCAGTACGGAGGCTTGAACTAAGGGCATTGCACTCTTGCTTAGCTTTTTCACTAAAGGCTGGCACTCTACCACTTGAGCCATACCTCTAACTTCTCTCAAATTTGACTAGACTGGCTTTGAACCACAATCCCTCAGACTCAGCATTCTGAGGAGCTAGAATACAAGTGTGAGCCACAGTGCTTTTGAGAGGGCTAAATGCATGTGCATACATGAGGCACTCAAACAGTGTACAGAACAGAAAGCAGCAGTTGGCGGTAGGCACGGTAGTGCTACTAATGACAAACCAGGTATTTGTAAAATTGACTGCTCAGCAAAAGCAATTGCTCATGGCCAAAAGTAAGAAAGGGAATAAGAAAGCCTTTCCATTTAGGTTTGCAAAATAATTGAGAAATAAACCAAAATATTTCGCAGATCAGCTATAAAGAACACAAACTGAGAGCACAGCAGACATTCCCATTGACTTGGTCACCTCATTTGGGGAGTCAATGGGTACAGGTGACTAGCAAGTTGAAGAGGAGCCCCAAGTGGTTATTTCACATGTGTAAATCTCTCTCTCTCTCTCTCTCTCTCTCTCTCTCTCTCTCTCTCTCTCTCTCTCTCTCTCTCTCTCTCTCTCTCTCTCTCTCTGTCAATTTAGCAGCAAAAAGAGAAGATGTTCTAATGAGGTTAGCATTTATAGGCCAAAAGATTCATCCTATTTCTTAAAGACTCTTTAAAATGCCTTAACATACAAAGGCTGGAACTTTACTTTTAAAAAAGGGAGGGAGGTATATAAAAGAAAAATTGTATAGACTAACACTTGATTTAAAAAGATCAGATAATGAAAATTATGGATTGTCCTGATTACTGGATTCTTCCTTTTTCAGAGAAATAAACAGGATCCTTTTAGAGACAGAAAAACAATATCATGGCTGGGAATGTGGCTCAAGTGGTCTCTACCACTAGCTTTGAACAAAAGAAGCTCAGGGACAATGCCCAGGCTCTGAGGTCAAGCCCCAAAATTCACAAAAAATAAAGAAAGAAAATAAACAATATCAGTAAGTGAAATAAATAGTTGATTATCAGGTAAATCTGTGGAGAAAATGCAGCAGGAAGTAGAGTTGAATAGGGAGAGAAGTATTAACAATTTGAATAGGGTAGGTAGAAAAAGTGACATTTGAGTTTGGATCAGACCAGGGAGAGTTTAATCAATTATACTGCAGAATTATCAGCACCAACTAAGTAGTTGTTGTTTTGGTGTCTGTATTAAGGTTTGAACCAGGACTCCTGGTTCTCTCCCTTAGCATTTTTTTGGGGGGTCTGGTCGTGGGGCCTGAACTCTGGGTCTGGGCGCTGTCCCTCAGCTCTTCAGCTCAAGGCTAGCGCTCTACCACTTGAACCACAGTGCCACTTCCGGCTTTTTTCTTTTTGCTTATGTGGTGGTGAGGAATCGAACCCAGGGCCTCTACCACTGAGCCACCTTCCCAGCCCTCTCTTAGCTTTTTCACTCAGGACTGGTGCTCTAGCATTTGGGCCACATCTTCACATCTGGCTTTTAGCTGGTTAACTGGAGATAAGAGTCTCTCTGATTTGTCTGCCCAGCTGGCTGTGAACCTCGATTCTCAGATCTCTATGCTGGATTAAAAGCTCCAGTTAAGACAAGGTTTCAGTTATCTCTATTTCATTTATCCTAGACATCCCTTTTAGTATTGATAATATGCACAGTGGTTATGACACACATGCCCTACTAGTAATATTTCTCCTGAATTAAATCTAAAGGCAAGCTGGGAACCAGTGGCTCACGTTTGTAATCCTAGCTACACAAGAGGTTAATATCAAAGCCAGCCCGAGCAGGAAAGTCCAGGAGACTCTTATCTCCAGTAAAGCACCAGAAAACCGGAAGTGGTGCTATGGCTCAAGTGGTAAGGTGCTAGCCTTGAGCTGAAGAGCTGAGGGACAGCACCCAGGCCCAGAGTTCAAGCCCCACAACTGACATACATACATAGATACATAGATACATACATACATAGATACATACATACATACATACATAAAAATTTTTTTAAAAACTTAAAGGCATAAGCTTCTTGAATATGTAATCTTTATATAAACATTTCCAGGAAGAGAATCCAGATTTTCCTTGGGAAACATCCAGCCAGTGGAACTTAGGTGATGCTGATACCCCCTGAAGTTCAGGAGTACCCAGTGACCCATAGGAAACTACTAAGAACCCTTGGCACTCAGATCCATGTCCTCTCTGGCAGAGGATGCTCCCCTACCAGGTTGCTAAGGTGACAGAGTATAGGTCTGAATGATTTATGGAGCCATTTTTGCCACCCCTGGAGAAAGGAGAAGGAGAGTTAACCTAAAGATGAAGTCAATGGAGTATAGATACAACTGTGCTAACTGGAAAGAAATGGGAATTAAAAAAAAAAAAGATTAGCACCTCTGGTGCTATTTCTGGGGGCCTTGGATTTAGTCTCACCATAAGACCTCACTTCGATTTTCACATAGCTGGAAGATACATTTCCTTTCTATTTCCATCATTCCAAGTCAGGCTTTGTCGTCTGCAACCAAGAGCCTTGGCAAATACAGAGAACCCTTCAGTAGCTAATCTCTACTTTTTTCTGAGAAAGTAAGCAGCTGAGCTCAGTGGCTCAAGCCTGTAACCCCAGGTAATTAGGAGTGGAAATTGAGGGACTTCAAGGGCCAACCCAGGCAAAAAGACTCCATCTGGGTCCAGTGGTGCAGGGCATTTCCCCCACAAGTGGGGAGTGGGAGAAAAGAGGTCGGTTCTGGTACAAAGCAAGACCCTACCTCAAAAATAACCAAGATAAAAAGGAGCTGGAGGTACAGCTTAAGTAATAAAGTGCCTATCTACAAGTGCAAGGTGCTGTGCAAAAAAAGGAAAAAAAAAAAAAAAAGTTAACAGTGCATACTCACCCGTTCCTGACCAGCAGTGTCCCAGATGAGGAATTTATGAAGTTCGTTTCCACAAGGCACAGTTTTGGTCATGAAAGATGCCCTGAAAAGAGAGTAAACACTTCCATATTACTAAGTACAAAGATTCATGGGTCAAATAAGTTAGCATGATACGTCAACAGGACTCGAAGAGTTCTGCCCATAGACAACGAATAACAGGCAAAGATGGGTTGTTAAGAGTGCTTTTACCCAAAGAAAATATTCTGCATTTTCTGTTACTCTAACTGAACATTTCAAAGCACACCAAGCCAGGCACTGGTGGCTCATGCTGGTAATCTTTTAACAACTCAGGAGGCTGAGATCTGAGAATGAGAGTGTGAAGCCAGGTGGAGCAGCAAAGTCCACGTGACTCATCTTTAATTAACCACCAAAAAGCTGAAAGTTGAGTTATGGCTTAAGTGGTAGAGATGCATGCATGTACACACACACACACACACACACACACACACAGCAAACAAACAAAAAAGGTGCTCAGAAGACTGTTTCCAAAAACAGGTTAAATTGTTCAAAGAAAAAAAAATCTCCTAGACCACAAGGGAATATTAAAAATCTATTATGCCAATTAAGAGTGTGAAGCAGCACTTGGCATTTTGGCATGTTATGACTTTGTCTTCATGACTGAACAGCTTACATATATACTGATGCCAATACGAATCCCACAGTAGCAATGACTAATAAAATATTACATCTAAATTCCAACTTTTAGGCAGAAATGTACAGATAAAGATCATAACATAAAAATTTGTTGTCTTGATCTAATTAAGATGTGTCATATACACAACCTGCTGTGTTAAATGGCAAAAAAATTCAATACATACTCTGAAAGTTAAGTGAGGGAAGAGGTGGGCTGAGTGGGATGGGTGAGAATGTTGAAAGGGGTGAAGTTGATCAAGACACATTGTATTCATAAACTGCTTTATTGAATGGTAACTCCTTTGTACTCCATAAAGATAATAAAATATTTAACAAATTTGTTTTCTCTGCTAACAAGGAAAAATTTTAAACTGTCAGTGTATCATGGAACACTTGCTATTCTGGTTTTTTTTTTCCTTCTTAATAAGCATTTTCTTTGTGCTTGAGAAAGCTGTATATCAATACAGGAAGTGTTTCATAGCCTTGACTTTTCTTCTGCTGGAGTTAGTTTCCCATTCACTAGGAAAACAGGACTGGCTAGGTACTAGTGGCTTATACCTATACTCCTAGCTATTCAACAGGCTGAGATCTGAGGATCATGGTTCAAAGCCAGCCCAAATAAAAAAGACCATGAGATTCTCATCTACAATTAACCATCAAAAAGCCAGAAGTGGAGCTGTGGCTCAAGTGGTAGAGCATCAGCCTCAAGCAGAAAAAGCTAAGGAACAGTGTCCAGGTGCTCAGTTCAAACCTTAGTACTATCACTCACTCTCTCTCTCTCTCTCTCTCTCTCTCTCTCTCTCTCTCTCTCTCTCTCTCTCTGTCACACACACACACACACACACACACACACACACACACACACACACACACACACACACACACACACACACACACACACACACAACCAGAACTGGGTATGGCTCATGTGGTGGAGCATCTGCCTATACGTACAAATCCCTATTTCAAAATCCCCAGTTTCATAAAGGGAAATAGAGTGGTGGCAGAAATATTTTCCTAGACTCTAGATAAAGAGGAAGGAAGGATATAACACAACCACCTTTGATACATGAGCCTTGACTATATTCTTGTATTAGTAACAGAGGAGCTGGGAATATGACTCAGTAGTAGACCATTTACCTAGCATGGGTGAGGTTCTTGGTTCAACCCTAGCTTTACAAAGAAAAGCAAAACAAAAGGATAAAGATAATTAGAAGAGCTGGGTGGCCGTGGCTCATGCCTGTAATCCTAGCTACTCAGGAGGCTGAGATCTGAGGATCTCAGTTCAAAGCCAGCCAGGCAAGAAAGTGGTGAGGCTCTCATCTCCAATAAACCACCAGAAAACTGGAAGTGGCACTGTGGCTCAAGTAGTAGAGCGCTAGCCTTGAGCTGAAGAGCTCAGGGACAGGGTGCAGGCCCAGAGTTCAAGCCCTACAACCAACAACAACAACAAATGATAATTAGAAGACTTTAATTTGGACTATATTCAAGATATCATTGATCAAGTTAATTTGGGGGGGGGGGCGTGTCCTGAGGCAAGACCAACCATATATTAACTAAAAGCAGGATCTAGCGATTCTTTGTTTTGGAGGGAATTTAGAAGTGAGCATAACTTCTCTCTCAGCTCTTTCCTTCTCAACTCTCTCTTTCTCTCTCTTTCTCTCTCTCTTTCCCAGCTCTCTCTTTCCCCGCGCTCTCTCTCTCTTTTCCCAGGCCTTTCCCAGCCACATGGAGGGCCAACATGGCCTGGTGCCAGCCAGAACGATGAATAAACCTACCCCTTACCTGAATACCACGTGCGTGGTGCTGTTCTTACTCGGCTACCTCTTTTTAAAAACCTAACATAAATGGTGCCGTGACTCGGATAAAGGGCTTAAAGTCAGGATAGGTGGGATTCCTCTCTGGATTTTTTCCTCTTTTTTTTGTTTGTTCTTCCCTTTTTGCTCTGAGGAATACCCACAGTTCTGACAGCCTTTTGTGAACCGGTCTGTCTGCTGCGGACACAGCGCATCAATACCATTGCTGGCCTTTACTCCACGTCCACACCACTTCTCTACTCTGGTGAGTGTATGAGTGTAACTACTCTCTACGGTTCTCTGTTGCTCAGTCTCTGTCCAGACATGGCGCCATGCCAGAGAGCTCCTAGGGCCTTTAGCTGAAAGGCCAGTCACCTCTGAAGCCGAGGACGCTTGGTTTTGGGGGCTTGGCCATTTCTCTCTGGAAGAAGTCGGGACGCCGCTTCTGTCTGGTCAGCTCTCCTTCACTCACCAGACTGACTCTCCTACACATCTAATGGGGTGCTGCGAGTCAATTTTTATGCCATTCTCAGTTTTAGACAGCTTTTGCCTGTGCAATGGTACATGGGCAGAAGTCTGTTTACTTTTAGGCTCTCTTTGCTCTCTCTGCTAATCATGTCCAACTTTCTCTCCTTTTTTTTCTACAACTTTTTGGCTTGTGCTCTGAAGAGTGTGATGCTGGCTGGGTCCTGGGTACCCCCCTCTAGGTTCCCTCTCAAAGGCTAGCCAATGTAGGCTTCAACTATCTGTTCAGGGTTTCTTTGCATTTTTTCAGAAATTCGCCATATTGAGTTTGCCATCTTGGCCACACGGTGGGTTAAGAGTTTGGCCCCACCTGACCCTTAACCTTCCACCAAGCTTACTACTCCATCTATTCTAAGGTGCCTTGCTAACAAGTTGCTCTTTTCACAGGCCCTGGTAACTGAGGCCCAACCATCTGATGTGCTTTGTTAGCAAAGATGTCTAAACATTGATGTCAAAATTTTAGGTTTTGAGTTTTGCCTTTTTTGTTTTGTGTTGTGTATTCTGGTACTGACTACATGACTCTAAAATATTGGGCATACCTGTGCTAATATTCTCACATCCAATGAGTTTTGTCATTTCAGAATATTTGTTGGCAATTCCTGATAAGAACCAGGGAAACTCTACTTATTCTACTTGATCTCCTTGTTGCTTTAATTGGAAATAATAAAGGGCTTTTGTGGCAAAGATTGCAGTTCAAAGCCAGCCCAGCTGCAAAATCCCTAAGACTCCATCTCCCAACTAACCTGCAAAGAGCCAGGCTGGAAGCATGGCTCAAGACTCTTATCTCGAACCAGCCAACACTGCAAGTGGTACTATAACTCAAAATGGTTCAGTGCTGGCCTTGAGCAGAAGTGCTCAGGGACAGTACCCAGGCCTTGAGTTCAATCCTCCTTGAATACCAACTGGGACAACCATCCCAGCAACGAGCACCTAGACTCAGCCAGTCTGGGGAACATGGAAAGGAGTAAGAGGAGATGATGTCACATCAGCTACTTTGTGCCTGCCCTTTCAAAATTAACCAGAGCTGGGAGGTCAGTAAAAGAAGCCTGCCCATCGGATGTCCATACTTGTCTACCTATTAACTGGACAAGAATTTACATTCTTGCCTTTGTTACCTGACTTCTCCTCTACCTAGTCACCAGATGTCAGAAGTAGCTAGGGACATTTCTACCAATATTTTTCAGCCCCAAGTCCTTCCTCTTGCCATTTATTTGCTCTCTAGTATTTTTTTTCCAGCCTCTCAATGCCTCATGAGACTTCTCCAGACTTCACCTAAGGATAAACGCCACCAAGGGACAGCTGCTGCTTGCTGCCTTCTCTGGGAGGGGACCAAATTCCAGCCTTTTACCCCTATTGTCGACGCCCCTTGTCTGCAGGAAGTAGCCAGAGAGAATCTGTGCCCTATTTCATGATTATTAAAAGGCTGGAATGTAAGGTCGGCTTCTGGATGGCGAGAAGACTCCACCCTCCTCGCAGCAAAGTCTCCACCCAGTACTTGCATTACCTAGGCAACTGGCACACCTGGAAGAGGTCACCTGCATCCGTTGAGGTCTTGTCTGAATTTGATGTGGCCACACCTTTCTCCGCCCATACCCTAGATAAGGCCTAGCCCAGGCCCAGAAGCTCTCTCTCAGCTCTTTCCTTCTCAGCTCTTTTGCAGCTCTCTTTCTCTTTCCCAGCTCTCTCTTTCCCCGCTCTCTCTCTCTTTCCCAGCTCTTTCCCAGGCCTTTCCCAGCCACGTGGATGGCCAACGTGGCCTGGTGCCAGCCAGAACGATGAATAAACCTATCCCTTACCTGAAAAATAAATAAATAAAAAAAAGAAGTGAGCATAACTTTTTTTTTCTTGCTGCTGAACACTCGTGGCTCACACTTGTAATCCTAGCTGCTCAGGAGGCTGAGATCTCAGGATTGAGGTTTAAAGCTAACTTAGGTAGAAAATAGCTCCAAATAACCACCACATCTAACCCCAAAAAAAACAAGAAGTAGAGGTCTGGTTCAAGTGGTAGTGTGCCAGCTTTGAGCATAAAAGCTCAGGGACAACATCCAGGTCCCGAGTTCAAGCCCCAGTATCATCACACACACACAAACACAGACATAATACACACACATACAGACACACACACACACACACAATTTTCCCCCAATGCTGGAACAGAACCCAGGGCCCCTCAAGTGGAAATCAAATGTTCTGCCACTGAGCTACATCCCCAACTAATATGAGTTTTTTTAAAATATATTTTTATTGTGAAAATACTGTACAGAGGGGTTACAATTACGTAGGTAAGATAATGAGCACATTTCTTATCAAGCATTGTAGCCTTCTGCTTTGTTTCCCCTTCCCGTCCCTTCGTATCCGCTTCCCCTCCACATATACCAACATCATATATAGTGAAAGCAGGGGTTGTACCATGGGGGAGGGACATACAAGGCAACAAAGACATAATCTTATAAATATAACATACGTTTTTTTGTTTTTTTTTTTTTTTGGGGGGATCCGGTCATGGGGCCTGAACTCTGGGCCTGGTTGCTGTCCCTCAGCTCTTTAGCTCAAGGCTAGTGCTCTACCACTTGAGTCACAGTGCCACTTCCAGCTTCTTTTCTTTTTGCTTATGTGATGCTGGGGAATCGAACCCAGGGCCTCATGCATGCAAGGCAAGAGCTCTTCCACTGAGCCACCTTCCCACCCCCTAACATGAGTTTTTATAACCAGAAAATATAGTCTTAATGTTGGGCTTGTCAAGAAGCTACATTTCAAAAAAAAAAAAAAAAACAATCCATAAAAAAGCATAGGAAGAGAAAGAGGTGCTGTGGCTCAAGTGGTAGAGTGCTAGCCTTGAGCTGAAGAGCTGAAGGACAGCGCTCTTGCCCAGAGTTCAAGCCCCATGACCGACTGAAAAAAAAAAAAAAGGATAGGAAAAGACTACATTCTGTTGAATGTTAGGAATGATTTGATACATTGCTGTTTTAGAAATGATTTATTTGGACCTTTACAAACATATGGAACATATTATGTTCAGTATACACTTTGGAATGTTGGTTATATGAATTTCAGAATATGGAATTCAAAAGGTAGTAAAAAATAGTTACTTCACTTCTCATTTTGTTTACTGATAGGAAGTAGTGAGGTTAAACTCAGAGACTTGCACTTGTTCGGCTGGTGTGATATTGGAGAGCTATGCCTTCAGCCCTGTTTTTCACTGCATAATTTTAGAATAGGGTCTCACTTCCTGCTGGGTTGTGCATCTGAGCCTTAAGCTGCCTATTTTAGGTTTCCCATCATTGCTGGGATCATAGATGCATGCTACTATATCAAGCTTCCCTCCATGAAGATGGAGTCTCTCCATGTTGGCCTGGAACCTTGTTCCTCACATTCTAAGCCTCCCAAGTAGCTAAAATTACAAGTATGAGCCACAGGTGCCTAGTTTTCAGGGTTTTTTGGGGGGGGCAGGGTTTGGGGGGGGGTATGGGGGGGTCGGTCATGGGGCTTGAACTCAGGCCTGGGCGCTGTCCCTGAGCTCCTTTTGCTCAAGGCTAGTGCTCTACCACTTTGAACCACAGTGGTGGTTTTCTGGTGCTTAATTGGAAATAAGAGACTCACGAACTTTCCTGCTTGGGATAGCTCTGAACCACAATTCTCAGAACTCAGCCTCCTGAGTAGAGGATTACAAGCAAGAGCCCCTAGGACCTGATTTTATTTGTACTTTTATATTACCTAATTTTTTTCATAATGAGTATTATAACTTTAAAAAAACTAAAAAACTAGGGTACATATACTTTGTTTTAGTTTTTGGGTCCGATTGTGGGCCTGAACTCTGGGCCTGGGCACTGTCCCTCAGCTCTTCAGCTCAAGGCTAGCGCTCTACCACTTGAGCCACAGTGACAATTCCGGCTTTTTTCTTTTCTGCTTATGTGGTGCTGAGGAATCAAACCCAGGGCCTCATGCATGCAAGGCAAGCCACCTTCCCAGCCCCATATATTGTTTTGTATGTGTGACAGTCAGAGATTTGAAGTCAGGGTCTGGGTACTGTCCCTGAGCTGTTTTTTGGTCAAGGCTAGAGCTCTTACCCTTGGTCCACTTTGTGCTTTTTGGTGGCTAATGGGAGATAAGAACCTTAAAGACATTTTCGCCTGACCTGGCTTTGAATCATATTCTCAGATCCCAGCCTCCTGAGTAGCTAGGATGACAGGCGTGAGCCACCAGTGCCTAGCTACAATTTGTATTTAATTTTTGTAGAGCAGTTCTAGAGTTTATAGAGAAACAGAGCAGAAAGTACAATGAGTTTCTATATAACATATATACATATATATATACATAATCTGACATTTTAAACATATGTATACATTTATATATACATACATATATACTAACACATATATATAAATATAATTTCTTTATATTATTTATTAAATGCTACTATTTTAATATATAAATTAAACATACATCTGATTATATGAATATATTTACATATATAAATGTATAAAATATATAAAATATAGATATGTAAAATAGATGTATGAATATACAAATGTGTAAAGAAAAAAATATATATATATATATCCTCCTAATACCACTAAATGCATTTACAAGGCCAAGTACTGTCAATTATAGTCACCTCCAGAATGGCTACCAATGCCTTTCCCACACTCCTCCCACCATGAGGAGGAGTATATTTCCCTACCTTTGAATGTAGGCTGACATTATGATGTACTTTGATCAAGAAATTATGACCCAAATGACACACCTACTATAGATATAATCTGCTTAACACATACTTACTATTTGTATGTATTGACCACAATTTATGGTATGAGCAGTCTTTGCTATTTTAAGAAATCATTACAAAGGAATACAGATTTGTTGTTTTTATTTGAATTCAGGACTGGAGATATATGTAGCTCAGGGGTGAAATGTTTGTCTAGTATGTGTGAGGGCCTGAGTTCAATCTCCAGCACAGCAAAAAGGAAAACAAAAAAGTTAAACATAAAGTTTAGTAAGTAGAAGTTGAGAGTCTTTTGTCTTCCACAGTCACATATCATCATTACTGCCTTAGAGGTTTTGTTTTCATTATCAAGAAACACAAAGCAAAATATTAAAGAGGAGGCAGACATGGTGGCTCATGCCTATAATCTCAATACTTAGGAGGTGAATGGAGAGGAAAGCATTTTAAGACTCATCTGGGCAAAAAGTTCACAAAACCCCAACTCAACCAATAAAAAGCTGGGTGTGGTAGTGTGCACCAATCATCCCAGCTCTATAGGAGGCATCAATAGGAGGATTGAAGTCCAGGTCAGCTCAAAAAAATGAGAGATCCTATTTAAAAATAATGAGAGGTAAAAGGTCTCAAGGTATGGCTCAAGTAACTGGTGGTACACTTGTCTAGCAAGCATGAGGCCCTAAGTACAAAAAAAAAATCTGGAGAAAAGTGAAAATAATATCTACAAAAAATCTTCCTGCTAGGTGCCAGCGACTCACATCTATAATCCTAGCCACTCTAGAAGCTGAGATCTGAGTCTCAAGATTCAAAGCCAGTCTGGGCACCAAAAAGCTGGAAGTGGAGCTGTGGCTCAAATAATATAGCTCTAGGCTTAAATGAAGAATTTAAGGAAGAGTGCACAGGCCCTGAGTTCAAGGCTCAGTACTGCTACAAAAAGAAAAACAAATAAAAAATAACCATCTTTCTCTCACACAAGTGTCTGTGTTGGGAAGCCATTCCTCCTGAGTGTTTCCCATTGTAGATATCTCTTTCCCCAGGCTCTTTAAAACAATATTTATATAATAAGCAGCTTGGGAAGAAAGGGACAGGCCAGGTAGACTACACTACCAGTATAAAAGATTTAGAAATATACATATATAAAATATGAAATAAATGTTACTCTACTACTCAGAGTTCCTCTCTGTGTCTCCTGTAACTCAACGAATACTTTTAAGGTGTCATCTGTCTTAATGTCATCTTATGGGAAATCGAGGCTCAGGGAACCAACCTATAATGCTACCACTCTGGGAAGTACAGTGATAACTCAAACCATTCATGGTCCATGACACAGCCTTTCATGAACGTGTTTCTTTAATGAACCCAACATAATCAACCCACTGCTTGAAGCAGCTGTTTAGTCTCTGCAGGAATTATCTCAACTTCCCACAATCGAGCCCATCCCTCCGCCCTCACTAATCTCACAGGTCCCCCAAATCAACACACTCACCCTTTCCCCTGCTCTCATAAAAAATATGGCATCTTCAGGTTAACATCTAAGAGAGCAAAGAGCCAGAACCCAAAAATGGCCCAGACAAAGAACACTTGGCCAAAGAACTCACAAGAGAGATGAGGCAGGAAAAACACGTGTGTATCCCATTGTCAAAGTCTCCAACCCACCCCATCCCACTCTCCAAGTACTGTATATATATGATGACATTAGATTCACCCAGAAATGAGAAATGAATCCTCTCCACAAACCACCCAGACTGTCCTGATATAGCAATATAGTGTTGCCAGGGTAAGGACCAGGCAAGGTTCTGTACATTGTTTTTAATCTGGAAATAAAGCCATGTTTATTTGCAAAATCATGCTCTTGAAGGCCAAGGAGATGACCCTGGCCTATAGCAGAAAGGGGGCTAGCTGAGAAATTCCCATTTTCCTGGTAGTCTCCAGTTGAAAGTGATTGTCACTGGCAGGGATGGAAACTGGATGCCAACAGGACCACCTCCCTATACTCACGAAGAAAGCAGTGAGAAGGGGGAACACACAGGAACTTACCCAATGGTGGGGCTAATATTGTGGTCAAAATGGTCCTGGACAAAGCGGCACACGATGCTTGACTTCCCAACCCCTGTGTCCTAGAAGAGAAAGAAGATAGCCATGAAGACCAAGGACATAGGAGCATGACACAAGAGAACACAGAGGCCATTTCTGGTTGATGACACTTCCAGAGCAGAAAGGAGGATATCTGCTTTAATTTCCCACCAGTATTGTCTATTAAGGTAAACATACTGCTTTCATAGAAATAAAAATATAGGAAATGTTTTAAAAACACATTCCACACATATACAATTAGCCTAGAACAAGCTTGCTGACAATATGTGTATCTCCAGAACATGAGCATTGGAGAAAGGTCTAGAGAAGTCATAAGCAACGAACAGAAAGAGAACTGATCTCTGTGTGTGTGTGTGAGTGTGTGTGTGTGAGTGTGTGTGTATGTGTGTGTGTGTGTGTGTATGTGTGTGTCTAGCACATGTTACTAAGACAAACTCAGGGACAGGAAACTGTTCCTTAGGTTTTTCTCTCAGTGCTAGTACTCTACCACTTGAATCAAATTCCCTTTCCTCTCCTCTCCTCTTCTCTCCTTCCCTCCCTGCTCCTCCCCCCACCCCCCTCTAAGAAGGCAGTTCATTGAAGATAGAGTATCACAGATTTTTCTGCCAGTGCTGGCTTCAAACTGTAATCCTGAGACCTCAGCTTCCTGAGTGGCTCAGATTACAAGTGTGAGCCACCAGCAACTGGAAGGTTTGGTGGGTTTGGTTTTTTTTTTTTTTTTGGTGTGTTTTTTATTTGTTTATCAGCCCCTGCTTATAAAGAAAAAAGTGTAAGAAATATAGCAATTGGGATCCATAGTTCTTACAGGTGCTTCTTGTAATCCTAGCTACTCAGGCAGGAGGATCTGAGAACCAGAATTTGAAGCCAGGCTGAGTGGGAAAGTCCTTGAGATCCTTTTTTCCAATTAACCACAAAAAGCTGAGGTAGGTTCAAGTGCTAGAGTACCAAGCCTTGAGTGAGAAAGCTAAGGGTTCACACTCAGCCTGAGTGTGGACCTTCTAGCTCCTTCCCTATTAAACAATTCTTAATAACTAATTAGGACTGGCTCCCAATAAATAGAGGAAATTGAATATACATGTCTTGGCCGATCTCCATTCACTTCCTAAGCCCGTGCTAAGTAGTAGTTTAAGAAATAAAAGGAAAAATAGACAAGATCAAAGACAGGCAAAGAGACAGACCCAGACAAGTGGTATCAGCCAAGACAGGGAGACAGATGCCTGAGGAAGAAGATTCTGAAACCCTGGCAGCAGGAAGGGGCACCAGAAGGATAGCAGTCAGTTTATGCCAGAGAATCCATCTAGACTTGGAAGATACGGCTGAAAACAGAATCCACAGAAAAGCCACAGGAAAGCATACCCAAGAGCCTCCAATGATGGGCAGGAAGCAGCCTGCATTCCAGGAAGAAAAGAGTGGGGTGGGGGCTACCCTTTAGGAAGCACAGTCAAGGAGGGAGCCCAGTATCATTCCCCTGAGCTATACAAATCCAGGCAGAAGCTGGATGAGTTCTGCACTATGTGATAGGAAAAAAGCCCACAAATCCCAAAGATCTCTCTGTTTCCCTCTCTGTCTCTCTCAGTCACTTTTTGTGCCAGTAGTAGGGCTTGAACTCAGGGCCTAGATGCTTTCTCTTAGCCTTTTCACTCAAGGCTGACACTCTACCACTTTAACAGTAGTCTTTTAACTAAACAGCATGTGTGCTTCAATCCACAAGACCTATTGAAACACAGCCTTCAGTTTGCTTTTTTTTTTTTTTGGCAGTACTGGACTTTAGACTGAATCCCACGCCTGTTAGCAAGATGCTCTACCATTTTAGCCATGCCCCAGCCCTGTTTTCTTTAGTTTTTTTTTTGTTGTTGTTGTTTGTTTGTTTTTAAGGTAAGATCTCTAATTTTATTGCCCTGGCCAAATTGGACCACAATCCTACGTAACTCTCTTTTCACCTATTCTCATAGCTAGGATTAAAGATGTGTATCAACATACCTTGTTAGTTGAGACAAAGGTCTTGTTAACTTGTTTTTTTTTTTTTTTTTTTTGATCTGGTCGTGGGGCCTGAACTCTGGGCCTGGGCGCTGTCCCTCAGCTCTTCAGCTCAAGGCTAGCGCTCTACCACTTGAGCCACAACACCACTTCCAGCTTTTTCCTTTTTGCTTATGTGGTGCTGAGGAATCGAACTCAGGGCCTCATGCATACAAGACAAGCGCTCTACCACTGAGCCACCTTCCCAGCCCTCTTGTTAACTTTTTGTTCCAGCTGAGTCTCAAACCTCATTCCACAGATCTCTGCCTCCTAAATAGCTGGAATTACAAATCTGCATTACCACACTAGGCCCTGAATTTTCATTATAATCTTTTACAACTAAACAGCTAAGAAAAAAAAAAAAAAAACAGACACTGATGCTCCTTCCAAAAACATAGCAAGGTTAGAATAAAAGCAATGTCTTTGAATTGAAATTATGATGGCAGAAATTTAAATTGCAAGGGAGGAATTAGAAGATGAAAATCAGAAAACTGGCAGAATGTAACACTAAAGTACAGTACAATTAAGAATTACTCATCTGAAGATACAGCAAAAGCAGAAGACCAACATTCAAAGACACTGTCAACACAGATTTCAGTGTCCTTATCTGTTAGGACCACGGACACAACTGTAGTTGAACCTGGAATGTCCCCCAGGAGTTCATGTGTGAAAGATTTGGTCCCAGTGCAGCAGCATTCAGGGGTTTTGCCCAAAGAGACTAATTATATCTGGAAGGCTCTGATTTTGGATCACAGCTGAATTGGGCTATTGGGAGGTGGTAGGAATTTGAAGAGGCAGGGACTACCTGCATGAAGTAAGTCACTGGGAATGTGCACTTGAAAGATATAGTTTGTCCCTAGCTCCTTCCTGGTTCCCCATTCTTCGCTTTGTATCTGCTATGGGGAAGCAGCTCTGCTTCACTGCATACTGCATACTCTCTGCCATGATGTTCTACCTTACCACGCACCTGGAAACAGAGGAACCAACCACAGCCAGAAATCTCTAAAACAATGAGCCAAAATAAACCTTTAATCCTTTTAAGTTGATCACCTCCTGTATTTTGTTGTGGCAACAGAAAGCTGACTAACACAGAAACTTTCTGAGATTTGTAAGAAAAAGACAAGTACAACTCATTTAGCAAGCAAGGGAAGAACAGCAAGCCCATTCTCATGAATTAAAGGTATAAAATTTAAAAGGGGGGGGATAGGAGGGGGGGTAAGGGGTGGAGGGAATGTAGTCGTGGAGGTGGGAGGGCAGGGATGGTAGGGGAAAAACAAAGGAGGAGGCAACAATGCTTGATAAGAAATGTACTCATTACCTTGCTCATGTAATTATAACCCCTCTGCATAGTATTTTCACAATAAAAAACTTATTTTAAAAAATTTAAAGCCGAAAGATCAAGGAGAAAATGTTAAAAACTCAAGAGAAATGTGTTTTTCTTCAGACATTGAAATTAGAAATAAGACCTGAAGTGCAACTGGCAATCTGAATTGCTTGGATCCTTTCTTCTGTGTTTGGGAGATAGTATCTGGAAATCTGAGGCAAGAGGGACCCCCATAGGGGTGAGGCCTTCTGGGGTAGACTATCTGTGGATGGTCACAGCCAAGACCCCAAACACACAGACACAGATACAGACACACAGACACAGATCTCTCTCTCTCTCTCTCTCTCTCTCTCTCTCTCTCTCTCTCTCTCTCTCTCTCTCTCTCTCTCTCTCTCTCTCTCTCTCTCTCTCTCTCTCTCTCTCTCTCTCCAAGGCTGATTCTCTGGACAAACTGACGTTTAGAGGGGTTTTTTTTTTGTTTTTTTTTTTGTTTTAAGTGACAACAGCAAGAAGGTATCAGTGCAGATGATTCCAATCAACTCCAGCAGCTCTGGTCTATAGCTTCCTGTAGATTCTGGCCCAGATGCCCTTCCCTCCTCCAAACCAACAGTTTAGACTTTGCTCTTAAGTCACAGTCCTATGGATGGGCACACCCTTGCCTTCCTTCATCCATGCCAACCCCAGAGAAATAAATGAAAACTGGACAGCTGTGACTCCTTTCCCTGCCCCTGCAGACAAGGACAACCCCCCTGGCTGCCAGCACTCTTCCAGGAAGCCAACTGTTTCCTCCAGATGGCCATACTGGGGACCTAGCCCTTCTGCTGACCACTCAATTCCTATTTTTCTCCATTGTAGTTTAGCAATTCTTTCTCAGGGCTTTTACAACCACCATTCATATACTCATTCATTCTTTTTCCCCCTTTGCTTTTTCTCTCAGGGCTAGTGCTCAACCACTTGAGCCACAGCTCCAGTTCTGTCTCAGGGACTTTGTTGCTAGGGCTGTCTTCAAATCTGAATCCTCAGATCTCAGTCTCCTGAGTAGCTAGGATTAGAGGTGTGAACCACCACCATTTTCATTCACCAAATAAGCATTCACTACGCCCTGCCTTCTCCAGATCAAAGTATACTAGATTCAACCTTCCATGGCCTGCTAGAATCGTGCAGCAGTGGTGGGTGGGTGGCAGCTGGTGGCGGCAGGGCAAAAGGGATAGGGGTTGAGTTGCACTCTTCTGAAACAAACTGAGGCACTCAATTCCTCAACTGCCACGCTTGATTCCTGCTTTGCCCTCCTTTCTCTATCCTCCCTCCTCCAAAAAACTCTCACAGGACTCACAGTGGTGCTGTGGCTACTGATGCCCGGGCTTTGACGGATACCACACCTTCTCAGCTGAGATGCTGCTCTGGGATGGCATCAGCCTGCAGTCCGTTGACCCAACTCTGTTCCAAACAACTCACCCATCACCCTCAAAATACTCTTCCTGATAACAATTTAAAAAACCATCTTTATTCCTTGGCAGCTACAGCTCACACTAAAAAACAGCTTTTCTGAGTAGATGGATCAGCAAGCTCGTTTAAATGTAACTGCGATAATTGATTTATTAGTAAAATATACTTGACCTCTCTTTTTCTCTGTGTTGACATTAGGGCTTGACCTCAGGGTCTCATGATCTTATCTAGTTTATTGTTCAGGACTGGCACTCTACCTTTGCGCCACACCCCACTTCTGACTTTTTTGGTGGTTAACTGGAGATAAAGTCTCACAGATTTTCCTACATGGGCTGGCTTTGAACCATGATTCTAAGATCTCAGCCTCCTGAGTAGCTAGCATTACATGAGTAAGCCATAAGCACCTGGCAACATTCTTTCTTAATTTTAATTTTTCAACAGTACAACTCTGAACACTTCTCTCTCTCTCTTAGACATTTTGTAGGAAAGATGTAACACGAAAAAAGGATAGAGGGAAATTTAGTTTTTCTCAGAAAGGGAAATAGTTTATAAAGAACAGTGCCAAATGATATCTCTGGCAGGTGACTGTGACAGGAGAGAATCTTGCTGTTTCTCTGGGGCCTGAGGCCTCCTTCCTCTGGGGCAGCTGCTGTTTATCAGATGGCCACAAGGGGCAGACCTGTCCACACTTAGCTGTAGAACCAGGTCAACCCCCCATACTGATTTTCTTTTCCTGCCCGAGCCTCACTGGAGCTGTGATTTACAGAAGCAATTACGGTCTCTCTCTCTCTCTCTCTCTCTCTCTCTCTCTCTCTCTCTCTCTCTCTCTCTCTCTCTCACACACACACACACACACACACACATGTGCACACACAGACCTCCTTTCCCTCCCTATACACAATGAGGAAAAGGCACAGCAAGTCAGGATTATCACACATGAAAACACAAACGTTGAAAACAGAAAAAGAACACAGATGCCTGGGTAAAGGAAGTTCACTAGAAAAAAAGACAGACTGAGAGGGGAGGCTTCCCACCAGATTTAAGAGCCATTTTATTTTTAGTGGACTAGTCTATGTATTTTTCCACTTATATTCTGAAAAAATCATAGCCTGACTTGTTCAATCTTCAAGTTTTACAGAAGAGGAAGCTGCGTGACTTCCTCAAGGTCACAGCTGGTTGGAAGAATCAGAATCAGAACCAAAGGTTTTGAATACTTGTCAAATCCTCTTAAGGTTTTTAACCAGAATAAATCAACCTTCCAGTCCAGTGCAAATATCATTTAAAAGAAAACAAAGGCTGGACAGGCATTGGTAGCTCAAGCCTGTAATTCTATCTCCTCAGGGAAGTGGCACTGTGGCTCAAAGTGGTAGAGAGCTAGTCTTGACCAAAAAGAGCTCAGGGACAGGGCTCAGGTCCCGAGTTTAAGCCCCACCATCGAAAAAATAAAAATAAATAAATAAATTATATCTACTCAGAAAGCTGAGATCTGAGGCTCAGGGTTTGAAACTAGTCTGGCAGAAAAGTCCATGAGACTCTTACTTCCAATTAAGCAGCAAAAAATCAGGGGTTCAAATGGTAGAGCATCAGCCTTGAACAAAAAAGACATGTCAGAGCATCAGGCCTTGAGTTCAAATCCCAATACCTTCATGAAAAGAAGGGCCAGTTCCTGGACTGGCCTGGGACTCCTAAAACGCAAGGAGTATTTTTCATACTGCTCTCTGGTTGCACCTTGTATGGCTCACATTACTCAAGAGTCTCATTCTATGAAGCTCCAGCTGTGTTTACTTGCCAGTAATAAATGGGAGACTGCTGAGTGGCAACCAGAGAAAACAAGTTTTGATTCTACCCAGCAGGAGTGAAATCCTACCTAGGTTGTCAAGGTGTTGCTATGCTCTTTTGTATGATTCATATCCCCGTGTGCTGCAGCCAAGCAACTGTGTCCATCTACCTATTAGAATGGACCTATATTATATTCCTCTCCTCTATGACCACAACCTCTGCAACTTGAATTGTCACATTCATTCATCACATGTTGGCCCATGATTATGAAGTGAGGAGTCACAGATTTAGCTGCTGTGAAAACTAAGCTGAAATACTTGATTTACCCCTAGACTGCTGACAGGACCTTTGTTTCCTACACCTTAAGGAGAACGGTAGCTCAGAGGCAAATATATCACCATTCATCTTATAGCAAATATCGACTATGCCTATACTCTCATATTGAACCTGAATGCTCAGGTCAACCTTAATGTCTGTTCAGTCCAGTCTGCAGGGAATCACTAGGGCTTGAGTAAGGTGGGTCCTGTGAAGAGACTGCTATTTGCTCTAGCCTCACTAACATTCTACACACTCCTTTTTACTTCTTCACTATAAACACAAGAAGCACTGCTCTAAGGTATTTTAAAAAATAATATTGTTGATGACGTAAATCAACATGCCTTTTATGGGAAGGAAATCACAGGTTATAACAAGATCCATTGCCTTGAAAATTCCATTCCTAATAATATAGTTAAAAATTTTAAATACAGGGGCTGGGAAGGTGGCTCAGTGGTAGAGTGCTTGCCTTGCATGCATGAGGCCCTCAGTTTGATTCCTCAGCACCACATAAGCAGAAAAATCTGGAAGTGGGGCTGAGGCTCAGGTGGTAGAGTGCTGGTCTACAGCTGAAGAGCTGGGGGACAGAGCCCAGGCCCACAGTTCAGGCCCCACAACCGACAAAAAAAAAATTAAACTACAGGTATAAAGTCCATTGCAATACAACTTATAAAAATGAGAAATGGACTGGGCGCGCTAGTAGCTCATGCCTATAAACCTAGCTACTCAGGAAGCTGAGATCTGAGGATCCATGGTTCAAAGCCAGCCTGGGCAGGAAAGTCTGAAAGATACTTTTCTCTACTCAATCAGCAAAGAGCTAGAAGTGGAGGTGTAGCTCAAGTAGCAAAACACTAGCCTTGAAAAGAATAGCTAAGAGACTGTTCTGGTGGGGATCTGAGTTCAAGCTGCAGTGTGAAAAAGAAAGAAAGAAAGAAGGAAAGGAAGGAAGGAAGGAAGGAAGGAAGGAAGGAAGGAAGGAAGGAAGGAAGGAAGGAAGGAAGGAAGGAAGGAAGGAAGGAAGGAAGGGAGGGAGAAAGGGAGGGAGAAAGGGAGGGAGAAAGGGAGGGAGGGAAAGAGAGAAAGAGAGAGAAAGAAAGAAAGAAAGAAGAAAGAAAGAAAGAAAGAAAGAAAGAAAGAAAGAAAGAAAGAAAGAAAGAAAGAAAGAAAGAGAAAGAAAGGAAGGAAGAAAGAAAGGAAGGAAGAAAAGAAGGAAGGAAGGAAGGAAGGAAGGAAGGAAGGAAGGAAGGAAGGAAGGAAGAAAAGAAGGGGAAGGGAAGGGAGGGAAGGGAAGGGAAGGAAGGAAAGAAAAGAAAAGAAAAGAAAAGAAAAGTAAGAAAAGAAGGAAAGGAAAGGAAAGAAGGGAAGGAAGAAGGTAGGAAGGAAAGTATTTCATGTAATTTACTGTGTACTGTACTGAAAGTGTAAAACAGAATGATCAATCACATGGTTACTCTTTCATACCACCGCAAAATCCTATCAACCATTAGAAGTTAAGACACCACCTACATACCACAGAAATGGACTCAAATATTACTACTCATTTGGAACACCCAGTATTACAGGTCTCTGGTCTCAGAATTATATAGCAATGATTTCGGCATTTATTTGTTTTATTTAATCATTTACTTGGTTAAATGTTTAGTCTTTTGCTACATACATCTAGAAAACCTTAATGTGTTAAGGCAGAATCATTTTTTTTCTGCCAAGTGCCATTTGTATATTTATTCAAAATTATAAACTTAAAACATATCCTGCTATATTTGGCCAAACATTTAATTAATTTACCCCTAATGTGATGGCTGGAACTGCTTCTCTTTGGTGAGGCATGATATGTCAGCTGGCATTGGTGATATTGCTACTTGTAACTGCTTTTTCCAAGTTTATTTCAGTCTGAAATGTAGCCAACTCTGTTTTAAAAAGAAATTTAAATGCATTATGTAGCTCCCAAAATAGCATATATCAATGCATGGCTCCTCAAAGAGAAAAATTTGCCATTGCTTACATGACTTTTATAGTAGAGCTCAATCAGTGGGAGGTTTCAGCTCATCTTCTCTTCAACACCTGAATGATTTCCTGTTGTAGGTTCTCAGGCACATCAGCTAGCACCACATTGAATGGTGTAGCAAAGATGTTTAATTCTGTTTGTTTACTTTTCACATCTTTGAATCTTTCATTAAAAGCCTCATCTATGGTTTTGCATTCGCAACATATTCAAATATCATGGAACGTTTTCATCCTTCCAGAGTGGGGAAATGTATGTTATTCCTATCAACTGCACTTTCCACAGCCTTCATTTAACTTCAAATGAAAGCAGGGTGCTGAAAAACTGGCTGGGGCCCTGTAGTTAGACATTCAGCTTTGAGAGGTAATTGGTAATGTCCACCATAAATGTCAGATCACTTGCCCACCACCACTAAGTTCCCTGACAAGTTGGCCTTTTATCACCACAAATGGTTTCAGTTTATCCACAATTCATAAAATCTAATGAGCATGCTCTTATGATTCAGCCACCTCACTTCACAGTGATAAGATCCTCATACTCAGAGGCAAGACCATTCAGTAACTCTTTAAACTGTTTTAAAATCTCTGCTTTTGACAAAACGTACACTGCAGACATCGTTTTCTTGTTCAAAGGTGTGACACCACAGAAATCTTTCCCAGCATATTCCATATCTTAGATAATGTTTGTATACATTCTTTTTTGTTTGTTTGCTTTTGTCAGTCTTGGGGCTTGAACTCTGGGCCTGGGCGCTATCCCTGAGCTCTTCAGCTCAAGGTGAGCTCTCTACCACTTGAGCCACAGCGCCACTTCCGGTTTTCTGAGTAGTTTATTGGAAATAAGAGTCTCACAGACTTTCCTGCCTGGGCTGGCTTTGAACCCTGATCCTCAGATCTCAGCCTCCTGAGTAGCTAGGATTATAGGCATGAACCACTGGCACCCAGATTGTATATATTCTTGGTAAATACTATTAACCCTTTTGGCCAGTGAACTATGGCTAGAGCTCATTAAGTTACTTAACTTTTTAAATGTTAGCTCAACTTTTTCCACTGGTAAAACAAGTCCCTCAAACAAGTACTCAGTTCTTGTTTTAATGTGTGCCATGCATGGCTTCCAGTGATAGTAGTGTTAGCAATTCCTCTCATGCTTTATCAAACTCTGCAGTTAGCTCATGAACAAAAATGTCTTGTCAAGACAGTGAAAAACAGGAAATCTGCACAGACCTTCGATGGTTTTTCAATATTTTCTGTGAATCAGTAATCTTATCTGAGACAACTAGATAGCAGCCAACATGAACTTTTTCACAAACGATTTCTCTATATGGAAAGTAACTCACTCAATACATAACTCATCTTATTTTGTCTCTATCACAACAGGCTTATTGAGGCGACTTGTTATGATTCCAAATTCCACAGAAGAGCATTGATTTTTATCCAGATGCATTTGACTTCCCAATTCCTTGTGTTCAGTGTGTTGTGAGCTGAGCTGACACTCCAATTTAGCTTTTTTCATTCCTTCTAATGCATCACCACAAACCAAGTGCACAGGTTTGCCTTTGACTCCAACAACAAAAATTAATAATTTGTCCATAATAATTTGTCCTCTTGAAAAAGCTGACACTTTGCATCAATTTTTTTTCTTTTCTTTGTAGTTGCCATTTGTGGAATATAACATCACTTAAGTTTTAATAACTACCCAGTGTGTGTGTGTGTGTGTGTGTGTGTGTGTGTGTGTGTGTGTGTGTGTGTGTGTGTGTGTGTGTGTGTGTGTGTGTGTGTGTGTGTGTGTGTGTGTCCAGCAGTATGATTATTTTGCTCTGATTATTGTTCTAATCCTGCATCTTGGACTTAAAATATATTCAATGTTGATATCACTGACTATCTGTATCTTTTTCTGTGTACTGTAATTTCCTTCATCTTTATCTGAAATCCAGTTTTTGCAAGGACTGTAGATTAGGGATGTGCAGATAAAGATTGGATTGGTTATCATCTGGGTTGCAGAGAAGTAAAAAACATAATCATCATTCCAAGTTTCCTACAAAATAGTCTCAGAGAGCTCAATCCTGCTGTAGTTTTTATAGATTGCAAAGAAACCCTGTAGAAATGCAGTACAAATGACACACTAACCCATTATGCAATCATTATGTACTTTTTTTTTTAAGCTTCAGCTACAGGGGAAGATACACAGCTCATTCTCTGCAGTGTGTTGGTTACAATGAAACCAAGTACTCAATCCCATAAAATCTACAAAAGACCAAGTTCCCTAAATAGATATATTCTATCCAATGGATGGACCAAAAACTCGAGGTCAAAATATTGACCTTCACTTTGAAAATGACCAAAAGACTCCTTAGAGAAACACAAACCTTAGATCTCAACCTCCTGAGTAGCTATGATTAAAAGCATGAGCCACTGGCATCCAACTTCGTGCCAGATTTTTAAATAATGCTTTTTATTTCTTTTTTTTTTCTTTTGTTATTTTTTTTGGGGGGGTCCGGTCATGGGCCCTGAACTCTGGGCCTGAGCGCTGTTCCTCAGCTCTTCACCTCAAGGCTAGTGCTCTACCACTTGAGCCACAGCACCACTTCCGGCTTTTTTTCTTTTTGCTTATGTGGTGCTAAGGAATCGAACCCAGGGCCTCATGCATTCAAAGCAAGCACTCTACCACTGAGCCACCTTCCCAGCCCCTGCTTTTTATTTCTTTGAATACATTAAACATTTATATTATAAAGTCCATGTCTGATAACTCCATTACTTAGGTACTTGGTAGATTTATTCTTATTTGCCTATTGAAAAGTTTTAGTGTGTATGTGCGTGTGTGTGTGCACATGTGTGTGCGTGCGCACATGTGTGTGCACGTGCCTCAGTACAGGGGCTTGAACTCAGAACTTCACACTCTTAGAAAGCTTTTTTTCTCAAGGTTGTCTCATTATCACTTGAGCCACACCTCCATTTCTGGCTCTGGTGTTTAGATAAGAGTCTCTGGGATTTTTGACTGCTCAGGATAGCTTTAAATCAGGATCCTCTGGCTCAGCCTCCCAAGTAGCTAGGGTTACAGGTGTGAGCTACAGGCTCCAAGATGTTGAAAGATTTTTGTGAGAACTTTTCTGGTCTTATGGAAACTCTGGTTATGATTTTGTCTAATTAAGCTTGAGCAGCATTGTTTCAAAGAAGGAAATAAATCATCCAAGGACATATGTCAAAGCTTGGATACCATTCAGCTTCTCAAATTCTTAGAGGAATGTTTAATAAAGAATATAACATAAGGCTAGGAAGGTAGCTCAGTGGTAGAGTGCTTGCCTCATATGCATGAGGCCCTGGGTTCAATTCCTCAGCACCACATAAGCAGAAAAAAGCCAGAAGTGGTGCTGTGGCTCATGTGGTAGAGTGTTAGCCTTGAGCTGAAGAGCTGAGGAACAGCACCCAGACCCAGAGTTCAGGCCCCAAAACTGGCAAAATAAAAAAATAAAAATAAAAATAAATAAATAAATAAAATAAAGAATATAACATAGAGTCTTGTTTTTTTTTTTCTTTTTTCTTTCTTTCTTTGCCAGTCCTGGTGCTTGAACTCAGGGCCTGGGCACTGTCCCCGAGCTCTTTTTGCTCAGGGCTAGCACTCTACCGCTTGTACCACAGCACCACTTCTGGCTTTTTCTGTTTATGTGGTACTGAGGAATCAAACCCAGGGCTTCATACAAACTGTCTACCACTAAGCCACATTCCCAGCCCAACACAGAGTCTTGGTTCTGTCTCACCATCTACACTAAGGAACTCTTCCTTGTAAGAAAACATATATAAAATTAAAAACTTCTCTCTACTATTATTACATTTATTAGCCTCCTCTTGTTGCTGAGCTGGAAGGCTTGCAGATCCCTAAGTCTAACAATCTCTCAGTCACTGGGTGCTCTGGCTTCAACAAGGTGACTTCTGGCCTTTCTGATGGCAACTAGCATCTCATGATAGAGTTCTAGGAAATTCAGAATCCTTTACACTATCGGTAGTAAAGACAGGCATGCCACAGGCCTTAGACAGGCATGCACAGATCTTAGGCAGCTCACTGCCATCACTTTTCTTTCTCCTGTATTTCACAGATAAGCTAAAGAAGCCAGGTATTGGTGGCTCATGCCTATAATCCTAGCTACTCAGGAGACTGAGATCTGAGGATTGTGATTCCAAGTCACCTGGGGCATAAAAGGCCATGAGACACTTCAGCAAAAGCCAGAAGTAGAGCTGAGGCTCAAATAGGAGAGCGCTAGCCTTGCACGTAAAAGCTAAGGGACAGCATCCAGGCTCTGAATTCAAATCCTAGTATGGGTCAAAGAAAACAACCAAATCACATTTCTTGCCAGAGGAACAGATGGTTCCTTTGTGAACCTTCCTTTCTTCACAAAGTCTTGATTCAACAAGACCGGTCACTCAACAAATAACAGAGATGTAAGTTGCCATATCTAGGGGAAATACCATATGTGATATTTAGCTTATAAATGTATCAAGCTTTAAATTTTAAACTGTAATTGTTATATTCTGTACTATGTTTTACAAGATACTATTTATTACTGTTCCTGAGTTGCAAATCTAGCACAAAAGGAGGAAAAATGAACATTATTGGAGTAGACAGTTTATAAAATGATTCCCATGGGTTCACCTGTTCCTACTTACTCCTGTCTAGACCTGGACCTAAAGACTTGCTCCCAGGAAACAGGATACAGAAAAAGTGATAGATGTCACTCTTGAAGGTATTATAAAGGAACTTGACACTCCCTCTTTCTTACTCAAACAAAGCAAGCTGCCATACATGGAGGGTTCCATGAAACAAAGAACCAAGAGAGGTCCCCAGTGAACATGTGTAACAGGCTACCCACGAAGGCATCCTGTCAACAACCAGTCCACATCCAATTCTGTTTTGAGATGACTGTGATTCCAGCCATGTTCAGATTCCTGACCCACAAACACATAATACATGATGTGTTAAGGAAGGTAAGCCACACTAAGAGAGACACATGGCATATGTTTTCTCTCATATGTGGAAGCTAGATCTAAAATACACTGGGCATAATAAATTATACAGGACTCTACATACACATGCTAAAAGAGGACTAAAAGAGGATACTCTTAGGAGAAGAACCCGAAGGCACAGTATCTCTGAACACATAAAATACTATTCACTGATGGGCAGGCGCTGGTGGCTCATGCCCATAATCTTAGCTACTCAGGAGGCTGAGTTCTGAGGATCACAGGTCAAGGCCAGCCCGGGCAAGAAAATCCATGAGACTCTTATCTCCAATTAACCACCAAAAAACTGGAAGTATTGCTGTGGCTCAAATGGTAGAGCACTCACCTTGAGCTCAAGAGCTCAGGGACAGCGCCTAGGCCCAGAGTTCAAGCCCCACGGCTGACCAAAAACAACAAAAAAAGACAAACTCTACAAAATGGAAGCATGGGTTTTTGTTTTTGTTATTATTGTTGTTGGTAGTGGTGGTGTTTATTTTGTGTTTTTTATTTGTTCTTTTTTCTGTCTTGGAAGGAATAAAGGGGGCACAGGAATTAAGGGAGGAAGGATGACAAATGCAGACATGATATTCAGTAGATACTATGTAGAAAATAAACTGTAAAACTTGTGGTCAGGGACAGGATGGGCAAACCGGGAAAAAGCCAAAGGAGGGGCTGGAAAAGTGGCTCAGTGGTAGACTGCCTGCTTTACATGCATGAGGCCCTGGGTTTGATTCCTCAGCACCACATAAGCAGAAAAAGCCAGAAGTGGTGCTGTGGCTCAAGTGGTAGAGCACTAGCCTTAAGCTGAAGAATGGAAGGACAGCACCAGGCCGAGTTCAGGCCCCATGACCAACCAAAAAAAAAAAAAAAAAAGGCAAAGGAAGCAGGGCAAGTGACATTGTCCAAAAAGAAATGTACTCATTACCTGACTTACAAAACGGTAACCTTCTGTATAACACCTTACTAATAACAATAAAATTATATTTTAAAAATATACACATGATCTTTTAAGCTATTAAGTATGGGGAAAAGTGTTAATAGCAATGGATAATAAATAGAAATGTAACAGATGACATTCAACACTGTCTATCCATGCAGTCTTCATGTTAAATCCATGCATCCATGCTCATGAGGTAGGGTTGGTTGTCTCCATTGTATAGATTAGGAAATTAAGGTCTAAAGGTGGTCCAAGCTGGATAATAACGGCAATATTTATAGGACCTATACAAGGGAGTATACTTGAGCACAATGATTCTGAGTATTCTGGAAGAATCTGTTCTCTGTACTATTAGAAATGGAAATGATGACATCACTTTATCTGACCAAAAAAAAAAACCTATTTAGGAGAATTTAACTACTAGAGGTAAATGTGAAGGTAGCAATAAACCTAGTATGGACAAAGAGCTGTGGAAAACTGAAATTCAGTCTAAGAATGAATCTCTAGAAAAGAGATTTTAAGAAACAGGATTTTAGCCAGCCACTGGGGGCTGATGTTTATCATCCTCGCTCTTCAGAAGGCTGAGAACAAATAACAAAGAAACAAAAACACACAAGGAATTAGAGATTTCAGAACTTTTAATTTGAGATATCATTAGAGATATTTCAGAGTTGCTTTAAGTCACCATTAACAAAGAGACTTGCGAAGTGCTCATCATTTTATTAAATGCCTTATCCCATTAGAAAAATTCCTTCATTTGATGCTATTCCCACCTGTTAGGACCCAGCAGGGAATCCCACACCAACAGACTCTTTCCTACTATTTCTTCTTCTCCATATGTCCTTTGTTGGGGATCTGGGGACCATGACATAAAGTAGGAACTTTTAAGACTATGGGAGCTCTTTAAGATGAACTAAAGCCAGGCACTGGTGGCTCGTGCCTGTAATCCTAGCTACTCAGGAAGCTAGGAGGATCATGGTTCAAAGTCAGCCCCAGCAGGAAAGTCCATGAGACTCTTATCTCCAATAAAACCACCAGAAAACCAGAAGTGGCACTGTGGCTTAAGTGGTAGAGTACTAACCTTGAGCTGAAGAGCTGAGGGACTGTGCTCAAGCCCAGAGTTCAAGTGCCATGACCGCAAAAAAAAAAAAAAAAAAAAAAAAAAAAAAAAGATGAACTAAATGTATTTTGCATTATGAGATGGTCATGAGGCCAGGGAAAGAATATGAAATATGACTCCTTCCACAGGATCATATATATGTTGGAGGTGTGATTGATAGCTGAGAGGTTTAGAAGAAGTGATTACGCCTGTCCATTTACCAAATCAATGGACTGATCCCTTGATAGAGTGGTCATATGATGGCATTATTGGAAGGAGATGGAGTATACTTAGAGGATACAAGTCACTGGAGGCATGTCACTCTGAGGTATGTCATGTTATTTCTGTCTCTCTGTTGCCAATATTAGGGCTTCAATTCAGGGGCTAGGCACTGGCCCTTATCTTTTTTATTTAAGGCTGGGGTTCAGCCACTTGAGCCACAGATCTACTTCCAGTTTTGGGGTGGTTAATTGTAGGTAAGAGTCTCATAGACTTTTCCTACCTAGGCTGGCTTTGAACTGCCATCCTCAGGTCCCAGCCTCCTCCTGAGTAGTTAGGATTACAAGTCTCACAGTTCTGTTCACCAAAAGAGCCTTTTGGCCTCTGAGATAAACATGTAATGAATAAGTGCAGCATAGCAGGGAAAAGACTCAGAATATCCTTTACATAGAGGCTGGAAAATATTTAGAGATAAAGCTCTCATGTGATCAGAGGCTTCAGTCAGGCCCCCTTTACTTCCTGCAGAGGAGTTGGGAAGTGGGAAGAATCTGCTGTGCAGAGAGGAGATTGGCCAGGCATCCCAAAGACAGAGCTAGAGCTGCTGGCAGATCCACAGAAGGCTGCATTCCAGTTTCTACATTTCTATGGAATACTTTGCTTTGTTCATTGAAGCTTGGGCGTGCTGTCCCTCCTAATGCTCACAAGCAACCAGCTAACCCCAGGAAGAAATGTCCCAACCTTTTACAGGTAAGCCCTGTTCATACTCCTCAGCATTCCTTTAGTTACACCACTAAGCATACCACTTTTCCATGCACCAGCTAAGTTTCTGCTACAAGTGTTATTTATTATATGTTCAGAGTGTAACATCACAATGTGCTGCTCTGCCCTATGCATGGAGAAATACATCAACACAATGACATCCCAATCAGCCTGGAAAAAACCACTATGGTGATGTTAGGACATGCCAACACCAACCGTCTGCTTTCTGTCCAAAGCATCAGGAGTTTCCCTAGGACACACTCTATGCCTGAGGATCCATCCTGTGCTGGAAGCCAAGGGCATGGTTCAAAGGCACAGCACACATGCACTCATTTACAAAGTTGTTTAAACTCTCAGAGAGTTTCTTTTCTGTATTCTAGCTTTACAAAAACACAGCTGACTGCCTTTCTCTCTCTCTCTCTCTCTCTCTCTCTCTCTCTCTCTCTCTCTCTCTCTCTCTCTCTCTCTCTCTCAATGCCCATCCTGGGGCTTGAACTCAGGGTGTGGGCACTGTTCCTGATCTTTTTTGCTCAGGGCTAGTGTTCTACTGCTTGAGCCACAGCTCCACTTCTAGCTTTTTGCAGTTAATTGGAGATGAGGGTCTCAGGCCCCGGCTGGCTTTGAACCACAAATCCTCAGATCTTAACCTCTTAAGTTGTGACTGGCTTTTTAAAAAAGAGAAACAGAGGCAGACAGAGAGAAAGTAAGAGAGAAAGAGAGAAGGGGAGGGGAGGAAGGAGAAAGGAAGAAAGGAAGGAAGGAAGGAAGGAAGGAAGGAAGGAAGGAAGGAAGGAAGGAAGGAAAGAAGGAAGGAAGGAAGGAAGGAAGGAAGGAAGAAAAAAAGGAAGGTAAAAAGGAAGGAAGGAAGGAAAAAAAGGAAGGAAGGAGCAGGCAGGCAGGCATTCAAGCTAGGATAGATGAAGATCTGTTCCAGGAGTGAAATAATTATTCTAGTTTTAATTTGGACACTTTCGTCTGTTCATGTTTTGACCCTAATGAAAAACCATACACCTCTCTCCCTCACTCAGTTCCTCCCTCAAACAGTCAGAAGCAGTTAGACCAAGGCTATCAGACCAGAAGTTTACTGTTTGTAATTTTGTCAGATGACCCAAAGGAAGTATGTTTCTTCACTCTGTGGTTTGGACTTCACAGGTCAAGAAAGCTATTACAGATCTCAGAATTCACAATGCCAACTTTCCCTCTGTCCTGAGCTGACTAAACAAACAGCTGGCCTTAACAGATAACTTGGAACTTTGGTTTCCTACCCATGAATCTGGTGTCTTACTCAAACTGGCATAAAAGAGCCTTTCCTAAGTGTCTGCCACCTATGAACACACACTGGAGCAGATCTGCACCAGGAGTCCTTGACTTGGTATGCAATTACTTTCCCCTCTGCAAAAAAGGGATATGTTTTTGGATACTATGAATGAGTACTGAGTCCCAGTGTACAAAACATCTGCATTTTATCTCAAAAGCAGGATCCTTCTAAATGAACAGCTCTTTCTGCTAAATGGGTCTGAATGACAAACTACATGGCCAGGGTCACCTGGGACATGCAGAAAGCAGCAACATCCTACTATTCTGCTGAACATAAAAAAGTTTCAGGGTTTGCTTTTGTTTTTATTGTTGTTTATTGCATCTCTTTTTGCCACTATTAGGGCTTAACCTCAGGGAGATGCTATCCTTTAGCTTTTTTTTGCATAAGGCTAGCACTCTACAACTTGAGCCACATCTTCATTTCTGGCTTTTTCCTAGGCAATTGGAGGTAAGAGTCTCACAGACTTTACTGCTGGGGCTGGCTTTGAACCATGATCCTCAGACCTCAGCCTCCTGAGTAGTTAGAATTACAGAGGTGAGCTACTAGTACCTGGCAGGGTTTCCTTTTAATCCCAGATCCAAACAAGCACCACAGCTGTCTGCATCCACTTACTTTCTCTCCTTCTCAAAAGATAGAATGCAGATTCCCAGTGATCTACTGATATTTCCATAAAGTTCCAAGATAGGTTCCCTCTCTTCTCTTGACTTGTTCAATGAGGCTTATTTGTTAGCTGTGGTTACAACCCTATTTCTCTATGTACCTCAGTCTGCAAAGACATAATAACCCAGTGTGTAGAAAGAAGAATGAAAGGCCTCAGCCACTAACTCAGTCATGCACTGGCTTCTTTGCCCTGGGTCCTTCCTTCTGGGATCCATCCTCCTGCTGTGTGGTATCTCATGTGTCCTCAGAAAGGGACAACTTTGACTTGCTTCCCACAGTATGGAGAAAGCCTATGAAGATTTGTTATGGACATATTCCAGGATATGGAAATAGCAGACACTCTATTCAAGGCTAATAGATCCAGATCTGGAGCAATTCTTGGGAGTGATTTTGCAGACTTTACTTGTAACTGTTTTATCCCTCTTAGTTATTCCCTACGTCTTCCAATGTAAGGAAAGTAACATAAAGAAAAGTATAAGGTAGACTCAAGGAGGTCCCAAAGACACCTCTCTCTTAAAATGCTAGTATTGGGGCCTTAAATGCTGGAACTCAGGGCCTGGTCTTTCTCCATTAGCTTTTTTGGTCAAGGCTGGTGCTCTACCACTTGAGCCACAGCCTCACTTCTTGCTTTTTTGGTGATGAATTAGAGATAAGAGTTTCTCAGACTTTCCATCCAGGCTAGCTTCAATTTCTTTACATCTCAACCTCCTGAGTAGCTGGAGTTACAGGCATGAGCCACTGGCACCTTGGCAAGGCATGCCCTCTTAAGGAACCTATTCATAAAATTGGAACCAAAAAAAACCAGCCTTAAAGTAGAATGTATGTAAACAGTGTATGATAAATCCCAGCTCTTCCACAAACCAACTGTGTAGGGAGCAGGAGTATGGTCAGTCAGCACTTGGACTCTGGGATCAGATGCCCAGAATTAAAATCTCTTACTAGGTTTCCTCATCTGTGAAATCAGGAGTCAAACAGTAATGCTCATTGGAGTGTGGGAAGATTAAACCGAAGGTGTTTATAACACTTAGTAGGGTATAGATGGGAGTCAAGGTTCAATTGCCTCTTTTTGTTGATGTGATAAACACACTGCCTCTTACGGGAACAGATCTGTAGGTGCTGGTACAATGAAAGGAGCTCCAGAGTATGTTGAAGGAAATAAACCACATGCAACTCTGTAAAGACATCCTTTCTTTTAAAATAACAGTGTGTGTCAACATAGGCACACAGCTTGAAACAGTTCCTGGGGAGGAGGGTGTATTATGCTGACTCACACCTGTAATCCTAGCTTTTTTTTTTTGGAGGGGGGGTTCGGTCTTGGGGCCTGAACTCTGGGCCTGGGCGCTATCCCTCAGCTCTTCAGCTCAAGGCTAGCACTCTACCACTTGAGCCACAGCGCCACTTCCAGCTTTTTTCTTTTTGCTTATGTGGTGCTGAGGAACTGAACCCAGGGCCTTTGACATGCAAGGCATGTGCTCTACCACTGAGCCACCTTCCCAGCCCCCCTAGCTATTTAGGAAGCTGAGATAATTGGATCATGGTTGGAAACCATCTGAGCAAAGTCCCTGGGACTCTTAACTCCAATTAATCAACAAAAATAGCTACAAATAGAGGTATGGCTCAAAGGTTAGACTGCCAGCCTTGAGTGAAAAAGCAAAGCAAAAGTGTGAGAACTTTTAGTTCAAACCCCAGTACTGGCACACAAAAAAGTGAAAGGAAGGAAAGAAAGAAGAGAGGGAGGGAGGGAGGGAAGAAAGTAAGAGACACAGAGAATCACAAAACCTTTCAAACCATTGCCTCCATTCTGTTCCTTCCTGTAACCTTTGAACTTTGTAATCTACATAACATATTCCTTGTATTTTCTCAAATGTCACCAGATATGACCTAAGTGTAGGAATTAATGGGGGTACAAGTTTCATGTCCTTCTCTAAGCTTCTCTGTGAACATTATCTTTGTGACACTGACACTTTCTCCCCCAAACTTCAGTTCCTTGACCTTCAGATTGCCATAATTATGACCATCCATTCCTAAACAGAATCTAATCACTTGATAACAGGTGACAGTTAGGAGCAAGAAGCTTTGGGGTATTATTGCAAAATATAGTGACTATAGATAATAACTAATGTACTGTACCTTTCAAATAGCTACAAGAGACCTTTTTCAAAGTTTCACCACAGAAGACTAATAAATGACTTGGCACTAATTGCTCATGCCTATAATCTTAGCTACTGAGGATTAAGGTTCAAAGCCAGCCTGGTAGGACACATTTTAGACTTATTTCCAATTAGTCCGCTCAACACCAGGGGCTGGGAAGTTGGCTCAGTGGTAGAGTGCTTGCCTTGCATGCCTGAGGCCCTGGGATCGATTCCTCAGCACCACATAAGCAAAAAGAAAAAAGCCGGAAGTGGCGCTGTGGCTCAAGTGGTAGAGCACTAGCCTTGAGCTGAAGAGCTGAGGGACAGTGCTCAGGCCCAGAGTTCAGGCCCCACAACCGGACCAAAAAAAAAAGAAGTAGAACACCAGTCTTAAGTGAAAAAGCCAAGAGAACATGAAGTACTGAGTTCAATACTGGCACACACATACATATATTAAAAAGAAAAAAAAGAATTAATACATAACTGAGGAAATAAATGTGTTTAACTTGATATAAACATTAAGGAATTTAAGAGACATCAAACATTACATGGTATGAATGAATATACACAGCTTTTATGTTTTTTGAATCAGCTAAAATTTAAAAACAAAATGATTATAACTTAAATCATAGATTCTTGCCTCTGTGAGATCTAAGTTGCATTAGTCAGAGTTACCTAAAAAAGTTGATGAGGTGCCATTCAGGAAACTCACTGGAAATTGCACATAAATTGGGAATCCTTGGGAGTGTGTTTCCTGTGTGGATGCCTTTGAACTGGTGTTTCTATGTGCTGTGTTTTCGGTGGGAAATACTTAATGATGATGACATAAGCTCTCTTCCTCTTAGGAACTAATTAGTCACATTTAAACTGTATCAATCGTTCTTTATTGATGTGTAATCCACATAACATTTTAAAGTGAATGACCAAGTAGCAGTACCTTCACAACATTGTCCACCATTCCTGTGAGCCCCTAAAAAGCTGTTTCACCCCAAAGTTAACTCTACCTTCCTTCCTCTGCCTCACACAGCCCTAGTAGTCACAAATGTTTGTCTCCATGGATTCATCTACTCTAGAAATATCACTTAAATAGAATCATACAATTTTCTGTCTTTCCTGTCCAGTTGCTTTCATTAGGCATAGAGATTTCATGGTTCATCTGTATGTGGCATGTCAGCATTCCTTTTTTTTATTATTATTTTTTATTGTGAAAATACTGTACAGAGGGGTTACAATTACATGGGCAAGATAATAAGTACATTTCTTCAAGCATTGTAGCCTCCTCCTTTGTTTCCCCTCCCCATCCCTTCCCATCCTCCCCCTCCCCCCCCCCAATCCTCCCTGCCCCCTCGCCACCAAAGTTGTAAAGTTCATTTTCGACATAAGGACTTGTACTTCTCATTGTTGCAATGTTAGCATTTCTTTTTGTGTTTCATTCCTTTTTGTGTTGAATATTAATGTCACAACTGACCTATGTGTCTACCCTGTACCCTGTAACTTTGCTGAATTTATTGAGTTATTATTTTTTTCCTTCCTTCCTTCCTTCCTTCCTCCCTCCCTCCCTCCCTTCTTCCTTCCTTTCTTTCTTTCTCTTTTTCTTTCTTTCTTTTTTTCTCTTTTGCTTGGCGGGGGGGGGGAGATGTTCTTTGGTATTTTCTATATCTAGCATCCTATCATCCAGTTTCATGTTTCCCTTTCCAACTCAGTTTCATTATTTCTTGTTCATATAAAATCAAAATCATTCTGGTTAGACTTACTAGTATCATCTTGAAAAATCACTGGAGAAAGTAAGGAGTCAGTGGCTCTTACATGTAATCCTGGCTACTCAGGAGGCTAAGACCTGAGGATTGTGGTTCAAAGCCCACCCAGGCAGGAAAGTCTAAGATACTCTAAACTCCAATTAACTAGCGAAAAAACAGAAATGGAGCTGTGGCTCAAAGTGGTAGAGACTTAACCTTGAGCACAAAAGCTCAGGGTGAGCACCCAGGCCCTAAGTTTAAGCCCCAAGACCAGCACGGAAGGAAGGAAGGAAGGAAGGAAAAGACAGGGAGGGAGGGAGGGAAGGAGGGAAGAAAAAACAGAGAGGGAGGGGGAAAGGAAAGAAAGAAGGAAGAAGGGAGGGAGGGAGAAAGGAAAGAAAGGAAAGAAGGAAGGGGTAGCCTAGGCTGGTTCCTGATCTTAGTGAAATGCTTTCAGTCTCTTAATTATTGAGTAAAAGTTAGCTGTGGATTTTTCATGTGCTTTCTAAAGTTTAGGCAGTATTTTCTATTTCCAGTAGTCTGTTTTTATTTTTTTATCCTGAAGGATGTTAGAATTTATAAAATGTTTTTGTCTGCATCCTGAAATGTTTAGGTGAGTCAGTTTTTGTACTTTGAGCCACCCTTGCACTCATGGGGAAATTCCACTTGGTCATGGTGTGTAATTCCTTTCCTATGTTCAATATGCTAGTGTTTTGTTGAGAAATTTTGTACCAGTATTGTAAGGACTATTAGTCTGTAGTTCTGTTGTAGTACCGGTCTCTGGCTTTAATATCAAGGCAATACTGACTTCAGAAAATGAACTTAAATGTTTTCTTTTCTATTTTTTGAAGCATCTGAGAAAGATTAATATTATAGTTTGAGAGTTTGGTGGAATTTATCAATAAGGCCATCTGGCCCTGAACATTAGGGTTTTTTGATTCAAGCTCTTTACTAGTTTTACATCTATTCAAATTTGATATACTTTTTCTTGAGACATTTGATAGGCTGATAGTTTCTGTGTTTTTTTGGAATTTGTACAATTCTTGTATATCATCTAATGTGTACATTCTTTTAATACTTTTCAGTTGTCTAAGATCAGTAGTAATATAATAACTTTGACTTTTTAATTTTTAATTATTTCATCTCTCCTCTTTTGTTATTACTCTAGCTTAAAGTTTGTTTTTGTCGATCATGGGGCTTGAACTCTGGGCCTGGGTGCTGTCCCTAGGTTCTTCAGCTCAAGGTGAGTGCTCTACTATTTGAGCCACAGTGCCACTTCCGGTTTTTTCTGGTGTTTTATTGGAGATAAGAGTCTCACAGAAGCTGGACGCCGGTGGCTCACACCTGTAATCCTAGCTACTCAGGAGGCTGAGATATGAGGATCTCTGTTCAAAGCCAACCTGGGCAGGAGAGACCGTGAGACTCCTATCTCCAATAAACCACCAGAAAACTGGAAGTGGCGCTGTAGCTCAAGTGGTAGAGTGCTCGCCTTGAGCTGAAGAGCTGAGGGACAGTGCCCAGACCCAGAGTTCAAGCCCCACAACCGACCAAAAAAAAAAGAGTCTCATGGACTTTCCTGCCTGGGCTGGCTTTGAACCATGATCCTCAGATCTCAGCCTCCTGAGTATCTAGGATTACAGGCGTGAGCCACCAGCGCCCAGCTCAAAGTTTGTCTTTATTGATATTCGAAGAACTGATTTTTTGTTTCATTGATTTCTCTACTGGTTTTTTGCTCTCTGCTTCCTTTTTCTCTTTAGATACTGGGGCTTGAACTCAGAGCCTTGGCAGTACCCCCTTAGTTTTTTCTGCTCAAGGATAGTGCTCTACCACTTGAGCCATACCTCTACTTCAACTTTTTGGTAATTGATTGAAGATAAGAATGGTAGACTTTCCTCCCTTCAAACCTTGATTTGCAGATCTCAGCCTCCTGAGCAGCTAGGATTACAGAGATGAGCCACCAGTGTCCAGCTTTTATTTTCTATCTTCTCTCTAACCTACCATTTCTCAGTCCTGAAAGTTTGAGGGTATTTTTCTCCTCTTTTTCTAGTGTAAAATGTTACTGATTTGAATATTACTTCATTTGAAATTCAGGTATTTACAGCTATGTCTCCCTTTGAGCATTGCATCTACAATGTGCTACAGATTTTTACATAATGCTTGCATTTTCATTTACCTTAAAGCACTTTCTAAGTTCCACTATAATTTCTTCTTTGACTCACTACTTGTTTATCTACACTCATTAATGTTAATGAGTTAATGAGTTAACTTACTGTAGAGCACAAGTGCAGCAAAGATGGTGCTGAGAGGGGGTTGAGTGGGCAGAGCCTAATTTACTGTAGAGCACATGGGCAGCAAAGATGGCGCTGGGAGAGAGTAGAGTGGGCAGAGCCCAATTGACCTGCCGATCAGTGCCTAACCAGCCCGTGAAGGCTCAGGTGTGATAGGGTATAACTTTGACAGTGATTGGTTCCTCTTCCTCCCTTGCCATGCCACTCGCCCTTTTCGGCTTTAAAAAGGGCTGCTCTCTGTTAATAAACGAGTTTTCTACCTGCTGGATTTGGCTCCCCGCTGTGTCTGATTGTCTCCCAGGCTGAGGGAGGCTGGGGAACAGGCAAGGGCCGCACTTACCTTTCCTTGGAACCTGTCCATCTTTTGTGGGACGGACGAAGACCCAACAACTTACTAATGTAAATGTTAAATCTACACTCATTTTTACAACAGTAAGAAAAAGAATTTGCAAAGTCTTCAACAGGCCTAGGATTAATTTGGTCTTCTACTTTTTTGCACTCAGGTTCCTCTTAGTGGAATCTATTCCTGTCACTGCCTAACTAGGCAATACAGCACTTGTATTACTTTAGTAGGGACCACAAAATGTTATATTAAGGAATAGTTGATTCTTTTTTTTGGTTGGCCGTGGGACTTGAACTCTGGGCTTGGGCACTGTCCCTGTGTTCTTCAGCTCAAGGCAAGTGCTCTACCACTTGAGCCACAGTGCTACTTCTAGTTTTCTAGTGGTTTATTGGAGATAGTCTCACGGACTTTCCTGCCTGGGCTGTCTTTGAACCATGATCCTGAGTAGCTAGGATTACAGGCATGAGCCACCGGTGTCCAGCTCAAGAGTTGATACTTATACAGATATAAAATGAACATGTGTTGAAGATTTTATTGTCTTGTCTTCATTATTAGTGAGAAAATCAACAAGATGTTATGACTAATTTAAAGAAGTCACAAAAGTATAATTTGTATGGAGTAAAGGAATGAATACTGAAATAAATTTGCAAACACAAAACTGGCTTGGGGGAGGACCACTTTAACCATTGCCAACAAATTTTTTAAACATAATAATTACTTTGCTTTGCTACTAGTTATTAACAAAAATTGATCCAAGTAAGTCAGGATCAGAGAGACTAAGGGCATCTCTTTTCTTTCATAGGAAAAAAGAAAACATGTCTTCTTTAGAAAGTTAGACCTAAAACAGAAACATATATTATAACAGGCCGTGTGTGTGTGTGTGTGTGTGTGTGTGTGTGTGTGTGTGTGTGTGTGTGTGTGTGTGTGTGTGTGTGTTATCAAACTGACAAACGTATGGTATAGGCAGGGGTAGATTTCCATGATGCAACGTCTTTGAACAATTAACAGTTTAATAAAATGAATACCAGGCAGCTAAACTATGTCTTGATTGAAAGGGAGTAGGGTGAAGGAAAGGAAGGTAGAAAAACAGAAAATGAAATTGAACAGTCATAGTACTCAATGTACATACATGAATAATGGAAGTAGAAAGTTTGAGGAGAAAGATAGTAATGAGATTAATGGCAGAATGATAGAAAAGGTGACTGATCAAGATGCACAGAAGTGGAAATGTTAAATTAAAAGTCTTTGGTACAACTATTTCAAGACAATAACAAAAAGGAGTGAACCAGGCACCAGTGACTCAAGCTTATAATCCTAGCTGCTCAGGAGTTTGAGATTTGAGGATCATGGTTTGAAACCAGCCTTGGTAGAAAAGGCCATGAAACACTTTCTCTTTTTCTTTTTCTTTTTTTTTTTTTTTTTTTTTTTTTTGCCAGTTGTGGAAACTGAACTCTAGACTCTGGGCCTAAACGCCGTCCCTCAGCTCTTCAGCTCAAGGCTAGCACTCTATCACTTGAGCCACTGCACCACTTCTGGTTTTCTGAATAATTTATTGGAGATAAAAGTCTCACAGACTTTCCTGCTCGGGCTGGCTTTGAACCTCAATCCTCAGATCTCAGCCTCCTGAGTAGCTAGGATTAAAGGCATGAGCTGCCCGCACCCAGCTAAAACCATGAAATTCTTATCTCCAATAAACCACCAAAAAGCTGAAAGTGGAGCTGTGGCTCAATTGGAATGGCTCATCTGTAGAATGCATTTTTCCACTGTAGTCTCTTCTGCTTGTTCCTAATTTCCTCTCAAAATGACACAGAAAATAAAAAGGTGGGGACAAGAAAAAGGAAACTGTAAGTAAATCCACCACTAAATATAAATGGGAACTGGAATAATTAAAGATCACTATGTCTCCTAGCCACATAGAGGTAGCAGGAGCCAGAGATCACAAGAAAGAAGGGCAAGCCCACTCACCCCATGGGCTAAGACAGGAAACCACAGCAGTGTGAGAAAGACTGGGTCCCCAGAGTTCAGGGCACATGTGTAGACCTGTGCACATGCAGATCTAGGCTTCGAGAGAGAGCCCTCCAGGTCACCTCCAGCTTCCCACTGGTTCGTGACTCACAGTGTGTCAAGGATGACTTAAACAGACTGGTTTTGCATGTGGCTGAGAAGGCATATTCCCCCCAGACTAACACAGGAAGTACATCTGGCCAAACTAGACTCAGGATTTCCCTCCATCTCAGCATCAGCGGGAGCTGTGACAAGGCTTGGCTTCAACTCCTTTCCTCATTAACTAGTCTTCTTCTTGTGAACCAAACTTTTAGAAATCTAAGGAATAATAGCAACTTTATAAATACTAGGTAGTACAGTGCTTAATTTACACATATAAGAGAAGGCCTTATATTCTATCCCAAGCACCACAAATGAGGAGTAAACAAACCTATATATAATACTTCAGATAGCAAACAGCCAATTATTTGATGTAAGGCAATATTTTATTTTCCATATTTTATTTATATAATTTAGATATTACTCCTAACCTGATTATTTCAGTAACAAACATTGTTGTTTATGTTTTTGGTTTGTGCTGGTGCCAGAGTTTGAACTCAGAGCCTCAGGATCTTGAGAGCTAAGACTTGTCAGCTTTGTCGTTCACACCTGGTACTCTACCACTTGAGTCATACCTCCAGTCCAGGTATTATCCTGGTTAATTGAAGATAAGAATCTCTCATACTCCATCTGGCTTCAAACATCATCCTCAGATCTCAGTCTCCTTGGTGGCTAGGATAACTGGTGTGAGCCTGCTACCTGATTCAAACATTTTATAGCTTTCAAGAATATTAAAGTGTGTGTGTGTGTGTGTGTGTGTGTGTGTGTGTGTGTGTGTGTGCACATGTGTGCCAGTACTAGAGCTTGAACTCAAAGCCTCAAACTTGATCTTATCCTTTTAACTCAAGACTGGCACTCACCAATTGACTAACACCTCTATTTCTGGCTTTTTGCTGATTAAAAAAAGTCTCTCAAGTTTGTCTGCCCAGGCTAGCTTCAATCCACGATCCTCAGAATTAAGCCTCCTAAGTAGCCAGAATTATAGATGTGAGTCACCAGCTCACATTAAAGTTATTTGTAGATCTATTAATCATTCTTTCTCAAATGATAGTAATGCCTGTAGAGAAAAAGTTACCAAAGGAACAGAAGAAATAGGAGTCATAAAATTCAAGAAAAATAACTTTTTTTCAAGCAAACCATTTTAGGCAAAAGTAGGCTAGGAACTAAATTCTGAAAGTCTTTTCACCAGTGAATGTGAATAAAATCACATTCCAGACAGTGTTATATTGCTTTCTAAATAAGTGTAATCTCCATCAACAACACATAATCTCTGTCTCTGTCGCTGTCTTTGTCTGTCTGTCTGTCTGCCTGTCTCTCTGTCTCTCTGTGTCTCTCTCTGTCTCTGTGTGTCTCTGTCTCTGTCTGTCTCTGTCTCTCTCTCTGTCTCTCTGTCTCTCTGTCTCTCTCTGTCTCTGTCTCTGTCTCTGTCTCTGTCTCTCTGTCTCTCTCTGTCTCTCTGTCTCTCTGTCTCTCTCTCTCTCTCTCTCTCTCTCTCTCTCTCTCTCTCTCTCTCTCTCTGCTGATCTTGAGGCTTGAACCCAGGGTCTGGGTGCTATCTCTGAGCTTTGTTTGTGTTCAAGGCTGGTGCTCTACCACTTGAATTACAGCTCTAGCTTTTTAATGGTTAACTGGAGATAAGAGTCTCATGGATTTTCCTGCCTGGGCTGACTTTGGACCACAATCCAGCCTGCTGAATAGCTAAGGATTATAGACATGAACCACCAGTGCACACCTAATAAAAATATTTTATTAAAAATCTTCTGAGTAGTACCAGCTGGAACCTTCCAGAGAAGCCCAACAGGGGAAAGCATGGTAACTATGTGCATCAGAAGCTGTCTGGCCTTCCCATTTTCATCAACCCTACATTGCATAGGATGCTTCTCCCCAGTCCTAGCCCTGCTCCTGTAACAGGTTTAATCAAGGCTGCTGTGCTAAGCAAAGTCAGACCAAGCCTCCTGAGTCCCACCAGTCTTTCAAAAGGTCTTTTGCTTGTGGCCATAATCAAGTCAACTCTCTTAACAGGCAATGCTAATGGGAACTGGGGAAGGCATTTGGGCAGAGCAGAAGGTAGTGAGCTGGAGCCTAACCACCCATATACCTAATAGCCACTTTGGAGGGGGACCCTGCCTGTCCTAGGGTCTTGGGGGACCTGAGGACACCTGTGGGCAGGGGCGGAGGGATGTGTTCCACCCATAAAAGACCAAAAGAGCTATATGGGAAGAAAAGGTGAGTATTTTCATATGAAGTTCCCATCCTCCACAAGTAAGATCAGGCTCTTGAAGGGGCTGCAGGAGGGGCACCCCAGGAAGCTAGCGTGTCAGTGCACAGCTGCTGTGTGCATGCTCATATGTGCACACATGTGTGAGCACAGCCATCAGAAAGGCACCAGCACTAGGGGCACAGCATAATTTTACTCTGCTGGGCATGCACCGCTCCTGTGAAATCTCACCCCAAGTGAAAAGCTGTCCAGTAAGGGTGGCAAGAGACATCATTAAAGAGCATAAAGCTTTACTCCTCTTTACCATTCATCCGGTGATCCACCCATATTCTGTCTTGGTAGTTCAGTATTGGCCCCCATTCTGAAGTTTGCTCCGAATGAATCCTCTCACACTTCACAGTGAACCCCAGGAGTTGCCGCTGCCTTAGCTTGCTCAGCTTTATTCATCAACCTACACAACTGAGTTTACAACCCAAAGGTCATGGCTAAGTACACCACAGTGCCCCCTGGAGGCTACATATTGCAACTGGCGATTCCCTCTGTGGTATCACTTCCCAGGAAAAACAGCTTCTTTTATTCATCCCTTTAACCTGAGTGCCATGGTGTGGCCAGAAGAAGGTATGAGAGAAGAGTTGCTTCTGAGTAAACAAGAACTGGAAACAGAATTCCTAAATTTGTGTTTGAGAAGATATCCTTACTGTAAAGTGGTGTCACAAATATTTGCACTAATGCAAATCAATTAGGGAAGTAGGAGAGTTGTAAAACTCTCCTAAGAGTAGAAGGTACAAGCTAATATTTCCTGAGAATTTATCAGATGACTAGCATTATCCCAGAGGTTCTCATGTGACTTGAGCTATTTAACTGGTACAGACCCAGAGAGATAGTTATCATGTCAGCATTTTGCAAATGATTAATCCAAGTCTCAGAGAGACTCAACACTTCCACTTGAGGCCACATGAGCAGCAAGAGGTGGAATTAAGATTCATCCACATCAGTGTCAAACCAGAATGACCAAGTTCACCCAAGACCCCATTTACTTCTCACCCTTAAAGCTCAAAATCTAGGTAAAAGTTTATTCTAAGTGTGTATGACATCCAGGCACCGGTGGCTCACACCTGTAATCCTAGATACTCCAGAGGCCGAGATCTGAGGATTGCAGTTCAAACACAGCCCAGGCAAAAAAGTCCATGAAACTCTTGCCTCCAATTAACCAGAAAAAAAGCCAGAGGTGGAGCTATGGTTCAAGTGGTAGAATGCTAGCCTTGAGCAACAAAGCTAAGGGACTGAGTTCAAGCCTAATATAGGCATGCACATGCACGCGTGCACGCAAGCATGAGCACACACACACACACACACACACACACACACACACACACACACACACACACACACACATCTGCATGACAAAGTTCAAGTCAAAGCATTGCTGTCCTGGTAACATCCTTCTTTCAACCTAAAAGATGCTAATGAAAAATGTTGTTCGGGATCTATACCACTCAGTTACTGCTTCATCTAGTACAGAAAGAATCTGACAGCTAGAAGGGCCCCTTGCCCATCCATTTTAAGGCTAGATTATTCCTTAGAGATGGCTGTGTGATGGGGTTGGGAAGGTGGCTCAGTGGTAGAGCGCTTGCCTTGCATGCCTGAGGCCCTGGGTTCGATTCCTCAGCACCACATAAGCAAAAAGAAAAAAGCCGGAAGTGGCGCTGTGGCTCAAGTGGTAGAGCGCTAGCCTTGAGCTGAAGAGCTGAGGGACAGGGCCCAGGCCCAGAGTTCAGGACCCAAAAAAAAGAGATGGCTATGTGAGTAGGTTCTAGCAAACAGGAAGGGAGTGTTGGCAATGTGCTGACCCCAAAAGTCACTATGCCAGGACTGAACCCAGCCACCAGGACTGATAACGGAACTCCATCATGTCCAGCTATCTAGGATCTTCCAATTTGGTCCTATTAGGCTTTTATGGAGATGTCATTACATAGGCATAGTTGGTTACATCAGTAATGATTGGAACCAACTCAATTTCCATCTCTCTAGACTCCCCGTAGGCTGAGGGACGGAACTAAAAAAGCCCCAAGCCTCTAATCATATCGTATTTTTCCTGTGACAGTCTCTACCCTAAATCTACCAAAGTTATTGGCCATTGGTCAATAAAAAGACATCCTCATAACTCTGAAGATTTTAAGGGTTTTAGGAGCATTAGGAAACTTTTATGTCAGGAACCCGGGATAAAGCTCAAATAGGTATTTCGTGATACATACCACCCACCCTACATTTAGCTGTCTGGGAAGTGGTCTATGTGCCTCCCTGACTTCTCAGCAGCATTGCTAAGACCAGGGCTGGGTTCCCAGCTGCCACATTCTAGATTCTCCTTGTCTCTCTCCAGCAGCTGCATCTATTTCCACCATCACAGGCCCAGTAGGTTGCCACGGTAGCGAGCATCATTTCCATGCCAGCACCCTGGCCACCTGCCAGGACCACACTGTTGGTAACCCTGTCTTGTTGGTTAGACAAAACTCTTTTCATGACCATTCAGTAACAAGAGCCTTTAAAAGAAGCAGAAGGAGGTGGGGCATCTGCTAGAACCCTTTGACCTATTTAGAGACCTCTGCTCAGTTTCCTTACACTATGGAATAATTCAGCTCTTATGAGTATAACCAACCATCATTATTTGAAATTACATAATAGGTACAAAACAATTTGTTCCTGCCTGCAATTTTCTGCCTTCATGACAATCTATTACCAACCCGAGATCAACTGACTATGACACCTGGTGCTAACCTGCGACTAGAATAACAAATACAAGCAGATCACTTGTATTTGGTGACAACATGTCTATAGAAGAGTCACAATAGAGATGAGAGCAATTTACTCATTAGTGGAAAGGTATAAGTGACAGCATTGTTTATCTATTCCAAACCAAGCAGATAATGGGAAAAAATTGTTTCACAAAGAAAAAAAGGCAGCTTTCTACTCTGAAATATTGAACTACAGATATTTTGTAATTCTATATACTCATCATCTATTACAACTGAAATAAATCTGTTTGTATCTTTTATCATGGTTATTTATTAATATTTTACATTTACAGTATAGATGTTATCTAGGAAAACTGAGTGTGTGTGTGTGTGTGTGTGTGTGTGTGTGTGTGTGTGTGTGTGTGTGTGTGTGTGTTTCACCTACTTCAGAGGTAGGACTGGAGCTAACCTTAAATTGAAACAGATGGAACTGGGTGCCATGGATCGTGCCTATACCTCTAGCTACCCAGGAGGCTGACATCTGAGGGTTATGGTTCAAAGCCAGCCCAAGCAGGAAAATCCATGAGATTCTTACTTCTAATAACCCAACAAAAAGCCAGAAGTGGAGCTGTGGCTTAAGTAGTAGAGTATTAACCTTCAATGAAAAAGCTAAAGGACAGAGCCCAGGCTCTGAGTTCAAGCTCCAGTACTGGCACCAAAAAAAAAAAAAAAAAGAAAAAGAAAAAGAAAAAGTATAAAACAGATTAAATCACTAGCCATACTGACAAAGACAGTATAAAACTTAACTCATGGGTGGAACTTTGCATTTTGGCATTTGATATTTTTATAGGCTCAACTTTGTCACAAGAGCAGAATACATCATTCATGGAAAGTATAAAGCCAAGAAAATCACTTTGCCATACTATTCAAAACTAATCAAATTTCTGCTAGATACACAAATATACTGAAACAGTCTCAAAACTAGTGTATAAAACATTTATCAGTGCAAATATGTAATAAATTTAATAGTTATTTGAAAGAGGAAATTTGAGACTATATAGAATTAAAAACAAAAATAATGAGCCTTGCCCTTTCACCCAATGATATCTCAAAACTCTGGTACCAAAACATTATCATCACCATCACCATCATCATCATCATCATCATCATCATCATCATCATCATCATCATCATCATCATCATCATCATCACTTTGTTGGTTGTGGAGCTTGAACTCAGGGCATGGATGCTGGCCTGAGCTCTTTTGCTCAAGGCTAGCATTCTACCACTTTGAGCCACAGCTCCACTTCTGGGTTTATTTAAGTGTTTAACTAGAAATAAGAGTCTCACAGGGACTTTTCTGCCCAGGATGGTTTCAAACCAGGATCCTCAGATCTCAGCCTCTTGAATAGGCAGGATTACAGGTGTGAGCCACCAGTGCCTAGCTCTAAAATATTATCAAGTGTTAGGGGAAAGTTGAAAACTTACTATAGAAGAGTACTCTGATTTTAAAAATAAATCTCTGTATTCTAATACAAATTATACTCAATTTTCATATCAAATGTATTACTACTATAGTCTGAAGCCTTTTCAGAAACTGAAAGCATAGCCAATATTTCTTGGTCAATCTTATTATTAATGAATACTTATTGAATTGGCTTTGGATATATTAACACAATATATTAACACAATAAGCAAATATTTACCAGAAATTCCCAAGATGAATGCTACTACTTTGATGTATTGAACTTATAAATGAACTTATAATCAGTGAACTTATAAATGAACAAAACCAAATTCAAATATATTTGGAAGTTTTAGCTCTATCAATCCACAAAGGCATCAAAGAAACATTAGGAGGGAAGGACTCCTCCAGGGTCATCAGAGTATGGGTCTAGGCTACAGTACTAGAAGGGAGGCTAGGGCTGACTCTGTCTATGGATGGTCTAGACAAGGACATACATGAGGTCAACACACAGATCTAGGCTTAGGAACAAGATGTTTGAGTCAAAAGAAAAGGCTTTCATCTTGGCAAAGATGTTGCTTATCTTCAACATGAAGATGATGAAAAGCTGCTAGGTGCCAGTGGCTCATGTCTGTTATCCTTGCTATACCGAAGGCTGAGATCTGAGGATCTCTATTCAAAGCCAGCCAGTTCAGAAAACTCTTATCTCCAATTAACAACCAAAAAGCTGAAAGTGAAGCTGTGGCTGAAGCGGTAGAGCACTAGCTTTGAGTAAAAAAGATAAAGAGACAGCCCTGAGTTCAAGCCCCAATACTGGCCAAAAGGGGAAGCCCTCTTTTTGTGAGATAGGTATAGGCTTTGTGGTATCATTATTATAAACAAACCTATAGATCAGACCCTGCCTGATCTGGCTTTCAAATTTCAAACCCTCAAGCTTACATAAAAAGTGGCTTTTTTTCTTTTTTAGGGGGTGAGGAGCAATCTAGAAGGACATTAAAAAGTTATCTTTAAATAGTTGTACAAAAGAGTTGCCACTTAACAAAGCAGTTTATGAATGAAATATATCTTGATAAAGGAAGGATAATTTTTTGTGTTTGGCAGTGCTTCCTGGGGCCCTAAGACCTTAGATGCTTAGGATGCTCAGAACAAGATCCTTGTACTTATCTTTATTTGTTATTGTACAGGTAATATACAGAGAGTTTACAGTCATAAAAGTTAGGTAAGGAGTACATTTCTTTCGGGATAATGTCCCCCTTTCTCACACACACTCAGTATTTCCCTCCCATCCCTATGCACAAATTGTATAATTCATTTTCAACATAGTATCTAGTGAGTACCATGGCTGCATCTATTCCTCCATTTCTGTGTCCCCTGTCCCCCTAACCCTCCCAAAGACAGATAAACAAACAGGATAAAAATAAAACAAAAGCAATAGCAACTGGTTAGGGAGACCACATTGAGGGAGGTGCTTGATCCACTGCCCAGGCACCAGGCATGTGAGTAACAAAGCCTTCAGATGGTGCTAGTTTCAACCATCATCAGTGTGTGTGCGTGTGTGTGTGTGTGTGTGTGTGTGTGTGCGCGTGCGTGTGTGCGTGTGTGTGTGTGTGTGTGTGTTGGGGCTTGAACTCAGGGCTTCACACTCTCAGTTTTTTCAATCAAAGCCAGTGCTGTAGCACTAGAGCCACAGCTCCACATCTGGCTTTTTTGTAATTGGAGATAAGAATCTCCTGGAAATGGTGCTGTGGCTCAAATGGTAGAGTACTCGCCTTGAGCTGAAGAGCTGAAGGACAACACCCAGGCCCAGAGTTCAAGCCCCATGACCAACCTAAAAAAGATACTACCAAGAGTCTCCTGGATTTGTCTATCAGGACTGGCAGACTACCTCCTGAGTAGTTAGGATTATAAGCACGAGCCACTAGCACCTGGCTTCTCCATCATCAAACAGAAACTGCATGAGAAACCTCAGTGTTGCATTAACTAAGGGGCCTTAAAGTCAACATCACCTAAATGCCATGAGGATGATCTTCTGCAGTATTAACAAGCACTATTGCAGACCATGAAAACTTGCTAACCACACTCAACATTGAGCAAAACTGTCTGTTAATAGTGGCTCAGCACAAGTATTAACAGATGAAATGGTATCAAATTAAAAAGCTTCTGCCCAGCAAAGAAACAATCACCAGAATGAAAAGACAGACCACTGCTGGGTATGGTAGTGCATGCCTATGACACCAGCGCTCAAGAGGCTGAAGCACGAGAAACAAGAGATTAAGACTAAGAAATGGAGGCAAAGCCGGGCACCGATGGCTCATGCCTGTAATCTTAGCTACTCAGGAGGCTGAGATCTGAGGATCACAGTTCAAAGCCAGCTGGGGTAGGAAAGTCCGTGAAATGCCAATCTCCAATAAAGCACTCAGAAAACCGGAAGTGGTGCTGTGGCTCAAGTGGTAGAGCACTTGCCTTGAGCTGAAGAGCTGAGGGATAGCACCCAGGCCCAAAGTTCAAGCCCCACAACTAAAAAAAAAAAAAAAAAAAAAAAAAGAAATGGAGCTGTGGCTGAAGTGGTAGAGTGCCAACCTTGTGTGGAAAAAATCTAAGGGATAGTAGCGCCTTGGCCCTGAGTTCAGTCCCCTCTATCAGCATGTACATGTACACACACACACACACACACACACACACACACACACACACACACACACACACACACACACACACACACACACACACACACACACACACACACACACACACACACACACACACCAAGCACCTTACAAATCAATAAGAAAAATAACACAAAATGGGTAAATGTTTTGAAATAAGAGACTCACAACATACTTGTGACACCAGGTGTGGTGAGTTCCTTCTACTCAGGAAGCCGCAAAGCCACAGCAACCAACCCCAGCTGAGTCCTGAAATTCAACTTAGTTCTGACACTATCTTATTCTTGTAACTGCTATTCTATTTGAGTAGCTGTACTCCCAATTTCATGCAGGTATGGAACAAATAATGTGACCATCATTACCATTGAAGTTTGCTGCAGAAGGAAGTTCTATGCATTGAGTTTTGAAATACAAAGTGAGCACTCCTCCTGAAGCAAGCAGGGAGACCTTGTACATGTTATGTAACTTGAGCTTCAGTTTCCCCATTAGCTACAGAACCTAACCTTCCTAACCCTTTAATGTTGTTATATATGGAAAGTACTAATCACTAGGATTGATTAAAGATGACTGTAAGTTGGTTATGGTGACATTTTTTTTTTTTTTGGTGACAGCACTAGGGCTTGAACTTGGGGCCTTGTGTTCTCACTTGGCTTTCTTGCTTGCATTCTACCGCGCGCACGTGTGTGTGTGTGTGTGTGTGTGTGTGTGTGTGTGTGTGTGTGTTTATGTGTGTTCATCTCTGTATTAAGACTTAAACTTAAGGCCTTGGCACTATCCCCTAGCCTTTTCACTCAAGACTGACACTCTACAATTTATGCCCCAAGTCCTCTTTAGCTTTTTGGCGATTGAGGTTAAGAGTCTTACACTTTTCTGCCCAGACTGGGCAGAACTGTGATCCTCAGGTCTCAGCCTCCTGAGTAGCCAAGATTACAGGCTTGAGCCACTAGAACACAGCAACATGTTGGCTCATGTATGTGTATGCATGTGTGCATGCACACCAGTGCCAGTAGTAGAGCATGGATTCAGGTCTTCTTACTCTTGCTTGGCTTTTTTGCTCAAGGGTGATACTCTACCACTTGAGCTATATCTCCACTGGTGACATACACTTAAAATCTTAGCACTGGTAAGTCTGAAACAATAGGCTCCTGACTTCACCTAGCCCAGACTATTTGTCAAAAAAGAAAGAAAGAAAAAAGGAAATGGGGGGGGGGGAGGAAGAAAGAAGGAAGTCAAATTCTGGCTCTTTCTCCCATCAAGAGGTAGTGACAGCTCATGTAACTGTAACCCTCTGTATAGTATCTTTACAATAAAAAAATTAAAAAAAAAAGGGAAAACAAATCTGAAAAAAAATAATAAAATAAAATAAAACATAAAAAAAAAGAGGTAGTGACAGACTTGATCAATAAAGAAGGAAGAAGTAACATTCTGGGATCTATCCATCAGGACAAAAGCTTTTCAGCTATCACCCACCCAAGTTCTTCAAACACTTGCTATGGAAGCAGCTAATACTAAATTGCAAACAAGTCTGATGACCAAGCCAACTGGTTAGGGAGACCACATTGAGGGAGTTGCCTGATCTACTGCCCAGGCACCAGGCATGTGAATGACAAAGCCTTCAGATGGTGCTAGCCTTAACCATCATTGTGTGTGTGTGTGTGTGTGTGTGTGTCTGTCTGTCTGTCTGTCTGTCTGTCTGTCTGTCTCTGTGTGTGTGTGTGTATGTGTGTGTGTGTGTTAGGGCTTGAACTCAGGGCTCACTTAGCTTTTTCAATCAAAGCCAGCGCTCTAACACTACAGCCATAATTCCATGTCTGGCTTTTTGGTAGTTAATTGGAGAGTCTCCTGGATTTGTCTACCAGGACTGGCAGACTATCTCCTGAGTAGTTAGGATTATAGGCATGAGCCACTAGCACCCGGCTTCCCCTACCATCAGACAGAAACTGCATGAGAAACCCTGAGTCAGAACTGCCCAGCTAAATGTAGCCAATCATAACTCTAAATTGAGGGTGGGTTGTTACACATCAGTGGGCCATTGCAACTCTCAGCCCAGGCCCACTGCTGTGTGTCTACAGTGATTACAAGCTCATCAGTGATGTACAATGACATCCTTCTTAATCACGGGCTTTCTGAAGTGCTTCCTTGAATGGGAAACACAGGAGCAAGTTCTGGCTTCCACCCAGGGCTCTGTGCCAGACCTTCTCAACCACTACTGATGTCACCAAGATCCATGGTAGGAGCCATGACAAATTATTACAGTGCTTGTGAGGTTATAATTACTGTTTTTCTTTCACCCAAGTATCTTTTCAATAAGGAAGAAGTCAAGAGCATATGAAAAGTTACTTGCAGTGTAATGACCTTGTTTATTGCCTGATAAGGGCCACCTTATTCTGAAGATCAGTTTGAAGCCAGTCTGAAACAGAAAAGTCCATGAGACTCCAACTGGGTGACATAATAGCTCTAAGGAGCAAATCAGAAACAAAGCCTAAAGCAAGTAAAATATACAGCCATGTGATCTACCCAACAGAAGCATTTTAAAAAATGCTACGGTTAGAGCTGGGCACTGATGGCTTACACCTATAGTTTCAGCTACTTGGGAGGCTAAGATCTGAGGACTACAGTTCAAAGTCAGCCCAAGCAGGAAAATCCATGATTCTTATTTCCAATTAACTGCCAACAAGCCAGCAGCAGAGCTGTGGCTCAGTGGTAGAACACTAACCTTGTGTGAAAAAGCTATAGAACAGTACCCAGACCCAGAGTTCAGCACACACAAAAAACTGTATTTGGGGCTGGAGGTCTGATTCAAGTCATAGGATGCCTGCCTAGCAAGCACAAAACCCCCTGAGTTCAATCCCCATTACTAACCTCCTCCAAATATATTTGATTATAAAACAAACAACATGCAAATTAACACTAGTTTAATTATAAAATACTAACTACACATTCATTCTTACTAAGAATAATTTATTTTTAGATGGGTCTAAAAATAATACCACTCATTTTTTTAAAAAATATTGACTGTTGGGACTGGGAAAGTGGTTCAGTGGTAGAGTGCTTGCCTTGCATACATGAGGCCCTGGGTTCATTTTCTCAGCACCACATAAGCAGAAAAAGCCGGAAGTGGTGCTGAGGCTCAAGTGGCAAAGCACTAGCCTTGAGCTGAAGAGCTGAGGGGCAATGCCCAGGCCCAGAGTTCAGGCCCCACTACTGACAAAAAAAAAAAATCTTGTTTATTAATGGTTTCTTATTTTTAAGAATATTTTAGAATCTCTATAATTATTCACATGCCTATAAAATACTTTTATGAAAAAAAAAACCTTAATGCATTTTCCAATTTATTTGTCCACATCACCCTTGATATTTCAAATGCCCACAGATACTGATGTGGGTGCACTTAGGATTTTATTTGTCAGTTTTATGAAGTCAGAAAAAGTAGTGGACTATAAACCTGGGGATAGTATTGAAGGAACAGCATAAGAAACAGTGGGCCATCCTCAAAACCCTCCTCCAGGTTCTATTTGCTGATGCCATGAGAACATAGCCTACTGTGGCCAGAGCTCTGCCAATGAACCAACCCTCGCTTAGGGAACAAAAGCACCCCTTCACCCAGAGCCAGCCTCAATGGTCAGAGTGGGGCTTACCAGGTCACTTCAAAATAATTGCCCATGGACCCGAATGTAGTCATGAAGTATTTTATTGTGTGAATATACACAAATACATACACATAAGCATACATAACTAGTTATACTATTCTAAAACAACATACTAAGACAAATGCACTGGATTGAGCTATAAAATCCTATGGCATTTAATTAACATGAGTTTTCCATGATGGGCCACATTTTTTCTGCTGTAGCTGAATTCTGAGGTCAGCATGATTCTGGCACCAAATGCATTAAACCCTCACACTGTCATCTGCTCCCTCAAAACTTTAGTGGGAGGGACCCACCACCTGGCTGTCAAGCTCTGGAAATCACTGACACCTCCAGGCTCCCAGCACCCTCCTATGGTCCACCCTCAGCACGGCTGCTAGGGTCATCTTGATAAAAGGTGAGTCAAGCTGGGAGCCTGTGGGTCACACCTGTAATCTGAGGATTGCAGCCAGCCCAGGTAGGAAAGTCTGTTAAGATTTTTATCTTCAATTTACCAGTAAAAAGTTAAAAAATGGTGGTGTAGTTCAACTGTAGCATACCAGCCTTGAGTGAAAAAGCTAAGGCAAAGTGCCCAGGCCCTGGGTTCAAGACCCAGTACCAGCAAACCCCCCCCCCCCCAAAAAAAAAGGTTTAATCAGAATGTGTAGCTTCTTTGCTTAAAAACCTTCACTAGCTCCCTCCACTTTAATGACAGGGAAAACACCAACATCCCAACATGAGCTCATAAGATCCCACAGGACCAGGTCACAAGCTGTCCTCACTTCCTGTGCTCATCCCCCTCCTCTATTTCCTCTCTTCTACCACAGCCACCTGCCTTCCTGATATTCCTTAGCTTACCAGGATTCCCACCCCAACTCTAGCTCTGTCCCCTCTGCCCATAGCTACCGAGACCAGGAATACATGTCTCAGGCTCAGATGCCTCCTTCTCAGTGAGACTTTTACAAGTCCCTCAATTGTGCCCTGCCAGCCCACCCTCCCAGATTCTGCCCTGTCTTTTCTCTACCAGTCACATTCAGCATCTGTATGCATCTAAGATTTCAGCTCTATGAGACAAGGTAGCATGGTGACTTTCATCACCTGGTACAAGAAAGGTGTTTGGCATACAGCAGGAACTCGGAAAACACCTAAGGCATCTGCCAGGCAGTCACCTGGTCCTCAGAACATGATTTTTTACTAACGATGCCTACTTCTTTTCTCTATTCCCAGTTTCAGTGGGCCTTAAAGCTATGACACAGAGTTCTGTTACAGGATGATGGCTTAGAAGATACAGGATGTAACTGTATTTATTTTTCCCAAAACAAAACATTGGGGTTGGGAGGGTAGCTCAGGGTTAGAGTGAGTGTATTTGCAGGGTCCCAGGCTCAATTCACAGCAAAAAAGCAAACAAACAGCCAGGTGCTGGTGGCTTGTGCCTGTAGCTACTCAGAAAACTGAGATCAGAGGGTCTCAATTTAAAGCCACCCTGAACAGAAAAATCTGCATAAAATATGGGAAAGAATGATGGAAAGGGTGACATTGATCAAGATGCATTGGTACTCATAATCTGATTTGTAAAAGAGAAACCACTTTGTATACTACTTAAAGAAAAAGATATATATAATTTAAAAAGGAAAATAAGCTGGGCGCTGGTGGCTCACGCCTGTAATCCTAGCTACTTAGGAGGCTGAGATCTGAGGATCATGGTTCAAAGCCAGCCCGGGCACGAAAGTGAATGAAACTCTTCTCTGAAATAAACCACTAGAAAACCGGAAGTGGCACTGTAGCTCAACTAGTAGAGCACTAGCCTTGAGCTGAAGAGCTGAGGGACAGCGCTCAGGCCCAGAGTTCAAGCCCCATGACAGACAAAAATAAAAAAATTTTAAAAAAGGAAAATATGCAAGACAGACCTCAATGCACCTTTAATCTAGGCTGATTTTTTAAAATTGACACATGTAAATTTAGTACCAGTGATGTTACTGCGTATTTCTTTAAACATGTCAAGAATCAAATGTTCATGAACTTAAGTCTCTTTTTGTAGAAAAAAAGTTAAACAACTGGAAAAATGAAAAACAAAATTCAAAATGAAGAATTATTTTTAAAATGCTGCAAAACTTTGTCTCCTGTTAACCAGTAAAATAGTGAGCTGAAGATATAGCTCAAGTGATAGAGTACGAGTTATTAGCAAACAAGTCAAGTGAGAGAGAGACCCTGAGTTCTTTTTTTTGTTTGTTTGTTTATTTTTTTTGGGGTCCAGTCGTGGGGCCTGAACTCTGGGCCTGGGTACTGTCCCTCAGCTCTTCAGCTCAAGGCTAGCGCTCTACCACTTGAGCCACAGCGCCACTTCCAGCTTTTTTCTTTTTGCTTATGTGGTGCTGGGGAATCGAACCCAGGGCCTCAGGCATGCAAGGCAAGCACTCTACCACTGAGCCACCTTCCCAGCCCGAGACCCTGAGTTCTATCCCTATTACCAACACACGCACGCGCGCGTGCGCGCACACACACACACACACACACACTAAACAAAAAGTACATTTTTGTTGTATATGCTTACTAAATAAATCAATACTGAAAAGAAAAGAAGAAAGAACAAAATGATTTTCAAGCCCAAATCTGTCCCCATTCCACACAGTAACCACTTTGGCACTGGTGTCTTCTCAAAATCTTCTTCGCATAGGACACAACAGGGGAGGTGAAATTCCTTATTCATTCTCAGACATGTCCTTCTTCTGTACTAACTTCACCTTACCATTCCTCCAGCTCTCAGCGGGCACCTTAGCCCACCTTCACTCCCAGACTCTTTCATGCTCCCTTTCCCATCACAGGCATCTCATGAGGCGTAGTATTGTTACTTTTCCCAAGTTAAGCAAGTTAAAAAAAAAAACAAGGCCTATTTTAAGTTTCCGGCTAGACTGGAAACCTCAAGATCAGTTTCTTTCTTTTCTTTTAATGCCAATACTAGACTTGAACTCAGGGCCTGGGTGCCACTCAAGGCTGGCACTCTACCAACTGACCTACTGCTCTACTTGTAGCATTTTGGGTGGTTAATAGGAAATAGAGTTTCATAAGCCTTTCTGTCCAGGATGTCTTAAAGCTCAATTGTCAGATCTTAGCCTCCTAGGTAACTAGGATTACAGGCTTGAGCCATCAGTGCCTGGCCAGAGTCCCTTATTTTTTTAGCCTACTCCATGTATTACTCCATGTAATACATGTTTGATAACTAAGGATTTCTATTTGTCCCTCACAATAACTGGTCCATTATGTGTTAAAAAAAGACTTACTTTTACTGACATGGTGAAATATATACAATATTCCCTTTAAAATCCTTAGGATCTGCTGCTGGGGGGGGGGGGCGGGGGGAGTGAGAATGAGAAGACTGGAGACTTATAGTCCCTAAGTAGCTTCTGGATGGGGTCAGTCATATGAAAAATGGGACTAGAGGGTTAGGATTTTCAGCCCTATCCTCAATCTGTGGGGAGAAGAGAGAGGTTAAAGGGTAAGTTGATCATCATGGAGAATGATGTAGCATATTGTGCTCTATAATGAAGCCTCCACAAAAACCAAGAGGACAGGGTTGGAGGTTTCTGGAAAACTGGACACATTGGTAGACAGGGCGCACAAAGTAGGCATGGAAGCTCAGCACACCTTCTCCCATCCCTCAGCTGACCTGTGCATCTCAAGCTCTATCATTTTTAAAGTCTTTTATAATAAACCAGTAAAGAGTTCTCTGAACCATTCTGGTGACTTAACTGATTCCAAGGCAGAAGTATGGGAATCTCTTGATAGCTGCTCTGTCAAAAACAAAGGTACAACCTGAGACTTGTGACTGGCACTGAGGCAGGAATAGGAGCAGTCTTGGTGACTGAGCCCTCAATCTGTGAGAGCTGACACATCACAGTCAGGAACCCATATACCTGTGAGAGGATGGAGACACTCAAGTTTTCTCCCTTGATTCCTGAACTTTCATGTTGTTGGGTTTTTTTTTGTTGTTGTTGTTGTTTTAATGTGTTAGTACTAGGATACTGGGGCTTGAACTCAGAGCCTCACACTCTTTGATTGGCTTTTTTGCTCAAGGCAGGCACTTGAGCTACATCTTTACTTTTGGCATTCTTGCGGTTAATTGGAGATAAGAGTCCCACGATAAGTTCTACCTGTGTTAATTTACAATGGTAATCCTCAACTTAAGCCTCCTAAGTAACTAACGTCACAGGCATGAGCCTGTGTTTGGCTTATTCCAGGAGTTTACAGAGACTCCTTTTTGTTGTGTTTGGAACTAAAACCACACACTTAAGGAGTGTCTGAGTTATTCTCTATAGCTGTGCACAGCCACTTGCTGAGCACCCTGGCATGACAGCCATAGTCCACTGAGCTGAGTATGGGACAGTGTGATGTAGATCTGGACCCAATATCCTGCAAGAGCCTTAAAGCCCTGGGTGCCACTTCCAGAGAGGACATGCCAATGGTTTAGCATGAGAAGGAGTGATAAAAAGGAAATAATACTGCCAGAAGAACAGAATGGACCCACTGAAGAAGAAAGTGGGCAGAATGCTGATCAGAAAATAAAAAGTAGAACTGCATGTAGTGACTCAGGCCTCTAACCCCAGCTACTCAAAAGGAGTATAGCAGAAGGATAGCAGTTTGAGGCCAGCCCAGGTAAAAAATGCAAGAGAAGTTGGGGTACTGTGACTTCACACTTGTAACCCCAGCTTCGTAGGTGGCATAAATGATCATCACAATCTGAGGCTACTCCTGAAAAACAATAAAAGTGAGACCCTATAGAAGAAAAAATAAGTAACTAAAGCAAAAAAGGCTAAGATGTGGCACAAGTAGTAGGGCACTTGCCTAGAAACACGGGCTTTCGGGGCTGGGAAGGTGGCTCAGTGGTAGAGCGCTTGCCTTGCATGCCTGAGGCCCTGGGTTCGATTCCTCAGCACCACATAAGCAAAAAGAAAAAAGCCAGAAGTGGCACTGTGGCTCAAGTGGTAGAGAGCTAGCCTTGAGCTGAAGAGCTGAGGGACAGCACCCAGGCCCAGAGTTCAGGCCCAAAAAAAAAAAGAAAGAAAGAAAGAAACACAGGCTTTCAAAACCCAAGTACTGCCAAAAAAAAAAAAAAAAAAAAAATGACCACAATGAAAAGGACTGGGTGCTAGTGACTCATGTCTGTAATCCTAGCTACTCAGGAGTCTGAAATCTGAGGATCACAGTTCAAAGCTAGCCTGGGCAGGAAAGTCTGTGAGGCTCTTATCTCCAGTTACACTCAAAAACAGGAAGTAGTGCTGTGGCTCAAGGTGGTAGAGTATTAGCCTTGAACAGAACAGTTCAGAAACAGTACCCACACCATGAGTTCAAGCCCCACAATGGACTAAAAAGGCTGGGGCATAGCTCAAGAAGTATCCTGAACAAGCATAAATTCCAACTTCAGAAATACCAAAAAAGGAAGGAAGGAAGAAATGAAAGAAAGAAGGAAGCAGACTTTCTTAACTAAATGTTCCATAAATGTAAATTCTTTGATCAAGAGTTTGGCCACAAAAACAAAGCAGGGACACTTTGTTCTTTTCTAGTTTAAAGGAAGGCTAGTTTTAGTGTGTGTTTTCCTTTCTTTTGTTCCCCTTCTTTCCTCCTCTCTCCCATCCTCCCCTCCTGTATCCTCCCCTTTCTCCCTCCTGCCTCCCTTTGGGGACACTCTGGGGACAATCATCACATTAAAGATCCTAAGTAGACCAGTGATGCTGTGAGAGCAAAAAGGGAGTAATGCTGGAGTATTCAGCTAATTTTTTTTCTCAGAAAAACAAATACATTGATACAAAGAGACCTTATTCAAAAAAAGAGAACACAAAGAGGAGATTATTTCCCTTTTGCTATGGTTTGAACATGAAATGGCTCCCCACCAAGACTCATATATTGAAGTCTTAGTCCCAAGCTGGTAAGTCCAATTACTGGGAAGTAGTTAGATCTTTAGGGATTAACCATAATCAATGGGTTAATCCACTGATGAATTCATATTTCGTAGTATTGGGCACTGGAAAACTGAGGGTGGTGGTACCTGGAGAAAGTGACTGAAGCTGGGTGCCAGTGGCTCACACCTGTAATCCTAGCTACTCAGGAGGCTGAGATCTGAGGTTGGCAGTTTAAAGCCAGCTTGTGGGGGGGGGGGGGCGCGCGGAGGGCAGGGATCTGTGAGCCTCTTATCTCCAATTATCTAACTACCCAGAAAGCCAGAAGTGATGTTGTGGCTCAAGTGGTAGAGCTTGCCTTGAGCTGATGAGCTCAGGGACAGCACCCAGGCCAAGAGTTCAAGCCCCATGGCCGACCAAAAGAAAGAAAGTATGTGACTGGGGATGTGTCTTTGGGGGCTATATCTTTGTATGTATATGTGCTAGTAATGGAGCTTGAATTCAAGGTGCTGTCCTTAGCTTTTTCACAGCTGGTCCCTTACCACTTGAGCCACATCTCCACCTCTAGGTTTTAAATTTTTTTTATTATAAAGTAATTGTACAAAGGATTTGCCATTTAACAAAGCAGTTTATGAATATAATGCATCTTGACCAGTGTCACCCCTTTAACATTCTTACCCACCTTCGAACTACCCCTTCCCTTACTTTTCTTAACTTTATGGAATATACAATGAATTCTTGACTACATTCTCTCCCTTACCCACCCCCCCTTCATTTGTCTCCCTTTGACCTCCTCCATTGCACGTTCCACTTCCAGGTTTTATCTTTTGTGTATGTGCTGGTGCTGGGGCTTGAACTCAAGGCCTGAGAGCTATCCCTGAGCTTCTTTCGGCTCAAGGCTAGTATTCTACCATTGAGCCTCAGCTCCACTTCAGGCTTTTCTGAGTAATCTATTAGAGATAAAAGTCTCATAAACTTTCCTGCTCCAGCTAGCTTTAAATCTCAATCCTCAGATTTAAGCCTTTTGAGTAGCTGTCACCTGACTGAGGACTATATCTTGTCCTGGGCCCCTTTTGACATCTCTCTGCCACCATGAGGTGAAAAATTCTGCCATTTTACCACAGGCCCAGAAATAACTGAGCCAGCCAACCATGGACATTTTTTAAACCAATAAATCTTTTCTCCCTCCAATTGTTTTTCTCAGGTATTTTGTTATAGAAAATAAAATCTGACTGACATATCACATGTTATCTTCTATCAGCTGTCCTGCAGGTCCCATTCAATATTCTGGAAACGAGGAGAAGATGCCAAGCACTGGTGGCTCATGCCTATATACCTAGGTACTCAAGAGACTGAGATTGAAGATAGTCATTCAAAGCTAGCATGGGGCCCTCATCTCCAATTAACCACCAAAAAAGTTGGAAGGAGAATGTAGTTCAAGTGGTAGAGTGCCAGCCTTGAGTGAAAAAGCTAAGGGGACAGTATCTAGGTCCTAAGTTCAAGCCCAAGTACCAGCATAAATAAATACAAGGTTAAATACAGAAGAAACAGAAGTTCCATTCATGAGCTCCTGAGAAGCTGATCAGACCCAAAAAATCAAAAGCAAGAAAATACTTATTAGATAAAGATTCACAGAAACAAGATTCCACAGTGACAAACCTGTTCTGTGACTCCATATTAAGTCTCAATTTCCTTGTTCTTATTTCTGCTGGCAAAGCTAGGCACCAAGAAAAACAGCTGTGGCTTCTCAGAACACTTCCTCCTCTTAGCAGCTCAGAAGCCATGCCAAAGGCATGAAGAAAGGCTACAGAATCGAAGTAACCCAAGTTTTCAGTAGAAAATCAACATTAATAGCCCACCACCCAGCTCCCACCTTCCCCAGGGCTCTGGGTCCCTGTTTCATTGTCTGACTTACCAAGAAGCACATGCCACCTTAGCAAAGAGTGCCCATTTGTAACTCATGATTATAACCCTAGATACTCAAGAGGCTAAAATCTGAGGATTACAACCTAGCCAAAAAAGTCTGTGAGGCTCTTACCTCCAATTAGCCACCAAAAAGCTAGAAATAGAGTTGTGACTTGAATAGTAAAAGCTAAGGGAGAATGTGAGGCCTTTAATTCAAGCCTCAGTACCAACACACACACACACACACACACACACACACACACACACACACACACACACACACACACACACACACACACACACACACACACACACACACACACACACACACACACTGTGCAACTCTAACCCAATAGTATGAAATCAGAAGTGCCTCAAAAATCTGCAATCTCTGAGCACCATCACAACATCCCACAGTTTCAGATTCTGGAGAATCTCAAATCTCATATTTGTTATTAAGAATGATCACTAAGTTAATGATATGCAAATATCCCCAAATGTGCAAAGTTCCAAAATCTCAAACTTCTCTGGCCCCAACCATTTCAGGTGAAGGGTACTAAGCACTAATTTATTTTTTCTATTTTCCTTCTAACAGATAGGTTCCATATGGCCAAAGTCCTGGTCTATTTCATTCTACCTGCAAGTAGAAGCTAATATTTGATTGAATGCCATAGACATAAATGGCAGAGCACATTAATATCATACATGATCAGATAGAAATACAAGAGCACTGAACATCATTTCTGTATTGTATTCTTAATCAAACATGTAGCCTGAAAGACACTCTGATTCATCAGGTAAATAGGGAACTAGATGTGTGTACAGTATGTGGTATGTGCTGGTACTAAGGGCTTACACTCAGAGCCTGGGCATTATCCCTTAGTGATCTCTCTCTCTCTCTCTCTCTCTCTCTCTCTCTCTCTCTCTCTCTCTCTCTCTCTCTGTCTCTGTCTCTGTCTCTGTCTCTGTCTCTGTCTCTCTCTCTCTCTCTCTCTCTCTCTCTCTCTCTCTCTCTCTCTCTCTCTCTCTCTCTCTGTGCCTATAATCAATCCTAGCTGCTTTGGAGTCTGAGATGTAATGATCAAGGTTCAAGGTGTGTGTGTTCTAAGACCTGAACTCAGGACCTGGGGACCTGGGTGCTACCTCTGACATTCTTTTGCTCAAGGCTGGAACTCTGCCATTTGAGCCACAGCTCCACTTCTGGCTTTTTTTTTTTTTTTTTTGTAGTTAATTGGAGATAAAAGTCTCAGAGACTTTCCGGCTTGGGCTGGCTTTGAACCATGATCCTCATATCTCAGCCTTATAAGTAGCTACGATTACAAGCATGGGCCACTAGTGTCCAGATTCCTTAGCTTTTTTGTTCAAGGCTGTCCACTCTACCACTAAGCCACAGCTCTACTTCTAGCTGTTTGTTGGCCAATTGGAGTTGAGTCTCATGGGTTTTTCCGCCCAAGTTGGTTTTGAACCTTGATCCTTACATCTCAAGACTCCAAAGCAGCTAGGATTGATTATAGGTATGAGCCACTGGCATCCAGCAAATGTCCTGAATTCTTCAAAAATACTAGTGTTAAGAAGAAAAAGAAGGAAAGGGCTGTTTCTTTTTTTTAAGGCTGAAGAATTATCACAAGCATATGAAACACATGACCTCTGACTATAATTGCAATTGTGTTCAATTTTGGAGTGAGATGATGGTTTTGTGATTGTGTAGAAGAATGTCCTTCTCACTAAAAGACACATGCTAGCAACTGGGGTTGTATTTTAGGTATTATATTACCTGCCTAGCAAGCACACGGCCCTATGATCAAAGCTCAGTACTGCCAAAATAATAAAAGTTACACACTTTAATATTTAGGGATATGGGTCTTGTCTGAAATTTACTTTTGTGGGTTTAGATGATTCAGGAAAAGGAGTCTCCTACTTCTATGTGGATACACATTTCAGAGACTCCTAGAGTAGGCCTATAATACTGAAGTTTGTACATACTATTGTTTCCTATACATACATATATGGAAATTTTTAGCTCAAAAATTAAGCACAACAAGGCATTAGCAACAATAAGTAACAATTTAATAAACTAATTATAGCAGTCTATTGTATTAGGGGCTCTTGGCTAACTACCAACAATCCTAGCTACTTAGAGGCTACTTGGAAAATGGGATGATCAACGTTAGAGGCCACCTCAGACAGAAAAGTCTGGAGAGCATGGTGGTGTACCCTTGTAATCCCAGCACTTAGGAAGCTGATACAAGAGATCAATAATTCAAGGCCATCCTGTAATATATAGTGAGAATTTATCTCACAAAGGCAAAAAATGTGATTTTTTTTCTGTCTGTGTGTGTGTGGATGTGGATGCACGCACTTGCTTGTTGCGGGGGCTTGAACTCAGGGTCTAGGCACTGGCCCTTAGCTTTTTCCACTCAAGGCTAATGCTCTACCACTTAAACCACAGCTCTACTTCTGGCTTCTTTGCTGGTTAACTGAAGATAAGAGACTTGGAAGCTCAACACTTATATCCTTAGTGGCTAGGAGGCAGGAGCCATAGGCCCCCAGTTCATGAATTCTCTACTTCCAGGAACTTTTTCTATTTCTCTCTCTTTCTGTCTGTCTGTCTGTCTGTCTGTCTCTCTCTCTCTCTCTCTCTCTCTCTTGGTCTCTCTCTGTCTCTGTCTCATCTCTGTCTCTGTCTTCTGTCTCATCTCTCTGTGTCTGTCTGTCTGTCTGTCTGTCTGTCTGTCTGTCTGTCTGTCTGTCTGTCTGTCTGTCTGTCTGTCTGTCTCTCTCTCTCTCTCTCTCTCTCTCTCTCTCTCTCTCTTTCTCTTTCTTTCCTGTTTTGGGGCTTGAACTCTGGGCCTGGGAGCTGTCCCTGAGCCTCTTTGTACTCAAGGCTTGGCTCTAACCACAGCACCATTTCCAGCTTTTTCTGAGCAGTTTACTGGAGATAAGAGTTTGACAGACTTTCCTACCGGGCTGGCTTCAAACCACAATCCGCAGATCTCAGCCTCCTGAGTAGCTAGTATTACAGGCGTAAGCTACCAGTGTCTGCTTTTTCAGGAACTTTCTGTTTACCTTTTTCAGACCCCAGTTGACTGAGGGTAAGAGAAACCGCAATAAAAGGAACCACTTACATTATTCTATCAACTGTTTCTAAGTTTGAATAACTTTATGAAAAGGAACTGGCAACCGTGAAAGGGGCCGGTTTGATACTGTCAACCATCTTATTAGATATGAGAACCCTGTGAGAGACAGCACATTTGTGCTCAAGGTGTGTTTTGAGGACCTGCTCCAGCAAGCTAGTGTGTTAACTCTCCTAGAGACAGAAAATGGGGAAGGTGGGTTCTGGCCCCTGCTGGAGACTCTAGATGGGCAGTGAGAACAGTCACATGCACAGGAGGGGCACCATGGTTCTACTCTCGTGGTGTCATGTGATATAGTGGGAGGTGTGGAAAATCGATGAAGCCTACTGGACGCTGGGAATGGGGAATCTGGGAATGTCTCTTGGAACAGAAAGGAAATGGATGAGGAAAGGGAATATGGAGTCCAGGCTCTGGTATTCCACTCGCAGCCTGACTCCCTCTCCCATGGACCCCACTAACAAGGGCCATTTTATTTTGGATCTCCTTCCCCTCATATTTCCTTACAAGTGGCCAATGTCATGCTCTTTGGACACTCTAGTCACCACAATCACAAGGCAAATAAGCCTCTTTACCTTCTAAATTTACAATAAGAGAAAATAGCCTAAAACACTTACCAACCTCAGCCCACTATTGTATGCATTAGTTCCTTGTAGTGAATATTATGGAACACTGACACTGTGTTATTGAATATTGACATGGTAGGTTATTGAATAGGAATACATTGAATGCATGTGTGCTGCGAAGTAGTATAAAGTATTAAGCTGTAAAATTAGGAGTTATAAGTTAGGAGTTAGAACTATGGAATATAGAGATAAGTACACACCGAAGGAGCCTACAGAGCCGTCACCAAGGCCTACCATGACAACTAGACAGCCAGAAACAAGGCAACCCTGCCCTCTCGCTAACCAGGCCACAAGTGAAGCAGCCATCAAGGCAACCCTGATAATCAGACATAACCAGAAATGAAAAGGCCCAGCCTAAAACATAAAAACCCAGGGCAGCAGAGACCCAGTGAGATGGACTCCCCAAATGAGGGGAGTCGGACTGACCCTCCACTAGAGCCGTCCAGCAAGCTGGCCACTTCTCCCTTCAGCGACTCGGAGCAGCCCAGAGGACACCCTCGGCAGACTCCCCTTGACCTCTGGACCAAGTGACATGCCACATGAGCAACCCTGCATGTGGGACAAGCTTAGTAGAATTAGGCATGAATTATTGGTGTGGATTATATTTGAAGTGTTTGAATAAATTGAATGAAACTTACTAGTCTAAGCATGATGCTATATGCGAGCTCAGCACATTCCTTCTACAATAACTCTAACAAATTCAAATAACCTTACTGGAAGCTTTTTCAATAATGGAGAGCTCACCAGCACTCAGGATCCATGTGAGGCTGCCCAGCTTTAATTGCTCTGCTTCTTGGCAACCAGAAACCTCTTCACTTAGGTTCTGGTACCTTTGGGAATCACAGAGGCTTACCATGTGCAACTCTGTACAAATCTAAAATCTCACTGCCCAGATGTCTCACTAAAACCTGGGAATATAATTGTTCTTTGAAGGCTGGGAAGGTGGCTCAGTGGTAGAGTGGTTGCCTTGCAGGCATGATGCTCTGGGTTCGATTCCTCAGCACCACATAAGCAGAAAGAACCGAAAGTGGTGCTGTGGCTCAAGTGGTAGAGCGCTAGCCTTGAACTGAAGAGCTGAGGGACAGTGTCCAATCCTAGAGTTCAGGCCCCAAGGCCAACAATAATAATAATAATAATAATAATAATTCTTTGATGAGGCACAATTTAGATGCTAACAAAGCCAAGAAGAGATGTTTCAACACATTGCCTAACAGAGACACAGAAGCCCTTACTTGTCCTTTACTCACTCAGCTGTTGGGGAAGCAGCAGAACTTTCTACACTGTTGTCAAGACAACCGAAGTACAAATATAAATCTCTTTGGGATTCCTTCCGGAAGTGTTCTTGTGGGTGTATCCGTGTGCACACACATACACATATCTCTTCCTTCCTCTCCCTTTCTCCTCTCCCCTCCTCTCCCCTGTCCTCTCTTCCTCCCTCTTGTTCTTCTGCCACATGGTAATGAGTGCTAAAAATGCATACTGGAAAGGTTTCCACCTTTGAGGTGGAAACAGCTGCTGACTCAATATTGGTTTTGTTAGGTTTTTTGTTTTTTTTTTTAATGTACTCTGCTGGTTTTATGGGTGTTTTAAAACTACATGTTTCACAATAGTAGCTCTGGTTCCATAGTGGGGTGACTGGAAGGCTGAGACTCTTGGGATCTTGGGTGTTCACCAGCTCCTGCCCAATTTGCTTTTCCTGGCCAAACACTCCCCTATATATGGCTAGCTTGCAATCATCTTGCCTACCACAGGGAAGAGCACTGTCCCAGGCAGAGAAGTATGAGAAAGTCCATACTTGAAAAATGCACGCTAAGAAATTATCACAGGTAACATAAATAGATCCAAGACTCTTGAGCACTAATCATTCAAAGAATGCCCCTTAGGCCACTGCCAATCTAGTCTTGGAACACTCACCAAAGAAGTAAGATCTGATATGCTTCACATGCCCAGAAAACAGTGTCAGGATTCTGAAAGGCTTAGGTACAGGCACAAAAAGATTGTGCCTTTGGGTCACCTTGATCTCATTTCCATCTGCTGCAAATGACCTCAGGAGATAGACACACGCCTCTTGAAATCCAGGGCAAGAGCCTAACAGTAGAAAGAGAAATTACCAGGGCACCTGGGATAAAGGTAGCACCACCATGTTTGAAAGCACTTGGGGATTTAAGCAAGCACCAAGTATGCAACCAGGCACAAAAAGACTGCCCCTAACTTATCCAAGGAGACAGAAAACATTGCTATAAGTCCATAATCTCCATCACCTTCTAGGCAAGCAAGGTTGTGTCTTCCAAGGGTTTAATCATATTGAGACTTCAGGGAGATGTAGCATGACCAAAATCCAGGAAGCTGCCAGACACAGGTAGTTCGTCAGTTATCGTAGCTAATCAGGAGGCTGAGATCTGAGGATCAAAGCCAGGATGAGAAAGTCTGCGAGACTCTTATCTCCATTTAACCTCCAAAAGCTATAAGTGTCCAAAGTGGTAAGCCAAAAAGCTATAGGACAGACCAAGGCCTGAGTTCAAGCCTAGCAACTGAACACACACACACACACACACACACACACACACACACACACACACACACACACACACACACACACACACACACACACACACACACACACACACACACACACACACACACACACACACACACCAGGAAGCTAAGTGCCAGCTGCATGACACACTCCATCCAGAAAGGAAAAGCCTCCCTACGCAAAGAATAAAGGACTCTGGAGATGCTGATAAAATTCTGGAAGGACATTTGGATTCAGCATTGACTCCTTTCCCTCTTCCATCTGTAAGATGCTTTTGCTGGATCTTGTGAACTAACTAAGAGTCTCACAATTTTATCTGTATCCTTTTTGTTATTAGTGGTGGTGGTTGTGAGCCTTAAAACTCAGAGCCTAGGCATTGTCCCGGAGCATTTTTTTGTTTTGTTTTATTTTGTTTTTGTTGGTCAGGGGGCTTGAACTCTGGGCCTGAGCACTGTCCCTCAGCTCTTCAGCTCAAGGCTAGTACTCTACCACTTGAGCCACAGCACCACTTCCAGTTTTCCTGCCCTGGCTGGCTTTGAACCTCGATCCTCAGATCTCAGGCCTCCTGAGTAGCTAGAATTACAGGCATGAGCCACCAGCGCCCAGCTCCCTGAGCATTTTTGTTCAAGGCTAGCTCTCTACTACTTGGAGCCTCAGACCCACTTCTGGTTTTCTAGCAGTTGATTGGAGATAATTCTCACAGTCTGATTTTGAACCTTGATCCTCAGATCACCTCCTTAGTAGCTAGCATTACAAGTATGAGCCACTAGTGCCTGGCTTTATCTGTGTCCTTTGATCTGGGCTATTTTCTTCTATAGTCCTTTTGCAATAACCTGTTTGCAAGAGGAAAGAGAAGATTCAGTGATAAGCATCATTTTGATGCTCTCATTTTGCTCAAGAAATTTTTTTTCTTTTTTCTTTTGAGAACACTAGCTGCATAATAGTCCAGCAAGTGAGTTCTATAGAATCTTCACATAAATCACAAGATTTTATTTTATTTTATTTTATTTTTGGGTCCGGTCGTAAGGCCTGAACTCTGGGCCTGGGTGCTGTCCCTCAGCTCTTCAGCTCAAAGCTAGCACTCTACCACTTGAGCCACAGCGCCACTTCCGGCTTTTTTCTTTTTGCTTATGTGGTGCTGAGGAATCGAACCCAGGGCCTCATGCATGCAAGGCTAGCCTTTACCACTGAGTCACCTTCCCAGCCCCAAATCACAAGATTTCAATACTAAATTATGTTAGGTTAACTTCCAAAACTATTTTTTGTGCTTTAAAAATTTTAATATCTTGGGCTGGAAATGAGCCTTAGTTAGTAGAGTGCTTGCCTAGCAAGCATGAAGCCCTGGGTTCATTCCTCAGTACCACATAAACAAAAAAGGTTGGAAGTGGCACTGTGGTTCAAGTGGTAGAGTGCTACCTGAGCACATAATGGCTTAGGGACAGAGACCAGGCCTTGAGTTCATACCTCAGAACTGGTAAAAAATAAATAAATGCATAAATAAAAATAAAAATTGTAATACCTGTAATTCTATTTCAAGTTCATTTTTACCTTGAAGGTTCTTTTTTTATTTTTATTTATTTTTTATTGTGAAAATACTGTACAGAGGGGTTACAATTACATGGGCAAGATAATGAGTACATTTCTTATCAAGCATTGTAGCCTCCTCCTTTGTTTCCCCTTCCCATCCCTTCCCATCTCTTCCCTTCTCCCCGTCCCCCCCCACCACCACCAAAATTGTAAAGTTCGTTTTGGACATAACGACTTGTACTTCTCATTGTTGCAACGGGTCCACCTGTATCCTTATTTAAACGAACCATGAAGGTTCTTACCCACATTAAAGTTTATTTTACTTTATTTTGTTTTAGTAAGTAGTTATACAAAGAGGTTTCAATTCCATGAGTCAGGGTAAGAGTATAATGCATCTTGGTATATCAGCCCTTCCATCCTTCTCCCCCAACTTTCAAGCAATGTCTTCTTTATATCATCTTAAAGCAAACAGGCAGAACCTCAGAAGAATTGTTCTTGTTCTGTTTCAGTAATTAAGTAATACCAGCCTTTCTAGAAGTCCTCCAAAGACAAAGACTGAATGAATGATGTGGCTCAAGTTGTAGATGTAAGGTCGGCTCTGGGAAGTCAAAGCAAACTCCTCCCTCCTCTTGGCTAAGTCTCCGCCCAGTACCTTTGTCACCTAGGTAACTGGCACACCTGGGCAGTGACCTCCCCCTCCTCCAAGGTCACATCCTGGGCCACCCCTGGTCACAATTCCCATCCGACCAGAGGAGAATCCTAGGCCCTTAAGTCACATCCACACTAGTGTGGCCACACCTTCCCTCACCTGTCCATACCTTCTCCCTGCCCCCTTTCCTACTTAACCCCAGGTCTGAACTCAGCCCGCCCCTTTCGACCATGTGGTCTCCACCTTACCTAATTAAACCTACCTACTTAAATACCTAAGGAGAGGCAGTCTTGAGCAGAAAAGTCAAACAAGAATGTGAGGCCCTGGGTTCAAGCTTTCCTCTGTGTGTGTGTGTGTATGCGCGCACACACATGCACATGCAGAAGTGCACAATTTCCTCTGGCTTCAGACTAAATGTACTAAGAACAGAAGGCCACAATGATTTGGTATGAGACATCTGCCTAAAACTCAATTTTTTTCTTCAGCATTGGCACTGGTTTTTCCCTCTCCAAGTTCAAATTCCTATCCACAAAACCAGCACAAAGAAAGAACAATGTATCATTCTTGGAGATGAAAAATAAAAGATGTGCAGCCATATCCTGCTGCCTTGTTTATCCAGTTTACTATTACCCTGTCATCACAGATAAGGAGGAAATGATACCACATATCTTAAAAGACAATCTGGTATTGTGCTCTGCCTTAAAACAGAAGTTGATATTATGTTCATTTTACAAATGATGTAATACAAGTACTTGTCCAAACCTGTAAATTCATACATGGGACAGGAGAGCCCAGTTTTCCTACCTCCAAGTTGATTCTGAGCTCCTACCTCCTGGCCTGGTCCTTGTAGAAAGATATAAAGACTTATCACTAAAGATTGAAAATGAAAATTAACACTGTCACGATGGAGTAGGGCCTGTGCCTTCCAAAAGAAAAAGGAAGAAAGCCGGGCACCAGTGGCTCAAGCCTGTAATCCTAGCTACTCAGGAGGCTGAGATCTGAGGATAGTGGTTCAAAGCCAGCCCAAGTGGGAAAGTCCATGAGACTCTTACCTCCAATAAACCACCAGAAAACCAGAAGTGGCACAGTGGCTCAAGTGGTAGAGCACTAACCTTGAACTGAAGAGCTGAAGGACAGAGTTCAAGCCCCATGACCAACAACAACAGCAACAGCAACAACAACAACAGCAAGACCAAGTGTGACCCATCAAACCCATGTCAAAATTACCCCTTGAGGGCTGGGAAGGTGGATTAGTGGCAGAGTGCTTGCCTAGCATGCATGAAACCCTGGGTTCGATTCCTCAGTACCACATATACAGAAAAGGCCAGAAGTGGTGCTATGGCTCAAGTGGCAGAGCACTAGCCTTGAGCAAAAAGAAGCTCAGGGACAGCACTCAGGCCCTGAGTTCAAGCCCCAGACTGGCTGGCACGCGCACACACACACACACACACACACACACACACACACACACACATTACCCCTTGGTTCCCTAGACATGCTAGTCCTTGTAAGTCTTTGAAGCTATCTCTGGGGCTGGCATATAGCTCTGAGGAAGCCTGGAATGGCAGGAACAGTCTGGACAGACTGGCATCCTTAAGAAAGCCCAGATCAGCACTTAACAACTGGGCCCCTAACAACTGGGGCTCACAGAGGGGAGTCTGTGCTGGACTAAAAGAGAAGGGGTTTGGAGAGAACCCCTGGAACCCCCCAGCCAACCACACTAACTCCTGGAGCTAAGTAAATGTTTTAGAAGACGGTAGTAGGTGCAGTCAGGAGAACATCCTTCTACCTTCTACCAAAGGATGGGAAGACCCCAGATGAAGCCTAGACACACCCTGGTCTGGAACAATTCAGTCCTAAACTACAGTCAGTCTATTTAGACTGCATCTTTTGTATGTGCAGTCTTGACAGACCAGCAAGTATAGCTTTGAGAAAACAGACCGGATCTGCTGTCTCTGCCCTCTTATTTAGGAAATGAGTTTGGGGCTCCAGATTTGCCAACCAGAACCAACCGCAGCCCACTAGACACCAGTGCCAAAGGCTGAGCTCTTCAAGAACAGCTATTCCTCGGGAAGAGTTCTGGAACTGGATGTGGACACCCCAAGGAAATGACCTTCCTCATTATCCGAATTTCTTGGGGCACTTTTCGGGGAGGCAGCTCTGCCACCAGCTGGGAGAGTAGTTTCTTTGTTTCAAGGGCTGCGATGTTGCTGGGGACTGGGAATGTTTTGGTTGGGGAGGCAAAATGGGGACAAGATGAGGATTGAACTTGGTCTCCGGCGGGCTCTGAAAGGCAGCAGCGAAGTTTGCTAGGCCCCAGTGTGCACCACACTTTCTTGGCCTTAGTCTGGCCAAGCCCCCGGCTTTCTGCTGGCTTTTGGACTTCTGTTGCTTAATGAATAAACCTAGAGCCCCAGGGAGGCCCAGGACAACTGGCGCCTTGGCTGGGGAACTTCAGCATTCTGCCGGAAGGAAGCGATCCGGGCGGAGGGGGGCCAGCCCTCTGGGGCCGTGGGGGGCTGCCCGAGTGGCCGGGGTCGGGGCTGGCCGGCAGGGAGGGAACTACCCGCTGCCCGCGTCCCTGCCGTGTTCAGGCACGGGGTCCGGAGCGGGCCAGCCAGGGGCAGCTGGGAGCCGGCTGCTGACGGCCAGAAGGGGCGCAACGCACGGGGTGCGGGGCCAGAGCAACGCGGCGCGGGGACGGGGGTGGGGGAGCTGGATCCGGAGGCGCGGGCCAAGGGGCCCCGCATCCCGGGGAATGGGGACCGGCACTCACCCCGAGAAGACAAACTTTGAGTTCCCGTATGGCCATCATGTGCTCCGGGCAGGGCCGTGCTGGGGCTCAGCAGCATCGTCCGGGCTGCACCGCGCCCGGCCTGCGTCCTGCCGTCTCCCCAAGATCGCGCCGGCCCAAGGCGGAACCGCCGTCTTGGCTATTTCTGGGCCGAGCCGGCTGCGCTGGGTCACGTGCCGCCCAGCTCCTCCCGGGCGGCGCGTGGGGTCCGGGCACAGCCGCCCCAAGGCCGCCCAGCAGCCACAGCTCAGCAGATCGCCTCCCCTTGGCCAGCTCAGAGCCTCCGCCCGCCCCCGGGACACGCCTGGGGCTGCGAGTCCTGGCGTGGGAGGCTCGATCCCTTCAGATACCACCTCTCATCCACAGAGTGGATGCTGGGCACGGAGCACTTGGGAAGCACTTGGGAATCTAGGGGGAACCCTACCATTAATGTCGTACAGTAAATCAGATAGAAATCCGGTCAGGATGTCACCAGACCAGACCGAGGTGAGTGAAGCTGCCCTTTAAATGTAGGAACTATTCACTTAGGGACCTTGACTTGGATCTCAGAATAAGAATTTCTAGACAAGTCACAATGGTAAGAAAACTTGGCAGAGCTTTATTAAGTAAATGAGCAGGCAAGCAGACAGACAAAAAGCAGACAAATACATATGAAAGGGCAGGAGCACACTCTTAACAGAGTGTGGATGCCCTCATAGGGTGAGACACACCGTTCCTTGGGCTGTTGGAGTATTTATAGGATAAAGACAGGGGGTCTGGCTTCAAAGTTAGGTAAGGATAGGTGCTTTGCATTTGTTCTAATCACAACTGTTGTTAGTTCTTTCTTAGTTTCCAGGTAAGAATGCATCCTGCCAAAACAGATCCTTATCCTTGAGACAAGGAAGTGCCCTGCTCTTTGCATTTTGAGGCAGGAGGTGGCTTAAGTTTGGGGAAGCAATTTTCTCAGGAAGGCATACATCCTGTCAGACAAGTGTTCATTCTTGGGGTGAGGAATGCATCTCTCAGGAAGGAATGCATCCTGTTGTCTCTCTTTGAAGCAAAGACAGCACTTCTATGTGTCTAAATACCATACTTCTGAGTTGCCTTCACCAGGTCTGTTTCCTTAAGTTATCCTGCTTCATTTCCCCTAAAATGACTGTTCCCTTAATTGTAAGGGAAGAACATGAGGGAATATCTCCTGTATTTACTGTTAGCTAACCGTAACTCATTTTCCCCTAGTGTATCCAGCTTCAAGGAGAAAACAGAGAAGACACATTTTATTTTTGTTGTTGTTGGTCATAGGGCCTGGATGCTGTCCCTCAGCTCTTCAGTCCAAGGCTAGCACACTACCACTTGAGCTACAGCCCCACTTCTGGTTTTCTGGTGGTTAATTGGAGATAAGAGTCTCACAGACTTCCCTGCACAGTCTGGCTTTGAATCCTGATCCTCAGATTTCAGTGTTAGATTATTAGACTTTGCCAGAGAACCACGCAGACATCCAGGTACAGAGAACAAAGAAAGGTTTAGTGCTGGGAAAGGGGCCGGCAAGACCCTGCTCACAAGGGAGAAGTGAGAAGAAGCACCAGCTATTGTCAGAGGTGACCTATATAACCTAGGAGGTTTAGGAGGGGCTAGAAGAGGCTAGGAGGCTGAGACCCTGGTGTGGACATGCGGGCCAGGGGCTTCATCATAGCAGACTAGGATTTATGGCTGCTGTCTAAATAGTAGATATGGGGTCCTGTAGCTGCCCAGACCTGAAGGTCACTCTAAGGGGCTCTTGTTGCCTTATATGGTGGTAGCTGTCCCAGAAAAGTGCCATCCCAAGGTAGAGGGTGTTGAAAGTTGATTATTTACTGCCTTTACTACATGGGCCTAGTGTTGCCTAGGAAGGGAGCATGCTAAGCTGTGGAGAGGGGAAGGAGTGGACTAAGCTATGGAAAGGGAGCTCATTTTGCTAACACTTAGCCTCCTGAGTAGCTAGGATTATAGATGTGAGCCACCAGTGCCTGGCAAAAGCCACATTTTGAGAGATTGAATTTGGAGTCTTTACTAAAAGGCCAGTGACTTCAGATGAACTCTTGTCTCAAAGATCTGTAGCCAGCAAATACACTTACCACTGTTAGGAAACTGAGCCATAAGGCCTGGAGAGGAAAGAAAGAATAAAATAATAACAACAAACCAATTCAGCTCCAATGGAAAGCTGAAGTGAGATGCCATGGAAACCAGAGAAGTGCCAGGAGACAGGACATGAGCAGACAAGGAGATGTGTGGCATAGTATCTGAGCTGGTCTTGGCCTAAATAATGGGCGGGGGAGGGAGGGCAGGTGTTTTGGGGGCAGGGTCACAGGAAACTTGAGTTCCAGGCACTAGACTGACAGGTTTAGTAGCCTATCATCCAAGTCCCTGCCCCTGCCTCAGGGATTCAAGCACACTCCCCACCTGGGAGGCCAGGGCTTCACCTTCCCCCACCAGGAAGACAAGTTACCAGATCCTATCATTCACCATGTGGCCAAGATGACCCAGGCCAGACCAGATCTCCCCACTTCATTAAGATTGTTATCAAGCCACTGAACAAACAGCCTGGATGGGTGAGGAGAGACAAAGGTATACCTGCAGTTGTCCTCCTGATATTGGGGCTTTAAATTATCTCCTATAGCTCCTCACTTTCATTCTTATATTCATTTTTCTGTATGAAACTGGAGACGATTTCTGGAAATAGTAGACCATTTTTTACCTCCAATACTGGTCTGACAGGGCTTGAAAGGGAAATTCAATTGTCAGGGAGCTCCTTCCCTTGCTTATAGAAAGTCCAACAACTTGTGTGGTCATGGAATCCAGCCCTCAGAAAAGCTGGAGTCAGGAACTGATTGTAATCCTAGCTACTCAGGAGACTGAGATCTGAGGATCATAGTTCAAATCCATCCCTGGAAGGAAAGTTTGTGAGACTTTTTTTTTTTTTTTGTCGGTCGTGGGGCTTGAACTCAGGGCCTGGGCGCTGTCCCTCAGCTCTTCAGCTCAAGGCTAGTGCTCTACCACTTGAGCCACAGCCCCACTTCCTTGTGAGACTCTGAAAGGGTCCCACACATCCATCCCAGGGAACCATGCAGAGGCAGGCAGGCACAGGAGAAAGATTATTACAAGCTTCATTAGAGGAGCCATATTTCCCTCAAGAGGGACCACATAGCCTCTGCCACCATCCAAGTAATAAGAGAGCTCTGAGGGTTGGAAGTGAGGTGGATGGGAGACCAGGTGGATCTGGGTGGAGAGAGGGAGAGGCCGGTTGTTCAGTGGGAACTCCAGGGATGGAAGGGGCTCAGGTCTGGGTGGAGCAGAGAACCAAAGGTGAGCATAATACTAACAACTCATCTACAGTTAACCAGTAACAAGCCATAGTGGAGGTAAGGCTCAATTGGTACAGTGCCAGACTGGAATGGAAATCTCAAAGGAGAGAAAATGCAAGCCCTTGAGTTCAAGCCCTGATCTTGGCACAAGAAGACAAGCCTGGCACTGGCTCCAGGAGGGGAAAGAGGGGGAGGGGAAAGAAGGAGAGAAGAAAGGAGGAGGAAGGAAGAGAAAGAAAGTGGAGCTCTTGACCTTTGGCAGCTTCTTTAAGAAATGAGGAGTCTGAGTCTTTTTTTGTTTGTTTGTTTTTTGTTTGTTTTATTTTGGGGTCCTGTCCTGGGCTTGAACTCTGAGCCTGGGCGCTGCCCCTCAGCTCTTCAGCTCAAGGTTAGGGCTCTACCACTTGAGCCACAGTACCACTTGTGGCTTTTTTTGTTTGTTTTTTGCTTATGGGTGCTGAGGAATCGAACCCAGGGCCTCAAGCATGCAAGGCAAGTGCTTTACCACTGAGCCACTTTCCCAGCCCGAGGAGTCTGAGTCTTATAGAAGGATCATGCTCTTTTCTCTCTGTGTTTGGCCTGAGGTGCTTCACCCACTCAAATAGCTTCATTGGTGGCTGTTACAACATTGTTAGCCTTTGGATAGAATCTGAATCATTTGTTGATATTTCAGATTGGAAACTTTGTTTTGTTTTTGTGCAGGTACCTGGGCTTGAACTCTGGGCCTGAAGGCTGTCTTTAGTTTTTTTTACTCAGGGCTAGTGTTCCACCACTTGAGCCACAGCTCTGAGGCAGGAGGAAAAGGAGGTCTGATGAAGGCAACTCAGAAACATGGTAATTAGAAACATAGAAACACCATCTATGTTTCAAAGCAAAGCAACAGGATGGGGCTGGGAAGGTGGCTCAGTGGTAGAGCGCTTGCCTCGCATACTCGATGCCCTGGGTTCGATTCCTCAGCACCACATAAGCAAAAAGAAAAAAGCTGGAAGTGGTGCTGTGGCTCAAGCGGTAGAGCGCTAGCCTTGAGCTGAAGAGCTGAGGGACAGCGCCCAGGCCCAGAGTTCAGGCCCCATGACCGGACCCAAAAAAAAAAAAAAAAAGAAAAGAAAAGCAACAGGATACATTCCTTCCTGAGAGATGCATGTCTCACCCCAAGAATTAATATTTGTTTGGTAGGATATATGCTATCTGAGAGAAATGCTCCCCCAAAACATAAATGATCACCTACCAAAAATGTAGACAACAGGACACCTTCCTTATCTTAAGGAGAACCATCTGGATGCCTTCCTTATTTCTAGGTTAAATATCTGTTTTATGGCTGGATGCATTCTTACCTGGAAGAAATGCCCAAAACACCCAAGAACATTAGGAAAGATTAGAGCAAAGATAAAATATCTATCTTTGCATAATTTTGAAATTAGACTGCTTGCCTTTACCATATAAATACCCCTGACAGCCAAAGAGCTGAGAATCTCTCCCTTTGAAGCACCCACACTCTGTTAGTGTGCCCCTGCTTTTCTGCTTGTCTGTCTGCTTTTTATCTGCTTGCCTGCTTGCCTGCTTGCCTGCTTGTTCACTTAATAAAGCTCTGCCAAGTTCTCTTGCCATTATGACTTGTCCAGAAAGTCTTATTCTGTGATGAAAATCAAGGACCCTAAGTGAAGTGACATCTGCATCTAGTGACAGTTTCCCACTTCCAGCTGATTGCTGGCTAGAGCTAAGCCTGGACTTTTCTGCCCCAGATGGCTTTGAACTTTCTCAGCCTCCTGAGTAGTTAGGATTATAGGTGAGTCATTGGCATCCACCTTGTTGTTTTTGAAAGTCTAGGTTTAACAAATTTCATTCACCATCTCTAACTCTAAGGCTTCTCTTTGCATGTTTTATCAATGGCTTTTCCATTCTCTCAGCATACCAGCCACCTTGATTATCTGACTTTTCTCCTATTGAAACCAGTACCCGAGTAAACCCCATATAATGGAAGCTTCCAAAACAAGCCCTCCAGAGAGAACAACATTAGGACCTTATATTCAATAACAACAACAACAAATCAACAACACAAACACTTGACAATTGAATTTTCCAGAGCAGTGGGGACTTGGCTTTGAGTCAGGTGAAGGACAACTTATCTGGACTAAATTGATGAAAAAGTAGCTTTCTAGTCTGGCTAAGTCACAGTTCCCATAATGTGTCAGTATCCATCCTTGACTGCATCTCGTGCAGTGCTCTGTGTGGGCAGGAGGAATAGAGGCTGCAGAGCACTGCCCAGTTCTGCAGACAATACTCCACTGTTGCTCAGGTTTACTGAGCCTGGGAAAAAACTACTTCAGTGTCACAGAGACACCTTGGCCAAGTTTTTCCTAGGCTTTCACTACTCCTAGGGATCTCCCACGAAAAGGAGATGGCTTTCCTTTGGCATTTCTACTGGCTGCACAAGTCAGTGAAACCAGGAGGAAGAAACACTTTCCACTTCATAGAAGCAAGCAAATTTTCATAAATTTGAAATAGACATTAAGGGCTAGACTATGCTCACAAATGCTCCTCAAAGTGAGGAGACAGAATTCCCCTCTGTTCCCTGTTCTTTTTCATCATTCGTTTCATTCTGCTTTATTCTTCTTCACTTGACCGGTATCTGAAATACTCACACACCTTCTAGGCTTTCCTAAAAGTATTCTTTTCAGCCCTGGCCTCCTTGAGAATCATCCCAACTTGTTTATTATGTGTGTCTTATTAAGATCAGATCTTCATCTCTGCTTTACAAAGTGGCAATCAAGTTTGTCAAGAAAAGTGTTCACAGGTTTAGAATTCCCTTCTCAGCTAGGACATACCTGGAAACTTCAGCATGGTGTCATGTCATAAAAACCAGGCCATGGTCATGAAGCAGGATAACTTAAGAAAACTGAAGCCTGGTATAAGTAGCTCAGAAATACGGTATCTAGAAACTTAGAAATGCTATCTTTGCTTCAAAGAGAGGTAACTGAATGCATTCTTTCCTGAGGGATGCATTTCTCACCCAAGAATTCACAACTGCCTGACAGGATGCTCCAAAATGCAGATAGCAAGGCAGGGTGTTTTCTTGTTTCAAGGATAAGGATCTGTTTTTATGGCAGGATGCATTCTTACCTTGAAACTCAGAGAATAACACCAGGTGTAGTTAAAGCAAAGACAAAGCACCTAGCTTTGCATAACTTAAAGCCCGACCCCCTGCCTTTACCCTATACATATCCAACAGTCCAAGGAGCTATGTGTCTCTCTGGGTGTCTCCTTGTGTTTGTCTCTGTCTGTGTCTTTGTGTCCCTATGAGAGTACCCACACTCTGCTAAAGTAGGCCCTTGCCCTTCTGTTTGTCTGTTTCCTTGCTTGTTTACTTAATAAAGCCCTGCCAAGTTTTCTTACCATTGTGACTTGTCCAGAAATCCTTAATCGGCAATCAAAGTCAAGAACCCTAAGAGAAGAGTTCTTGTATTTAAAGGGAGCTTCACTAAACCTTACCTCTGTCCGGTGACAGCCATAAAGTTGTGATTCAAAACCAGTGCTGGTGGCTTACATCTGTGACCCCAGCTACTCAGGAGGCTGAGATCTGTGGATCATGAGTTAAAGTCATCCCTGGTAGGTAAGTCTGTGAGACTTTTCTCCCCAGTTGACTAGCAAAAAGACAGAAATGGAGCTGGGGCCCAAGTGGTAGAGGGCTAAGCTTGAGCAAAAAAGCTAAGGGAGCCGGGCGCTGGTGGCTCACACCTGTAATCCTAGCTACTCAGGAGGCTGAGATCTGAGGATCGCGGTTCAAAGCCAGCCCGGGCAGGAAAGACCGCAAGACTCCTATCTCCAATAAACCACCAGAAAACCGGAAGTGGCGCTGTAGCTCAAGCGGTAGAGCGCTAGCCTTGAGCTGAAGAGCTGAGGGACAGCGCCCAGGCCCAGAGTTCAAGTCCCACGACCGACCAAAAAAAAAAAAAAAAGCTAAGGGACAGTGCTCAGATGGTGAGTTGAAGGCCCAGGACTAGCGCGTGCACTCTCTCTCTCTCTCTCTCTCTCTCTCTCTCTCTCTCTCTCTCTCTCTCTCTCTCACACACACACACACACACACACACACACACACAACCGAAAAAGAAAAAGAAAGCTCTAACTCAAAGTTTAAGGTTCAGTTAAAGGAGACCACTACATGGTTAAAAGTTCATTGCGGTGGAAGCTGGGCAGTGGTGGGGGGAGGGAGGAGCATCATATTGTCAGCCTGGAGGGGCACAGGGAAAGGGAAAGGGGGCAAGGGGTAAAGGACAAGGGGAAAGGCTGCAAGGGAGCAGAGCTAATGATGGAAACTGATATACAGGGAGAGGGCAGGGAGGAGGTATGACCACAGGAAAGACCTCAGAGCCTGGGGAACATCCCCTGGCCCCCCAGGTGTGCCACTTACCTGGATTATGGGGAAGGGGTCATTTTTCCAGGGCAGACCTAACACAAAGAAGACAAGATGACTACCACAAAGCATGTAAAATATGTTCTATGCATGATATATCCTAGATAATTTTCAACTTTTCAAAGGTATGACGTTCTCCATTATTATACCCTGACTTTATTGAGGACTCTTCATATTAGTCAGGATTGTATCACTTAGCAAAACACCTGAAGCAGAATAAGTATAAGGAACAAGTAGCTCATGGTTTTAAAGGCTGTAAATCCAAACAGCACGGCACAGACTCTCATCCAGCCAGCTCTGGAGTGGCCACATACAGTGGTCAGTGAAGGCAAGACTGCAAAGGAGAAGAGTTCTTTTTGTTGCTGTTGCTGTTGGTCATGTGGCTTGAACTCTGGGCCTGGGTGCTGTCCCTCTTGGGCTCTTCAGCTCAAGGCAAGCACTCTACCACTTGAGCCACAGCACCACTTCCAATTTTCTGGTGGTTAATTGATGATAAGAGTCTCACAGACTTTCCTGCCCAGGCTGGCTTTGAACCTTGATCCTCAGATCATGAACCATCCATGCCCAGCTAGGAGAAGAGTTCTAGTTGCAGGAAACAGAATACAGTTGAAGGGTAAGAATCACTCTTCTACCAATTCACCCAGAGTGAGCTCAGGGATCCCAGGAGAGCTACCTTAACCTCTTGGGAAGGCAGATCCCTAGGTATCTGAGGACCTCCCACTAGGCTTTATCTCTTAAAGGTTTTACTACTTCCCAGCATCATACCATTGGGGACCAAGCATCCCCAAACATGAATGGTTGATGGACACACTTTGACTTTGTTTAGACCACAGTACCCAACCTGACTCCTTCAGAATATTCTGCAAAAACAAAAAGTGTTGGTATAGTTTCATAAAAATGATTTTTAAAAACCAATGATAACCAAAAATTTTTTAAATATAAATTAGGAAATGCAGTTTCTTATGTGTGTGGCAGTACTGGGTTTTAAACTTAGAGCACAGGTACTGTCCTCTAGTTTTTTTGCTCAAGGTTGGCACTCTACTACCTGAGCCACAGCTTCACTTCCTGCCCTTTTGCTGTTAAGTTGGACATACTTTTATGTGAGGACTGTTTATGAACTAAAATTATCAGATATCAGCCTCCTGAGTGGCTGGGATTATAGACATGAGCAAGCCATCAGCACCTGGTTAGAAAATGTCATTTTTTTAATGAGGATTTCATAAAGTGAAACTCATTGTACTAGGACTTAAGCTCTTTTGCTGCTTCAACATCTCCAAGGACACCATGCTAAGATTAAATAGAGGGCTCTGATTACACACACACACACACACACACACACACACACACACACACACACACACACACACACACACACACACAATTTTTTTCCCTGTCATACTCACAGGATAACCAGGTCCAGGAATTGTTTTTCAAAGAGACTCTGGGCAGAATGAATGTCCATTGCCAACCTATATATGATCTTCCTGGGGTAACAGCAGTGACATCTTTGCAATTTTTCTATAAACTAATCCCTGATAGACTCAACAACCATAGGCAGATCACTGAGCTGAATGAAGATTAGACAAGGTATATTAAAGACTCCTAGACCATGTGAGGTGCCAGTACTGGACCAGCAGAATCACCAGTGCACCTGTGCAGGGACAGCACCCAGACCATAACAAATGTCTGTTCTCTCCTCAGTTGGCATTGTCTCTTCACAATTGCTACTCAGGTTGAGCAAAAGAACCCTGACAGGGGCTGGGAAGGTGGCTCAGTGGTAGAGTGCTTGCCTTGCATGCATGAGGCCCTGGGTTAGATTCCTCAGCACCACATAAGCAAAAAGAAAAAGCTGGAAGTGGCACTGTGGCTCAAGTGGTAGAGCGCTAGCCTTGAGCTGAAGAGCTGAGGGACAGCGCCCAGGCCCAGAGTTCAGGCCCCAAGACCTGACCCCCCCACAAAAAAAAAGAACCCTGACAGATTGATAGCAATACCATCTAAAAATCTACTCCCCAGCATGTCTTGTAAATGCATAGCCATTTTTTAAATGATTAGAAATCATATAACTTTATACAGTTATAAACAAGACTATAAGATCCACAAGATCCCTGGTGGATCTTAAGGGCCTAGAAGACTGCAGAATCATTCTAGTAGGATCCTAGAATCTGGTTCAGGAGACTGTTCATATAGTAGGGTATAGAACAAGGAATGCTCCTCAACCTTGGAAGATCTCAAAGTCAGCCTGGGCAGTAAATTCTGAGATTTTTATCTTCAATTAATCACCCAAAAGCTGGAAATGGAAAGCCAACCTTGAGTGAAAGAGCTAAGTGAGAATGCAAGACCCAGTTCCATTCTTTTTTATTATTATTATTAAATCAATTCTTTTTGATAAAGGGAGGAAATGCCTGTTTGTGCATCAATACATGTACAAGAAAAATGAAAGATCATCTTTTGTTTGGAGGAACGTAAACAGAGTAGTTGCATCTACTAGAAATGAAATGGATAGGAACAAAGGTTTCTTAGTAATTGGGAAATGGCTAAGCAACATATGATGTCCAGTAATGTTAGTTAGGTTTTAAATACTATGTGGACTTATAGAGGCTGTTATGAGAAATAAGAACCTATTCAAAAAAAGCATGACTCAAAGAAATCTCTACATATTAAATATTCTAATCAGTAGAAATGTTACAGCCCTCTAGAGCTCCGGCTCCAGAGGTGAATCATCTGGTCTGCTTCAGAGATACGTAAAGGAAAATAAACATGTTTATGAACATTGGATTTCGTTGTTGTAGTTGTTGTTTTGTACTAAGGCCTGAGCAGTGTACTCCGGGCCTCTCTCCTAGTTTGTTTTTTTTTTTTGCTCAAAGCTGGTACTCTACTATTTGAGCCACAGCTCCCTATCTGGCTTGGTTTTTTTCTTTTTCTTTGTTAATTCAAAATAAGAGTCTCATGGTGTTAGGTCTGCCAGGGAGGAGAGCCCCTCTCTCCTTCCTCTTCACCTGTCTGAAACCAATAATCACCTGATTGTCAATCACCTGACTATGAGTCCACAAAGGATCCCAGGCTCTGAGGTCACTTCCTCATCTGCTGAGGTCATTTCCTGAACTGCCCTGGTCACATCTCCCTCAGACAGGGAGAGGTTCCCCAGGCATCACATCCGCATCTGCTGTGGTCCTGTCTCCTGCCTTTCCTATATAATCTGGCTTAACATATCCCTCTCTCTTTTTCTCTTCTTCCTTCCCTTCTGTCTCTGCATGCCTCCATCTCTTGGAGGCCTGCAGTTTGCTCTCCCCCCAAAAATTATTTCTGCCTGAACCATGTGGTGGTGTCCTTTCTTGCAAACTTTACACATGATCTTTTCCTTGCCTTTTCAAATGAGCTTCACACTGTAATGTTTAGGTCTTGTCTCCTGAGTAGCTAGAATTACAGGCAAGAGCCACTGGTGCCCATCTTGAATAGCTTTTTTTTTTATATGATATTTGTTCCTCCCTCCCTCATTCCCTTCCTTGTTTCCTTTGGCTTCAGAAACTTGTTAACAGTTCTGCCTTATCTTGCTTGAACCTCACATCTTTTGAAGAAATGAATTCTGTTAGTAGCGTATGTCTTTAGCCCCCAGCTGGATCAGCAGAAAGCCTTCTACCCAGACCTGAACTCCACCCAGACCTGCCTTTCACAAAGAAAAGAGAACTCCCAGATCCTGCATTCCTGCTCTCTGCCTAAACCTAAACTGCCCCCACCCCCACCATGTGCTGCTTTGGGCTGTCCATGCAGAGTACCTCCTGTCCCTAGCCCCAGTGGTATAAGGGTCCCCCTGGGAAAGAGAGAGGTGCCATTTCTCAGTCTCCAGTGGGGGAGATGGCCTTGTCATCCTCTGCTGGTAATAAACTGCTTTTCCTGTATGTGACTGTGTCCACATGATCTTCTGGGATGGGTGCTTTCAAATTCTGAGCCCACATGGGCAGAGGTAGGATTTGAATTAATAAAGGTGAGGGAGCCTTCCAAATTACTTGCTGACCAGTAAGTGAACTAGCCTCTATCTATGGCAGGCAAGTGGCTGAGGAAGCCTCCAGAACATATGTGGCAGCAGGGAAGAGGTAGTGAAATGTAAGAGGGCCCAAGACCCTTAGTGAAGGACTATGCCCTCCTCACAGGGTGTCTGTACCACCGTTGGAAGGGACAATGAGGTCTCTCAGAAGCTCAGGAACAGCTGCCAAAGGCTTTTGACCACTCAGCTGGACAGACAGATGGATGGGAGCAGAAGAAGGCAGAAATGCTCCTCAGTTTTGTCCTTTCCTGAGCAGTGTGACTCCAATTGCCTGCCCTTACACAACATAAGACAGCCTCTGTGGGATTCATAAAGGATTGGTGTCTGGTGACCATGTTAAAATGTTTTAGATGCACCTTCCTTATTGCCAGAAAGAAATAGCTTACAGCAACCTTGTGATCCAGGTGGCTGTCCTCTGTGTGGTCAAATGAGTACAAGGACTTTGCAGTTCTGTGAAATCCTGCTTCCGTTGAAAGTGTTGAATTAAAAGAAAATAAAATACAGATATGAATTAGCAGTTCCCAAGAATGTCAGGGATTGAACCAGCTATAGATCCTCCTAATAGCCAAGGTAATGTAATTCACCCAGACCTGTTCTTACTGCAAAAATGGAAAATTCAAATGACAGTGATAACAGACCAATGTCACTGTAACCAATTTTGTATCTTATACCATCAATAAGTTGTTTTTTCTGGCTGGTCTTGTGAAATTTATTACAATTACTTTGAGTAATACTGATAGATTAGGTTAGACTTTGCCAGAGAACCACACAGACATCCAGATACAGAGAACAAAGAAAGGTTTATTGCTGGGAAAGGGAGCCGGCAAGACCCCTGCTCACAAGGGAAAAGTGAGAAGAAGCACAGGCTATTGTCTGAGGTGACCTATATAACCTAGGAGGTTTAGGAGGAGCTAGAAGGGGCTAGGAGGTAGAGACTCTGGTATGGACATGTGGGCCAGGGGCTTCATCATGGTGGACTAGGATTTATGGCTGCTATCCAAATAATAGATAAGGGTCCCTGCAGCTGCCCAGACATGAAGGTCACTCTTAAGGGGCTCCTGTTGCCTTATATGGTGGTAGCTGCCCCAGAGAAGTACCATCCCAAGGTAAAGGGGGTTGGAAGCTGACAAATACTATGCAGTTTAGGATATTTTTAAGAGACTATGATCACTGTTTTTATATTATATGGAGTCAAACTAAAAGGTGACTTAAGTTTTGTGTCTTCACCCATTCAGGAGGCACTTCTGTGCACCACACTTGGGACAATCAGCTGAGAAAGAGGCTGCTTGCTGGCATGGAGCCCACGCCTGTAATCATAGCTAATGAAGAAACAGAGATCTAAGGACTGCGTTTTGAACCTGTGCAGGCAAGAAAGTCTGTGAAACTCTTTTCTTCAATTTACCACCAAAAGGCCAGATGTGGAGCTCTGGTTCAAGTGACAGTGCCAGCCTTAAATGAAAAAGCTAAGTGAACAGCACCTAGGTCTTAGGTCTTGAGTGCAAGCCCAGTGCTGGCAATAAAGAAGGAGGAGGAGAAGGAAGAGGAAGAGAAAAAGGAAGGAGGAGGAAGAAGAATGAGGAGGAAGAGGAAGAAGAAAGGAAGGAAGGAAGGAAATAGAAAAGAAGGGGAAAAAATCAGTATAGTTGAGCCAAAAGATCACTTTGACACTTAGACAAAAAAACAAAAGTGTGTACTCTTGCTTTTTTATTCCTGACTTTCTGAATCTCTATAGTTTTATCCTATGTCAAATGCAGACATAAAAGATGCATTGTTTGAGACCACACTAAAGCTACCAGCACGACTATGTTTATTGCAGCATTATTTACTATAGGTAAGATATGGAACCAACCCAGATGCCCCTCAGTAGAATGAATGGATCAAGAAAATGTGGTATATATATACATATACATATACATATATATATATACATATACATATACATATATATATATATATATACACACACACACACACACAATGGAATTCTATGCCTCCATCAGAAAAAAAGACAATGCCCCATTTGTTAGGAAATGGAAAGATTTGGAAAAAATTATATTAAGTGAAGTAAGCCAGGCCCAAAGAAACATAGGTCCCATGGTTTCCCTCATTTGCAATATCTAGTATATGTCTGAGTCAAGCAGAAAAGGTCAGATAAGGTGATGTTAGGGAAATGAACCCTAAGATATGTATTCAAATGTTTTTTTTCTTTCATGCGATTGTTTCTAACACATTTATAAGATTATTCCTTTGTTGCTTTGTATGTCCCTCCCCAACAGTATAACCCCTGCTTTCACTGTATTTGATGTCGGTATAATTTGTGGAGGGGAAGGGGGAAAACAAATCATTTAAATAGGGATACAGGTGGACCCATTGCAACAATGAGATGTACAAGTCATTCTGTCGAAAACGAACTTTACAACTTTGTTGGGGGGGGGGAGGATTGGATCTTTTTTCTTTTCTTTCTTTTTTTTTTTTGGTCAGTTGTGGGGCCTGAACTCTGGGCCTGGGCATTGTCCCTCAGCTCTTCAGCTCAAAGTTATTGCTCTACCACTTGAGCTACAGCGCCACTTCAGGCTTTTTCTGCTTATGTGGTGCTGAGGAATCAAACCCAGGGCCTCATGCATGCAAGGCAAGCACTCTACCACTGAGCCAGCTTCCCAGCCCGTAGAGAATCTTATCTCCAGTGATACCACCAAGCCAGAAGTGGAGCTGTGGCATGAGGACCAGTTCAAGCCCCAATACCAGCACGTACACACGCATGTACACACACACACACACACACACAGAGGTGAATTGTTTGAGGGATTACATAAGATCCACATATGTCAATGGCAAACCTAGATGATGAGCTGCCCATTTTTGTGCAATGGTTCATATTTCAGCACTGAAAATCCTGCATCCTGGGAATCTTCAGCTGCAAGGAAAACAGTAAGGATTTCTATCCTTATACCCTTCTCTTAGCTTAGGTAACTCCTTTTGCTTTGTTACCTATTAAAAAAAGGTGTTAACCTCCAAACACCCTAAGTTCCTTCCTCAGCTTGTCAGAATTGAGTGTAGAAAACACTCCAGATTCAGAAAACTGTATTGAAAGGATAAGAATAAACCTCTCAATTATCCATGATTGTCTCTCCCTCTCACACTCAGTTCATACAGCAAGTTCATTATGCTAATTAAAACTTCAGCTAAATAGCAACTGCTTTACTGAAAGGCATTATCATTAGTATGGGAAAAGAAAAAACAAAAACAGGAAATAAGAAATGATGGCTTTATTTTCTGCTAGCAACAGGTCCCTGCTCCATAAGAGTCCCCCCCCCCCACCTCTCCACCAAGTCAACACTTCCCTCTTCAATGTCACCTTCTACTGAACTCAGCCTTTCTTTCAGCACCAGTCATCAGGAACTCTGATGCAAGGGATATGTGTGTATTTCGTACAGGAGCTTAAACTCAGGACATCACACTGTGGATCAGCATTTTTCTTACATCTGCCCGCTACCACTTGACATATACCTCCACTTTTGGCTTTTTGCTAGTTAATTAGAGATAACAGTCTCTCAGACTTGTTTGACCCAGGCTGGTTTCAAACCTTGATCCATAGCCTTTGAATTAGCTAGGATTACAAACATGAGCTGCTACTACTAACTTTGGCACAAGTGACTTTAAGATCTTTTTTGGGGGGAGGGTCCGGTCGTGGGGCCTGAACTCTGAGCCTGGGCGCTGTCCCTCAGTTCTTCAGCTCAAGGCTAGTGCTCTACCACTTGAGCCACAGCGCCACTTCTGGCTTTTTTTTCTTTTTGCTTATGTGGTGCTGGGGAATCGAACCCAGGGCCTCATGCATGTAAATGCAAGCTCTCTATCACTGAGCCACCTTCCCAGCCCCAACTTTAAGATCTTTAAAGTAGAATTCTCCTTTGGATAAGCATTTCTGGAATATTCACCTTCTTGCAAACATTCACTTAGCTCACATGAGCGTCAAACTATGGAGTAATTACAAAGAGAAAAAATAACAAGAAATTGCAGATTATAATTGGCTTTGTGATTATAGAACCAGGCAGGGGCTGGGAAGGTGGCTCAGTGGTAGAGCGCTTGCCTTGCATGCCTGAGGCCCTGGGTTTGATTCCTCAGCACCACATAAGCAAAAATAAAAAAGCTGAAAGTGGCACTGTGGCTCAAGTGGTAGAGCGCTAGCCTTGAGCTGAAGAGCTAAGGGACAGCGCCCAGGCCCAGATTTCAGACCCACAACCGGACCCCCCCCCCAAAAAAAAGAACCAGGCAGCCATCTAGACCAAAGAAAAGTCCTTCTTGGCACACTTACAGTTTGTATTTATACCCAGAAAGCAAACTGAGCAGCAAACCACAGACAGATTCGCAACACTTTGCCCCACTTCCAACAGTTGGCCATTTATAATTAGCAGAGACTGAGCTACTTAATACAAGAATAGATTACAGCAGAGTGCTGGTGTCTCAAGTCTGTAATTCTAGCTACTCAGGAGGCTGAGATCTAAGGATCGAGGTTCAAAGCTAGCCTAGGCAGGAGTCCATGGAGACTCTTATCTCCAATTAATCGCCAAATGAATCTGGAACTGGAACTGTGGCTTAAGTAGTGGAGAGCTAGCCTTGAGCATAAAAGCTCAGGGACAGTGCCCAAGACCCGAGTTCAAGCCTCAGTACCAGCACACACATACACACACACACACACACACACACACACACACACACACACTCACACACACACTCACATACATACACACACACGTGTGCACACAAGAATGGATTGCAGTTGTTTAAACATCAAACTAGGCTATAGTTCATTAATTCACTATTTGAAAAACAACCCTTAGACCAAACTTGAAATATGTAAGGAGACAGACTTAGACCAAACGTAACAGAACCTATCTTGGCTCTACTGTCAGTGATTTTTAAAAGTAAGGTGTCAAGAGTATTTAGTGGTTTGCTTGGAAAGTCTGGGAATGGAGAACCAAAGCTTTAGTTCTCCTAAACAGAGAAAGGAAAATAAAGGTTTTTACTCAGAAATCACAAGAAAAGAGGGTTATTCAATTGCTTTCTGCATAGGACCATATAAAATGAAGCGTATATGGAAATAAGAGGTTATTACAATGGTCCTGTATGTAGTTTTCTTTTTCTTTTTTTTTTTCCTTCTCTCAGTTTTCGGTACCATGTGTTTTGTATGTAAGATTGCTTGATATGTGGAAGGGAAAGGGTCACAGAAACATCAGGACAAAGGATGAACTAATGCAACACTGATACTTACTTAACACTATGTGGGATAAGAACCTTACAATTTGGCAGGGAGGGGAATACGGAGGGGTACGTGGGAGATAATGAGGGATTGGGTAACAAAGATAAAAAAAACATTTGTACTCATTACCTTACTTATGTAACTGTAACTCCCCTGATCATTACTTTTTCAATTAAAAAAAGAGGGTTATTGATTTGATCACATACAAGTTAACATCTATTTTATGAAATAGATATTATAAACACAATACTGCAATCTGGGATACTATGTAATATAAATGTTAATGATTAATGATCTTAACATAGAACTAATCTAATTTGGTTTTATAAAACCAACACATTAGGGAAAATGAAACAGACATAATCAGGCAATTCACAAGCAGAGTATGTATGTATGTATGAGGAAAGAAAGTGAAGGCACACAGTTTCTGACAGGCACCAGTGGCTCATGTCTGTAATCCTAGCAGCTCAGCATTCTGAGATCTGAGGATTAAGGTTCAAAGACAGCCTAGACAGAAAAATCTCAGAAACTCTTAGAGCTGTGGTTCAAGTGGTGGAATGCTACCTTGAGCAAGAGAGCCAAGTAAGAAAATCCCAGTATCAGCACACACACACACACACACACACACACACACACACACACACACACACACACACGCACAGGCACACACACACACACACAAGATTAGCCAAAGAATTGAAAAATCTTATTTGGGCAATATTTTAGTTAGCATAAAAATAGAGAGAGAGAGAGACAAAGAGAGAGAGAAGGAGGGAGAGAGAGTTCCTGCCAGAGAGGGAGAGCCCTTGGCTCAGAACAATAGATAAAGAAGAAAAAGAAAAAAGAAGAAAAGAGACTTTGAGTCTAGATAATGAGACACTCTTCTGCATAACAACCTGAAAGGATCCTAACACCTGTAATCCTAACTATTCAGGATGCATATCTGAGGATTAAGGTTTGCAGCCAGCCAAAGTAGAAAAGTCCATAAACTTCTTATCTCCAATTAACCACCAAAAAGCCAGAAATGGTGTTGTGGCTCAAGTGCTAGAGCACTATCCTTGAACAATATAAAAGACAGCACCTAGGCCCTGAATTCAAGCCCTAGTAATACCACAGAAAATAAACATACTGAAAGGCAGAGTGATTCAACTCACCACACAGGCTAATACTGAATTTTAATCACTAGCTAAGTACCAATTACAGGCCACCAATTACAGGTGCCAACATCTGTTATCAGTGATCTCACTGCTCTCTATTTTCCCAGAGGAAGAACCATTGTTCCCCAGTCAGGCCAAGAGCTCTGCAAAGGTATTCAAGGAAGAGCCTTAGCAGCCTGTACTCATCCCATAGGCTTCAGGAAGGACAGGAACTACAAAGGCATGTGCACCTTAATCAGTTTTGAGTTTAAGGCAATAGCAGGGATATCAGACAAGAAAACTAAGCAGAGAGGGATATAAAGCTTTGGAACTCAATGTGAAGAATAAGGAATTAGCAATCAAAATAAGCAAATTGCCTGAGATTGGCATAATCACTCATTGCTATTGGTCCAGATCCAATGCCTCCTGTTGGCCAGAAGCTTCTAGGGGCTTGACAACTATAGCCCAATATTGTAATATTTCCTTCAGGTGTGAGGAATTTTAACTCCCTGAATAATAAGTATTAACTGACCACAAGGTATCATTTCTATGAAACACATCTTACATTCAAATATCATTATTTATTAGGGTATAATTTATTAGGGTATTTCTTAGGATGTCACTATTATTTATTAGCATATTATTAATATCTTAGAGTTCTAACATGAACAACCAATAATCATAACAGTATTTGTAGTTGTCCGTTCTTTATTTGAACCTAGCTAGCCTTTAGTACCCAAACATGTGATCAACATTATTGCAGACAGTCCGGTGAAGGTGTTGTAGCTGAGATCAACATTTATATCAGTAAACTCTGAGTAAAGCAGAGTATCCGGCATAATGTGTTTGGCCTCATGCAATCTGTCTTCAGACTCTAGCTGCAAAACCAAATTTTCTCTGGATTCTTCTGCCTAGACTTGTCAGTCTCTACAATGGCATGAGTCTCTACAATTCCTTAAAATCATCTATTCATCTACCCATATAGCGAACAATCCATCTATCCTATCAGTCATATTTTTCTGAAGAACGGTGATAAATACAATATTGAAATGTTTTTGTCTTAATTCACATCCAGTATGCACACCTACAAACTCTGATTCTGTTACACAAATAATAGTAACACACCTATCTGTGCCAGATTGAAGGCCAAGTGACAGAGGTCTTTCTGGAAGGTCACAAGTGCTGGCATCAGGATGCCCCAGTCTGAGTGTGCTGTCAACCATTACCCTTTTAAGGAATATTTCTCTTTCTGCAGCCCCAATGTAAGAATTCATGAGTATGATTTGAGTTGTATTTTTTTAACTTTCCTTTTCTTTTTTGTGTTAGTACTAGGACTGAAACTTGGGCTCTGTGCTCTTTGCTTAACTTTTTCTGCTCAAGGCTGGCAATCAACCACTTGAGCCACACCTCTACACCCAGCGTTTTGATGGGTAATTGGAGTCATGTGGACTGATCTTCCCAGGTTGGCTTTGAACCTCAACTCTCAGATTTCAGCCTCCAGAGTAGCTAAGATTACAGGCATGAGCCACTAGTGCCCTGCCTTGAGCCATAGTCAGGTTGGAAGGACAAGGTCAGTAATGACTAAAAAACTACAGATAGTAAATCCAGATAAAAATAAGGATAGATTTAGTCTTAGTCTATAAGAAGTGGCAGAACTAGAAAGCCAAGCTGATGGAAAAGCAGAGATGTGAGAGTGAAAGATGATGGTTGAGAACAGGACAGCAGGGCCTCTGCATGAAGCTGGGCCTTCTGGAGAGATCATTTTGGAAAGCCTTGCTAAGGACACCATCAGTATGTCAAGGCCTTTGTTGAGACTACATTATATAACCTGTCTCAAAGCCATAGGCAGGCACCTATGGCTTACTGTAATCTTAGCTACTCAGAAGGCTGAGATCTGAGCATTGAGGTTTGAAGACAGCTCAAGGAGTAAAGTCCATGATATTCTTATCTACAATTATCCACCACAAAGCTAGTTGTGGCTAAATTGGCAGAGTGCTACCTTAACCAGAAATGCTAAGGGACAACAACCCAGACCTTGAGTTAATAAAATAAAATAAAATAAAAGGGGCTAGGAAGGTGGCTCAGTGGTAGAGCGCTTGCCTTGCATGCCTGAGGCCCTGGGTTCGATTCCTCAGCACCACATAAGCAAAAAGAAAAAAGCTGGAAGTGGCACTGTGGCTCAAGTGGTAGAGTGCTAGCCTTGAGCTGAAGAGCTGAGGGACAGCACCCAGGCCCAGAGTTTAAGCCCCACGACCGGACCCAAAAAAAAAGATGACTAAGAGGAAGGAAACAAAAAGGCATTACTTCCTCATTGTCCACAGGAACTGAGAAAGGGCTACATCCAGTCTAGGACTAGAAAACAAGCCTATCTAGAAAATGAGAGGAAAAAAACCTCACAAAGACTTTAACTAGTCCCTGCTGGCCAGAATAACATGACAGTGGGCCTACAAGTTAGCTACATGGACAGTAGAGCTGTACTGAGACAGAGAATAGATATTCAGTATTGTTGAGAAATGAATGGGTGGATGAATAAAATCTGTGGGAGATATGATAGATGAATCAAAGGAGAAAATAAAAAGGAAGTAAAAGAGAAGAGGCAGGGCTGAGGAGACAACCAGGGAACCTTGGGTGGGGCAGTGGATGGTTACCACTTCTGCTCCAGGACATCTCCATCTGCTGTCACTCTGCCACCCTTCTTCCCCCTAGGCCAGACCCCCCCTTTTTTTTTCAAATTTTTTATTGTGATTAAGTGGTTATATAATTTCCCAAATTTCACAGTATTGTGGGATAGTGATGCTGGTTAAAGTCACAAACACATTCTAACTTTCATGGAGCGAATTGTCTATTATGGTCTATAATATTTATGAATTCTATGAGCTTTGCAATACAGTTATTTCTTCCACATTGGTGATATGTACATTTCTTTTGTTTTGCATAGCATCAGCTGTTCCCTCTTTCCCACTTGTTCCCTCCTTCCCATCACTGCCATTTAGTTGCTTAGTTCATTTTGGTCAATGTCCAGGGCAGCCGATGGGTCCTGCTGTTGTATGTTTTTCCCTGATTCCCTCTAGTTCTGTGTTGTCCTCCTGGTTTCCCTCCAGTGTGCACATATATATCATACATATAATCAGCAGCATGGGGTTATTTAGTGGTGATTCGACCAGATGAGTGGAAGTCTTTTGTTTCTTAAGTCCTGTTAAATTTGTCGTATCACCAAACACCATGTGCCATTTGTCTCTTTGTACTTGGCTTACCTCGCTCAACATTGCTTCTGGCTCCATCCATTTTCCTGCAAATGCCATTATTTTGTCCTTTCTACTGGCTGCCCATTGTGTATAGATACGATAATTTTTGGATGCATTCATCTGTGGTGGGACATCTGGGTTGTTTCCATATCCTGGCTATTGCGAACAGTGCTGCAATAAACATGGAGGTGCATGTGTACTTGTATACTGGTTCCTGTTGTTCAGGATAGATGCCTAGAAATGGTATGGCTGAGTCATAAGGGAGGTCAATATTTAGCTTTCTGAGGACCCTCCAGACTGCTTTCCAAAGTGATTGTATAAGTGTACATTCCCACCAGCAGTGTAATAAGGTTCCTCTTTCTCCACATCCCCTCCAGCATTTGTCGTTGGCTGATTTGTGGATGTGGGACATTCTGACTGGGGTAAGGTGGTATCTCAGGGTTGTCTTTATTTGCATTTCCTTCACCACCAGGGATGATGAACATTTCCTCATGTGTTTCTTTGCCATTTTTATTTCTTCTTCTGAGAAGTCTCTCTTTAGGTCCCTTGCCCATTTAGTAATTGGTTTGTTAGGTTTGGGAGGGATTAGTTTCTTGAGTTCCCTGTATATACTGGATATTAACCCATTGTGTGATATACTGCTGATAAATATTTTTTTCCCAATTAGTTGGTTGTCTTTGTAGCTTGGTTGCTATAGCTTTAGCTGTGCAGAAACTTTTTATTTTAAGGTAGTCCCATTTGTCCAATTTGTTGTGACCCTGGGACTCTGTTCAGGAAGTTCCTTCCTGTGCCTCTAAATTCAAGTGTCTCTCCTACTCTGTCCTGCAGTTGTTTCAGAGATTCAGGTTTGATGTTAAGGTCTTTAATCCATTTTGAGTTGATGTTGGTGCATGGTGATAGGCTGGGGTCCACTTTTAGTCTTCTGCATGTGGCCGCCCAGTTTTCCCAGCACCAGTGGTTGAAGAGGCTGTTTCTTCCACTGTATGTCTTTGGATCCTTTGCCAAATATCAGCTGACTGTAGGCATGTGGTTTTATTTCTGGATCTTCTATTATATTCCATTGGTCTTCGGGTCTGTTTTTGTGCCAATACCATGCTGTCTTCGTTATTATGGCTCTATAGTAGAGTTTGAAGTTTGGCATCGAGATCCCTCCCATGTTGTCTTTTTTCCTAGAATTGTTTTGGCTATTCTAGGTCTTTTGTTGTGAATTTTTGGACTGTTTTCTGTATTTCAGAGATGTACATTATTGGGATTTTAATTGGAATTGCATTGAATTTATATGTTAATTTTGGCAGTATTGCCATTTTCACTATATTAAGTCTGCCTATCTGTCTTTCCATTTCCTAGTGTCTTCTGTAATTTCTTTCTTTAACTTTTTATAGTTTTCATTATACAACTTTGGTTAGGTTAATTCCTAAATATTTTATTTTGGGGGAGGTTATTGTGAATGGGATTGCTTCTTTTATTTCCCTCTCTGCTTGTACATTGTCAGTGTACAGGAAGGCAACTGATTTTTGTGGGTTTATTTTGTATCCTGCTATTTTGCCGAAGTGAGTTATAATTTCTAAGAGTTTAGGGATGGAGTTTTTGGGATCATGAAGGTATAATATCATGTCATCTGCAAAAAGGGATAGTTTAACTTCTTCTTTCCCTATGCGGATCCCTTTAATGTCTTTTTCTTGCCTTATTGCCCTGGCTAAGGGTTCTAGGACTATATTGAAGAGGAGTGGAGACAGTGGGCATCCTTGCCTTGTTCCTGATTTTAGGAGAATTGGTTGTAGTTCTTGCCCATTAAGTATAATATTCACTATTGGTCTGTCGTATATGGCTTTTATTGTTTTAAGGAATGTTCCTTCTATTCCTATTTTCTCCAGAGCTTTTAACATGAATGAATGTTGTATTTTTTCAAAAGCCTTTTCTGCATCTGTGGAGATAATCATGTGATTCTTGACCTTGGCTCTGTTGATGTGTTGGATTACATTTATTGACTTATGTATGTTAAACCATCCCTACATCTCTGGGATGAAGCCTACCTGGTCATAATGTATGATTTTTTATAATGTGTTTCTGGATTCTGTTAGCTAGAATTTTGTTAAGGATCTTTGCATCTGTGTTCATCAAGGAAATTTGTCTGTAGTTCTCTCTCTCTCTCTCTCTCTCTCTTTCTCTTTTTTTGTCAGTCATAGGGCTTGAACTCTGGGCTTGAACTCTGTCCCTCAGCTCTTCAGCTCAAGGCGAGTGCTCTACCACTTGAGCTACAGTGCCACTTCCAGTTTTCTGTTGGTTTATTGGAGATAGGAGTCTCACGGTCTTTCCTGCCCTGACTGGCTTTGAACCACAATCCTCAGATCTCAGCCTCCTGAGTAGCTAGGATTACAGGTGTAAGCCACCAGCGCCTGGCTGTAGTTCTCTTTTTTGGTTGGGTCTTTGTCTGGTTTGGGGATGAGTGTGATATTGGCATCATAGAATGAGTTTGGGATAGTTCCCTCCTTCTCTGTTTCTCTGAAGAGCTTGAGTAGTATGGGTATTAGTTCTTCTTTAAAGGTCTTATAGAATTCTGTTGTGAATCCATCTTGTCCTGGGCTTTTCCTTGTTGGAAGTCTTCTGATTGCTTCCTGTATCTTGTTGTAAGATGTTGGCTTATTTGATTTACTTCTTCTTTGCTCAGTTTGGGCAACTTGTATTTCTCTAAAAATGTATCAATTTCTGCCAGGTTTTCTTTCTTTAGAGAGTATAACTTTTGAAAATAGTCCTTTAAAATTGTTTGGATATCTTGGGTACTTCTTGTGATTTTTTTTCCCGTGGCATCCCTGGTCTTGTTAATTTGGGTTTCCTCTCTCCTTTTCTTAATTAATCTTGCCAATGGTCCATCAATTCTATTTATTTTTTCAAAGAACCCCAGACTCCTTCTTAAATCCTCACACCAACTCACAACTCTTTCTCACTGCTCAGACTCAATACTCCTTTTCTAGACAAGACTCAGTCTTAATGATATTATATTCAAATTGGTCCTTTCCTTTTCCTCTGTTTTTTATTTTTTATTATTATTATTTTTTGGGTCCGGTCGTGGGGCCTGAACTCTGGGCCTGGGTGCTGTCCCTCAGCTCTTCAGCTTAAGGCTAGCACTGTACCACTTGAGCCACAGTGCCACTTCCGGTTTTTTTCTTATGTGGTGCTGAGGAATCGAACTCAGGGCCTTGAGCATGCAAGGCAAGTGCTCTACCACTGAGCCACCTTCCCAGCCCTCCTCTGTTTTTTAAACCTTCTAAAAATTATATAAGTAATATTTGGTTATTACTGAAAATTAAGGAAAACTATGATAGGAAATAAATCACATTACTTTAGCCAGCTAACACACACACACACACACACACACACACACACACACACACACACACACACACAGAGCTCTCACTTTCTGTGGATAATATTGAGCCTTGATATGGTTATAACCATTCTTCATAAACAATTTTGTATCTTTTATTACTGAGGATTGTATCCCAAGTATTCATTTTATCTAATCTGGAAGAACATGCTACTTTTTAGTATAACAAAGTACACATAACTTCAGTGAAATGCAGTATATCAATGCCATGTCATTATCATCACTTTCTAATTCCAGAACATTTGATCACTCCAAAGGGATACTGCATACTCATTTGCAGTCCCTCCACATTCTCCCTCTCCCCACACTAGGCAACCACTGATGTGTTTTCTGTTTTTATAGTTTTGCTGATTCCATGTATTTCCCATAAATAGAGTCAAATTGTATGTGGCCTTCCGTCCATGACTTCTTCCACTGAGCATGATCATTTTGAGTTTGATCCATCTTGTGGCATTTTTCTTTTCTTTTTTCTTTTATAGTTAAAAAAAAATTTATTTGTCAAGAAAGTGCTGATGTGCCAGGTCAGCTCCTGAGGTTCGGATCTCAGGGAACCGCCTGAGCACTGATCTATGTTGCCTTTTAAGCAATTTTGGCTGGGGCAGGGAGAAGGGGAGGATACAAGCATACACAGCTATTCCAAAAAGTCATGCCTTCAGTTTAAGCTTTCCGTCTAGGGTTTTCCGCATAGGGATTTTATCAGAATTGGCTGGAGGCTGGAGAATAGAACAAAGGGCGATGGTGACTCAGCTTAACACACATTGTTTAAAAAAACAGCAGAAGTAGAGTTACAGAAGCTGAAACAGCTGGTTAGTTAGCAGAGGAATCTTAGTCTTATCCATAAAAAAGCATGGTTACAAGCTGGGTGCTGGTGGCTCACACCTGTAATCCTAGCTACTCAGGAGGCTGAGATCTAAGGATGGCGGTTCAAAGCCAGCCCGGGAAGGAGAGACTGTGAGACTCCTATCTCCAATAAACCACCAGAAAACCCGAAGTGGCACTGTAGCTCAAGTGGTAGAGTGCTCGCCTTGAGCTGAAGAGCTGAGGGACAGTGCCCAGGCCCAGAGTTCAAGCCCCACAACTAACCAAAAAAAAAAGCATGGTTATAGTTATATCTTAAAATCATTCATTATTAATTTTATATAACTCAAATCAAACATTATCTCTTATCCTCACTTTCTTCACCACATCAGTTTGAAGCCAGCTCCAGCAGAAAAGTCCCTGTGAGACTCTTATCTCCAATTAACCACTCAAAAACCAGAAGTGGTGCTATGGCTCAAAGTGGTAGAGTGCTAGCCTTGAGCAAAAAGAGCTCAGGGACAATGCCCACGCCTTGAGTTCAAGCCCCATGACCAACCAAAAAAAAAAAAAAAAAGCTTAATGGAGTATTAAAGAATTATCTTCTGAAATCATCAAGTAGAACAAATTAAAACTGAAAAGGGAGTGTGACAGCTCTGATAAGAACTTGGAGGCAGAGCTAGTAATAATTGAGACAATGACTTTGTGCAGTGGCTTTCAGTGTTGGCTCCACATTGTGGAGGACCAGACGGATTCTAAGAACTACTGACACTAGAGTGCTTACTGTAAGGGCCACCCTGGGAACCCAGGCAGACTCCTCCCTCCTCTTGATTAAGTTTCCACCCAGTACCTGAGTCACCGAGGTAACTGCACACCTGGAAGCAGCCTCTTCTCCCCTTCTCTGATGTCACATCCTGGGCTGAACTCACTCACCCCTCCCCTAGGACCATGGGAGGTCCCAGGCCCTGAGGTCACATCGAATCCAGTATGTCCACATCTGGCCACACTTTTTTTCCCCATCCTGGGCCTTTCTGCAATTTGCATCTCCATCTTGTGGCATTTTTTCAATACTTCACTCCTGTGTGTGTATGTGCCTATGCATGTCTGTGTGTGCTGATACTGGAGCTTGAACTCAGGGTCTTAACACTCACTTGTCTTTCTATCACTTGAGCCACATTTCTACCTCCTTCTTTTTGCTGGTTAATTGGAGTCTCACAAATTTTTCTGAGCTGGCTTTGAATTGCAATTCTCAGATTTCAGCCTCCAGAATATCCAGGCTTACAGACATGAACTACCAGCACCTAGCTTTCATACCCTTCTATGTGTTATAATAAGGGAGATTTAGAACTCTGTAGGCAGATAGATAGAGACCTCTTCCTGATGGCCCCTGGAGACTGTACCTCCTACTCTTTCAAAAGATCTTGGGAAAGTTGTGACTGCCCTTTGGAGCCTGTCCTATCCTCTGGGAAAGTTAAGATAACAACTGTAAGAAGGCAAAGACCTTGACTCTGGAACCTACACACACTCCTCCCCTGGAGCTAAGTAGGAGCACATGACTCAACCAGGTGGTGAGCAGCTGAGACTCACCAAAAGGACTTAGAGACTCCTCATGAGTCTGCAGTAAGGCTACTAATTTCCAGGTCCCATTTCTAGCTTCCTTACACTAAGAACCAAGAGGTTTGTACTTTACTCCTCTTATTTGCCTGAGAAAACAAGGGAGTAAGACTTCCTATGGCATAAATACTCCTAATCAGGAGTCTGGGTTGGGGATTATACCAACATGACAATAGCTAAGGGTCTTTTCCGCAGTTTCCCCTGGCATCTTACTGTTACTTTCAGATCTACCCTCATATTTCCTGCCTCATAATTGGACTCTTTTTTTTTTTTTTTTTTGTCGGTCATGGGGCTTGAACTCTGGGCCTGGGTGCTGTCCGTGCACTCTTCAGCTCAAGGTGAGCACTCTACCGCTTGAGCCACAGTACCACTTCTGGTTTTCTAGTGGATTATTGGAGATGAGTCTCACGGAGTTTCCTGCCCTGGCTGGCTTTGAACCGTGATCCTCAGATCTCAGCCTCCTGAGTAGCTAGGATTACAGGTGTGAGCCACCGGCACCCGGCTTTTTTTAGTTTTTTATTATTCCTCAAATAACCAACAGAAAATTCATAAATATTGTTTCATTATCCAGAGAAGTAGTGCAAAATAATTGTAAGAATTAACTGTCCATTAGAGTTTTCCTTCTATTTCTTGAATTCTTTTTATTTCCTGCTGGCATTTTTTTCAAATTTTCAAGGAAATGTCCCTTGCAATGTCATCATATTATGTTCAGATCACAAAACATTTGAAGATTTCACAATTTGTTTTGCTAAATGACAGTTTCTAGTTTCAAGCATAAGGTGCTATAAATGTGTGACCCACCATTCATAACTTTAGATTCTGATGTACAGCTTATTATATTTGAAAATTGCACAAAAATATATCTGTTACTCATAGAGAATAGAAAGACTGAGATGCTATACCTTCTGTTCCTACCCCAGCTTCATCCTGGCCTCCATTACATCGAGCTTCCACTGACTTTTTCAAGCACAGAGTGAAGAATATAACCATTCTATTTGTTATTATTGTTTCTTTTGTCAGTCATGGGGCTTGAACTTTGGGCCTTGGCACTGTCCCTGACCAATTCAGCTGAAGGCCAGTGCTTAACCACTTGAGCCACAGTGCTACTTCTGGTTTTCTGGTGGTTAACTGGAGATAAGAGTTTCACGAACTTTCCTGCCCGATGCCCAGTCTTTACTTAAGGTACTGGAGCTGCTGTAGTTGGCTCTAAATCTTAAAAAAGAAAAAATTAAGATTCATTCTGAGTGCCTATTGCAAGCTTGATTCTCTCTTCCTCTTCAACCAACCATAGCTTCATTGTATAAAGCTGCAAAGGTCTGGCGATTACTTCCTCTGACCTTGGAGAAAAATGGCAAGAGTTTCCATCTTGCTGATTTCAGCATGGCCCCTTGGGCCTCACCTGAACTCATAGTAAGCTGGTAAGTGAAGGACACCACCCTGTACTTCAGATACTCCACCTGCACAAAATCTTCAGTAATCAACTTCCTGGGATCTCCAAAAATAAAATTCTTCTTCCCAGAATACAGCCAGTTATATTCAGCACCTCCCAGACCTTCTCAGGGACATGGTTGCCCTCCATGAAGATCACACATAGTACAATTAGGAAAGGCCAGTCTTGGGAAGGCTCTCATCATCACTCTCCATCCCATCATAGATAAGATCTAGAATTTTGATGAACATATAGGAGTCGGGAGAAGAATCTGTTTCCTTCATCTCAATGCCAAGGACTCCTTCCATGCATTCACAAAGAGTTCTGAAGATTTGGGGTGTTAGGTTTTTAAAAAGAGGTAGCCGAGTAAGAACAGCACCAGCACGCAGGTGGTATTCAGATAAGGGGTAGGTTTATTCAGTAGACCTGCTTGGACCAGGCAAGGGTGGCACTCCACGTGGCTGGGAAAGGCCTGGGAATGAGAGAGAGCTGGGAAGAGAGGAAAGAGAGAAAAGAGCAGAGAGAGGGGTAAGAACAGTAGCACTCACGTGGTATTCAGGTAAGGGGTAGACCTGCTGGGACCAGGCAAGGTTGGCACTCCACGTGGCTGGGAAAGAGAGAGAGCAAGAGAGCAAGAAAAGAGCAGCAAGAGCTAGAAACAAACAGAGAGAGAGAAAAAAAGGGAGAGTCTGGGCCTGGGCTAGCCCTTATGTAGGGTATGGGTGGGGAAAGGTGTGGCCACATCAAATTCAGATGTGACCTCAGCGGATGCAGATGTGACCTCTTCCAGGTGTCCCAGTTGCCTAGGTAACGCAGGTACTGGGTGGAGACTTTGTTGCGAGGAGTGTGGAGTCTGCTTGCCATCCAGGAGCGGACCTTACATTCCAGCCTTTTAATAATCATGAAATAGGGCGAGGATTCTCTCTGGCTACTTCCTGCTGACAAGGGGCGTCGACAATAGGGGTAAAAGGCTGGAATTTGGTCTCCTCCCAGAGAAGGCAGTGAACAGCAGCTGTCCCTTGGTTGCGTGAGTCCTTAGATGAAATCTGGAGAAGTCTCATGAGCATTGAGGGGCTGGAAAAAAAAATACTAGAGAGCAAATAAATGGCAAGAGGAAGGACTTGGGGCTGAAAATGTTGGTAGAAATGTCCCTAGTTACTTCTGACATCTGGCGACTAGGTAGAGAAGTCAGGTGACAAAGGCAAGAATATAAATTCCTGTTCAGTTAATAGGTAGACAGGTATAGACATTGGCTGGGTAGGCTTCTTACTTCTACTGACCTCCCGGCTCAGGTTAATTTTGAAAGGGCAGGCACAAAGTAGCTGATGTGACATCATCTCCTCTTACTCCTTTCCACGTTCCCTTGTTCCCTAGACTGGCTGAGTCTAGGTGCTCGTTGCTGGGATGGCTTGTCCCAGTTGGTATTCAAGATTTGAACTCAAGGCCTGGGTAATGTCCCTGAGCACTTCCGCTCAAGGCTAGCACTGAACCACTTTGAGTTATAGTACCACTAGTATTTAAGGAGGTTTGAACTCAAGGCCTGGGCACTGTCCCTGAGCACTTCTGCTCAAGGCTAGCACTCTACCACACTGAGTTATAGTACCACTTGCAGAGTTTAGCTGGTAGACGGAGTCTTAGGGATTTTTTAGCCCGAGCTGGCTTTGAACTGAAATCTTTGCCACAAAAGCCCTTTATTATTTCCAATTAAAGCAACAAGGAGATCAAGTAGAATAAGTAGAGTTTACCTGGTTCTTATCAAGAATTGCCAACAAATATTCTGAAATGACAAAACTCATTAGATGTGATGAAAATTTTAGCATAGATATGCCCAGTATTTTAGAACCATGTAGTCAGTAGTAGAATACACAACACAAAACAAAAAAGGCAAAACTCAAAACCTAAAATTTTGACAACATTTAGACATCTTTGCTAACAAAGCACATCAGATGGTTGGGCCTCAGTTACTAGGGCCTGTGAAAAGAGCAACTTGTTAGCAAGGCACCTTAGAATAGATGGAGTAGTAAACTTAGTGGAAGGTTAAGGGTCAGATGGGGCCAAACCCTTAACCCACCACGTGGCCAAGATGGCGGATTCAAGATAGCGAATTTCTGAAAGAATGCAAAGAAAGCCTGAATAGATTAAGCCTACATTGGCTAGCCTTTGAGAGGGAACCTAGAGGGGGGTCCCTGGGACCCAGCCTGCATCGCACTCTTCAAGGCACAAGCCAAAAAGTTGTAGAAAAAAAGGGTAGAAAGTTGCCCATGAATGGCAGAGAGAGAGCAAAGAGCCTGAAATTAAACTTCTGACCATTTACCATTACAGTAGCAAAAACTGTGCTTCTGAGAATGGCATAAAAATGAGGCTCTCTGGCTTTCCAGGGAGCGCGGGAGACATTTCAAAGGGGTTTCACGGCTCAGGCGTGATTCGTAGCACCCCATTAAATGAGTAGGAGAGTCCGTCTGGTGAGTGAAGGAGAGCTGACCAGGCAGAAGCGGCGTCCCGACTTCCCCCAGAGCCCTCTAGAGAGAAATGGCCAAGCCCCCAAAGCCAAGCGTCCTTGGCTTCAGAGGTGACCACCTTTCAGCTAAAGGCCGTAGGAGCTCTCTGGTGTGGCACCATGTCTGGACAGAGACTGAGTGACAGAGAGCCGTAGAGTAGTTTCACTCACCAGAGTAGAGAAGTGTGGACGTGGATGTGAAGGCAGCAATGGTATCGATGCGTTGATTCCGCCGCAGACAGACTGGTTCGCAAAAGGCCGTCAGAACTGCGGGTATTCCTCAGAGCAAAAAGGGAAGAACAAAAAAAAAAAAGAAAAAGAAAAAGAAAAACGAGGGAAAAAAAAACAGAGAAATCCCAGCTATCCTGACTTTAAGCCTTTATCCGAGTCACGGCACCATTTATGTTAGGTTTTTATTTTTATTTATTTATTTTTTTTGTGTTAACTTATTTTTTTTAATTTTTTTTATTGTAAAGATACTATACAGAGGGTTACAGTTACATGAGTGAGGTAATGAGTACACTTCCACTTCCTCTTGAACATTGTTACCCCCTCCATTGTTTTCCCCCTACCATCCCCTCCCTCCCTCCCTTCCCCAAGGTTCTTTTTTTTTTTTTTTTTGATTGTGATTAAGTGATTACTTAATTTCCGGAAATTCACAGTATTGTGGAATAATGATGCTCATTTAAAGTAACAAGTTCATTCTAACTTTCCTGGAGCAAATTGTCTATCACAGTCTGTAATATATAACGGTGCTCATATGTTATATACCATATATGTGATCAGCAGCATGGGGATATTTAGTAGTGGTTCAACCAGATGAGTGGGAGTTCTTTGTTTCTTAAGTCCTGTTAGTTTTGTCATATCACCTAACATTTTGGATTCATCATCCACTTATCAGGGAGACCATGTACTGTTTGTCTCTTCGTTCTTGGCTTACCTCACTCAACATGATTCCTTCTAGCTCCATCCATTTCCCTGCAAATGCCATTATTTTGTCATTTCTAATGGCTGCATAATATTCCATTGTGTATAGATACCACAATTTTTGGATCCATTCATCTGTGGTGGGGCATCTAGATTGTTTCCATATCCTAGCTATTGCGAACAGTGCTGCAATAAACATGGAGGTGCACGTGTCCTTGTATATTGGTTCCTGTTGTTCAGGGTAGATGCCTAGAAGTGGTATGACTGGGTCGTAAGGGAGGTCAATCTTTAGCTTTCTAAGGACCCTCCAGACTGCTTTCCAAAGTGGTTGTATGAGTGTACATTCCCACCAGCAGTGTAATAGCGTTCCTCGTTCTCCACATCCCCTCCAGCATTTGTCGTTGGCTGATTTGTGGATGTGGGACATTCTGACTGGGGTAAGGTGGTATCTCAGGGTTGTCTTTATTTGCATATCCTTCACCACCAGGGATGATGAACATTTCCTCATGTGTTTCTTTGCCATTTTTATTTCTTCTTCTGAGAAGTCTCTCTTTAGGTCCCTTGCCCATTTAGTAATTGGTTTGTTAGGTTTGGGAGGGATTAGTTTCTTGAGTTCCCTGTATATACAGGATGTTAACCCCTTGTCTGATATATTGCTGGTAAATATTTTTTCCCAATTAGTTGGTTGTCTTTCTAGCTTGGTTGGGATAGCTTTATCTGTGCAGAAGCTTTTTATTTTAAGGTAGTCCCATTTGTCGAGTCTCTCTCCAATTTGTTGTGACCTGGGACTCTGTTCAGGAAGTTCCTTCCTGTGCCTATTAGTTCAAGTGTCTCTCCTACTCTGTCCTGCAGTAGTTTCAGAGATTCAGGTTTAATGTTAAGGTCTTTAATCCATTTTGAGTTGATGTTGGTGCATGGTGATAGGCTGGGGTCCACTTTTAGTTTTCTGCATGTGGCTGCCCAGTTTTCCCAGCACCAGCGGTTGAAGAGGCTGTGTTTCTTCCATTGTATGTCTTTGGCTCCTTTGTCGAATATCAGCTGGCTGCAGGCCTGTGGATTTATTTCTGGATCTTCTATTCTGTTCCATTGGTCTTCGGGTCTGTTTTTGTGCCAGTACCATGCTGTCTTTGTTATTATAGCTCTGTAGTAGAGTTTGAAGTTCGGCATGGATAGCCCTCCCATATTGTCTTTATCCCCTAGAATTGTTTTGGCTATTCTAGGTCTTTTGTTGTTCCATATGAATTTTTGGACTGTTTTCTGTATTTCAGTGATGTACATCATTGGGATTTTAATAGGAATTGCGTTGAATTTGTATATTAGTTTTGGAAGTATTACCATCTTTACTATATTAAGTCGGCCTATCCAGGAGCATGGGAGGTCTTTCCATTTCCTAGTGTCTTCTGCAATTTCTTTCTTTAACTTTTTATAGTTCTCATTAAATAGTTCTTTTACATCTTTGGTTCGGTTAATTCCTAAATATTTTATTTTTTGGGAGGTTATTGTGAATGGGGTTGCTCCCTTTATTTCCCTCTCTTCCTGTACATTATCAGTGTATAGGAAGGCAACTGATTTTTGTGGGTTTATTTTGTATCCTGCTATTTTGCCGAAGTGATTTATGATTTCTAAGAGTTTGGGGATGGAGTTTTTGGGATCGTGGAGGTATAGTATCATGTCGTCTGCAAAAAGGGATAGTTTAACTTCTTCTTTCCCTATGCGGATCCCTTTAATGTCTTTTTCTTGCCTTATTGCCCTGGCTAAGGGTTCTAGGACTATATTGAAGAGGAGTGGAGACAGTGGGCATCCTTGCCTTGTTCCTGATTTTAGGAGAATTGGTTGTAGCTTTTCCCCATTAAGTATAATATTGGCTATTGGTCTGTCATAAATGGCTTTTATTGTTTTTAGAAATGTTCCTTCTATTCCTATTTTCTCCAGAGCTTTTAGCATGAATGAATGTTGAATTTTGTCAAAGGCCTTTTCTGCATCTGTAGCGATAATCATGTGATTCTTGACCTTGGCTCTGTTGATATGTTGGATTACATTTATTGTATGTTAGGTTTTTAAAAAGAGGTAGCCGAGTAAGAACAGCACCAGCACGCAGGTGGTATTCAGATAAGGGGTAGGTTTATTCAGTAGACCTGCTTGGACCAGGCAAGGGTGGCACTCCACGTGGCTGGGAAAGGCCTGGGAATGAGAGAGAGCTGGGAAGAGAGGAAAGAGAGAGAAAAGAGCAGAGAGAGGGGTAAGAACAGTAGCACTCACGTGGTATTCAGGTAAGGGGTAGACCTGCTGGGACCAGGCAAGGTTGGCACTCCACGTGGCTGGGAAAGAGAGAGAGCAAGAGAGCAAGAAAAGAGCAGCAAGAGCTAGAAACAAACAGAGAGAGAGAAAAAAGGGAGAATCTGGGCCTGGGCTAGCCCTTATGTAGGGTATGGGTGGGGAAAGGTGTGGCCACATCAAATTCAGATGTGACCTCAGCGGATGCAGATGTGACCTCTTCCAGGTGTCCCAGTTGCCTAGGTAACGCAGGTACTGGGTGGAGACTTTGTTGCGAGGAGTGTGGAGTCTGCTTGCCATCCAGGAGCAGACCTTACATGGGGAAAGTAACTCTTGAGCTCTTTGGTAACATACTTCAGCAGTTCTTTCTTTTTAACAGGTTCCTTTCTTGTGTACTTGTCACATAGAAATTCTACCAAGTCAGTCACCATCTTCTTTATAGTAATGAGCAGCCACTCAGAATCTGATTTGACTTTGAAGTACTTGGATTCTCCTCTCCTTGAACACTGGAACCTTCCTTTGGTTTGCCTGATGGAGTAGCTTTGATGGCAGTTGGGGGAGCAATAGATTTTTCTAAAGACTCTCAGAAACACTTGGGATTCCAACAGCCGCAAGAACTTCCTCCACAATTTCTGGAATCACGGCAGAAGGAGGCAGCTGTTCCTTTCTCTTTCAACTAGTGTGGCTCCTGTAATGAAGTTCTCAACTTCCTGCATCTCTCATGTTCTATGTTTTGTTGGACTGAGATAACAACTCCCCCCAGACAAGTATAACCATTTGAAATCCCTCTCCTCTACTCTGAGATCCTGCCTATCAAATAAAGTTCCAATTCTTCAATAGGACACTCACTAATCTACAAAATCTTACCTCTTTCCCCCCAACCCCCTTACATCTACTCCATTTCCTTGCCAATCAGCCTTTGCTAGAATTCTACATCTCTGAATGTATAAAAATGTATAACTAGTGGTTCCCATAATCCCCAGACTAGCAGCACCGGAATCATCTGATGTTTATGAATTAAAGTTTTCAAGTTCTTCCCTCAACTACTAAATTAGAAATCCCTGTACACTAAAATTTGAGAACCATTTATGTAAACAAATGTTCCTCAAGGTCTAGTTTTTCTTTTTCTTTTTCTTTTTTTTAAAATTTGTTTGATTATTTTTTGTTTCAGTCCCTGGGACTGAGGTCTGAGCACTGTCTTTGAGCTTTTCCACTCAAGGCTTGTACTCTACCACTTAAGCTATGGGTCTACTTCTGGCTTTTTGGTGGTTACCTGGAGAGAAGAGTCCTTGGGCTGGATTGAAAACCTAATCCTTGGATCTCAGCCTCCCGAGTAGCTAGGATTACAGGTGTTAGTTACAGGTGGCCTGCTCAAAGTCTAGTTTTATCCTGTCTCCTTGAGTCTTTCTGTCTTTTTTCTTCCTTACTTCAGAAGATGTTATCAGGCATTCAAGACAGTATTTTTCAACTTTTCATAGTCAAAACCCTAAATCCACATTTGCACAGTCTCTGAACTATATAGAAGCTCCAGATTCCCCTTTTCCAACCAGCTATGCTGGTAGAATGATGACTCCAAAGGTGCTTTTGTAGGGTAGGGTGTGAGTGTTCCCAAGGTTTCTTGTGTTGACATTTAATTCACAATGTGGCCTATTAAGGGAGTGGAGACTTAATGCCTCTATGGTCTTTAGGAAAGGTCTTTGAGAAGTAAGTAAGGTTAGGAAAGAACATTAGAATAGACAGCCCAGGTATGAATCTGGTGTCTTATTAAGAATGGGGAGAGCCTGACACCAGTGACTCAAGCCTGTAATCTTAGCTACTCAGGAAATTATATCTGAAGATTGTGGTTCTAAGCAAGCCTGGGCAGGAAAGTCTGTCAGACCCTTATCTTCAATTAACCATCAGAAAGCCACAATCAGAGCTGTGGTTCAAGTGGTACAGCACCAGTTTTGAGCAAAAAAACAAAAACAAAAACAAAAACTGAGGGGCAGAACCCACATCCTCAGTTGCACAAATTTAAAACAAAACAAAACAAAACAAAACTAGGAGATAACATATGAGACAAATGCACATATACAAGCATTTCCTGTGTGCCAAGTGATGCTATGTGAGGCCTGGGAACTGTGCTACAAGGAAGATACAGTTCTCACTATCACCAGATATGGTGTTCAACTTTGGTTCAGAACCATGACATAAAAATCAACGTCTTTATAATTTACCCAGTGTATGGGGTATTGTTATGAACAACAGAAAACAAACTCCTAGATATGCTACCATCTAAGCCTACCAGTTAGGGTGGCTCCAAAAATGTTAACAAATCAATAATAAGCCAAGAACTTAGAAAGTAGGTTGGTTTCTAGCTTTGCTGTCCCCCCACCCCCCTCCTTCTAAAATTTTGCCAGTACTAGGGCTTGAACTCAGATCTGAGCAATGTCCCTTAGCTTTTTCACTCAAGGCTGGGACTCTACCACAGTTATACTTCCTCCTGGGTTTTTGTTTGCTTAGGCTTTTTGTTTCATTTTGGTGGCTAATTGTAGTTTCATGGACCTTCCTGACTGGGCTGGCTATGAATTGCAATCCAAAGGTCTCAGACTCCTGGGAAGCTAGAATTACAGGTGTGAGCCACTGAGGCTGGCTCTGAACTGTAACCCTCAAATCTCAATCTACTGAATGGATAGGATTACAGACTTGAACTACCCATGCTTAGCTTATATCAATTTTTAGAAACTTCTCTTCAAGATAATCAGTTGTCTGGGGCTGGGAAGTTGGCTCAGTGGTAGAGTGCTTGCCTTGCAACCTCGAACCTCTGGGTTCAATTCCTCAGCACCATATAAGCAGAAAAAAGATGGAAATGGTGCCGTGGCTCAAGTAGGGTGCTAGCCTTGAGCTGAAGAGCTGAGGGACAGCATCCAGGCCCAGACTTCAGCCCCCACAACTGACAAAAATAAAAGATAATCAATTGTTTTTTACTTTGAAGTATAAATGGTATGTTAATTATATAAGTATTCATTATTAAATGAATGTCAGTCATTATTATACAACATAAAGTTAACTTTATGTAATTTCTCCATTTTTATTTGTTCTCTCTTTGTCTCCCTCTCTCTGTCCTTCTGTTTCTCTCTATCCTTTTGCCCTTCTCCCTTGTCCCCTCTTTCCCCCATGAAATCTAAGACTCTGGAGCTAAATTCTATGGCTTTAAGGTTTGTTCCAATTGTGGACAGTGGAATCAGTGATGGAACTTTCTTTCTAATACACCTTATACTCTATTTTTAAGCGTTATGTGGACCTGCAGGGTGCCTCTCTCTACTTGCTCTGTGGTGTTACCAAGTGGCTGCTGCCAACAGGAGAATTGACAATGTTTGCCTCAAACATTTTGTTTTGAAATTTTCAAGGCTACAGAAGAGTTAAAAGAACAAAACAAAACATCCAGACTGACACCTTTGTCTACATCTACCAAATGACATTTGCCATATTTGCTTTCCCTCTCACCCCCATCTCTAGGTCTATGTGCGTATGTATAAGCACAAGAATGTGTGCATTTGCACGTGCACACACACACTCACACATGTACAGAGTTTGACCTATTTGAAAGAGATCACATTTCATCTCTAAGTGCTTCAGCATTTATCTACCAAAACCAAAGCACTTTTATAAAATTATAATAACATCACTCCCAAGGCACAAAGTTGATATGGTAATGTCATCTAATGTGCAATTCATTTTAACATAATTAGTCTTTAAATTGTTTTCATGGGAATTGAGCTGAGATCCAATCAAGGATGTCATAGTTAATCTAGAACTATTTCATGGCTTGCTTTTCCTGCACAATTTTGTGTTTGTGTGTACATGTGGTATTGTAAAATGCAAAAGCAGAGACAGAATAAAATTATTGATTATTAAAAATAGGACAAAGCATTTAAGGCAGAACCTCTTTGTAAAGAGAAAGTCCAGGTTAAACAAGTTAAACATCAACTTACTGAAATGTGGTAAATAACAGCAGAATTCAGGAAAAGCCTAGAAACTAGGAAGGTGGTTTGGCCTTAGACTTAATAAACAAGAAGTCTAGGGTAATGTGTTTGAATATTTTGTCTAGGATATGTGAAATGTCTAGGATATGTGAAATGTGTTTGAAATGTATGTTGTCTAGACTATGTGAAATGTGTCTAAGGTGTGTGAAATGTGTTTGAAATGTATTTTATGTATAGGAAGCTTGGGATATGTTTTGGTAAACTCTGTTAAACTCTGGAAATTTACTATTTGTGATTATTGACCTGCATGTGACCTCTTTCTTTATAAGCCATCCTGTGAGAGAGCTTGATCACTATGCTTCACTACCCAATGAATGGGGAGTGGGGTGTAGTCTCCACGCAGCTAATAAAGACTCCCTTCCCTTTTGATCTGAGTCAGTGGATATATTTGCAGGAAATATATTTGCAGGAGCCAGGATTCTACAGGACTGCAGTTTGAATTCAAGGCCTCACACTTGCTAGGCAAGTGCTCTACTACTTGGCCCATACCATCAACCCTTCTTTTTTTTTACCCTGTTATTGAGAAAGGTCTCAGTTATAGCTTGGGTGTTAGAGTAAATTAGACTTTGCCAGAAGACCACAGCAGACATCCAGGTACAAAGAACAAAGGAAAGGTTTATTGTCAGTAAAGGGACATCAAGACCCCTTCTCACAAGAGAAGTGCCAGCAATTGTCTCAGATGACCTTTATAACCTGCAAGGTTTAGGGGATCTTGCTGTCTTACATGGTTATAGCTGTCCCAAAAGAGTGCCTCTCAAGGTAATGGGGGGTGGAGGCTAATTATTCACTACCTTTACTAAATGGGTCTAGTGTTTGCCTAGGAAAGGAGCATGCTAAACTATGAGAGAGGAGGCTATTGGGCTAACACTGGGCATGTACTTGGACCACAATCTAGGCTTCCCATTGTAGCTGGGATGACAGGCATACAACCACCTCACTCAGCTTCTTCACTAGAGCTGGATTGGAACTATGATCCTCTATATTGTGATCTCCCGTGTGACAAGGATGACAGCAATACACCACCATGCCTAGTATTCATTTGAAAAGTATCTCATGAACGTGATTCAGGTGTTAGATGATTTTCCTGTTCTTTAGCCTACTAAGTAGCTAGGAATACAGGTGTGAGCCACCAATGTCCAGTTCCCCTAAGGGGTGTGTGTGTGTGTGTGTGTGTGTGTGTGTGTGTGTGTGTGTGTGTGTGTGTGTGTGTGTGTGTGTGTGTGTGTGTGTGTGTGTGTGTGTGTGTGTGTGTGTGTTGGTCCTGGTGAACTCAGGACCTATGTGCTGTTCCTGAGCTTTTTCTGCACAAGGCTAGCATTTGACCACATAAGTCATAACACCACTTTCAGCTTTTTGGTGATTACTTGGAGATAAGAGTATCATGGGCTTTTCTTCCCTACCTAGGTTTTAATCAGGTTCCTCATATCTCAGCCTCCTGAGTTGTTAGGATTACAGGTGTGAACAAAGGGGCTTAGCTTCCTCTAAGATTTTTTTTTAGCATTTGTGAGGAGCTGTTTTCTTCCAGAGTACTTTATGATCTGGATGTGTCTGGTGTTTCCTTCTCATTAAACTCAGGTCAAAGATTTTGGTGACAATGTTCAAAGGGCAGGTGCATTCTTCCAATTTTGTTACAACAGAAAGCACAAGTGGAAGACTATTTCTCTGTCAATGATGCTGACTTGGTTGAGGTGGTATACACTAGATTTCCCAAGTAGAGTGGTCATTTCCCTCTGTATTGAATGCATTCTCACACAATATGTGTTTCAGGTTTACTTTTGCTGTACCTATCCCAGACATGCAGTCAGCTATTTCTCTGAAGAACTTTAATTCTTTTTCTTTCTTTTTTTCCTATTATTTTATTTTATTTTTATTTTTTGTGAACATACTGTACAGAGGGGTTACAATTACATGGGCAAGATAATGAGTACATAATTCTTTTTCTTTTCTTTTCTTTTTTCTTTTTTTGTTGGTCATGGGGCTTAAACTCTGGGCCTGGGTGCTGCCTCTGAGCTCTTCAGCCCAAGGTGAGCACTCTACCACTTGAGCCATAGTACCACTTCTGCTGGTTAATTGGAGATAAGAGTCTCACAGACTTTCCTGCCCGGGCTGGCTTTGGACCAAGATCTTCACATCTCAGCCTCTTGAGTACCTAAGATTACAGGTGTGAGCCACCAATGCCTGGATCTTTCTTATTTTTTTATACTAGAAGGTGTTGCATTAGGAAAGAACTTACCAGGAGAAGAAGAATACATGTATGTAAGTCAGTCCAGGAAAGCTCAGGGTAGCTTTAAGTCTCTGTATTTCAGAGAGGAAGCAGAACCTCTAAGAGAAACCCAACCTAGCAGAGGGAGGAGACACAATGTAGGGCCCCAAAAGCTGCCTCCAGAGTAGGTGGGTGACTACGACACATTCACAAAGACTGTTACTTAAAACCTTTCATCTGAACAAGCTAGGCTTGTCCTTGCCTTAGTGACTGTTTTAGAAGTATAGAAGCATCAAGATTTGGGCTATAAATCTAAAAGATAGAGGACACTCATGTCCAAGGTTGCAGGTACCTCAGTCTTAATCACCTTGGGTCATTTCTTTCCTAAGCTTGGAAGAACAAGCCAATAAATTCCTCTGCAGCTCAGGTTAGTTGAGGTTGGGGTTTTCATTTGCACAATACCTCCAACTAACACAAACATTATGCCTAGCCCTCATATCATGCCCCCGAGGAAAGGAAATAACTGCTGGTTAGAGGCTGGGAAACTCTATCTTTAAATGGAATACAGTTTGCCTTCAATACCCAAGTATGGATCCCTCTGTAGAATCAATTAACAACAGAGAAAATATTAGAAAACATTGCACTTTTACTGAACATGTACAATCTTTTCTCCTTGTTAATCTTCTCAAATCAACACATCATTATTATTTAAGGTATAGAGGAGGATATGTATAGGTTATATGCAAATACTATGGAATTTTATATAAAGGATTTAAGTAATTACAGATTGGGGTGTTCATGGGAGTCCTAGAACTAACCTCCTTGGGGATGACCATAATTAGTAAGTGGAATCAGGGATTGAACCAAGGTACCTTGGTGTCATGGAAAGTATTACATACCAATTTTATTAACCAAAAGTATACTTCTTGAAAAATGAACTGGGAGTTTGGTTCATGGAGCAAAAGATCTGCTTAACAGTACTAGGCCTTGTGTTCCATCCCTAGTATTGGAGGAAAAAAAGATAGTATTATGCTTTTATTCATTTCTCTATTAAGATAAAAGGAGCAAGCCTGGTACCAGTGACTCATGACTATAATCCTAACTATTCAGGAGGTTGAGATCTGAGGATGGAGGTTCAAAGCCAGCCTGAGCAAGAAAGTCTGTGAAACTCTTATCTCCAGTTAATCATCAAAAAGCTACAAGTGGAGGTGAGGCTAAAATGGTAGAACTCTAGCCTTGACCATACAAGTTAAGTTATATCACACAGACCCTGAGTTCAAGCCATAGTACCCGCACATGCATGTGTGCGTACTCACACATGTGTGCACATGCACACCTACATAATACACACACACACACACACACACACACATACACACACACACACACACACACACACACACACACACAAGCCCAGAGAATACCTCTATTGAACATCTACTTTGTGCTCATTACTTTCAGATAAGAGGTCAGTATTCCTTCCAGCAAACTGATGAGTAACCCACATGTATTAGATGAGGACTGACATTTAGAGTATGTAGTCAGTAATTCCCCATCTGTCACATGGTCAGATTCCAATGTACTAACATTCATCCAGTGGGTTCTATATCCAGGGAGTGAAGAGAGAGCTTATGTGAAACTAACAAGCCTCCATATATAGACTACTATATATAGACTACTTTCCATGCTTAGCTCTGTTTGAAGATGGGGCTATCATAGCACTTTTTGTTTTTGATGAAGTGAGTACTAGAGTTTGAACTCAGGGCCTTGTGCTTGCCAGGCACCATCACAAGCACTCTTGCCCTATCACCAAAGGCTCAACTGAGCAATGGGTGTTGTACTCTGTGGTGCCTTTCATCTGTATTCTCCTGATGAGACTAAGCCCATATACATTTATTTGATGGCATCATCTTCATGCCATAGGGTATGGATAGTTCCTTATAGGCAACTTTTAAATGAAGGCAGACCTGGGGCTGAATTCAGGGCCTGAGCACTGTCCCTGACCTTCTTTTGCTCAGGACTAGCACTCTACCACTGGAGCCACAGTGCTTCTGGCTTTTTCTGTGTATGTGGTACTAAGGAATTGAACCCAGGGCTTCATGCATGCTAGGCAAGCACTCTACCACTAAGCCACCTTCCCAGCCCCATAGATAGTCTCTTTAAAAAAATATTGTTATTATAAAGGTGATGGACAGAGAGGTTACAGTTACATAAGTCAGGTAAACAGTATAGTTATTTTTGGATAATGTCTTCCCTCCCTTACTCTCTTCCAGTTTTTCCCCTCCTGTCCTCACCTTAGGTTGTCTCTTATACTAGCTTCTTAGATAGATTCAATGAGTAAACATCTCTACTTTCATTTTTTCATTTACTTAGTAAATATATATTAGTTCCTACAAAGCATAATCCTACAAAGCATAAAACACTAGGGTAAAAAAAGCCACCTGGAATATACAAAACCTCATGAATACTCAATGAATTTAAAAACAGGCATTAAGCTGGGTGCTGGTGGCTCATGCCTGATCCTAGCTACTCAGGAGGCCAAGATCAGCCTGGGCAGCAAAGTCTGCGAGACCAACAGGAAGTGAAGCTGTGGCTCAAAGTGATAGAGCACTAGCTTTGAGCAAAAAAATGAGCTCAGGGACAGAGCATGGCCCTGAGTTCAAGCCCCATAACTGAAATAAACAAATAAATAAAAATAAGCATTTAAAAAAGAAAAAGGAGGGCAGGGAATGTGGCTTACTAGTAGAATGCTTGCCTAGCATGCATGGGGCCCTGGGTTCAATTCCTCAGTACCACATAAACAGAAAAAAGCCAGAAGTGGCACTGCAGCTTAAGTGGTAGAGCACTAGCCTTAAGCAAAAGAAGTGAGGGACAGTGCCCAGGCTCTGAGTTCAAGCCCCAGGACTGGGGAAAAAAGAAAAAAGAAACACAAAAACAGAGAGAGCCAAAAAGTTAGTCAGAGGATCCATTTCAAGCCATGAAAGAATATGGTAGAAACTTAAATGCTTATTACTATGTAAAAGAAGCCAAATCAGAAAGCCTATGTATTGTGTGGCTTGAACCATAACAAAAGTATGAAGGTAAAAAATATCACTGATTGCCAGGAGGGGGGAAGGGGAGAAACAGAGAAAGGGAGGGAAAGGAAAAACAGTGAAACACTGGTTATTTACTACAGTTGAAGCTATTCTGTATGACACTGCAATAGTAAAATACATGTCACTACATACTTGTCCAAACCCACAGATCATACAAACAAAAAATAATCCCTACACTGTGTGCTGATGGCTTACATTTGTAATTCTAGCTACTCAGGAAGTTGAGATGAGGATTGTCGTTCCAAGCCAACACAAGCAGACAAATCTGGAGACTCTTAACTCCAATTAACCAGAAGCTAGAAATGGAGGTGTGGGACAAATATTAAGAGTCCTAGCCTTGAGAAAGCCAAACAAACTCTCTAGGCCCTGAACTCAAGACACAGTACCAGCACAAAAGAAAAACAAATGAAAAGAGAATGAACTCTAATATATACTGGTGATTTGGGTGATAATGACATGCCAGAGTTAATTATCAATTATAACTAATATATCACTTTGTGTGGAGAGTTGGAGGTTATGGAGGAGATTGTATATGTGATACAGGAAGAATATGGGGAATACCCTACACTTTCCACAGAATTTTTTTTTTCTGAACCTAAGACTGTTCTAAAATAAATTAACCTATTTGTTGGTTGTTGGTTGGTTTGTGCTAGTCCTGGCATGCTGCTCTTGAGCTTCTTTTTGCTCAAGGCCAGCACTCTAACACCAGGGCCACGGCTCCACCTTATCTTTTAGATGGTTAATTGGAATCTGATGGACTTTCCTGACTGGCCTGGCTTCTAACCTTGGTCTTCAGATCCCAGCCTCCTGAGTAGCTAGAATAAAGGTATGAGCAACTAGCACCCAGCTAATGTAAATTGTTAATTAAATAAGAATGGAGCAATCATAAATATGGAATTGGTAATTGCTTCAAATCCAGAAAAGTTAGGCAAGGATGTTGTTAGAACTCCTGTAGGTGGGAGGGATCAGGACATACATAATGACTGATCATACATAATGGCTGATCTGGAATCTAAAGGAAGGGTAAGGGGTGAGTGCTGAAGGCAGAGGGAGGAAACTTTGGTCACATGGAGCCATTTGTGTAAGGCACTTAGTCATAGGCCCTCTGGGGAGCAGGAGGCCTGGGTGATCAAAGAATGGAATGTAATAGATGTTTCAGTTTTGGTTTTTTTCCTCTGAGCTCCAGCCCCTAATATTTAACTATATGCCTGCTATGGTTTGGATGTGGCTTATCATTCAAGAGGTCCTGTATTAGACACTTGTTGTCTGGTGTGGAGATGTAGAAGTAGTGGAAGCTTTAAGAGGTGAGATCTCTAATGGGAAGTGATCAAGTCACTGAGGACCCTAGCCTCACAAGGCTTTAAGGTCATTCTCATCAGACCTTAAAGCCAGACAAAGGAGTCAGGTGTTGTATTCCAGCTCCTGGAGCCAGTGGGACTCGAAACCACAATCACAGGAGTCACCAGAACTCAGTCAAACTAGCCAGAAGCCTTTCTATTAGCCACACGAAGTCTGTCCTCAGCTTTTCATGGGGGATTTTTATAGGAAAGGGTTTTAAAGGGTTTCACACAGGTGATATTTACCAAAGCAAGCAAGGTTACAGAAGCAAAACAGAGCCTTGAGTCACAAGAGTGTAGACAAAACAATATTGAGTGGTAGAGTGCTTGCCTTGCATGCATGAGGCCCTGGGTTTGATTCCTCAGCACCACATAAGCAGAAAAAGGCAGAAGTGGCACTGTGGCTCAAGTGGTAGAGTGCTAGCCTTGAGCTGAAGAGCTCAGGGACAGCACCCAGGCCCAGAGTTCAGGCCCCACAACCTACCAAAAAACAAAAACAAAAACAATCCAGCCCAGGCAGGAAAGTCTGTGAGAATCTTACCTCCAATAAACCACTCAGAAAACCGGAAGTGGTGCAGTGGCTCAATTGGTAGAGCGCTGAGCGGTAGAGCTGAGGGACAGCGTTCAAGCCCAGAGTTCAAGCTCTATGACAAAAAAAACGTAATTTTGACTTAGCATGATTGATACTATCAATGCTATTGACATCATTACAAACAAAACAAAACAAAAATAAATCAATGGGAAGGGCTAGTATATTGTCTTTTCTTTTTTTTTCTTTTTTTTGTTGGTCATGGGGTTTGAACTCTGGGTCCGAGTGCAGTCTCTGTGCTCTTCAGCTCAAGGCGAGCACTCTACGGCTTGAGCCACAGCTCCACTTCCAGTTTTCTAGTGGTTTATTGGAGATAAGAGTTTCACAGACTTTCCTGTCAGGGCTGGCTTTGAACTGTGATCCTCAGATCTCAGCCTCCTAAGTAGCTAGGATTACAGGCCTGAGCCACCGGCACTTGGCCGGTAGTATATTTTAAATCTCAAAACATTAGAAACTTATACTTGGGGGTACACTGAAATTTTCTTTACAGAAATTATTTTTATTACAAGCTGACTAACGCAACCCAGTACAGCTGGTGATAAGCTGTTATCAGTGGCCTTCAGCAAATTTGTGGTAAATTGCGAAGCTGCCATCTTGGGAAGCATGAGAAATGTTTGCTTTTTAGCAAGGATGTTTCTGCCTTCTTTTCCAAGGGAAAGGGGCTCAGGGGAGAGAGTAAGTTTCCTGCAGCAAGAGGGGCTGAATAGCAACTCAGATATTGCATCAGGGACAAAATACTCCAAATGACATGCCTCCAGTAACTTACTTCCTCCAGTTAGGGCCTATATGCTATAGTCTCCAGAACCCAAATTAGTACCACCGGCTAGGGACCAAGTCTTTAGTACATGAAACTTTTAGGGTACTTTAATATCTAAACCATAACATTTAGTATGAAAACACACAAGACAGCTAATTATTTTTGTTAATTGTATATTAGTCAGCTTCTCATTATTATTCCAAAATGCCTGAGCAGCAAGTGAATGGGTGACATTCTCAAAAAGAAATGTACTTGTTATCTGACTTATGTAACTGTAACTTCTCTGCATATCACCTTTATAATAACATTTTTATTTTATTTTTGCTGGTCCTGGGGCTTGATCTCAGGGCCAGAGCACTGTCCCTAGCTTCTTTTGCTCAGGGCTAGCATTTGAGCCACAGCACCACTTCCAGTCTTTTCTGTTATGTGGTACTGAGGAATTGAACCCAGGGCTTCGTGCATGGTAGGCAAGCACTCTACCACTAGGCAATGTTCCCAGACTTCTATAATAACAATTTTTAAAAGTCCATTTGGAAAAAAAATTCCTGAGCTAATTAAATTGTATGAAAAAGTTTTATTTCAGTCATAGTTTTGAAGTTCTGGTGAGCCCATTATTTTGGGCCTCTATTCCTGGTGCCAAATGACAATGACAGGGTGCGTCTAGCAGAACAAAAGGTAGTCTCATAAGCCAGGAAGGAGAATTAAGAACAAGAATAAACTAGATTCCCTCATTTCTTTACAGGCCACAAGCCAAAAAACCTAAAGACCTTTTACTACATCTCTTGAAACTAACAGCATGGCTTCATGCCACCCTGTAGAACAAATGTTCAACAGAAGGGCCTTTGGATGACACTGGAGATGCAAGCCATAACACATTTCATGTTGAAATAATATATCTGGACATATTGAGTTTAAAATGTCATTAAAATTAACTTGCCCAGACTTGTACTCCTTTTTTCTTAAGAATGGAGATCTGAGCAAGGGATTGAAGCTAGTCGGGGAATGAAAGCCTGTAAGACTCATCTCCAATGAGCCAACAACAATGAAATAAAAGCCAAAGTGGTAGAGCATTGCCTTGAGCAAAAAACAAAACAAAACAGCTCAAGAACAGAATGCAAGCCCTGAGTTCAAGACCCAGGTCTGAAACAAGAACAAATTAACTCAGCCTGTTTCTTTTTGCCTTTTCTTTTTTTTTTTAATTTTTATTTATTTATTTATTTATTTTTGAGTCTGGTCATGGGGCCTGAACTCTGGGCCTGGGCGCTGTCCCTCAGCTCTTCAGCTCAAGGCTAGCGCTCTACCACTTGAGCCACAGTGCCACTTCTGGCTTTTTTTTTCCTTTTTGCTTATGTGGTGCTGGGGAATCGAACCCAGGGCCTCAGGCATGCATGGCAAGCGCTCTACCACTGAGCCACCTTCCCAGCCCCTCTTTTTGCCTTTTCAAATGCAGCCATTGTCATTTATAATTCATAAGCAATCTACCTTATATTCTTATTGGGTAGCAAAGTTTGAGGATTTTACAATTATTACATCATTAACATTTTTCCACTTAGAATGGATTTAAAAGAAATAACCTATAAATACATTGAAGTACAGCAATATTTTTGCATGTAATAGGAAACAACAGCTGGTGGCTTTAGCCAGTAGCTGAAGTAGGTTCAATGAAGAGCTTTAGAGATACCTTACAAAGTCAAAGTCACCCACCTATCTGGGACACAGGAAGGGGTTTCTTCACCAAAGCAAATGTATCCTGCCTTCTGCAGTTATGTTAACATATAACCAACAGGCTGGATTTCAACATATTCTGTACTGTGTGTTGTTTGCACTGAGCTCAGCATCTTCTAGAATGGCACTCTGAGAGATGAGGCCATTGAGAACTTTGGACAATGAGTTCCAAATAGAAATTTAAAAAAAAAAACACTTTGTGTGTATGCATGTATGCACATGCACATGTCCATATATACACACAAATACTGTAATATTGTGGCTTAAACTCAGGCCAGGGTACTGTTTCTTAGATTGTTCACTCAAGGCTGAAATTCTACCACTTGAACCACAGCTCCACTTCTAGCTTTTTCTAGTTAGTGGTAAGAATTTCATGGACTTTCTTGCCCTGACTGGCTTCCAACCACAATCCTCAGATCTCATTCCTTCTGGGTAGTTAGGACTAGATGTGAGCTACCAGTCACCCAACCATTAAGAGAAACATTTTGTCCTCAAAAGTATTGATTTATGAGCCAGATAGTCATGGAAATCAGCTTGGCCATACCTAAGTAAAACTAAGGAGTTAAAGAATGTCCTCCAAGAAATCCAGGACAGACCGTAGAAATCCTAGATGCACCACCAAAACAGCAATGGGCAGAGAACTGACATGTCAACCATTTGGTCTTCACTGCTTCCTGAGAAGACAAAAGACTAAGTACAAAAGAATGAAGACACTTAAACAGTTAAATGTGCTGCTAAGTGTTTCTTTTCTAACTCTGATATAAATTCTGTTTGTCTGCCTACATGGCCTTGTGGTTAGGAACACATTTCTGAGGGCTTGGTTTGGTTTCAACATTTTCCAGAGTCTGGGAAAAATAGAACACTAAGAATTAGGTATTCAGACTTGGACTTTGAAACAGAACATTTTGAAATATTACATCTGGTGTGTTTTTTTCATATTGTTTTCTTTAAAGAGGCACACTTCAAGCAAAACAAAAATGTTAACTAATAACATAAACATTGTAACTAGTCTTGTTCACTAAAGTCAGCTTCAGAAGCTGCAATTTTAGTAGTAGAGAAAGGAGAAGGGGAAGCACAAGAAGGAAGAGGGGGAGATGGAGGAACGGGAAAGGAAGAGAAGGAGGAGAAGGAAGAGGAAGTTCAAAAGGGTTACATATGTTCTTGAATGTTCTGGGTGATCACTATATCTTTTTTATTTCTTTGGTTATTGAGATCTTTTTAGAAAATATAACCTGAAAGACCCCAGACTTCTGGGATACTTTCGTCAGCGGGAGGGCGCCCCAGAAAACTCAGACTCCAGGTCGGGAGATGCAATAAGCAAGGGGAGTTTATTTGACGTTTGCGCAAACGGTCTCTCTGCCCCAGCAAGGGAGGGAGCCCCAAACCGAGGTTACAGGCATTTTTAAAGGCAAAAACCACAAGATTAGCATATAACACCAGGTGTCCCCAGGATTGGCCCATTTAAAAGTCACTATGTACCCCAGCAATCATTTTTACTATGCGGGGAAGTTTATAACACTCTTTGTAATAAAACAATTGGCGCAGATGCTCAAATGGAGATAGTCACTCTGGGAGATAAGGGTCAGGGAGTTTACATAATTACAGGTTTGTGATTGATTAACATTTGGCCTAGTTTGCTGGGCTCACTTGATGGTCCTTATCTTGAGCCCCCCTATACCGAGAATTTTTACTAACAGGGATGCAGAGGAACATACTCTTTGTTCTTTATCTTGGGTCCCTATCTTGGGTCCCTATCTTGGGTCCCTATCCTGGGTTCATTTGGCCACTTAGGGAATTTTCAAACAGGAACCAGAAAAACATACCTGTTTGTTCTTTATCTATGACCACAAACCTTGTCCCAGGGGCCGGCATCTGGGCTCCGAGATACTTTTTACTCCATTACTAATTTCCAGAAGGGAGAGGGGTTAGTGCTAGGGCGAGCAAGTTTACAAAAACAAAACCAGCAGTTAGCAATTGTAAAATGTAACTCTAATTTTTTAATCTTTCAAACCTACTGGGAGAAATTCAGATTTATCCACAGCAGCTGTGTTTAGTTTCTGTTTTCTTGTTTATTTTTTCTTCTTTTTTGTTTTGGTTTGTTCTTGTTTTGTGCTACTCCTGAGACTTGAACTCAGGGCCTAGTCACTTGTCCCTTAGCTTTTTCATTCAAGGCTGCTTTTCTACCACTTGAGTGACAGCTCTGTTTCTGCTACTTTTTGTTTTTGTTTTGTTTTGTTTTTGTACTGATCCTGGGGCTTGAACTCAGGGCGTGGGCACTGTCTTTGAGCTTGTTTTGCTCAAGGCTAGTGCTCTACCACTTGATCCACAGCTCCACTTCTAGCTTTGTTGGCAGTTTTAGTGGAGATAAAGAGTCTCACAGACTCTGCCTAGGCTGGCTTTGAACTGTTATCCTCAGATCTCAGCCTTCTGAGTAGCTAGGATTATAAGTGTGAGCCACCAGTACCTGGTGGCTTCTGGCTTTTTGCTAGTGAATTGGATAAAAGAGTCTCTTGGACTTTCTTTTCAGGCTAGCTTCAAGCCATTATCTTCAGATCTCAGTTTCCCTAGTAGCTAGGATTACAGGTATGAGTCAGTAGTGCTCAGCTTTGAGTTTAGTTTTTGTGGTGTCTTAAGAAAGCACTTTTGCAATCCAAAAATTCATATGGAACAATAAAAGACCCCGAATACCAAAAACGCTCCTCAACGGAAAGAACACTGCTGGAGGAATATCAATACCAAATTTCAAACTCTACTATAAAGCCATAGTAATCAAAACAGCTTGGTATTGGCATAAGAACAGACCTCAGGACCAATGGAATACAATTGAAAACCCAGAAATGAACCTACAGACCTATAGCCATCTAATCTTTGATAAGGGAGCTAAAACAATAGAATGGAAGAAAGACAGCCTCTTCAGTAAATGGTGCTGGCAAAATTGGTTAACTACTTGTAGAAAACTTAAGCTAGATCCTTATATATCACCCTGCACCAGAATCAACTCCAAATGGATCAAAGACCTTGAACTCAAAGCAGACACTCTGAAAACATTACAGGATGGAATAGGAGAAACCCTAGGTCTCCTTGGCTCAGGCCGAAATTTTTTGAATAGAGACCCGGAAACACAACAAATCAAAGAAAGGTTGGACAAATGGGATTGCATAAAGTTGCAGAGCTTCTGCAGGGCAAATGACATAGCTAGCAAGATCAATAGAAAGCCCATGGATTGGGAGAAGATCTTTACTAGCCATACAACGGACAAGGGTCTCATATCTAAAATATACTTGGAACTCAAAAAATTAAATCCCCCAACAACAAATCCTCAAAGAAACAACTGCCCAATAAATAAGTGGGCGAAAGACTTAAAGAGAAACTTCTCTGAAGAAGAAAGAAGGATGGCCAATAGACACATGAAGAAATGTTCAACATCCTTAGCCATAAAAGAAATGCAAATCAAAACAACATTGAGATATCACCTCACCTCAGTTAGAACGGCAAAAATCAAGAACTCTTACAACAACAGATGCTGGAGGGGATGTGGACAGAAAGGAACCTTACTTCATTGTTGGTGGGAATGTAAACTTGTTCAACCACTTTGGAAAGCAGTATGGAGGTTCCTCAAAAGACTTCACATAGAACTCCCCTATGACCCAGCAATCCCACTTTTGGGCATTTACCCAAATGTTTACAAACCAGACCACACTAAAGCTACCAGCACAACAATGTTTATTGCAGCATTATTTACCATAGCTAAGGTATGGAACCAACCCAGATGCCCCTCAGTAGATGAATGGATCAAGAAAATGTGGTATATATACACAATGGAATTCTATGCCTCCATCAGAAAGAATGACATTGCTTGGAAAAAATTATATTAAGTGAAGTAAGCCAGGCTCAAAGAAACATAGGACCCATGGTTTCCCTTATTTGCAATATCTAGTATATGTATGAGTCAAGTGGAAAAGGTCAGATAATGTGATGTCAGGAAAATGAACCCTTAGATATGTATTTTAATGTTTTTTTTCTTTCATGCATGTGTTTCTAACGCATTTATAAGATTATCTCTTTGTTGCTTTGTATGTCTCTCCCCCACAGTATAACCCCTGCTTTCACTATATTTGATGTCAGTATAAATTGTGGAAGAGATGGGGAAAAACCAGTTGTTTAAGGATACAGGTGGACCTGTTGCAACAATGAGAAGTACAAGTTGTCATGTCCAAAACGAGCTTTACAACGTCGGTGCGGGTGGGGGGGAGGGGGGGAAGGAGAAGGATTGGGATTGGGGGGGAGGGGGGAGGCTGGGAAGGGATGTGAAGGGTAAACAAAGGAGGAGGCTGCATTATCCTGCTCATGTAATTGTAACCCCTCTGTACAGTATGTTCACAAATAAAATTAAATTAAATTAAAAAAAAAAAAAAAGAAAGCACTTTTGCTGGTGCCTGTGACTCACACCTGTAATCCTATCTACTTAGAAGATTGAGATCTGAGGATCACAGTTCTAAGCCAGCCTGGGCAGAAAAGCCCATAAGACTCCTACAATTTTCAATAGGAAATGTATTCATTACCTTACTCATGTAACTGTAGCCCCTCTGTACAGTATCTTTACAATAAAAATATATTAAAAAATAAAAAATAACCCCTGTTTTCACTGTATTTGATCTTGGTATAATTTGTGGAGGGCAAGGGAAAAAACAAATTGTTTAAATAGGGATACAGGTGGACCCATTGCAACAATGAGATGTACAAGACGTTATGTCAAAAAACGAACTTTACAACTTTGGCACTGGGGTGTAGGAGGGGCGGAGAGAGGGGGATCGAGGGGAGGGATGGGAAGGGATGGTTAGGGGAAACAAAGGAGATGGCAACAGTGCTTGATAAGAAATGTACTCATTACCTTGCTCATGTAATTGTACAATATTTTCACAAAAAATAATAAATAAATAAAAATATAAAAACTGCAACCCCTCTGTACAGTATGTTAACAATAAAAAATATATTAAAAAATTCATCTCCAATAAACTACTCAGAAAAAGCCACAAGTGGCACTGTGGCTCAAGTGGTAGAGTGCTACCTTGTGCACAAAGAGGCTTAGGGACAGCACCCTGGCCCCCTTAGTTCAAACCCAAGCCCCAGGACTAGAAAAAGAAAAGAAAAGAACATTTCAGTCCCAGTGCTTTTCTTATTTACACACAAATTTTACTGTTTTTTTTTTTTTTACCAGCATGCAAATCAAATATCTTTTAATTTAGTGTATTTAAAAGTTTTTTTTTTTTTTGGTTGGTCATGGGGCCTGAACTCTGGGCCTGGATGCTGTCCCCCAGCTCTTCAGCTTTATTCTGCTTATGTGGTGCTGAGAAATCGAACCCAGAGCCTCATGCATGCAAGGCTAGCACTCTACCACTGAGCCACCTTCCCAGCCCCAATTTAGTGTATTTAAAAGAAATACAAGGGGCTAGGAAGGTGGCTCAGTGGTAGAATGCTTGCCTTGCATGCATGAGGCCCTGGGTTCGATTCCTCAGCACCACATAAGCAAAAAGAAAAAAGCCAGAACTGGCGCTGTGGCTCAAGTGGTAGAGCGCTAGCCTCGAGCTGAAGAGCTGAGGGACAGTCCCCAGGCCCAGCATTCAGGCCTCATGACCGGACCTCCTCCCCCCCAAAAAAAGAAATACAAAAGTTTAAAAGGGGTTTCTAAGGGTTGGGAAGGTGTCTTAGTGGTACTGTGCTTGCCTTGCATGCATGAGGCCCTGTGTTCCATTCCTTCCAACCACATAAGCAGAAAAAGCCAGAAGTTGTGCTGTGGCTCAAATGGTAGAAGACTAGCCTTGAGCTGAAGAGTGCCCAAGTGGTAGAGGACTAGGCTTGAGCTGAAGAGCACCCAGGCCCAGAGTTCAGGCTTCATGACGGACAAAAAAATGGGGGAGGTTTCTAGACTTCTGTTTCTGAAGAGGTAACAGAAATCAGGTTTATGCTCCTGCCAAAACAACATCAGTAACAAAAAGAAAAAAAAAAAGGAGCTAAAAAAAGTTTCAAAACACTGGGCATAGGCAACCAAGAATAAAAATCTCTAAGGTCTGCTCCCATCTTGTGGCCTTGAGGAAGCTTCCATTTTGGCTACAGAGGAGGAAACACAGGTGAAACCTGGTACAGAGATGGAGTCAAGGGAGATCAAGGCAGTTGAAAGTCACAGAACTGAATGCAGAGAGAACTCTGGAGATCTGAAGAGATTCTTCCAATACTCAGCACAATACCTACCAACCAAAGAACACATTTACAAGGAACTCATCAGACACCAGGGAAAGAGCCACCTGAAAGGACCAGAGGTTAGCAGTACTTTTGGGACTAGCAATAGTGTTCATTCACACCAGTCATTCACACTGCAAAACCAATTAATGCTTGGAATACTGAGTAAAATCCAGGTAAAGAGGTAACTAAACACATACTGGTCCTATCAACTTAGTGCAAGAAAACAAGGACTCAAAGAATCAAATTGCTCTCAAATAACATAAATATGTTCCCCAAAAAGGTTCAAAATTATTTATGGTACAAAAGACACTGATCCCTGAGGCTCACACTTGTAGCCTTAGCTCCTTGGAGGCTTGGTTCTAAGTTTGAAGCCAACTTGGGCAGGCAACTCTGTGGGAAACTTACTACCAATTAACCATACAAAAGACAAAAGTGGAGCTGTGGCTCAAGAGGTAGAGTGCTAGCCTGGAGCAAGAGAAAGCTCAGGAACAATGCTAAGGCCTTAGTTCAAGCCCCATGACTGGCATACACACACTGAAAAAAAAATGGCATCTCCAAAGTTGGGTGCCAGTGGTTCATTCTTGTAACCCTTGCTGATCAGCAGACTAAGATTTGAAGATCTAAGTTCACAGTCAGTTCTAGCAAGAAGGTCCATTACTATTATCTCCAGTTAACCACCCAAAAGCTAGAAGTGGCTCAAGCTGTAGAACTTTAGCCATGAGCAGAAAAAGCTAAAGGACAGAACCCAGGTCCAGAGTTCAAGCCCACTGCCAGCAAACAAACAAACAAACAAACAAACAAACTACAGAAACAGAAAAACATCCAACCAAAAACAACCCAGTTAAGAAAAGAGTGAGGAAAGTACAAGCTAGGAAGAAGAAAAAAAATCAAAAAAGACTCAGAATAGACACAGGTGTTAGCATTGGAAAGGACATTAAGGCTGTCATATATATTAAAAAATTAATTAAAAATTAATTAATTAAAAAATCATATATATTAAAATTATGTAAAGACTAGGAAGGCATAAAAAAACCTAAGGCTTGGGCTGGGAAGGTGGCTCAGTGGTAGAGCACTTGCCTTGCATGCATGAGGCCCTGGGTTGGATTCCTCAGCACCACATAAGCAAAAAGAAAAAAGCTGGAAGTGGCGCTGTGGCTCAAGTGGCAGAGCGTTAGCCTTGAGCTGAAGAGCTGAGGGACAGCGCCCAGGCCCAGAGTTCAGGCCCCACGACCAGACCCCCCCCCCAAAAAAAAAATCTTATTAAAACCTAAGGCAAGCTTCTACAGATGAAACCTGCAAATTCACTGATAGGATTAAGGGTAGAATAGACAGACATCACATAAGAAAAGACTACTAAAATTGAAAACAAAGCAATAAAAACCATTAAAAATAAAACCCAGAGAAACAAAGGAAATTTAAAAATCAACACAGTAGAGGGCGAGGTGAATACAACTTTTAATACAACTTACTAGGCAAGAGAAAATTGGGAGGCTCACAGTCCAAGGCCAGCTGGATCAAAAATTTAGCAGACCCCATCTCAATAGATATGCCTAGCAGTGGTGGCCATCCATGCCTGGAATCCAGTAGCTGGGAGGATCTACATCTCAAGATGGCCCTAGGCAAAAGCTTTAGTCTCTAACAGAAAATTAAATTAAGCACAAAATGTGACTAAATTGGTAAAGCATATGCTAAAATGCACAAGGCCTTGTGTTCAAACACAGTACTCAAAGAAAAATAAAAAGGGGCTGGGATGTAGCTCAGTGGCAAAGCACTTACCTACTGAGTGCAACGTCCTGGGTTTGATTCCCAGTACCAAAAAGGAAAAGTCGAAAAAAATACAGTTAAAAGAAGAAAAATAAAAAGGAGTGGAATGGCAACCAGAATAGTAGCATCAAGGCCTCTTCATGAGTCCAATGATAAAACAATGACTATTTAAAGTCTCTGAAAATTACCTTAAGGCCAAAGAAACACTCAAGAAAATCTCAATCTCAAGCTAAAGGCTGGTGGCTCATGCTTGTGATCATAGCTACTCAGGAGGCTGAGATCTGAGGATTGCAATTGGAAGCCATCACAGGCCGGAAAGTTACTAAGACTCTTATTTCAATTTTTACCAACAAAAAGCCAGAAGTGGAGATGTGGCTCAGGCAGTAGAGTGCCAGCCTTGGGCTAAAAATATGAGACAACGCCCGGTCCTTGACTTCAAGTCCTGGTACTGGAATAGCAACAACAAAAATTAGTAAAAGTCAGTAGTTTTAGATTTATTTTTCTTATTAAACCCTGAAAGTAGTGTCAAATTTACCACTGAGATCCTCCCTTAAAAATTTCCCTATCACACTGGGGATCTTCAATGGACTCCCCTTCATGAACCCCTTCATTTCAGAGCATCTGTGCTCTGCTTTAGCTTTCAATAAACTTGCTGCTTTACTGTTATAAAATTTTTTTTCTATACTAAAGAATGCTTGTGTGTGGGTAGAGCTGGGTGTGGGTAAAGGGCTATGGTAGAGAAGAAAGCTGCAGGTTGGGAGCAAGGTTAGAAGCTATGAGTCTAGTCCTGAAATCAGGGCCCCAGGAGGATAGTTTAGTTTCCTGTTGGTCTACTCTGGTTACCTGGAGGAGATAAGCCAAATTCTTTGTCTCTGAGGATCAGAGTTGAATTTTAGGAAGTTAGGGATGAATTTCCTCAGTGCCCATTTTACAGAGGACCAGCTAAGGGAAGGCCAAGGAATCATGGGTAGCTTGGCTACTCAAGAATCCACATAGTTCCTGCACAGTGGGACCCTCATGGGCTGGTCTTGTCTTATGGTCATCAACTTTATGTGAATGGTGATTCCAGTGTCTGCTCCCAACTAAGCTCAGGCCACAGACTCTGAGCTGTATGCTTTTATTTAATCTCTGGGGCCAGTGCACATATATCAGTGCCATATCTGCAAGTGTTCAGAGCAGCCTGGCAAACAAGAGGCACTTACTATTTATACATTCAATGGAAAAATGAATCCCAACCACCATAGGAGAGGGTGCTGTTATTTTACAGACAGGAAAACTGACTCACAAAAAGGCTTAGTTTTCTCCCTCCACTCATTCATACATGCTGTAGCAGGTACTGTATACCGCCCCCTTGAGTGCCACTTGCCTGTACTAAAACATTAAACTTCCCTGTCCTTGGAGCTCACGCCATACCACAGTGAGGGTAGTGTAGATAGTGATCTGTGGTGTAAATCTGGAGCTACTGATGCAACATAGATCCTGTACCACCACAAGGTCCACCCAGCTCTCACAGATTGGTCACCAGAATTCCTGAATTGTACACAGTGACCGTTCTAACACCAGAGGTGAGATAGTGTCTTTCTCAGTTTAAATTCTTTCTCACAGTGTTGCTGCTGTGTATCAGGTGTATCGTGGCAACTAAAGCTAGGTCTTGAGTCATCTCAAGGGCACATTAGCACATTTCAGGGGTGATCAGCCCACTCACAGTGGCCTGTAGCTGTCACTGCTCTATAGGTGGAGGACAGGTCTTTCATAGATGTCCCTTGCCCATCATCTACACCAACTTTGATGACCCCTAGTCTGATCTTGTAAGAATACCCCCCCTTCATGGTCTGGGAACTCCTCAGGACCACAGCTGACCATCCACCCCTCTCCCAGGGACAAAGGCTCCTGCTGACCAGCATGTTCTCTGTCATAAACCTATTGCACACTATGACTTTGTCCTGAGAAAGTGACCTTACCAAAGAACTGGACATCAGGCATGGAGCCAGCTCAACACTCCTGCAAGAAGCAAGGAGTCTAGAGATTGCCAAAGGCATCTGCTTAGCTGGGCCTAGAACCAGCAGCATGTCCCACTTTCATTCCTCTGACAGCTCCACTGCAGTCCTTTAATAAGCTGCAGAGACCTTGAGATGTGATCTGGTACACACATCTGGCTCAACCAGATGAAGGGGAGGAGTGGATCTAGAGTCCTTACTTGGTCAAAAACAAAGGGTGAGTATCTGGCCTTCTCTTTGAAGTTCCTCCTTGCCCAGAATCAGCCATGTCTAATCTGAACCACACCTCAAAGTAGGCTATAAATTCTCAAGGCTCAGCCACTCTTCCTCTTCTTCAATCCCTACCATGCTTATGGCCAGCATATGCATCTATAGGCACTCTGCTTCGGGCACTAAGCTCACTCCAAACAGACAAATTTTACATCCAGCTCAGATGGCAGGCTCACTCATGGGTGATTCTCAGAACTTATTATCTCTGCTGGACCACACCTCTATAGTCAAATTGTTTTGGAAAAGAGGAATGAACCCTCTACCCCCAGGCACAGCTGGACATGGACACTAAGTTCCAAGTGCCCTAGAGTATTGGTGCAGGACAGGATGGTTATGTCCCACAGTGGCAAGAAAGTGTGGTAGGGGAGCTAGGCAATGTTCATGTGCTCTTGTGATTAAGACTGTCTTCTGACTGTGGACATGAGGCCCATCTGCTTGTACCAGTTCTTCCATGTCCATGTGCTTTGAAGCTTGCCCACACTTCCAACTTCCATGTGAGCAAGGGATGGTCCATACATTCCCTTATGTCCGTAGTCACACCCTCACAGGATAAAGAGGAAACTGAGGCGAGAGATATGTAGATACCATGAAGAGACCAGAAGAAGATGCATGTCCAGGAGGATGTGGCTATAAAGAGGTAGGAGGAAGGGTAGACAAGGTAGATTTCAGGGTCTGGAGATGGCATTAATTGTTCATGTTGTACCAGTCTCCTAACCCATTACTGACAGGAATTATAGTTGTTGTGCTCCTAGATACAATCAAGCTCCACCCAGGCTTCAAATTTCATGTGTTCAGGAGGACTCTCTACTGAGAGAGTCGCTGTGTTGGGGGCAGTAAACCCTCTGGGTGAGCCTCAGTGATTTTCTATCAGCTGGTTGGGACAGACAGTATGGGCAGCATATACTATCTCAGATGATTCCTTAGAATGAGAGATGAGAGAGGAGAGAGATGGAAAAAAAGAGAAGGAACAGTGGAACATGGGAGAGACAGAGTCACCCAAAAGCCACATATGTTTCACAATTCGAACTTGGGGGTTTCTCTGTTCCACTTCCTATAGGTCAGATGCATACTGCAGTTGACCTTGACAGGAAGAAGTATAGGATAGAGCATCAGGAGGATACAGTTACTGTGAGACTTAAGGCAGTACCCATTTGGACTGAAAATAGACACATGGGTCAATTCTATGAGTGATAGGAAGCCATTGGCAGGTCTATGCTAAAAGAACATGGTTTCTGAATCTCAGGCATTTGAGTCTCTCTATGGTACAGAGGAACACATAGCCAGGGGTAAAGTGGCATTTTCTAGATCCTGCTATGGGATCCCAAGGGTAGTTCTGATTGTATTTTGTTTTGTTTCTCCTCTCCTTATAATTACCCCCTGTCCAAGTAAGTACCTTTGTAGATTTCAGGTGATAAAGGAACTTACAAGCCTGAACACCTGATGACTTCCTAAGAAGCAGATACAAAGGTAATTCCCAGTGATCAGGGGTGGGGGGAGTGCTGGGAGTCCCTGAGAGACAATATCACGTCCAGGGTCATATCTGATTAGAGGTGTGCTGCTTATGAACCCATCTATATGTCCTCCAAGGTGGGTGCAGCTAATTCCAGGTCTACCTGGGGGTAGTGGGGTGGGGTGTTGGTGTCATTCTGGCCAGTTGTGTTTATGGTCAGGGCAAGAAGCAGGTTAAACTAGGGACCTTTTGGTGAGGGTTTGTCAGAAGGAACAAGTCAAGTGAAAGGACTTCCAGAGAGTACCAAACTATACTGAGAATGGATCAGAGAACTTAGAACCTTGGTATCCAGGCACCCACAGTCCACACAAGCCCCATGCAGTTCACTTGTGTGGCTATCATACATTCAGAAGATATTTGAGTGCTGCTTCCCAAGTTGTTGAAGCTCAGGCCTAAAGGAGGAACAGAGAGGGTACCTGACCAACATCTATAGACTCTGGGTCAGCACTCAGTGCCTGTTTCAGGAGATTTTTCCATAGTACCCCACCAGGTCACATAAGAAGGCCCAGGACAATAAACGGCTGGCCAGTGCACAACTCTACTACTCCTAGTCATCACCAGTCCTTTCTGCCCGTGTGTGTGTGTGTGTGTGTGTGTGTGTGTGTGTGTGTGTGTTAAATTCTTTCCAGCATTTCAGGTATTACATTCCACTATGTGGCAGTGAATCTTCTTGTACTTTTCTATCCCTCCTTGATCCCACTCTAAGAGGAAGCCCCAAGCAGGAGGAGGCTTGCAGGGCAGGCACACTGGATCACTTGGTGCCTGACCAGCTGACCGGGGACCACTGCTTCATTCCCACTTTCCTGTCCACTTACCTAAAGTTTTCCAACACCTAGCAGGTACTCGACCTGTTGTTCCAAAGGTGAGCACCAAGTCTAACATCAGGAAACTCCTCTACTCCTCCAGGTAGAGCCCTGAGAATGCCATGCAAATCTGTGACCTCCACTTTGATTCTGGGAAGCTGTTTGGCCATTGCCAAAGCCATGTGGTATGAGGCCTGGAAGTGCTTACCCAGCTTGCCTTCATAGGGTGTGCTGCCCAGGATTGAGCTCTCCACAAAAGGCTTTCCATTTATGAAGAGGGATCCAAACTCTATCTATCTGGGAAGAGGGTCCCTAACCTAGATGTAGACAAAACTGGGATGGCTGAAGGCAGAGTGAGGGACCCTGGACCCACAGGATTATCAGGGAAGGAACTGGTAGTACTCATCCATTACATGGAGATGAAGCCCCTATGATACCAGGACCTATTCCCAGGCACTAAACAGAGAAAATCATGGCTGTGATCCATTAACTCTCAAATTCCTCAACAGTTTCAGTAGGTGTGAAGCCTCATGAACTCTTCTAGACATGAGAAAATCCTCCCCTACTCCATCAAGGATGTTATACTATGGGACAAACACAAAGTGGGTTTTGTTCTCAAGGAAGGGCATCTGTCTCCAGAGTGGTGTCTAAGAGGATGGGCAAGCACAGGAGCGCACAACTCCTACAATTCTCACTAGTGTGTTGAGGTGCCAGGCTTTGTCTGCAGAAGGAAAAAGACACAAGGCAGGAGGCTGCTGTGAGCACTGGGGGAGGCTGGCCCTCAGAACTGAGCCCTGTGAGAATGTATCCTCAATGTAGTCCATTCCCTCCAGATTTGCCCAACCTCACCATGAGCTACCAAGAAGGGCTCAGGGCATTGCTCCTTCATTATAGGCCCTTCATTATAGTGTCACTGGCAGCTGAGGGCCAGGCCGTGACACTACGGACACACGGTGGTGGGAGACAGACCACATGTAGCTTAGAGACAACGGGACAGCAAAGCCACCAGCCGAGGTGCACTAGAAGCCAGGTGGACAGCTTGGAGCCTACATTCAGTGAGGAGGTTTGGAGGGAGACCGAAGGTTGCGGAGCTTCTTGGAGAGAAGAGAGATGCTCATAGCATTGACTGTAGGCTGGCTCCCTGGAGATTACCTATAGTCCCCACTTGGCTCCCTGGCCTGTCACACTACCTTTACCAACAAAGCTGCCTGGGATGGGGTGTACTAGCTTCAGGATGGACAGACAAGGCACTTATGTCCAGCTTTCTCAAGGGTGCTGAGTGTGTCTTGGAGGTATGGATGCACTGGCCCAGGTTTCTGACTCTGCAGCCCACCATCTGCCCCTAGTGCCATCTCATCTACCCTGGGCATGAGGCTGGATCAGTACTGGGAGGACTTCTGCCAGCCTCTACAGTTTCCCTGCCTCAAGCAGCGCCTGGCTCACCTGAAGGTCTACATGGCAGCAACGGACATGGAGGGCCATGCACACCTTCTCCTGGCTCAGATGGAGGCCCAAGAACAAAGCCAGGCAGAGCCTGATGGTGTGGAATGTGGGACTGGGATGCAGAGAAAATAGGGTGTAAATGGTGTGGACCCCCGCTGGGAGCAGGCTCCAAACCTGGCCTTGGCCCAGGAGGAAAGAGGAGCCTGAAACACTGAGTGGGAGCAGGAAAGGTGAAGAATAGGATCTGGGGAGGGGAGGGATACAGGTTGGGAATTAATGGAGAAGAGGGTCTTCTCTGTCTTTTCAAAGACTCAGAGTAAAGCAGTAATGTTGAGGCCGTGTCTCCTCCTACTGCTTTAAACTAGCCCCAGTACTTGTTCTAAATCCAAGTCCACAGCTAGATTCAGGTCCATCATTGACACTGGCACCTAAACCAGTGGGGGACCATCCTCAGTCACAGAGTCCTCAAACCCAGCCCTGACTCCAGTGTGTGATCCTATGGAACACCACTGTCAGGAGGTAGAGACGTCTACCACCTCAGTTCTAGTGCTACTTACTTTAGGTACGCTAGCACCCTTTACTGATTTGGAGCCATCACAAACATTCACTTTGGTGTTCAGACACAAAGCAATGCAGGCCTGGATCCACTACTAGATTTGAGCCATCTCCCACATTGGCTTTGGTGCCAAGATCTGAGGGAACAATAGCAGCCAGGAATGCCTTGGTGCCATCTCCCATCTTGGCTCCAGTGGTCATTCCTGAGGGTGTACCACTGGGTGTTTGGAGCCATCTATCAACTTGAGTCTGGTGGTCAGTCTCAAGGTAGCACCTGCATCTTTTGCTGACTTGGAGCCTTCTTCCACCTTGGTGCTGGTGCTGGGTCCTGAGAGAGAATCACCATGCAGTGCTGATTGGGAGCCATCTCACGTCTTGCCTCTTTTCTCCTGCATGTTTCTACTTCAGGACCAAAGTGCTAATATTCCAGATGGGAAAGTGGCCCAGGAAGAGGACTAGGGTGGAACTGTGGGAATCAGTTCCATTCTGATTGTGTTTGTGAGAAACTTCATTCCTTACCCATCCAGATGAGTGAAGGGAGGAGTCTGTATGGCACAGATGCAGGTGAGGGCACTTTGAATAATAAGGACGTCTTTGACAATGGGATGTTGTAGGGGAATACAAGCTCATCCAGGGAAACAGTGAAACTCCAGGACTGGGGACTCACTCCTGCTATGTGCAGGGATTGAGTGTCAGCCAGAATGTTCTGTAGGCCCAGAGAGATGTGTCTGCCTTTCCCCAAACCATGCTGGCCTGTTTCCAGGAAGTCTGATACTCACAGGCCTAGTTTGTTAGCTGCACTACCAAGAAGTGAGGCCTGCTCTGAAATGGGATATTTCAGGTCTGCCCTAGAGGCCAAGTGGACATGGGAACCACTGGGTTAGATCAAATCATCCAGGCCCAAGATGTCAATCTTGTGGTGTCCCTGTGCTCTTCTTGTCTAGAGCAGATGGCTGCTGATGGTCAGAAAAAAACTGAGCTACCACACAGCTGGAGCCATGGACAGCACAGATGCTTTAAATAGGAGTGGCCGGGCACTTGTGCCTCATGCCTGTAACCCTAGATACTCAGAAGGATGAGATGTGAGGACCATGGCTCACAGCTAGTCCGAGGGGACAAATCTAACAACCTCTAAGAAACCATCAAAACTTGGAGATGTAGCTGGTGCCCAAGTGATGCTATCAGAACCAAAAAATTAATGTACAAAGAACGAGGGATTTAAAAAATTACTGAGCATGTTTGTCCATGTCCATGGAAAGAGGAAGCAGAGTGTACAGCTTCATAAACCTGGCATATTGGTCTGCAGGAATGAGCCATTGGAAAGTCCCCATTACAAGGTACACAAGGGCAGATTATTGCAGGGAGGGGGGGCCAGAGCACAAGAGTCGGGATTTCAATAAGGGAAGATTTCTAATGGCCACGATCCCTCTCCAGGAAAGGAATCCCAGGACCTTTGTGTTCAGGAAGAAGTCTGAAAGACTATGGTCCTCCTTCTCTCTGAGGCTCCCCTTCTCTCAGCATCCTGACATACATTGAAGGGCTAGCTGACTGGGCCCTGCTCATTGGCTTAAGGTCTCTTTTCCATGAAAACCTACAGTGAACTGGAAAAATCATCCTCCCTCCCTCTACCTCCATATTTTTGTCTCACCTGTGGCAAGAGGAGGCTGTTGGAAGGCTGGCATCCTAGGGGATGATGAGGTCCAAGGGACTTCTTAGCAGGCCCTGAAATCAGGGTTGACTCAAAATAGTACAAATGGTGGAAGGAGACACTGAGTCCTTCCTGAGGCGGAGTATTCTCACGAATACCTTGCAGATGAGGAAGCAGGCAGAGGGAGGCCAGGTCACATCAGTGAGTACCAGAGCAGCCAGGTGGCGGGAGCTTTGGCACACGTGCCCAGGGCTCTCGATGCCTGGGCTCAGGGACAAAGGATAAGAGGACACCTACCTCAGCAGCTGTCACAATCATGACAGGAGCCTTGTGACTTTGCCCCAAAGGACAAGATGGCCAATGGAGGCCAGGTTCCATCAGAGTAGACGGTGAGTGACTGTGTCCTAAAGGCACCAAGGATGCCCGAGAGAGGAGAGAAGTGACATGCACCTGCCCTTCTCACCTTTCAATCCCCTGCTTGAAATAATCATGTAGTGATGGCTTCTGCTTCTGGAAAACCCTTGTCCTGAGAAGCTGCAGACAGAAAGGAGGAGTGGGAGCCCCAAGACCAGCACATGGCCAAGCTTATCAAGAATGTGGTCACTAGACCTATATAACTTGGGATGTGAATATGCCAGCCTGGAATGTGACCTGATGCATTTCGGGTCCCAAGGGCAAAGAAGGGGCTCTGTATGGAAGTGGCCATAGGTTCTTCAAGCTACTATAACATGGAAGCCCCGGCAGAACTAGGAACTGTCTAAGAGGCCTTTGCTCATCAGCGCACCCAGTGGCATGGGTTAGGATCAAGGCCTACCTGGAAATATTCCTGTCAGACTTCAGGATGATTGGCACTGCCTTTAGGGATTTCCTGGATGTGAGTAGCCATGGCTACCACTCTAGCACTGACTGATGTGGGATCCCACAAGAAGGAGCTGACCTTCCTCTGCCTGCTTCCTCTTCTGCAAGGTATTTGTGTCTAGGCTCTGGGCCTGGGAGAGAAAGTTCCAAGTGACCCACGAGTTCTAGCACTCTCCGGAGCCTTATGAACAACTCTGCACCCATTTTCCCAGGGGACACGCAGAGTAGCTTGAAGAACCTGTGGCCACTTCTATACAGAGCCCCTTCTTTGCCCTTGGGACCCGAAATGCATCAGATCACATTCCAGGCTGGCATATTCACATCCTAAGGATATAGTCCGGTGGCCACATTCTTGATAAGCTTGGCCATGTCCTGGTCTTGGGGCTCCCACTCCTCCTTTCTGTCTGCAGCTTCTCAGGACAAGGGTTCTCCAGAAGCAGAAGCCCATCTCTACATGATTATTTCAAGCAGGGGACTGAAAGGTGAGAAGGGCAGGTGCATGTCACTTCTCTCCTCTCTCGGGCATCCTTGGTGCCTTTAGGACACAGTCACTCACCGTCTACTCTGATGGAACCTGGCCTCCATTGGCCATCTTGTCCTTTGGGGCAAAGTCACAAGGCTCCTGTCATGATTGTGACAGCTGCTGAGGTAGGTGTCCTCTTATCCTTTGTCCCTGAGCCCAGGCATCGAGAGCCCTGGGCACGTGTGCCAAAGCTCCCGCCACCTGGCTGCTCTGGTACTCACTGATGTGACCTGGCCTCCCTCTGCCTGCTTCCTCATCTGCAAGGTATTCGTGAGAATACTCCGCCTCAGGAAGGACTCAGTGTCTCCTTCCACCATTTGTACTATTTTGAGTCAACCCTGATTTCAGGGCCTGCTAAGAAGTCCCTTGGACCTCATCATCCCCTAGGATGCCAGCCTTCCAACAGCCTCCTCTTGCCACAGGTGAGACAAAAATATGGAGGTAGAGGGAGGGAGGATGATTTTTCCAGTTCACTGTAGGTTTTCATGGAAAAGAGACCTTAAGCCAATGAGCAGGGCCCAGTCAGCTAGCCCTTCAATGTATGTCAGGATGCTGAGAGAAGGGGAGCCTCAGAGAGAAGGAGGACCATAGTCTTTCAGACTTCTTCCTGAACACAAAGGTCCTGGGATTCCTTTCCTGGAGAGGGATCGTGGCCATTAGAAATCTTCCCTTATTGAAATCCCGACTCTTGTGCTCTGGCCCCCCCTCCCTGCAATAATCTGCCCTTGTGTACCTTGTAATGGGGACTTTCCAATGGCTCATTCCTGCAGACCAATATGCCAGGTTTATGAAGCTGTACACTCTGCTTCCTCTTTCCATGGACATGGACAAACATGCTCAGTAATTTTTTAAATCCCTCGTTCTTTGTACATTAATTTTTTGGTTCTGATAGCATCACTTGGGCACCAGCTACATCTCCAAGTTTTGATGGTTTCTTAGAGGTTGTTAGATTTGTCCCCTCGGACTAGCTGTGAGCCATGGTCCTCACATCTCATCCTTCTGAGTATCTAGGGTTACAGGCATGAGGCACAAGTGCCCGGCCACTCCTATTTAAAGCATCTGTGCTGTCCATGGCTCCAGCTGTGTGGTAGCTCAGTTTTTTTCTGACCATCAGCAGCCATCTGCTCTAGACAAGAAGAGCACAGGGACACCACAAGATTGACATCTTGGGCCTGGATGATTTGATCTAACCCAGTGGTTCCCATGTCCACTTGGCCTCTAGGGCAGACCTGAAATATCCCATTTCAGAGCAGGCCTCACTTCTTGGTAGTGCAGCTAACAAACTAGGCCTGTGAGTATCAGACTTCCTGGAAACAGGCCAGCATGGTTTGGGGAAAGGCAGACACATCTCTCTGGGCCTACAGAACATTCTGGCTGACACTCAATCCCTGCACATAGCAGGAGTGAGTCCCCAGTCCTGGAGTTTCACTGTTTCCCTGGATGAGCTTGTATTCCCCTACAACATCCCATTGTCAAAGACGTCCTTATTATTCAAAGTGCCCTCACCTGCATCTGTGCCATACAGACTCCTCCCTTCACTCATCTGGATGGGTAAGGAATGAAGTTTCTCACAAACACAATCAGAATGGAACTGATTCCCACAGTTCCACCCTAGTCCTCTTCCTGGGCCACTTTCCCATCTGGAATATTAGCACTTTGGTCCTGAAGTAGAAACATGCAGGAGAAAAGAGGCAAGACGTGAGATGGCTCCCAATCAGCACTGCATGGTGATTCTCTCTCAGGACCCAGCACCAGCACCAAGGTGGAAGAAGGCTCCAAGTCAGCAAAAGATGCAGGTGCTACCTTGAGACTGACCACCAGACTCAAGTTGATAGATGGCTCCAAACACCCAGTGGTACACCCTCAGGAATGACCACTGGAGCCAAGATGGGAGATGGCACCAAGGCATTCCTGGCTGCTATTGTTCCCTCAGATCTTGGCACCAAAGCCAATGTGGGAGATGGCTCAAATCTAGTAGTGGATCCAGGCCTGCATTGCTTTGTGTCTGAACACCAAAGTGAATGTTTGTGATGGCTCCAAATCAGTAAAGGGTGCTAGCGTACCTAAAGTAAGTAGCACTAGAACTGAGGTGGTAGACGTCTCTACCTCCTGACAGTGGTGTTCCATAGGATCACACACTGGAGTCAGGGCTGGGTTTGAGGACTCTGTGACTGAGGATGGTCCCCCACTGGTTTAGGTGCCAGTGTCAATGATGGACCTGAATCTAGCTGTGGACTTGGATTTAGAACAAGTACTGGGGCTAGTTTAAAGCAGTAGGAGGAGACACGGCCTCAACATTACTGCTTTACTCTGAGTCTTTGAAAAGACAGAGAAGACCTTCTTCTCCATTAATTCCCAACCTGTATCCCTCCCCTCCCCAGATCCTATTCTTCACCTTTCCTGCTCCCACTCAGTGTTTCAGGCTCCTCTTTCCTCCTGGGCCAAGGCCAGGTTTGGAGCCTGCTCCCAGCGGGGGTCCACACCATTTACACCCTATTTTCTCTGCATCCCAGTCCCACATTCCACACCATCAGGCTCTGCCTGGCTTTGTTCTTGGGCCTCCATCTGAGCCAGGAGAAGGTGTGCATGGCCCTCCATGTCCGTTGCTGCCATGTAGACCTTCAGGTGAGCCAGGCGCTGCTTGAGGCAGGGAAACTGTAGAGGCTGGCAGAAGTCCTCCCAGTACTGATCCAGCCTCATGCCCAGGGTAGATGAGATGGCACTAGGGGCAGATGGTGGGCTGCAGAGTCAGAAACCTGGGCCAGTGCATCCATACCTCCAAGACACACTCAGCACCCTTGAGAAAGCTGGACATAAGTGCCTTGTCTGTCCATCCTGAAGCTAGTACACCCCATCCCAGGCAGCTTTGTTGGTAAAGGTAGTGTGACAGGCCAGGGAGCCAAGTGGGGACTATAGGTAATCTCCAGGGAGCCAGCCTACAGTCAATGCTATGAGCATCTCTCTTCTCTCCAAGAAGCTCCGCAACCTTCGGTCTCCCTCCAAACCTCCTCACTGAATGTAGGCTCCAAGCTGTCCACCTGGCTTCTAGTGCACCTCGGCTGGTGGCTTTGCTGTCCCGTTGTCTCTAAGCTACATGTGGTCTGTCTCCCACCACCGTGTGTCCGTAGTGTCACGGCCTGGCCCTCAGCTGCCAGTGACACTATAATGAAGGGCCTATAATGAAGGAGCAATGCCCTGAGCCCTTCTTGGTAGCTCATGGTGAGGTTGGGCAAATCTGGAGGGAATGGACTACATTGAGGATACATTCTCACAGGGCTCAGTTCTGAGGGCCAGCCTCCCCCAGTGCTCACAGCAGCCTCCTGCCTTGTGTCTTTTTCCTTCTGCAGACAAAGCCTGGCACCTCAACACACTAGTGAGAATTGTAGGAGTTGTGCGCTCCTGTGCTTGCCCATCCTCTTAGACACCACTCTGGAGACAGATGCCCTTCCTTGAGAACAAAACCCACTTTGTGTTTGTCCCATAGTATAACATCCTTGATGGAGTAGGGGAGGATTTTCTCATGTCTAGAAGAGTTCATGAGGCTTCACACCTACTGAAACTGTTGAGGAATTTGAGAGTTAATGGATCACAGCCATGATTTTCTCTGTTTAGTGCCTGGGAATAGGTCCTGGTATCATAGGGGCTTCATCTCCATGTAATGGATGAGTACTACCAGTTCCTTCCCTGATAATCCTGTGGGTCCAGGGTCCCTCACTCTGCCTTCAGCCATCCCAGTTTTGTCTACATCTAGGTTAGGGACCCTCTTCCCAGATAGATAGAGTTTGGATCCCTCTTCATAAATGGAAAGCCTTTTGTGGAGAGCTCAATCCTGGGCAGCACACCCTATGAAGGCAAGCTGGGTAAGCACTTCCAGGCCTCATACCACATGGCTTTGGCAATGGCCAAACAGCTTCCCAGAATCAAAGTGGAGGTCACAGATTTGCATGGCATTCTCAGGGCTCTACCTGGAGGAGTAGAGGAGTTTCCTGATGTTAGACTTGGTGCTCACCTTTGGAACAACAGGTCGAGTACCTGCTAGGTGTTGGAAAACTTTAGGTAAGCGGACAGGAAAGTGGGAATGAAGAAGTGGTCTCCAGTCAGCTGGTCAGGCACCAAGTGATCCAGTGTGCCTGCCCTGCAAGCCTCCTCCTGCTTGGGGCTTCCTCTTAAGAGTGGGATCAAGGAGGGATAGAAAAGTACTGCCACATAGTGGAGTGAAATACCTGAAATGCTGCACACACACACACAAATACACACACACACACATATACACACATGCGCATGCATACACACACACATACACACACACACACACACACACACACACACACACACACACACACACATGGGCAGAAAGAACTGGTGATGACTAGGAGTAGTAGAGTTGTGCACTGGCCAGCCATTTATTGTCCTGGGCCTTCCCATGTGACCTGGTGGGGTACTATGGAAAAATCTCCTGAAACAGCCAGTGAGTGCTGACCCAGAGTCTATAGATGTTGGTCAGTCAGGTACCCTCTCTGTTCCTCCTTTAGGCCTGAGCTTCAACAACTTGGGAAGCAGCACTCAAATATCTTCTGAATGTATGATAGCCACACAAGTGAGCTGCATGGGGCTTGTGTGGACTGTGGGTGCCTGGATACCAAGGTTCTAAGTTCTCTGATCCATTCTCAGTATAGTTTGGTACTCTCTGGAAGTCCTTTCATTTGACTTGTTCCTTCTGACAAACCCTCACCATAGGTCCCCAGTTTAACCTGCTTCTTGCCCTGACCATAAACACAACTGGCCAGAATGACACCAACACCCCACCCCATTACCCCCAGGTAGACCTGGAATTAGCTGCACCCACCTTGGAGGACATATAGATGGGTTCATAAGCAGCACACCTCCAATCAGATATGACCCTGGCCATGACACTGTGTCTCTCAGGGAGTCCCAGTCCCCTTCCCCCAGCCCCTCCCTTCCGCCCTGACCACTGGGAATTACATTTGCAACTGCTTCTTAGGAAGTCATCAGGTGTTCAGGCTTGTAAGTACCTGTATTACTTGGGACAGAAGTCTCTCTCATCACAAAGGTACTTACTTGGACAGGGGGAAATGATAAGGCGAGGAGAAACAAAACAAAATACAACCAGAACTACCTCTGGGATCCCATAGCAGGATCTAGAAAATGCCACTTTACCCCTTGGCTATGTGTTCCTCTGTACCATAGGGAGACTTAAATGCCTGAGATTCAGAAACCATGTCCTTTTAGCACAGATCTGCCAATGTCTTCCCATCACTCATAGAACTGACCCATGTGTCTACTCTCAGTCCAAATGGGTACTGCCTTAAGTCTCACAATAACTCTATCCTCCTGGTGCTCAATCCTGTACTTTCTTCCCCTCAAGGTCAACTATAGTAAGTATCCCCCGCAAGGTCAAGTTGTGAAATGTTGTGACTTCCTGTCCCTGAACCAAAAAGGCATTAGATATTCATGCCCAAGTGTGCTTGTGGATCTGAGGGTCATTCCTGTTTTCCAGAACACATCTGACCTGCAGTGGTATGAGCCTTTGTCTGGGAGAGTAGAGATCATCACTCTTCTCCATCATTCACTGATTGTCCTGTGTTAGAGTCTCACCATCCAGGACATCTGCTTGGTCAGCCCAGGCCCTGGACATAAAGGAGCCACATGGAGAAGGTCACAGACTTATCTTTTGTTCCTAGCAATCTAGGGCCTCTACAGATCTCTTCCACTTCATAGCTGGAGGAGCTGGTTATATGCACACAGGTCCCGTCAGCTGAGGGCACGAAATGGAGCTGTCAAAGGACTGAGAGTGGGAGATGGTGCTGGTTTTTGGCCCATTTTGAGAGCCAGACAGTCACACAGAAAAGCCAGGTTTGGCTGGGTGGACATTTGGTTGAGATGGTGCCAGTAGACACAAAGGGCAATGCACTGTACCATGAAGGTATGATGGACTGGGGACAAGAGGGCTCTGAGCAGGATGGCAGTGTACCTGGGCTAACGTTAGTGAGTTGTGCAGTTCCCACATCACATAAGTTACCTTCAGTTTCCAGTGGCTCACAGAAGCTGCTTGAATGTCAGATGTAATGCTTTGTGGCAGGTAAGGCTCAGGTGAAACTGGAGTGTGATTATATAGTTTCATGCCTAAGTCCATTGGTTGGTGAGGCTCTGAGAGGGCAGTTCTCTGACTGGTGAGTGATGGAAATGGCTGAGTAGATGCTTCAGCAAACTTCAGATTTCTTACTCCTTGCAGGGGTGTTGAGCTGGCTCCATGCCTTGTGTTTAATTCTTTGGCAAGGGTCCTTTCCACAGTAAGTTTATGACATAGAACATACTGGTGGCCTAGAAGCCATTAGCCCTATGGGAGGGGGCAGAGAGATGATCAACTATCCTGACAGGTTCCTATGCCAAGAAATGGGAAATCCAGAGAGGCAGGGCCAGACAGGGAGTTATCAGGGTGAGGTTGTGGCATAATTAGGACAGGGAAATCTCTAATATACCCGTCCTCCACCTAGAGAGCAGTGATGGCTGAAGGCTACTGTGACTGGACCAATGAAATGTGCAACTGTGCCCTTGAGATGACTAATGACCTTGCATTAGTTCCCATGATACATAAAACCTAATGCCAAACAGCAATACCATAAGAAAATCAAAACTGACAAAGATACCATCTCAGGGAGTGGGGAAGGATTGCTCTGGTTCTGAGGCAGGCGCTGTGTGGAGCTTAGATCTGGATGGATCCTGGGCTGATGCAGGCTCTGTCTTGCAGAAGTAGCTCTAGATTTACAGAGGAGATAACTAGAGATGATTATTACCTTCACTGTGATGTGAGTGAGCTCTGAGGATAGCAAAGTTTAGTGGGTTTTTTAAATGGGTGGTTAACACTCAGGGTGGCAGTAAATAGATAACCTGCTGCTGCATACATGCATGAATGTATGAATGAATGAGTGGATGGATGGATGGATAGATGGAGTTTTCCATCTGTAAAATTAAAACATCTACCTCCTACGGCCATTGGGAAGTTCATAGGGATTTATTTTTCCGTTGATTGTGCAAATAGTAAGTGCTTCTTTTTGACAGGGTGCTCTGTACACTTGGGGATATGTCATTGATACATGTGCACAAGCCCCATTCATGCAGAGCTGCAGAGCAGGGTTGAATAAGTGAATACAGCACAGCTGGGACAGAAATGGGGATCACAATTCATGTAAAGTTCATGTTCACAAGACAGAACCAGTCCATATGGGTCCCATCGTGTGGAGGAGAGGTGTATTCTAGGTATAAGCAGTCATGCTACCCATGATTCCTTTGGCCTTCCCAACAACAGTCCTCAACCTCCCCATCTGTAAACTGGCATCGAGGAAATTCATCCCTTGCTTCTTTAATGAAGTTTGCTTTGAACCTCAGAGACAAAGAACTTGGCTTATCCCCTCCAGCTAACTGGAGGAGATTAAGGTTTGAATTTGCACAGGAAATTGGGCTAGGTCCCCATGGAGCACTGACTTTTTTAGCTAGACTTGCAGCAGCCATGGATACAGGGTGGCTGGCTTCCAAAGCTAGGCTTTCTTCCTGGGCCATCACCCTCTTCCAAGAGCCCTCCTCCCATCCTAGACTTCACCCACATACAAGGACAGAGGAGCTTCTATGATAGGAGGATTAAAAAAATAGTAAACAGAAAGTTTATTTATTGAAAAAAAAAACCAAGTACATATTCTCTGTAGTGACAGGTTTCACAGCTTGGAGTCTACTGAAGGCTACCCGTGGGATAGGGAGATTTGCAAGGGAGGATCCCAGAAATAGCTTTGACACAGATTTGAGAGTCCCGTATAAAAAATTAATTACTGACTTTTACTATTTTTTTTCTGCTGTTGTTGTTTTTAGTTCCAGTACTGGGGCTTGAACTCATTTCCTAGGGCATAATCCTTAGCTTTTTGCTCAAAGCTGGTGCTTTACTACTTGAGCCACATCTCTACTTCTGTGGTGGTAGACATAAAAGACTCATGGACTTCCTTGCCTAGGCTGTCTTTGAACTATCATTGCCAGATCTCAATCATCTGAGTAACTAGGAAAACAGGTATGAATTTTCAATATCTGACTCCACTTTTTTTTTTTTTTGGCCCTTGAACTCAGGGCCTGGGCTCTAGCTCTGAGCCTCTCTGTGCTCAAGGCTAGTGCTCTACCACTTGAGCCACAGCGCTACTTCCGGCTTTTTTTCTGTTGATGTGGTACTGAGGAATTGAACCTATGGCTTCATGCATGCTGGCCAAGCACTCTACCACTAAGCCACAATCTCAGTCCGACTCCACTTTTATTAATTTTATAAAAATGTACATCATATTTACATATGTGTAATCATATTGCTATCCACTCTTTTCTACAGGGCTTTTCAAAGGATTTAAACTTCATTAGCTTTCTACAAAATTCCCCACTGAGACCTTTTTATTCTTTTTTTTGGGGGGGGGAGTCCGGTGGTGGGGCCTGAACTCTGGGCTTGGGTGCTGTCTCTCAGCTCTTCAGCTCAAGGCTAGTGCTCTACCACTTGAGCCACAGCGCCACTTCCGGCTTTTTTCTTTTTGCTTATTTGGTGCTGGGAATCTAACCCAGGGCCTCAGGCATGCAAGGCAAGTGCTCTGCCACTGAGCCACCTTCCCAGCCCCTTTTTATTCTTTAATTAAATATGGTGACAGCTATGTGTCTTCTATTTGAGAGAAAAGGGACAAGTGCTCCAGCAGCCATAGGAGAGAAGGCAGAGGGGAAAGAAGCTGGAGTGAGTAATCATATACAGGTGCAGGAGCCAAAAAGACCTAGCCTGGTATTCCAGAGTTTCCAGAATTAATCTTAGATAAATAACTAGTTTCTTGAGCCAATGTCGTCTTATGCAAAAAGAAGACACAAATACTAACTTCAGAGGGTGATTTTAATGAAACAGCATATCTGACATATTTAGAAGAGTCTCTGACTGAGTATCATATTCACCAGTGAGGATGGACAAGACATCTGGAAACTGTGACACTGCTTAGATAAAACAGCCAGATGCACTTTCTTACCCATAGCTTGCTTATTCACCTCTATATCTGATATGAAGAGACTGCAAGAAATACTGTCAGTGTTAATCAGGATGTCCAACATTCTAGAGACGATAAGTTTGCATATGTAACTTCTAAAATCCAGTGCACATAGCAATTAGTGTTGAGGTGAGCTGGTCTCATCCAAGATGAGATGCACATTGGCCAGCTGCTACCAGCTCAGTGCTCCTCAAGTATGGAGGTAAGTCACAGTGCTAGAGCACAGAGACCAGAGAAATAAGTGGGGCCAGGAAACTAGAACAATTGAGCATGGATATTCTTGATTTTTTTTTTTTTTTGGTCCGGTTGTGGGGCTTGAACTCTGGGCCTGGGCACTGTCCCTCAGCTCTTCAGCTCAAGGCTAGTGCTCTACCACTTGAGCCACAGCGCCACTTCCGGCTTTTTTCTTTTTGCTTATGTGGTGCTGAGGAATCGAACCCAGGGCCTCGAACATGCAAGGCAAGCGCTCTACCACTGAGCCACCTTCCCAGCCCCCGAGCGTGGATATTCTTATTAAAAATTGGTCAGGTAAGTCAGGTATTGGTAGCTTATATCTGTAATACTAACTCCATAGAAGATTGAGATTTGAGGACTGAGGGTGGCCTGGCATAAAAGTCTGTGATACTCTTAACCACCAAAACGCCAGAAGTGGTGGGGTAGCTCAAGTGATAGTGTGCCAGCCCTCATCAAAAAGCCAAACAAGAGTGCAAGAAACTGAATTCAAGCCCAATTAGTGGCACCAAAATTGCTTAAAAAAAATCACACTACAAATATATATGTACAACTGAGTCCAGGCAAATTAAAATATATTAAAGTAAATTCGAAAAGATGAGTTATTTAAGATTCCTTTTATCTTTGCTATTGCTCAAGTACCCACTTTAAATGTCTGTAGCTGCTTTAAAATAAACTACCTATTTCTAAACTTTTGTGTGTGGGGGGGTGAGGTGGGGGGGGTGGATGTGTATTTGTGTACCAGTACTGTGGCCTGAACTCAGGGCCTCACACTCTCACTTGGGATATTTGCTCAAGGCTAGTGCTCTAACCTTTGAGCTACATCTTCACTTCCAGCTTTCTGCTAGTTAATAGAGATAAGAACTCAGGAGTTTCCTGCCCAGGGGAGGAAAGAAGGGTAGGAAGAAGGGGGAAGTAGGGAGAGAGAGAGAGAGAGAGAGAGAGAGAGAGAGAGAGAGAGAGAGAGAGAGAGAGAGAGAGAGAGAGAGAGGCAGGCAGGCGGGCGGGCGGGCGGGCGGGCGGGCGGGCAGACAGAGACAGAGAGACCAAGAGACAGACACAGACACAGAAACACAGAGACAGAGACAGAGTCAGAGTCAGAGAGAGAAGGAGATTTTCTTCCATTGGTTCCTGGCTTATAAATTCCTCCCAGGCAGGTCATAGAAACTTTATATTCTTCCACTTTAGCTGGCCATAATTTCTTTGAACTACCTTTTCTGATCATATCATAAGACCCTCTTGACCTCAGAGGAGTCCTACCCTATGCCCTGTAGGAAGAAACACCTCCCAGAGAGTCCCAGGAGAACCTGAGTTTCCCACTTGCCTAACCTGAGACTGGTTTACCCTCAATCTATTAGAAGTCAGCATAATAAAGTCTCCTTAAGAAATCTAAAAGAGCCAGGTGCTAGTGGCTTATGCCTGAAAGCCCAGCTATTCAAGAAGCTATCTGAGGGTCCTGGTTTGAAGCTAGCCTGGGTAGGAAAATCCCTCAAGGCTCTTAGGTCCAATTAACCTTGAAAGAAAGAGAGAAAGGGGGGGGAGGGAGGGAGGGAGGGATGAAGGAAGGAAAGAAGGAAGGAAGAGATGAAGTGGAAAGAAGAGAAGACAAGAAAAATAGAGGAAGAAAAGAAACACAAGAGGACATGATTAGAAGCTTTCAGATAGCCTGTTAACCTAGGATTAAAGTGGAGATTTCTGGTGGGCAAGGAACCTGGAGAGGATGAGGAAACTCTATACTCCCTTCTTCCAATTCTCACCTGTGCATCTCTTCATCTGTATCCTTTGTAGAGTCCTTCATAATAAAGCAGCAAATATGTTTTTTTCCAAGTTCTGTGAGCTATTCAAGTAAACTAATGGAACCAGGGAGAGAGTTGTGGGAATCTCAATTTATAGCTGGTTGGTCAGAACTCAAGTAAAAAACCCAGCTTGTGATTAGCATATAAAGCAGAGAGGCAGTTGGGAATTGAGCCCTTGACCTGTGGGATCTAATATGATAGTTTCAGAATTCACTTGAAGTATAGGACACCTAGCTGGCGTCTGCTGTTGTAAGAGTGAATGCTTGCTTGTTGGCAGGTAGTGCCCCACACCTTTGCAGGTCATAGGTGTTATCTGCTTATCTGCGTTGACTGTGGTATGAGAGCTGAGGTAAGCAGGTACATGTTTTTCCAATACAGGCAGATAAAGCCAAGCTGTGGCACCCTGGCATCCTTTACTGTAGCCTTCAGGATCATTTTTCGTGTGGGTAGGTGGGGGTTGGGGGGGGGACGGTACTGGGCCTTGAACTCAGTGCCTCACACTCTTGCTGGGCATTTTTATTCAAGAGTAGTGCTCTACTACTTGAGCCACATCTCTAGTTCTAAACACCATTCTTTTTTTGGTGGTGGTACTTGGGGCTTGAACCTAGGACCTGGGTGCTGTCTTTGTGCTTTTTTTTTTTTTTATGTAAAGCTGATGCTTTATCACAGCTCTACTTCCAGATTCTTTGCTAGTTATTTAGAGATGAGTCTCAGATGAGCTGGGAAGATGGCTCAGTGGGAGAGCGCTTGCCTTGCGTGCATGAGGCCCTGAGTTCAATTCCTCAGCACTACATAAGCAGAAAAAAAAAGCCGGAAGTGGTGTTGTGGCTCAAGTGGTAGAGCGCTAGCCTTGAGCTGAAGAGCTGAGGGACAGCGCCGAGGCCCATAGTTCAGGCCCACAACTGACCCCCCCCCCCAATAAAAAAGTCTCAGGGACTTTCTTGTTTGGACTGGCTTCATCCACCATCCTCAGACCTCAGCCTCCTGAGTAGCTAGTATTGCAGGTATAAGCTACTGTCACTTGGCTCCAAGGACTCATTTGTATGCTTGTCCCTACTTGTACATTAGACTCAGTCTTGGAGTTCTCAATGACTTCTCTATCCTGTTTAGAAATATCTGGGATCTGTGACTCATAAACCTGTACACCTTTTTGATGCAGCTGCAGCCTTCTGATGACATGAGGGTTACATGTGAGCTTGTAATCTTTTGGGGGCAAACCCAAAAGATGGCATTGTCAGAGTCTTCTTTGTTGGGAAAGACAGAAAGATATTTTGTACAACCTGACAACACTCTTCTAGGTGAGTTACCCCTCATTTTGGGTGTAGTAACAAGCTGTATTTCAGGGTTGACATGACACAGCCAACTAAGACTGTGGGTGAATTACATGTCTCTCCTCTTCATTCTTTGTCTCTTTGAAGAAAGTTGTTTTGTTGTTAGTAACACTGACTCCAGAAGGTTTCAGTGAGATGTCATGAGAAAGCTGCAGAACAAGGTGTCAATGCTAGGCTTGCAGACACTATATTTGAGCTGACTTTAGGACTTGGCACAGAGGGTGAGGAGCTAGAGGCAAGCTCAGGGCCACTTGAGTGTCACCAAGTAGATGGCAATGAGATGGACCACTTCCTCTCTGAGGCATTATATTTATAAACTCTACCTATGATCTGCAGAGAACTGGAGCAAGTGCTAAGTCTTCCCCAAGTTTCATTCCCCTCACATAGTATGGACACAGCAAACTGACAGCAGCCAGTGAATGCATCACATTCTCAAAGAACTTAGAGGATGACATGGGCATTGCCCATGGGGAGCTTCTCCTAATTGCTCATCTTTTTCCTTAGCTGAAGCACATAGAAGGCACTCACTATTCTTCAGATGAATGAACAAATGAATGGAATAGCCTGCTTCCTTGAACATCTTCCTCCTGAAGGCCAGGACTTCCTGAGAATAAATAGAAATCAAAATGAAGGCTTCTTTGTCCTTCAGTGTCTCAAGTGAGCACTGATGCTTTCAAACAAGAGCAGTAACTCTAAGCCCTAGGCTGCTCAGACTGGGGTCCTAGTGTTTCAGAATCTGAGACCAGAGGGCTGCAAAGACCTGAGATACAGCGTAGGGAGGCAGGGGTGCAGGGAGGGGTGCTGACTTACAAAGTCATGGAGACTAACTAATGAGTCATCTTCTCAGAGATAAGTTAGAGAAAAAGACTCAATCTACAAGCCAAGTAAGCGAAGACTAGGAGAGCTAGGCAACAGACAAGTCTCTAGCAAAGGGTGGGAGATGGCCTAGTAAAACATGCAAACTTTTTTTTCTCTTTGCCAGTACTAGGGCTGGAATTCAGGACCTGGCGCTGTCCCTTAGGTTTTTCACTCAAACAGTGGTAGAGCTGGCGCTTTATCTCATGAGCCATACCCCCAATTTCCACCTGTTTTTTTTTAATATAGTGGTTAATTGGAGATAAGAGTCTTATGGACTTTGCTACCTGGGCTGGCTTTGAACTGGAACCCTCAGATCTCAGCCTTCTGAGTAGCTAGGACTGCAGGCATGAGCCACTGGTGCCCTGCTGAACTTGTGTATTTTATAAGGCTGAAGCTGCAAGCTCTTGCATGTTAGGATCAATGGATCCTTCAGCCAATTGGTCCTAAGAACACTTGCTGTTGTGTGATAGCTATCAGGTGCTAAGCACTCTGAGCACATTCTCATTTGGATTGATGTGCACAGACTTATTCATTACCCAAACTGACACCATATGAACACAAGTCAGTTACTCCTGCTAAGCAGTAGCTTAGCCAACAAGCCTGACCCTCAAAATCCTTGATGAGGTCCTTTCTTTCACAATACCTCAGCAGGGCAGAATTGACCTCAGTGTCTTTGCACTTTTAAGATTAAGGAAAAAGTCACATAGTAAATAATACATTGATGGAAACCCTAGCTGAGTAAACGCTCGTGCCAATGGAAGTACACTATTTCTGAGACAATACTGATCTCACAACTCCCCATCCTTGACCCTAAAAGTCCTTTGTCTCCTCACATTTGCACATGGTTGTTTTTGACCTTCAGACCCCTTTGAAGTCTTTTACATCTTAGTCTTGAATTACTGAAGTACTATGATTGTCTTGTCTGCACACTGTGGGTGCTAAGATCCATGATCCACACCATTTCCCATGAAACACTGGGAAATGCTTTTGCTTTGAAGCCAAATGCCTTGATCTATGTTCTTTGCCCTTTTCACTTGTGCTCACTGAGGTCAAATAAATGCAGGCCCTATATATAGATGTTTTAAGTATGATGTACATTTTGTGGTAAAATGTATTGGTGGTAGCTTATACTTATTATCTTAGCTCCTCAAGAGTCTAAGATTTGAGACCCCAGTTCGAAGCCAGCCAGGGCAAGAAAGTTGATAAGACTATTATCTACAATTAATCACCAAAAAGCTAAGTAAGTCATGGTTCAAGTGATAGAGCATTAGTGTTGAGCAAAAAACTCAGGGACAGTGCCCAGGCAAGCCTTGAGTTCAAGGCCCTGGGCTGGTACACACAGGCGCACACGTTACAATGTTACACGTTACACGTTACAGTGGCATTAAGTACAACCACACTGTCACACAACCACTATAGCATTTATTTATTTTTTATTGTTGTTGGTGATAAAGCTTGAACTCAGAGCCTCTCACTCTTGTTTAGCTTTTTCTGCTCAAGACTGGTGCTGTACAACTTGAGCCACACCTCTACTTCTGGCTTTTTTCTGGTTAGTAGAGTCTTATCTGTTGGCTCAGGATTGTAATCCTAGTTTCCTGACATCTGAGGATCCTGGTTTGAAGCCACTCAGGCAGAAAGGTCTGAAATACTTATCTCCAATTAATCAGCCAAAGACTAGCTCAAAGCCAAAGACTTCATTAGCAACAAAGCTAAGAGAGAATGCCTGGCCCTGAGTTCAAGCCCCAGTATCAACACACATACACACAAAATAGAGTCTCACGGACATTTCTGCCCAGAATAACTTCAAACATTGATCCTAAGACAGCACTTTGAGTAGCTAGAATTTCAGTATGAGCCACCGGTGCCTAGCCCATCACTAACCAAAACATTTATAACCAGAATAAGTTTTCATAATCTCAAACTGAAATTCAGTATCTACCACACAGTAACTCCTAACTTCTACCCCTGCCTTGAAATCACCATTCTGCATCCCATCTTTATGAATTTCACCACTCTACATATCTCATATAAGTATAAAATATTTGTTAGTTTTTGTAATTGTTTGTGCTTTTTTATGCTGAGGATTGAACCTTAGGCCTGGTACCCGCTAACACACTCTATCACTGAGCTATCTTCTCAGTGCAATTGTCTGTCCTTGTTCCTGTTTGTCACTTAGTACAATGTCTCAAGGTTCATCTACATTATAGGATGTGCCAGAATTTTCTTTTAAAAGTTGAATCATATTTCTATATATGCCCATTTGTTTATTAATTCATCTGTTAATGGACAACTGAGTTGTTTCTACTTTTGAGTTACTGTGAATAATGCTGTTATTTTGTTTTTTTGAGACAAGAGTTTCACTATGGAGCCCAGACCTACTTTAGGTTTGAGATCCTCCTATCTCAGCATTTGTACTTCTAAGATTATAGAGCCTAGCTAGGTTAGTTTTTATTAATCCATATTGACTTAGAGGCTGTTGAGGAAAAATACAAAAAAAAGATAATTCAGGTAACATGCATGTGAGTATTCATGCATGCAATTAACATATCTATTCAATACATGTACTGGTATATAAAATATTATATATATGTATATGATTTGAGCAGTATACTGAACATATATCAGGCCAAATGCCAAAAGATAATTTTTTTTCCATTATTTGGGCTTGAACTCGGGCCTCTCACCTGGCTGACACTGTACCACTGTGCCATACCTACACTTTTAGCTTTTTTGCTGGTTACACAGACTTTTCTATTTGGACTAGCTCTGAATCATGATCCTCAGATCTTAGCCTTCTGAGTAACTAGGATTATAGATTCAAGCTACAGTGCCTGGCTCAGATGACAAAATCTTAAAAATAGCCATGTAAAGCTAAGAAATATCCAAACTCAATCAGCTCTAGGCCAGAAGTTGAATCTGAGTTACTGGGGTCAAATACTATTGTGTCCTCACAAGTAGGAAGGTAAGAATGAGAGGTCTGAGAGCAGATTACTCCTCCCATTTCATCCTGAGCATCATTAAATTTGGGGGCCTGAACTTTCCATTTACTAAAGATCAATACAACTAAAAATAGAAAACCATCAGTGACAAAGCTAATTGAAATTAGACTGGCTTTAATCAATAATTTTGGTTTCTCAGAATAAATAAATGGCTATTGGGGGGGTAGTTGTGGAGGTGTGAGGGAAGGGATGGTAGGGGGAAAATGGAGGAGGAGGCAACAATGCTCAATAGGAAATGTACTCATTACCTTGCTCATGTAACTGTAACCCCTCTGTACAGCATTTTTACAATAAAAAATGTACAAAAAAAGAGAAAAAACAAAAGTATAAAAAAGAATAAATGGTTATTTAATCCCTATATTGACTTTATTTATGTGCCATGTACCAGCTTTTGGCGCTGCACTTCACAGGTTTTACCTCTTTACACCTCCCCACAAGAAAGACAATTTCACACATATAGAGATCAAATTAGAAACAGATGTGTACTCAGGTCTGAAGTGGCATAATCAGGATGCTTATCGGCTGCCTGGTTCCAACACAGGCCCCATGATCACCATGAATGGAGTCACACAAGATGGAACAATTGTTTCACAGTGGCATGAAAGATTTCTTTGTATGTCAAGTTACAGGTTTGCAAGCTAAGTGCCTTTGATTTGACCAGATACTATACTAGTCTTAGTTCTCCAGAGGTTCCTACCTTAAGAGGATGGAGGTGTAGGGATAAGCACAGCCGCATTTAAGCAGAAAGACAGTAAGAGACAAAAAATGGGTAGAAGAAATGGAGCAAGAAACAGTGAATATAAATAAAAGTGCAGTTTGACATCAGGGGAAAGTATGTGTGTGGGAAACAAAAGAAAAAAGAAATAACTCTATACCATATATTAAAAACAACAGCAACAGAAAAACCTCTTGTTTCCATATCTTAGAGTTCATTACACTTAGAATCATCTTATATGGTCGTATGTATATAGCTATTAGCTATTGTGATGCTGTGCAAGGACTATCCTAGACATATACTAATTATTATAAATGAGGGAGACAATAGAGCCTATGTTTCTTTAGGTCTGGCTTACTTCACTTAATACATTTTTTTTCCAAGTTTTTCCATTTCCTTATGAATGAGGCAATGCCATTCTCTAGAATTCCATTGTGCATATATGCCACATTTTCTCGATCTACTGAGGGGCACCTGTTGTCACTGTATTTGATTTTGCTACCCTATATCTGGCATATACATTTATCTGTTTTGGGGAAGGGAAGGGGATCAACAAAATGGTGAGACAAAGGACAAAGGGTGAACCAATGCAATAGCAATACTCACAAGCCAATATGTTGGAAATGAACTTCACAACCTGGGGGTTGGGGGGAGAACTGATGGGGGAGGGAAAATGGGAGAAAAATAAGGGAAGGGGTAACAATGTTCGAGAAGTGTACTCATTACCTTACATGTGCAAATGCATCTGTACATCACCTTGACAATAAAAATTTTAAAAAAGAAATAAAAGGGCAGTTTTCTAATATGCTATTATCTCACTTAGAAAAACAAAGTAATTCATTAGTAACTAATTTCATTACAGTCAGGCGTGGTGATAGACATCTGTCAGAGGCTGAGGCAGGGGAACCAGTAGGTTGAGGGTGGCTTGGGCTACACAGCAATTCCCTGTAAAATCACAGTAAATCAGGTAAACACGTTTTTAATTCTTCCTCTTCTTCTTTCCTCTCATCACTCTTCCTTTATCTTACCTTCATTTATTTCCTAAAGGTAACAAAGCAAAAATTCAAAGTTTTTCAAAGTCTTTAGTTGCTAGTGTTGGGTTCTATCTTTTAAGTGTCTTCCAAAAGACAAAATAGTTTTTGGTAAGGCAGGCAGTACTGGGGATTAAACTCAGGGCCTCAAGTGTTCTGCTACTTTAACATATACTTCTAGGCCTTTTTGTCTTTTGACTTGTTTTCCAGGTAGTTTTGTGCTTTGCCTGACCAACGTCTGACCAGAATTCTCCTATCTCTGCCTCTAGAGTAACTGAAATTAAAGGCATGTACCACTGCAGCCAGGGTTTCCTTTTAATAAACTTTTATGTATTAAAAGTGAGGTATGAGGCCTGGAACCAGTGGTTCATGTCTATAATTCTAGCTACTCTAGAGATTGAGCTCTTGGGTCACAGTTTGAAGTCAGTCTCGGCAGAAAAGTCTTTCACACTATTATCTCTAACCACCAAAAAGCTGAAAGTGAAGCTATGACTCAAGTGGTAGAGCACCATCCTTGAGTGAGAAAGCTGAAAAAGAGTACCCAAGCCCCAGTACTGGCACATATACAAAAAAGAGATGAGTATAGGAAAACAAAACTTACCCTTGAACTGGGCACTGGAGGCTCATGCTTGTAATCCTAGCTACTCAGGAGTCTGAGAGCTGAGTGATGGCAGTTAGAAGAAACCAGGAAAATTCTGAGACTCTTATCTCCACTTAACCACCTGAAAGCCAGAAGTATAGCTGTAGCTCAAGTGGTAGAGCTCCCATCTCGAGAACAATACTAAGAACAGTAGCCAGGCCCCAAGTTCAAGCTCCAGTACTGGCACAAAAAACAAAGAAAACACTCATAAATGGTCATAGAGGTTCACACATACACAACTTCTACTAAGGTTAAGAATTAACAGGCTAAAACTTGGAAAAAATTATATTAAGTGAAGTAAGCCAGGCCCAAAGAAACACAGGTCCCATGGTTTCCCTTATTTGTAATATCTAGTAGATGTATGAGTCAAGTGGAAAAGGTCAGATAATGTGATGTCAGGAAAATGAACCCTTAGATATGTATTTTAATGTTTTTTTCTTTTATGCATGTGTTTCTAACGCATTTATAAGATTATCTCTTTGTTGCTTTGTATGTCCCTCCCCCACAGTATAAACCCTGCTTTCACTATATTTGATGTCAGTATAACTTGTGGAGGAGATGGGGAAAAACCAGTTGTTTAAGGATACAGGTGGACCTGTTGCAACAATGAGAAGTACAAGTTGTCATGTCCAAAACGAGCTTTACAACGTCGGTGCGGGGGGGGGGGGGGGGGAGGGGGGAAGGAGAAGGATTGGGATTGGGATTGGGGGGGAGGGGGGAGGCTGGGAAGGGATGTGAAGGGTAAACAAAGGAGGAGGCTGCAATGCTTGGTAAGAAATGTACGCATTATCCTGCCCATGTAATTGTAACTCCTCTGTACAGTATGTTCACAAATAAAATTAAATTAATTAAAAAAAAAAAGAATTAACAGGCTGGGACCAGTGGCTCATGCCTGTAATCCTAGCTACTCATCATGATCTGAGGATCATGGTTCAAAGTCAGCCTGAGAGGCTGGGAAGGTGGCTCAGCAGTAGCGTGCTTGTCTCGCATGCGTGAGGCCCTGGGTTTGATTCCTCAGCACCACAAAAGCAGAAAAAGCTGGAAGTGGTGCTGTGGCTCAAGTGGTAGGACACTAGTCTTGAGCTGAAGAGCTGAGGGACAGCACCCAGGCCCAGAGTTCAGGCCCCACGACCGACTGAAAAACAAAACAAAACAAAACAAAAAAAACCCCAAAAAACTGAGGGTACCAAAGTCAGCCTGAGCAGGAAAGTTCATGCAACTCCTATCTCCAATTAATCTCCAAAAAGCTGACACTGGAATTGTGACTCAAGTACTAGAGTGCTAGCCTTGTGCAAAAAAAGCTTACAACCACCTAAACCCAGCTTTCAAGTTCCAGGATAGGTGTACACAGGACAAGTGAGCGTGCGTGTGCGCACGTGCGCGCGCACACGCACGCACGCACGCGCGCCCACACACACACACACACACACACACACACACACCATACACTACATCACCAAGAATCAGAATCCCTTAGCACCAAAAATTGTTTTCGTCTTTTAAAATTTTGAACAGGTGGCATCATATAGATAATATTCTTCAGTGTCTGGCTTCCTTGTTAGTGAGATTATCTGATTTTATAATGTGTGGCAGTAGTAAGTTTTCATTGCTATACGTTATTCCATGGCATGGATATTTGTATTTATCCATTCTAAATGACAATGGATACTTTTTTTTGTTCTTGGTCTGGATTTTTCTTTCGTAAGGAATGGTGATAATTTTTTTTTGAAGTAGAATTACTGAATCCTCTGTTCTATATGTGTTTGACTTTACTAAGTATTGCCAAACAATACTCTGGTTTCTCTTTAGACCATATAAATCTTTTGCCTTTTACCAAGTATTGCCAAATCAAAGTGGTTGTAGCCAGAGCCATTGTGTGGAAGCTATGTTTCTTTATGTGATAAGCAGAATAAGAAGTCCTCAAGATGTACCTGTCCTAATTTGGAGAGTCTGTTAATAGATTACCTCAGGAGGCAAAAGGGACCTTGCAGCCACATTATCTTGAGATGAAGATAGAATCCAGGGTTATACTTGTAGGCCCAAAAATCCTGAAAAGCAGGGGAAAGAAGAAAAGAGTAAGAGGGAGCTGTCACTATGGAAGAATGATCAAGACACAGTGTTGTTAGCTTTGAAGACAAAGGGAGGAGTGGGGATGTCTCTTGAAGCGAAAAGGCAAGAAAGTAGATTCATCCCCAGAATCTCCAAGAAAAAAGACACATTATGACAACTTGACTTTAACCCAGTGAAAACTTACGTCTGATTTCTAACCCACAGCACTGTAATAAATGTGAGTTGTAATAAATTGTTGTTGTTACCTAATTGATAGAAAATTTATAGGATTCCACAGTCTCACAATATTTTGGATTATCTCAGTTTTACATCTTTTGTTATTCTGGTAGATGTTTTATAACACCTAATATTATGGTTTTAATATATATCTCCTTAATGAAAAGGAAGGACAATTGCATTTTTAAATTATTTTCTTTTTTTTAAATTTTAATTTTTTGTGAACATACTGCACAGAGGGGTTACAATTACATGGGCAAGATAATGAGTACATTTCTTTTTTTTTTTTTTTTTTTTTTGGGTCCAGTCGTGGGGCCTGAACTTGGCCTGGGCGCTGTCCCTCAGCTCTTCAGCTCAAGGCTAGCGCTCTACCACTTGAGCCACAGCACCACTTCTGGCTTTTTTCTTTTTGCTTATGTGGTGCTGAGGAATCGAACCCAGGGCCTCAGGCATGCAAGGCAAGCACTGTACCACTGAGTCACCTTCCCAGCCCCATGAGTACATTTCTTATCAAGCATTTCAGCCTCCTCCTTTGTTTACCCTTCACATCCCTTCCCAGCCTCCCCCCGCCCCCCTACATAATCCCCCCCCCAAAGTTGTAAAGTTCGTTTTCGACATGACAACTTGTACTTCTCATTGTTGCAACGGGTCCACCTGTATCCTTTTTTTTTTTTTTTTTGGTCGGTCGTGGGGCTTGAACTCTGGGCCTGGACGCTGTCCCTCAGCTCTTCAGCTCAAGGCGAGCGCTCTACCACTTGAGCTACAGCGCCACTTCCGGTTTTCTGGTGGTTTATTGGAGATAGGAGTCTCACGGTCTCTCCTGCCCGGGCTGGCTTTGAACCGAGATCCTCAGATCTCAGCCTCCTGAGTAGCTAGGATTACAGGCGTGGGCCACCAGCGCCCGGCTCCACCTGTATCCTTAAACGACTTGTTTTTTAAAAAATTATTTTCTTATGCCATGGAGTTATGTGGTATGTTGACATTTTCTTTTGTGAACTACCAGCTCATATATATTACTCATTTCCACTGGATTGATATTTCCTTAATGATTGTCCTTTTCTTTTTGTGGTTCTTTGCATACTCAATTTAAATATTTTTTAGACACTTGTGGTTCTCTTTCTTAATATGGAATGTTTGGGTAATAGAACTCTTCTTTTTTCTTTCCTTAGTTAGGCATGTGCTCTATCACCAATCTACATTCCCATCCCAGAACTTTTAATATCATCTGATTTAGTTTTTTTCAAAGCTTTTGAAGAATCCATTCCCTACCAAGGCCAAGAAGATATTTCCCTGTTACTCGTGAAGATTTTCTGTTACGTCTTTTGTGATCATAACTCATTTCATTTGGAATTGGTATATGGAGGTAGGGATCAAAAATTTTTTTTTCGTTCTTAAATAGCACCCAAATTGGCCAGCATTAGCTTTTTCCTGTCTCTCCAGTGCTACTTTGTCTCTACATTGCCATTGTTTTCATAAAGAAAGTATAAATGTATGTATAGGCCTGTTCCTGGACTTTTTTGTCTGTCATTTATTTGCTTACATTGACTGAGACACTATGCAATTATTGTAGCTTTAAAGTAAGTCTATACATTCCATAAGGTAAATCCATCCACTTTGTTTTTCTTTAAGATTTGATTATTGCTGCTTTGGTCTTTTGTATTTCAACATATACTTTTAGTATAACATAGTTGATATTCACACATACAAAAAAAGAGCTCAAATTCTGGTAAAAAGTGAATTTAAACCCTTCTTCTCCTTCTCCAGGAAAACACCAAATGGTGGATGATGCCAGTGCAGCAGGAGGGCCCAGAGGTCCTGGGGCCCCGGGCTTGGGAGGCCATGGTGCTTCCCTGGAGGCTTCAGTAGCAGCCTCCGGGGGCGAAGTCGTGGCTGTGGTAAAGGCCAGGGTCGCAGCTGCAGGGCTCGTGGAGGCAAGGCCGAAGGCAAGGAATGGATCCCCTGGTTAAGGACATGAAGATCAAGTCTTGGGAGGATCTATATTTCCTCCCTGCCCATCAAGGAGTCTGAGATTGTTGACTTCTTCCTGGGGGTGCCACTCAAGGATGAGGTATTGAAGATTATGCCTGTGTAGAAGCAGACTCGAGCTGGCCAGTGCACCAGGTTCAAGGCATTTGTAGCCATTGGCGACTACAATGGCCATGTTGGTCTGGGTTAAGTGCTCCAAGGAGGTTGCCACTGCCATCCCAGGTGCCATCATCTTGGCCAAGTTCTCCAATGTCCCTATGCGGGGAGGTTATTGGGGAACAAGATCGGCAAGCCTCACACTGTCCTGTGCAAAGTGGCAGGCCGCAGCGGTTCTGTGCTGGTGTACCTCATCCCTGTCCCCAGAGGCACTGGGATTGTGTCAGTTCCTGTCCCCAAGAAGCTGCTGCTGATGGCTGGCATTGATGACTGCTACACCTCAGCCAGGGGCTGTACTGCTACCTTGGCCAAAGCCACCTTTGAAGCCATCTCTAAAACCTACAGTTACCTGACCCCTAACCTCTGGAAAGAGGTTCCTTATCAGGAATTCACTGACCATCTTGTGAAAACCTACACCAGAGTCTCCATGCAGAGGACCCAGGCTCCAGCTGTGGCTACACACAGAATTTTATACAAAAATAATAAAGTGAATCAGTGAATTAAACCATAAATCAATTGGGAGGACAATTAACATCTTTTAAAATTGAATTGTCTCAGGGCCTGTAGCCTTGCTACTTTACATTTTATACAAGAATCCAATAAACAATTTCTCCCACAATATTTTGTGTAATTCTAAGTTCTACATATCTTAGATTCAGTTACATTTAACTTTTTTCAGTGCTATCACAAATAGCACTAATATTTAAAATTCTAGTGCTGGAAATGTGGCTTAGTGGTAGAATGCTTGCCTAGCATGCATGAAGCTCTGGGTTTGATTCCTTAGTACCATATACACACAAAAAGCCAGAAGTGGTCCTGCGGCTCAAGTGGTAGAGTGCTAGCCTTGAGCAAAAGTAGCTCAGGGACTGTGCCCAGACCCTGAATTCAAGCCCCAGGACTGCCCCCCCCCACCCCCCAAAAATTCTATTTATAATTATTGGGCACTAATTTGCTAGTTTTATTTTTTAAGACAACCATAAAGATTTATTGTAGGAAGATGATCAGAGCTCCTGCTAGACAGGAGGAGTCCCAAGGGAAGGCATTGCCTGGAATGCAGTGTGCAGGGGTTCATAAGGTGTCTCTAGAAAATAGCTTCTCAATATCATTGGCCAGCCCATGGGCCTCAGAGCAATCCCCAGATCCAATCAGAGGCTGGCATGAGCTCTCCATTTGTGTTTCAGACCCTCTTATTGGCCATTCTGGCTCACACCTCTGGGGTCCAATCAGCTTATTCTTCATGTGTAGGTCTCCCAGGGGTAATGGACCATGTCAAGATGCCCAGGAAGGACCCTGAATGTGTAACTGCTTGAGGCCATGGAATCTCTATGGAGGAGGACCTTTGCTTTGATTGCCCACCCAGGCACATTTTCTGCTCTCACTCCTGTTAGCTGACATGAAGTCATTCTGGCCACCTGCATTCCAGTGGCCAAGGTTCTGCCTGGCTGTCTGTGTCTCAGGGTTGCCCTGGCCTTGCCCCTAACACTAACCCCGCCTCCCCACAGTCCCTCATCTTCTTGCAGGCTCTCTCCCCCACCCCAGCCACCTCAGTTTAAAGGAAGCTGCTGTTCTGTCCTGATGGAGCCAGCCTGCCAGTCTTTCTGGCATTAAACTTTTCCTTCTCTCTTGAACATGTGTGGGACAGGGACTGGGATATCTAACAACTCATATATATATATATATATATATATATACATACACATATGTATGTACATATATACATATATATTTTATATATACATATCTAAAATGCCTGGATCATCTGAAGTTTCTTGGTGTATCACTTTTTTAATGGTATAAAATAACTTTTATTTACATAATTTATATCTATAGAACATAACTGCTTTCTTTAGAACTAGAAAATTTACAAATGACAGATATTGCTCCTTTTGTCAAAGATGTCTTCAAACAAGATAATACACATGGTCACTACTTAATATGGTGGAAAATGATAGATACTAATCGTTTCATCTGTGCATCAACATTTATCAACAACCATAGACTTTTAAACCATTATGTCGGTCATTTGCTAAGATTTAAGTGTTCAGGAGGAAAAGACAGGAGAAGATAAAGACTTTAAATCACATCTCTTTTAAGATTTATAAATTATTTGCAACATCAATCAGACTTAACAGATCTTTCTACTCTGAAAGGTAAATACACTGATTAAGGTTCTCTTTCTTCCAAGATCTGTTATAACAATAGGAAAATCTGCTGACTAATTGATTCTACACACGGTGTATTCTGTATACAGTAAGAAATTACATCTTCCAGAAAATTGGTTTACTGTATATGAACAAGTAACAGATGTAAACAAAGATAAAAAATAAATACTAAAAAGGGATAATAGTTCAGTCATAGCAACCAATATTCCACTATATTCCACTAACACTACTTACATAACTAATAAGAACATGACATTTTAAAGAATTTTACAAAAACAAGGTATTAAAATAGCAAGGTAATTTACTATCATAATTTTTGTGACACAAGTCACATGAGAGAAATATGTAACTTCCACTTGGATTCACTTCTTACACTCTTCATTGAGCTCTGATTTATTTTATCAGTCTCCACTAGTGTGAAATTCTTGCTTTCATCTCTCCTGATTCCACCGACTAAATAAATCTAACCAAGACTGGGTGCTAGTAGCTCATGCCTATAATACCAGCTACTCCAGAGGCTGAGATCCAAGGATCTTGGTTTGAAACCAGCCAGAGCAGAAAAGTTCCTGAGATTTTAATCTCCAATTAGCCAACAAAAAGCAACAAGTAGAGTTGTGGCTCAAGTGAAAGAGTGCCAGCCTTGAGGAAAAAAAGCTAACAGATGGTGTCCAGGCTTTGAGCTCAAGCCCCAGGACCAGCACCACCAGCACCACCAGCACCATGAACCAGGAGTCTGACCTGATGTTACATGCCTGTAATCCTAGCACATACTGGGTACTGATGCAAATTTTATCTTTTCTGTGGTTATGATTATCTAACTCAGTGCCTGTCAGGTACTCTACCACTTAAGCCATCTGTGTATTTATGAATCCATCTATTATCCATCCATCTATGAATACATCCACCCACCTAACCATCTAATTAACATCAGGGGTTGAACTCAAGGTCTCACACTTGTTCAGTTAGCTCACTTAGATGGAATCCTTCTATTTGAACCATGCCTTGAGCCTGACTTATTGCTAGTTATTCTGGAGATGGGGTAAAGTTGAACTTTTCTACCCAAGGTGCTTTTGAACTGTAATCTACTAAATCTTGGCCTCCTGAACAGATAAGATTGCAGTTGTGAGCCACTAGTGTCTGGCTTAGTTTGTTTTTCAGACAATCTTACTCCAACTTTGTCCACTTTGATACCACTTTCACAGTGGTATCAGACTACTGTCTTTTTATCTCTGTCTCCTGAGTAGCTGGGATTGTAGAAATGTACTACTACTCCTAGCCTAAATTTATTTCTTGATTTAAATACTGTATATGTTGGTTTTTGTCTTTTACACATACATAATTATGTCATTTGTGAGAGTAACTTTGAGAGGCATGTTTGATGTAGGAAAATGTGAATAAATTAGAACTCACATTCATTGCTCATGGAAATGTAAAACTGTGCATTGCTTTGAATTATAGTTGGCAGTTCCTCAAAGTATCATGGAGTTACCATATGACCAAGCATTCCCATTTTTTGGTATCTATCCAAGAGAAATGAAGCATACATCTACACAAAAAGCTTTTTAGATATTTATTATTCATAACAACTAATATGTGAGAACAAATTTCTATCAATCCAAATTTCTATCAGCCAAAAATGGGTAGGTAAATTAAAATATAGCCATATAATAGAGCATTATTTATCAATAAAAAGGGAAATACTGAACATGCTAAAACGTATGTGACCCTTGAAAATATATATGCTAAGAAGCCAATCATTAAAGGACATACATTATTTGAATTTATTTGCATAGCATACTCAGAACAAGCTAAGTAATAAAGATAGAAAACAGACCGATAATTGCTTTGGACTGGGGTTGTGTGGGGTGGCAGTGGTGACTGATTGCTAATTCAGGCCAATTCTCTTATCTGTATGTAAGCGCTCACTAGTTATAACTAGGGTTTTTCCATTTTTCTTTTTTTTTTGTGTGTACACATGTGCCCATGTACATGAGCTGCTGAGGGCCTTGGTCCTGTCCTTGAGCTTTTTTGCTCAAGGCTAGTATGCTACCACTTGAGTCACAGCTCTATTTCCTAATTTTTTACTAGTTAATTGGAGATAGTCTCATAAACTTTCTTGCCTGGCCTAGCTTTGAATCATGATCCTCAAATCTCAGCCTCCTGTGTAGCTAGGAATGCAGGTGCGAGCCACTAGCTATCCTACAGAAAGCTGGTGCTCTACCCCTGGAATCAGAATTCTACCTTCAGGTTTTTTGGTTTTGTTTTTCCTGAGTAATTGGAGATAGGAGTCTTACAGATTTTCCTGCCAGGCTGGCTTGAATCTGTAATCTTCAAATGCCAGGATTACAGGCATAAACCAATGGTGCCCTGGTTTAAATAAGAGCTTTTACGTGTATTGGGAAATGGTCTCAAATGCGATTGCACAACTCTTGTGAACATTCTAAAAACTATTGAATTGTGCACTGGAGTAAATTTTATGGCAAATGAACTATATTTCAATAAATTTATTTTGTAACATACACAAATATTAAACTGTGAAGCGTAACAAAGAAGGCAAAGTGATACTCGTTTCCTTGAGTAAAATCTGTATGTGAGTACTTTTGGTGATTTTATTCAATACAGTTTTCTGGATTTCTCAAGAAAATGCATTTTTATCACTGAAAGGCCAGAGATGTGTAAATATTGTAAAGATATAGAATCTTCCCAATGCTCCACATAACAAGAGTAAGTCTCTTACATAGGACTCTACTAGCAGGGCAGACTTTATAGCTTCAGAAAGGAATGAAGTGGCAGTAAACAGTGGCCAAGCACTTTGTCCACATTTTCTGTCTTTACAAATGCTCTGTATTTTCACAGAATTGTTACAAGTAAAATGTTACACAAGATCTTTTTTTTAACTTTTTTTTTTTGGTGCCAGAAGCAGGGCTTGAACTCTGGGCCTCTCACTCTTGCTTAGCTCTCCCTATCCAAACACTCAGGGCTGCTGCTTTATCCTGTGAGCCATATCTCCAATTCTGGCTTTTGTTGTAGTAATTAATTGGAGAAAAGTATTTTTTTACTCTTAGATTTGCCTGTCCAGTCTAGCTCCAAATAAGGATCCTCAGATCTCAGCTTCCTGAGTAGTTAGGATTACAGGTGTGAGTCACTGGTGCCCAGCTGTTTTTACATTCTTGACTTGAATAAGCTTTCAGGTGGTGAATATCTTGGGTAGGATTTTTGGTTAGAAGCAGAGTAAAAGGGTGATGATTTTATTCTTGTAATTGGAAACAGTACCTAATTACTAATTAGGCCCAGGATGATTAGTGATGACCTTGGTGGAGTTGAAGATGACCCTATGTGGTGATTCTACCATTCTAAAGAGAATCAGTATTCTAGTATTTTAATTCTAACTCCCCTGTTTTCTTTTGAGCCACTAAGACTTGATTAAGGTAGCTTTTAATGGAATTGGCAACGAGGAGATTGTACAAACACGTCAAGGTGATTCACAGGGAGATCAGATCTGGAAATGACTTTTAGGGAAGCCTAGAAGCTGTGTGAGCATCTCAGACACTGGCCAAGTGGAGAAGAAAGCAGTGTGGAAGGAATGATGAAAAAGAGGAGGGAAGAAAAAGGCAATTTGCCTGCTCATTACTGTCTGGGCATGAGTCACTGTCTCGATTACATTCCTCAGCCACTGGCATCAGGATCAAATTGACTCTACCATTTGAACTCAGAAAGGTAAATATTTCTTCAGCACACACTCTACAATGCACCTTGGCAGGTTCTCTTGCAGTGGCTTCATGCTTCCTAAGCAAGTGCTCTATTGTTAAGCAATATCTCTATACCTTTTTTTTGGGGGGGTCGGTTGTGGGGCTTGAACTCTGGGCTTGGGCACTGTCCCTCAGCTCTTCAGCTCAAGGCGAGTGCTCCAGCTCTTGAGCCACAGTGCCACTTCCGGTTTTCTGAGTGGTTTATTGGAGATAAGAGTTTCACGGACCTTACTGCTCGGGTTGGCTTTGAACTGTGATCCTCAGATCTCATCTTCCTAAGTAGCTAGGATTACAGGCATGAACCTGGCTCTATACCTTTTTATGCAAGTTATTTTTGAGATAGGGTCTCCCTTCCTGCTGGGGGTGTACTCCTGAGCCATGGTCTGTCTATTTTAGACTTCCAATCACAGCTGGGATAACATGCTTACACTAATATGCCTAGCTTCTTTCCCTTGAGTCTCACATATTTTTCTGCTTGGGGTAGCCTCAAATCCTGTCCCAGTCTCAGTTTCCCAAAGATTCCAATATGAGCCACTAGTACCTGAAATTCACAATTAAAAAGCCGGGCGCCGGTGGCTCACGCCTGTAATCCTAGCTACTCAGGAGGCTGAGATCTGAGGATCGCGGTTCAAAGCCAGCCCGGGCAGGAGAGACCATGAGACTCCTATCTCCAATAAACCACCAGAAAACCGGAAGTGGCGCTGTAGCTCAAGTGGTAGAGCGCTCGCCTTGAGCTGGAGAGCTGAGGGACAGCGTCCAGGCCCAGAGTTCAAGCCCCACGACCGACAAAAAAAAAAAAAAGTGTAGACAAAAGACTTTTTAGACTACCTCCTCTGTAGCTGGGATTATACCACTACCACGCCCTATGCCACTCAAGTATATTAACAGGATTTTGACTATTTTTTCCTTTCAGGATTTTTATTACGTACAAAAAGGTCTGCCTTTTATATATATATTCAATTCTAGGAATGGCCATTCTGAAAACAGTTCAATCACTGACAATAATTAATGGGATAATGTCATGTAAATGCATAGTATCAGATGCCTTTCCTGTTTTTATTGTTGCAATTTATTTCTCCTTACTTGAGTGAAGAGCTAATTAATTTCCAAGCCTCATTTTTCATTTGGAGAACTTTCATAAGTTCAAGCCTTCCTATTCATATAATTCGATGGTATTTTTTTAAAAAACGACTTGTGACACTTTCTTCACAGATTTCAGTAGCAAAGCTAGATAACAATTTGGAACTACTACTTTGCTCTGACCATTAGACAAAAAGTCTCTAGTATCCACAAGATACATGAGAAGCGAAATTGGGGTATATGAATAGAACAATGATAACTATTTTGTTTAAATATAGTTTCTATAAGGTGAGAATAAAATGTATTTTGTGTAGATAAAACCATTTACCTTGACAAAGTAGACAGTACAAGAAAATTAACTGTAAAATCACCATTATCCACCAAGAAAAATCAGGCAGATCGTTAGGATTAGGGCCTCATGCCCTATCTGTAAAATTCTAGCTACTCAGGAGGCTGAAATCTGAGGATCAAGGTTCAAAACCAGTCCGGTGAGTGAGGTCCATGAAACTCTTATGTCCAATTAACCATCAAAAAGCTCAACATGGAGCTGTGGCTCACGTGGTAGCTAGCTAGCCTTGAGCAAATAAGCCAAGGCAGCATGCCCAGGCGGAGTTTAAAGATCCAACCCTCCCACCTTCCCCAAATTCTGTGGTACAAACTTCGGTGGAGAAAAATGCTGCCAAAATTACTGAACAGAGAGAAGAAAGAAAAAGAGGGCAAAGGCAAACCCTAGGCGCACCACTTTCCAGCAGGCTCGGCCTTAGCTATCAGTTGGGCTCGCCAGGGGTCTAACCTGGTCCTTCGCCTCGCCGGGGCGGGCGCCTCTCGCTCAGCGAGCGCGGAGGGCAGAGCGGGCCTGACACGAGTCGCGACGCAGGGCCGGAGGAACCGGCCAGACTTCGTCACTCCACCACCGCCAGGCTCGACCCAGGGCTTTGTTCGCCTCCGCTCGGCGCGGCTAGGGAGGGCGGAGGCGGCGCTTCCTCTCTCCGAAGGCGGGAGCTCCGGCCGCCGTCCGCTGGCGACGCCCGAGCAGGTCTGGGAGGGGCGCGAGCGGCGAGCGGAGCGCGGCCCAGCAGGCGGCAGCCGCCCAGACGGTGGGCGAGGCCGGTGACCCAATAGAGCCGCAGGCCGCGGGGGACCCCACCCGGCCAGGCTCCGGCAGTCGCCGCTGGTCTGGGCGGGCCAGCTCGCGAGCCTGGGCCGTACACTCGGCAACAGGGCAGCTCTGGCCGAGGGTGTGGACGCGCTGCGGGGCCAGGCGCAGAAGGCGGAAGGTGGGCGCGGCGGGCGTCCCGGAGCCACCGCCGCCGTCGCCGCCGCCGCAGGCCCGGACTACCGTCGCGCCCTGCGCGCGCCCCCGCCGGTCCTCCCCGCCGGTCCGCGCGCCTTCGCAGCTCCCGGCTCGCGCCGTCCGCGTAGCCGGATCCGCGGAGGCGAGGAGGCGGGGGCTACACAAGATGGCGGGTACGTGCCCCTGATTCCCGGGCGGCGGCGACGACGGCGGCGGCGGCGGCGGCGGCTCCGGCTCCCCGCGCCCAACTTCCCTCTGCTCAGCCCGGGTGGAGGCCGGGCGAGGCCGGGGCGGGGGCCTGGCCGGGGAGGGGGGCCGCTGGGGGAGGGCGGCGGGCGGCTGGGGCGCCGCTTTGGCTCTGGGTGCTGATCGGCCTTTTTTCTCTTCCCGGCGCAGACCTGTCGCTGCTCCAGGAGGATCTGCAGGAGGACGGGGACGGACGTGAGTGGCTCGGCCCCACCGTCGCGGGTGGCCTAGGGGAGCCTGCGCGGGGCGGCAGGAGGCAGGCGGGACGGACTCGGGGACTCGCTGCGGAGCAGGAGACGGCCCGCGTGGCCCGACTTCGGCCTCCACCCCATAGGGGTCCTTGGGCCTGCGGTCGGCGGCGGCTGTTGGGGACGCCGAAGCCGGTGGGGCTGAGGTGTGAGTGGGGACGTGGGGTGTGTTGTACGCACCCCTTACCCCTGAGCAGGAGCAGGAATTACCGCACCGCTCCTCCGAGAATCGAGGCTCCCGGGCCAGGCCTCGTTTTGTGCGGACTTCACAACTAGGGTTTTACTCTTGGCTCTTGGCAGCCGTACACCCCTCCTAGTGACTTGTAAATTACGGGAAGGTTAGAAGGTGTGGCCTTGGCAGCCAGGATTGGGTTTACAGAACAGATTTCTTTCATGCAAAACATTGAAAACTCATCCATATCTTCTTCAAATGCTAACATTGCAGCTTCCTTTGAGATACTGAAGTTTTAAAGAGTTAATTCTTTTATACATTAAAAAAAATCGAACTTTGTTATGGTTTCCATCACGCTTGACAACTTGGGTTGATGACAGAAAAAGAAAGGAGTTAATTAATTTTATAGGGAAAGAAGTTTATAACGTGCATCTCATTTTAAATAACTTCTGTTAATGCAAATGTTCCAAAGTAGTGACCTATAGGAAAAATCACTAGGCTTTAAAGTGCATATTAGCGGAAAAGAGTGTGCAAAACATATTGTGTATTCCTTGGACACTTACGCCAATTAATTGTGCTGAGTTGAGATGTTTACCATGGTAGACTTGCTGTATAGTTGGGGAAAGATTGCTTGAATAGGACTTTACAGTGGCCTAATAATACCTGTGTAAATAATTCAGAGATGGCCAGGTTTAAAATGGCTCTTCTAAATAACTGTGTAGTTAACCCTTCACATTATCTAATGTAGTTCTGACTCACATTAAGCCCTCAAATTTTATTTTAAAGGGTTGTACAAAAGAGTTTCAGTTTACCATGTCAGTTTACAAGTACAATGCATCTTAATCACTGCCATCTCTTTCATAATTTTCCTTACCTCATTCAACTCCACTCATCCCTTCAGTTTTCCTGTTCAGTTTTCACATATGTACCTTGAATATTAGGATTGCTTTTTCCCTTCCTCTCCTCATAACACTTTTGTAGTATTTTAAAAAATACTCTCAATATTCCTAAATTACAAAATCTCCCTCACATTGCTCAAAACAACTAGGAAGCTGGAACTTAGGTGTAGGGGAGAGAGGTCAAGGAGATGGGGTTAGAGATATGAGGAGAGGAAGGGAAAAAGCAGTCCTAATATTCATTTACTTGCCCAATAGCAAGCTTAGCATCTTAGTTTCAGGTCTTTTGCAAGGTTTGGATCAGAGAGGTGGCTATTTTTGTATTTTTATATTTTTTCTCCTGTGTGTGTATTGGTTCTAGAGCTTGTTGGTATCTGAGCTTTTTTGCCCACTGTACCACTTGAGCTCCACTTCTGACTTTTTCATAGTTTTGGAGATATGAGTCTCATGGACTTGCCTGTCATGACTACAATCATCAGACCTCAGCCTCCTAGGATAGCTAGGATTATAGGCATAGGCCATTGGCATCCCCCTGTTTATGTTTCCTTGGTCTTGTGTTAAGATTTATGGAAGATTCACTTGAGGATTTATGATTGTGTTAAAAACATCTGAGTATGAGGTGACAAGCAACCCAAAAGGAAGAGATGCAGTTCATATATCCTTGACCAGCAGGGAATAATAGTATGGAGGGGAAGGCACAGCTGGGAAGGAACTGCTAAGCTTCTAGGTCTGAGGATAATGGGTGTGGAAGGAAAGTTTCATTGTGGTTGGAGACTGTCTAGAATCTTAGTTATCAGCACAGACAGAAGTCAGACTGCCTTATTGCATTCTGACTTTGCCAACTCATTTGACCTCTCTCTGCCTAACTTTAGCCCTTTTTGAAATTGTAAATATTCCCTACTTTATAGAGTTGTTCATAGATTAACATGAATTAATGTGTGTGAGGCACTTAGAATAATACCTGGTAAATAGCAATTCTTATGCTTAAATAGCATAGGTCCCTTAAAGGAAAAGTAGAGAAAGGAATATTCATACTGACCATTACAGAATCAATGTGCATAAAATTGCTGCTAATGCTTTCATTGAACTTTTTTTTGCTTTTTAGGTTCTGTTCCTTGTTCAGTTTGTTTAGGATAAAATCTTAAGGTAGCAGAACAAGGATGCTTAAGCCTGTAATACTTGGTTTTTGGGAGGGTGAGATTGGAGATCTGTGTTTAGAGACAGCTGAGGTGTAAAAGTTCATGGACTCCATCTCTGGCTGGGTGTGATGGTGCACTCTTGTACACCGGCTTCTGGTGCACACTGACTACAGAGGAAACAATGACTGGGCATATTGTCATGTGGCTGTTATTTCTAGCATCTAGGTGAAGCATGGTATTGCAGTTGATGCAAGACCTTACTTGGACAATAACCAATGCAAAAATGGTCTAAGAGGTGTTGTTCAAGAAGTAAAATTTCTGCTTTGCAAGCATAGGCCAGGAGTTCAATCTCCAGTACCAAGAAAAAACAAAAACCCAACTAAACCTTAGGGCATTTGAAGACACAATTCATTTACATATTTATAGTTTAAATACTTAGGACTAACTTCTGATTATCCTCATTTGCTAAAGTTTTATCTAGAATATTCAGGAACAGAATTAAAAAAAATTGTTATTATAAAGGTGATGTACAGGAGGTTAGAGTTACCTAAGTCAGGTAATTAGTACATTTCTTTTTTGATAATATCACACAGAATCTTAAAAAATTTTTATTTTGTTACTATAATGGTGATGTACAGATGGTTACAGTTACAAAAGTCAGGTAAAGAATACATTTCTTTTTGGATAATGTCACCCCTTCCCTCACTCTCTCCCAGTTTTTCCCTTCTATCCTCATCCACAAGTTGTATATTTCATTTTCAGTATTGTGTCCACACAGAGAATATGGAACATTTGCCATGTATGTAAAGGGAAAAATAATGAGAAAGAAATCTGGTTATAGTACCCACATGCAGTTCAAGATGGTAGTCAGGGGGTGAAAAGGCTTGTTACAATCTAGAGAAGCTGGGGAAAGAAGAGGGACAGAGACTGGAGATAGTGAGTGGTGCTTTGGCTGCCCTTACAGCTAGTCCTTTCTGTCTCAGGCAAAACAAATGGAAACCAGTCTGTCTCCAGAAGTAGTTGTACCCCAAGTCCTCCCATATGAGCCACTACTAGATCTAAGGCAGTCCCTGGACAGGAAGAAGTTATTTTTTGCTGAAGCTCTAGAACCTTGAGACTGCCTATCTTTAATGTAGAGCTTAGAGTAAGTATGACAGAAGAGAGAGTAAAATTTCTGGTAGATAATAAATATGTGGCTGTGAAGACCAGAAGAGGATGTGGGTGGGGTCCAGAGTTTGAAAAGGGAAGGTTGTCAGATTTTAAACAGATTGCTGGTCTTTTGTTTTGTTTCAAGTGCCAAGGTATGAACAGTGTGAAAGACTAACTTGGCTGATACCTTTCGAGAAAAAGCTTCTGTCCATCCTAATAAGTGAAAAATAATATTGGATTATAGTTGAAAAGGCTATAAAGTTATTTACAATAAAATATTTTTAAAGTTTAGAAATATATTAAGACTGCATTATAAAATATACTCTGGGGCTGGGAAGGTGGCTCAGTGGTAGAGTGCTTGCCTTGCATGCATGAGGCCCTGGGTTCAATTCCTCAGCACCACAAAAGCAGAAAAAGCCAGGAGTGGCACTGTGGCTCAAGTGGTAGAGCTATAGCCTTGAGCTGAAGAGCTGAGGGACAGCGCCCAGGCCCAGAGTTCAGGCCCCATGACTGACAAAAATAAAAAAAATAAAAAAATAAAATATACTCTGAATTTGAAAGTGAAGGCAAACCAGTAATTCTATTTGAATAGATGTCTCAGCAGATTTCGTAGTTGGATACAAACCTTTTTATGTTTTTATGACAACTCTGTTTCTTGACTAATGGGGAAGTACAAAACTATGATTTTTTTGAGTAATATTTCAAATTCTTTTGAAATACACAGTATGAACCTTTCATTTATGCTGGTTACTAGATTTCTAAAGTGAATCAGATAGTTAAAGGTCTAGTAAGATTTGATGAGCAAATAGCTATAAAATAATTTTAAAACTTACCAAAGTAGCATATTGAAGAATGTCATTTTCAAAGGATGTTATACAACACTTGATAGATTATGGTGGCAGATTGTAAAGTGCTGTTTATATAGGCTGTGAAAAGTCAGTTGATGCCCAGGATACCAGTTTTGTTTCTTCAAATAAAACTCCTAAGTTTAGAAAGAATTTTCACGTAGGCCTTCTGATTTAAAATATTTAATGTTAAGTGTTATCCTCCTCAGTTGCTCACTTTACAAATTGAGCAGACCAAACTTTGTGTATTGTGATTTATTTGTGGCCATTAATTTAGGGTGCTATGTGTTTAGCCTTGGGTGGGGTGGGCTTTGGGTGTAATTTTAGTTATATTTAGACTTTTGTTCACTTACATTTCCTTTGTAACTTAGCACACTGTTGAAGAGTTCTTGATGCTCTTCAATCAGCTGGAGTGAAGTGTACTTCACCACTGATTTTTTTCCACTGTTAAAGTTTTAAAATCCTTTCACACTGTTTTTTGGTCTCAAGGACAGTGTTGAAATTGAGTGCAGAAATGAAAGATCCAGAACCAAGTAAGGATGATTGCCCTGGGTGCTTTCTGTTCAGTCTCCAAGAAAGAAGAGAGGAAGCCAGGCACTGATAGCTCATGCCTATAATCCTAGTAACTAAGGAGGCTGAGATCTGAGGATTGCCATTCAAAGCCAACCCAGGTAGGAAAGTCTGTGAGACTTACCTCTAATTAACCACTCAAAAACTGGAAGTGATGCTATGGCTGAAAATGGTAGAGCACTAGGCTTGAGTGAAAGAGCTCAGGGAGAGAGCCCAAGCCCTGAGTTCAAGCCCTATGACTGACACCCTTGCCCCCCCCCCCAAAAAAAAAAAGGACAGTCGTACCTGTGCCTGAGTTTGTAGCTGCTAGGCAAAAAGAAGATAAAAGTTTGCTTATTAAACTATTATCTTATATCTACATTTGTATATTTATTTTTAATATCTGGAGTTACAGGATTTTTCTCTCTCGCTGTAACTATTTTTTTTCTTTGTACCTATCCTGGGGCTTGAACTCTGTGCCTAGGTTGTTGTCCTTAAGCTTTTTTGCTGAAGGCTAGTATTCTACCACTTGATCCTCACCTCAACTTCCCTGTCTTTTGTAGTTGGTTGGAGATAGGAGTCTCTGGACTTTCCTACTAAGGCTGGCTTCTAACCTCAATTCTCATCTCATTCCCCTGGGTAGCTAGGATTACAGGTGTGAGCCACCAACATCCTGCTGTAAAGAATTTTTGCCATCATATCCCTGGTGGGTTGGCAGTCCCTAAACTTGAGTTAGGGTTGAGTTTTGAGTTTGATTTGTATTTGAGAATAAATCTAATTTAACATCTTGGCACAAGAGCAAGCAACATACCTGCCACAATGGTAAAACTGCCTGTCATTTTTGTGCTGTCATCATTTATGCTAATGGGTCTGGAACCTGCTCTGCTTTTTAGCACCTATCTTTGAGGTTGAGATAGATCACCTTAGGTTCTCTCTGCCCAGATCCATTCCTTTATGCCTCCTGCCTTTTAAGTTAGCCCCCTAGAATTAGGAGCAAACATTTTCTGGTTTGGTAGGTATTTGAATATTTATCATGCAGTAATTCTCGAATATATTATGGTGTGGTTTTGTAGGGAAAGGAGCCCCAGGTCATTTAAGCTTTAGATTTGGGTTCATATTCTGGTCCTGCTGTTTAAACTTTTGATAATTTTGAGCAAGCTACTTAATTTCTTTTCAACTTGTTTGACAGGTTGTCACTATGTAGCCTAGGCTGCAAATGAACTCGGATCTTCCTGCCTCAGCCTTCTGACTGAAGCTTCTATTACAAATAAAGTTTTTACAGACATTTCATGTACAATATCTTGTGTAGAATAGTATGTTCTTTTGTGTTTTTTTAAAAAATGTATTTCACTGTAAAATGGCTGTTTAACTTTTTGAGAAATTGCAAGTTTTTCTTGAGTCATTGTGCCCTGTTGCACGTACCAGCAATGTGAGGCCTAGGCCTTTGTTCTTCCTTGCCAGTCCTCTATAAACCATCTTAACTTTGAATATGCTGGTTGGTTTGAATATACTGTGGTCTGAATTTGCCTTTTGTTAATGACCGATTATGTCTTATCTTCTCATGGTTATCTTATCGTTGCCTGCCACAAAGGATCTGTTCACATTTTTTTTTTTGGTTGTGGGGCTTGAACTCTAGGCCTGAGCGCTGTCCTTCAGCTCTTCAGCTCAAGGCGAGTGCTCTACCACTGGAGCTACAGCGCCACTTCAGGTTTTCTAGTGGTTTATTGGAGATAAGAGTCTCACGGACTTGACTACCCGGGCTGGCTTTGAACGAGGATCCTCAGATCTCAGCCTCCTGAGTAGCTAGGATTACAGGCTTGAGCCACCGGCGCCCGGCTATCTGTTCACATCTTTTGGGGCCTGAACTCTGGGCCTGGGCGCTGTCCCTCAGCTCTTCAGCTCAAGGCTAGCGCTCTACCACTTGAGCCACAGTGCCACTTCCGGCTTTTTTTTTTTTGCTTATGTGGTGCTGAAGAATTGAACCCAGGACCTCAGGCATGCAAGGCAAGCGCTCTACCACTGAGCCACCTTCCTAGCCCCAGGTTTTTATAGATTCTGAAACAAGTCCTTTATTAGATATGTGCTTTGCATATATTTTCGAGTGTTTGTATTTTGTCCATTTTCTTCATGGTATATTTAGGGGAGAAATTTTGAATTTTGGTGTTTTAACTATTTCCTTGATCATGCTAAGGAGAGTTATTGAGTTTGCTGAGCTTTTTGGAAATTAGGAATGGGAATTAGATCTTGTCACTTTTTCTGTGTTTATTAAGAGGAATATATATGTATATGTATATATTTTTTCTATTTTAGTTTTTCAACATAATGTTCTTTTGCTTTTTTGGAATAAGTATTAATCATTTTGGAGGAAATGTTGAACTTACACAAAAGCAGATAAACTCTGTATGTCACACTCAGCTTCAGCTTCATCTAGCCCATCCTAAGGGTGGAGTTTTGAGGAAAGGAAGTGCAGCTGAGTGGCTGCTTACAGGAGGTAGATGCTCCACAGTGTCACTACTGAGGTCTGAATTTAATTTTAAACTCACTTTACATTTAAGTATATTGAATTTGTTTTTGTATAAATAATATATTTTGTTTAGTATTTAAGTTGTTCAGGATTGATGGTAATTTGGACCTGAGGGAGCTTTTGGACTCCCTATAGAAAAAATTAGTTAATAACCGGTCATTGGGTTATTAAAAAACCTATAAGGAAAAAGGCTTTTTGGTGAAGGGAACAAACAGCAGAATTAAGATGTATAGTGTCCACACTGTGGAAGTGCTTTTGAGTAGGCTACATGCTTTACTATCAGGTGAATTTAGAAAATATGATCTTGCCTCATTTCAAAATAAACATGCCACTTTCCTTCTCTTTTATACAGTTCCCTTTATTTAGTATGTATTATTTTGAGGACTGCCGTTAAACCCCAAAATCTGTTCTCAGATATTCAAATCCCTTATTAAATGACATGTTTGCTGAGTGCCGGTGGCTCACACCTGTAATCCTAGCTACTCAGGAGGCTGAGATCTGAGTATTGCCTGGGCAAGAAAGTCTGTGAAACTCTTATCTCAAATAAACCACTAGAAAAACTGGAAGTGGTGCTGTGGCTCAAGTGGTAGAGCACTATCCTTGAGCTGAAGAGCTGAGGGACAGCGCCCAGGCCCTGAGTTTAACCCCACAACAGCAAGAAAGAAAAAGAGGGAGGGAGGAAGGAAAGGAAGGAAAGAAAGAAAAGAAAGTGAAAAAGTGAAAGAACTTTTTTTGTCAGTTGTGGGGGCTGAACTGTGGGTCTGTCCCTCAGCTCTTCAGCTCAAGGTTAGTGCCCTACCCACTTTGGCTTTTTTTCTACTTTTGTGGTACTGGGCCTCATGCATGTGAGGCAGACACTACACCACTGAGTCAACTTCCCAGCCCCTGAAAAACTTCCATTTTTGATAACTGAAAAAGTGAGCAAGAAAATAGTGGTGATCAGAGAGTCAGGAGGAGGAGCTGATTTTTTTTTTTTTTTTAAGATCAGTTGTGGGGCTTGAACTCTGGGCCTGGTTGCTGTCCCTCAGCTCTTCAGCTCAAGGCAAGCGCTCTGAGTCTTGAGCCACAGTGCTACTTCCCGTTTTCTGAGTGATTTATTGGAGATAAGAGTCTCACGGACTTTCCTGCCCAGGCTGGCTTTGAACCACAATTCTTAGATCACAGCCTTCTGAGTAGCTAGGATTACAAGCATGAGCCACTGGCGCCCGGTTGGAGGAGCTGATTTTATAAGGTTCATACAAACAGTTGGGTTTTCATAATATAGTACCAGAATGAAGTGTGTGCAAGCAGGAATATGGGATCAGGACAAAGGAAAATTAGGCATATCTGCATTGTATGTGATAGACATGACACAGTTTACCAAAGATAGGGAGCGGGGTGCATTTTATGCTCCTTTAACAGAATACCCATGCTGGGTATTCCTAAGAAATAGAAGCTTATTGACACCTGGTCCTGGAAGTTGGGAAGTTCTAAATTAAGGGATTATTGCATCATCTGACAGCAGCAGGGCAAAGAGAAAATGAGGTGGCTTAGTTGAAGTCACCTTTTTGTGTGTGTATGTGCCAGTCCTCGTGCTTGAACTCAGGGCTTGGGCACTGTCCTTGAGCTTTGTTTGCTCAAGGCTAGAGCTCTACCGCTTCAGCCATAGCTCCGCTTCTGGCTTTTTGGGTTTTTAGTGGAAATAGGAGTCTCACAGACTTTCAGCCTGGTCTGGCTTTGAACTGTGATCCTTACATCTCAGCCCTGAGTAGCTAAGATTACAGCCACAAGCCACTGATGCTTAGCAGAACTCTCATTTTTATAAGGAGCCCAGTGTCACATTTATGAGGCCAGTGACCCCCAGGACCCATCTATCACCATTAAGTCCCACCTCCCAAAACTTTATATTAGGGACCAAACTTCTAACATGAACTTTGTATGTATGTGCCAGGACTTGGACTTGGAATCAGGACCAGGGTGCTCTCCCTTAACTTTTTCACTTAAGGCTAGTGCTCTGCCACTTGAAGCACAGCTCTCCTTCTGGCTTTTTGGTGATTAATTGGAAACAAGAGTTCGATGGACTTCTGCCTGGGCAGGATACAAACCTCGATACTCAGATCTCAGCCTCCTTAGTAGCTAGGATTTAGGATTATAGGTGTTAGCCACAGTGCCTAGGGACTTTTTAGGGACATATTTAAACCAAGAGTTTGTATGTGTGTGCATGTACAAGTGTGTGATTGTCACAGTAAGGGATGTGCATTAGCACAGAGAAGAGATAACCACATGAATGTAACACTAGTCCAAGAAGACAGAATTGTGTAGAGTGTTGACATTGTGACGTGTTGTGGAGAAGTGAGATCATAGATATGAAAAGGGCCTGGTTTATGAGAAGAGGCACAGTAAGGAAAAATGGGCATTTTCTAATGCTCCTATTCACAGAATATATGTAGTGTCCACAAATCTTGTTTTACCTTCACTCTGGTAGCATCATTTATGTAGCTGAGCCCAAGAAGAGGTGGTTGGTATTTAAGAGTGTTGTTGAGTAATTTATGTCATTATATAGTGGCAGCTAGATGAGAATCATGTGGGGAATGAGGTCAGTGCAGGAACAGTACTTTATCTCCTGCAGTGGTCCAAAGTGTGTCAGTAGTTGCTAGTAAAGTGCTGCTTAGTGTTACATTTAAACTTTGTCTCTTGCTTTTGTCAGCTGCCATATCCTCTCCCATTGGAAACAATAAAATTGACTACAAGATAGTAAGGTAGGAATAGTAGTTGACTTATTCAGGATGCTTTCAAGCACTCAGAGGTTTAGGTTATCTTCTGAGAAGTATGATTTAAGAATAGGAAGTTCAATGTGTGTGTGTGTGTGTGTGTGTGTGTGTGTACACCCATGTGCCTGTGTGTGCCTGGTACTAAGGCTTGAACTCAGGGCCTTGGCCTTAGCGTCTTTTGGCCTTGTCACTCAAGGCAACCACTACCACTTGAATCACAGCTCCATTTCTGGCCTTTTGTTGGTTAATTGGAGATAAGAGGCTCATGGATTTTCCTGCCTCGGCTTTGAACAGTGATCCTCGGGTCTGAGCAGCTAGGATGGCAGACACAAGCATTTGATAAGATTCAAATTTTTTAATTGAGTGAACATGCCAGTAGCTTGATTGTTAGTGTATCTAGGTGTGTTTGACAAGGGATAGAAAGGAATCAATGTAGTTGGATCTAGAAGTGTCCTTTCTTAAGAGTCTTTGTTCCTTCTTCCTTCCATCCTGCTCTTTGAAGCTTAGAGTTAGAAGCAGTGGGATAAGGAAGAACTGGAGTTCTCTTAGAATGTTCTATAAAGATAATGCTTAAAAGTACAGCATGATCTTTGTTATTAATTTTTAAAAGATGACTATTGTAACTGTCAAATTTTATTTTATAGCACAGTTGAATAAACATATTTGTTGCCCAGACTTGTCTATTGCTCAAAGGACATGACTGTCAAGTTTAGATAGGTTGTTGTTTAGGAAAGTCTGAATCAAATTACATGTAGTTTTTAGATAGGAATGGTTTTCCTTAATTTCTTGTGTTTTGGATTTCTCTGCTCAGAATGGCCTTTCTTTCCTGCTTCGCAAGCTCTATTGTATCTTCTAAGGATTGGCTTGACTTGGAAGCCTTTTCTTACTCAACAGGTAGACTAGAAGTCACAACATATATTAATAACATGTAGTATCAGTGAATTTCATATGTAAAAATTCTTAACCATAGAGCTTTCCTTAGTAGAATGTATCTATTTGTCCACCCATGAATATACATATCTTCATATGTATGTGCTCACATACACTTTTTATCTAGTTTTCCTATTTCATTTGATGAGTGCCTGATGCCACACAAGTCACATTGACATTTTTTATATCTAAAGCCAAAAGACACAGAATAGGAGGAAAGTTCTGGTAGTAGACAGAAACTCTGTAAAATTCCTTATAGATATTTATTTTTACATATATATCTTAAACCTCCAGAAAACAAGTATTTTTGTAGGTAAGGAAACATCTGAATTAGATATTTTCTTAAGTTCACATAGTCTATAAGTATCAAAACATGAAATTTGAACCCAGACCTGGCATACCTTCAAAGGCTTTTTCCCTTTTTTCATTCTTATTAAGTAAACTTTTTTATTTTTATTTTTTTGGTGCCAGACCTGGTGCTTGAACTCAAGGCCTGACTGCTATCCCTGAGAGCTTTGTTGTGTCTCCCAGACTTTCTTTCCTGGGCTGGCTTTCAATCACAATCCTCACAATCTCAGCAGCTAGGATTACAGACATGAGCCATGTCTGTACCAGCTACAGTGAACTTTTTTTTTTTATATTTTATTTTATTTTATTTGAGTACAGTGAACTTTTAAGCTCACATATTATATACAATGTTTTACTTAAAACATCTGGAAAGTGGGATATTGGTTTCTGTTTTTTTTTTTTAATTTTTGTGTTATGTGCAAAGAATTGAGAGTAATATAGAAGTACTTTTTACACTATGAGGATTATTTTGTCTATTTTTAAAGACCTCACAATTTTATATTGTTCTATATTAGCAAAATAAATGTCCTTTTTAAATATCTTTGATTCTATTAGGATTCTATTCTATATTATTAAGATTCCTTAAAAACCTAGTTTTAATATAAAGATTTGTCACATAGACTCTTCATGGAAATCCTCTGACTTTATATTAAATACTAAGTTTTGCTCGGCACCAGTGGCTCACACATAGCTATTCTGAGGATTAAGGCCACAATATGAGAATTGTGGTTCAAAGCCACAGGCAGACAAATCCATGAGACTAATCTCCATAACTGACACTGTGACTCAAAGTGGTAGAGGGTTAGTCTTGAGTGAAAAAGCTCAGGGACAGTGCCCAGGCCCTGAGTTCAAATGACCCCCCCCAACCCCACGCAAAAAAAAAAAATTAGGTTTTTGATGAATGCCTATGTAGATATTTATTGAAAATCTATCTCATGTTGAACTTATAAATGATCTCCCTTTTCCTGCCGCCTCTTTGGCTAGCAAAAACATTTGAAATACTAAGTTCACAGGGAAAGAGTATCAGGATTTGAGGAAGGTAAATATAACTTGGAAAAAGCATTACAGAATAACCTTTGCTTGTTTTTTTGTCAGGCTTGAACTGTGGGCCTGGCCACCGTCCCTCAGCTCTTTACCTCAAGGCTAGTGCTCTACCACTTAAGCCACAGTCACTTTCGGCTTTTTCTGTTTATGTGGTGCTGAGGAATCGAACCCAAGGCCTTGTGCAAGGCAAGCACTCTACCTACCACTGAGCCACCTTCCCAACCCCGACCTTTGTTTTTATGTACTTTTTAGCATTACAAAATTTCAAATGAGTTTAAAGATAACATATAGTTTTGATTTTTTACCTCATCAGTGGAAGATGCCCAATTTTGAGAATTATGAGACCAAGTGTTGCTCTACTTGTAAAGTTCAAGGATCTATAAATGTGTCAGTTGTCCAAAAAGAAATACCACAACATACTCAAGAGTCTTGAATTACTGACTCTTAAAATTATAAATAGTTTTCTTCATTCTGTCTGTCTTTATGTCTGTTTCGTCTGATAATAATACAGCCACTACAGCTTTTTTCTGCTATTTATACTTCTAAAAACTCCTTTTCAGGCTGAGTGACAGTGACTCATGCCTGTAATCCTAGCTACTCAGGAGGCTGGGATTTGAGGAAGGAGAAGCCAGCCTGGGCAGGAAAGTTCTTGAGACTCTTATCTCCAATTAACCATCAAAAAATTGAAAGTGGAGCTGTGGTTCAAGTAGGAGAGCATTAGCCTTGAGCTTAGGGACAGACTCAGGCTCTAAATTCAAGCCTCAGGGCTGGTTAAAAAAAAATTCCTAGCTTCTTGGTTGAAATTATGAACTTAAATATTTGTCTGAGGTACACAAGCCATAGTGAAATGTTACTAGTTTTCATTAGTGTTTGCCTCTTTACTGAAATGATCCATTTCTACTCATTAGTTGGAATTAGGTCTGCTTTTTTGCTGTTTGTCTTTGGGTTTACTGATTACCCTTTAGTATTCCATTCTTCTCTATTCTCTCAAGATTGTAAATTGTTTATCTTTAATTTATATGTATCTAAAGTTACTGTTCTACTTTCAGTGAAGTATGGGAAGACTGGGAGTGTGGCTTTAACTGGTAGAGTGCTGCTAACTTGCCTAGGAAGTATGAGGCCCTGAGTTCAAAGCCCAGTTCTGATAAACAATGGGTATTTTGTAGCAGTATAACTGCATTTATTCCCCTGTGTTATTTATCAATTAAAGATAACTAGCCATGCACTAGTGGTATAGCCCTGTAATTCTAGTCTGGAGGATGAGATCTGGGGATCATTTTGAAGCAGGGAAGTCCTAAGACAGTTGCTAAAATGCTGCAAAGTTCAGGGACAGCACTTGGGCCCTGAGTTCAGGTACTAGGAACAGCATGCTTGTGCACCTGCACACACACACACCCCATGATATTGCTACTTATGCCATCCCTTAGTATATATATGGTACGGGATTATTTTCCCAGTTGTGGTATTTTATTATTATTATTATTTTTCTTTTTTTTATATTTTATTTTATTTGAGAACATACTGTACAGAGGGGTTACAATTACATGGGCAGGATAATGCATACATTTCTTACCAAGCATTGCAGCCTCTTCCTTTGTTTACCCTTCACCTCCCTTCCCAGCCTCCCCCCTCCCCCCCAATTATTATTATTTTTTATTACTGTTTGTTTTTCCTTGTAACCTGTGACAAGTATTTGCAGTATGGCTGAGTAAGACTTAAAAATGAGATTCATGCTCTTATCAGTATAATCACAGATTGATAAAGAAGTAGGTATGGGGATACTGTAATCACAGCACTCAGATTGAGATAGAAGGATCCTGAGTTCAAGGCCAATGCTACATAGAGAAACTCTGGCTTAAAGAAACTAAAGAGAAAAAAGTTGGTGAGAAAATGTTTGAAATGGCTTAAGCTGGCAGTGGATCTTAGAAGTAGTACTAGGAAATTAAGAAGTGAGCTGTGTCACTGGTGTCTGTTGCTAAACAGGATTGATAAGAGTAACAAAAGATTGCAACAAAATGTGATTTGGGTACATTGTAGGATTATATTTCTTCAGTATAGTTGGAATACAGTGGGTTTATTAAAATAGAAGTTCCTAGGCTCTCTCTAAAGACATATAATTATTACCTAAGTGTGAGATTTAGTACTCTACATTTTAGCTACAGTGTTCCAAGCTTGTCTTAAATACAGTAATGTTTGACAACAGCCACCATGAGTCTTGTCCACTGCTCCTCGTCTTGTGTAGACAACAATCACTATTTTTAATGTCTATCTTTAAGATAGACTTGAGTGAGACTCTATGAAACAGTTTGGTCATAGTCATAGAATTCTAGAGCCTGCATAAAGGTGCCCTTAAGAAGTCATGCTAGCTCAACAGTCTTAACATTATGAAGGTGAAAACAGAGCCCAAATGAGTGTCCAACTGGTTTTTACAGCTCTTCAATTCATAATGAATAAGGTACTTGCTAGAAGCTCTGTTAATATTTTCTGTGCTATGTAATTATGTACATGTTTAGGTGTTAGTTTTAATCCCATTTGATAATTTTTGCCTTTTCATTGTAGTTATTGAGACCAGTAGCACTCAATATACTTCATGATCAGATTTAAATCTCTTACTGTGCTATTTTTCTATCTGTTGTCTCATCTCTTCTTTACTCTCTTTTTCTTTTTTTCTTTTGGTTGAATATTTATGGCCTTTATTGATTTATTTTTATGTCTTTGGTGATGTAAAAAAATAGTGGCTGCTTTAGAGTTTATTTGTGTGTGTGTGTGTGTGTGTGTGTGTGTGTGTGTGTGTGTGTGTGTGTGTGTGTGTGTGTGTAACAGTCTACATTTGTATAATGTGTATCTTCATATCGTGTAAGGAATTTACAAGGGTATAGGTTAACCTTTGCTGCTTTGTGGTGATTATCATTTTCCTCTACTACATATGTTATGAATTCTAAATACATATTCTCAAAACAGTATTACTATAGTTAATTCTGTTTTTAAAAGATTCAAAAAATAAGAAAAACCCACATTTGCCCACATTCTTGACATTTCTAACATTATTTGTTGCTTAAAAATTTTTTTTTCTATTATAAAGGTGATATACAGAGGGGTTACAGTTACAAAGATCAGGTAATGAATACATTCCTTTTGAGACAGTGCCAACCACCCCTTTCCCTCACTTTCTCCCAGTTTTTCTAAAACGATTCCCATCTGGTACAATTTTCCTTTTTGGGGGTGGAGGGTACTTTAATTAATTACTTTAACAAATTAATATTTTTTCTAGTTTATGTTGTTCCAGATGTCAGTTTTTGCATATCTTAAGAAAAGCCTTTTCTTTATCTTCGTATCTGAAAGATACCAGATTTTAAAAGTAGTAGGTAGGTTGACTAAAGTAGTTGCACTATTTGCTGTTTGGTATTGGTTTGATATTGAGTCTGATCTTATTCGTATGGTTGTTCTCTGTGTAAGCTGAGTTTTTCTGGGGTAAATCATTTTTATTACTAGCTCATTGAACTGGTATATTTTTCTTGCTCATGAGATTTACTGAATTATTTGATTAATAATAGTTTTCACCAAGTTTGGAAGCATTTTATTTATTATTTCTTTGATTTCCTCCCTCCTTCCTTCCCTCCTTTCATGTCAGTCCTGAGCTAGCTTAAGGCTAGTGCTCTACCACTTGACTCAATTCTGATGATTTGCTGGTTAATTGGAGATGAGTCTCAGACTTTTTTTTCCCCTGTCTGGCTTCAAACCTTGAACCTCAGCTTGCCTTCTAAGTAGCTAGGATTACAGGCATGAGCCACAGATGCCCTGCTTTTTCAATATTTCTTATATTTTTCTTGAAGTTGTCCTTTCAGTTAAATAGTGCTCTGTCTCAATCTACATTTTTGTTTCGTTTAGGGTATTTTTCCTCATGTTGTATCTTTAGGATCACTGATATTTTCTTCTGTATTTCTAATTTGCTCTTGATCTCAATCCATGTGGTATTTTTCATCTCATTATTTTTAGGTGTTTTTGATTTTAGTGCTTTTATGGTTTGTGCTCAGATTTCCACACTTTGTATGCAAATGTTATACTACTTGGACCATGCCTCACCCCCCCCTCTTTTTTTTGTGCTGGTTCCGGGGCTTGAATTTAGGGTCTGGGTGCTGATCCTTAGCTTTTTTTTGGTGGGAGGTAGGGGGTTTCAGTCGTGGGGCTTGAACTCTTGGCGTAGGTGCTGTCCCTCAGCTCTTCAGCTCAAGGCTAGTGCTCTACCACTTGAGCCACAGAGTCATTTCGGTTTTCTGGTGGTTTATTGGAGATAAAGAGTCTCACAGGGACTTTCCTGCCCAGGCTGGCTTTGAACCATGATCCTCAGATCTCAGCCTTCTGAGTAGCTAGGACTACAGGTGTGAGTCACTGGTGCCCAGCTGATCCTGAGCTTTTTGATTAAGAGTACTGCTCTACCACTTGAGCCACAGCTTACTTTTTGTTTTTTTGGTGGCTAATTGGAGATAAGAGTCTTGGAGACGTTTCTTCCAGTGCTAACTCTGAACCTTGGTTCTTGTATCTCAGCCTCCTGAGTAACTAGGATTACAGGAATGAGCCATAAGCTATTTTCTTTAAAAACTAGGGCTGGGTAGGTGGCTCAGTGGTAGAGTGCTTGCCTAGCATGCATGAGGCCCTGGGTTCATTCCTCAGCACCACATAAGCAGAAAAAACCAGAAGTGGGGCTGTAACTCAAGTGGTAGAGCGCTAAAGCTGAAGAGCTGAGGGACAGCACCCAGGCCCAGAGTTTCAGGCCCCTCGACCCAACCAAAAAAAAAAACAAAACCAAAACAACTAGATCAGTTGTAACAATGAGATGTACAAAACACCATGTTGAAAACAAGCTTTAGAGTTGGGGCGGGGGGGGGGGGGGAGGGAGAAGTTGGAGGGGTGGGTAGGGAAGGGATAGTAGGAGAAAAAAATTAAAAAAAAAAAACAACCTCAATTAAAGATTTCGAAATATGTTTTGTGTTTCTTCTTATTGTGTCTATGTTTTCTTGTACCTTCTTGAACATTCCATTGTCTTTCTTTTCATTGTCTTATCTAATTCATCTCTATTACTTCCAGATCTGTTTCTTTTGAATTTTTTTCTACATTATTTCTCTTTCCTGCTTTTGGCATGCCTAGACTTTTTAAAAATTGGATCCTAGACATTATGCCTTTTACTTTATTGAGTGCCAGATATTTTTGCATTCATTTTGGTACTCTTGGATGTTATTCTGAGGCACAGAAAGAAAACAGTCTGGTCATTTTGTAGCTTGCCTGATGCCTTGTTAGTCTTATGCTGCATAAGACTATTAGACTAATTATTAGACTAATTATTAGACTAATCCAAGGACACACTTCTTGAAGTACTTGGTCTTGCCCCTTGTATTACAGACTTACTGTGTTTTCTTCTTTTATTGTGAACAGTGGAGAAATAATCTATTCCTGATCCTTTGTGATCATCAGGGTTCTGTTCACCTGATCTTTTCAGATAACCTGCTCTGGATTCTCACATTTATGTTGTTCTAATACTCACCTAAAGCGGCAAAGAAAGGGGACCCTATGTGGTGAGAGATATAGTGGTTCATGCCTAGAATCCCAGCACTCAGGATTTAAGGCAGGAGGCTTGAGAGTTTGAGACTAGACTGGGCTAAATAGCAAGACCTTGTTTTAAAAGACCAAAAAAGAAGGGGACCTTGTATAACCTAGTGAAGCTTTTCCTTTCTGAATTGTTCCTCTCTGTTTTTCTACCCTGCAAGTTTTCAGTATTGGATTCCTGGCTTCTGCTAGACTGTGTGGGGATCTCTCTTTTCAGGCAGTCAGCTAAGGCAGTATAATGGTGCGTCATCTTACTGTTTTCTCTGTCAGGGACCATTGCCCTGTGCTGCCTTTTGTCCAGTGTCTGAAATCATTATTTATTGTTTGTGGTCTTTTTTTTCCCAAACCTTTTATTTTTTGATTCTTAAGGTATGAAGGTAAATTTGCCCCTTCATAGATCACCTTTGTCAGAAATGGAATAGTTTTTTTTTTATTCAGAACTATTTTAGCAAGTTCAAATATTTAAAAGTAATTGCATTGAATTTTTTGTAGAATTTCAGATAGTGGTGTTTGGCATAAAAACATTCTCTTAATACCTGTTTAGCCCAAGATTGGCTTTTGCCACTCATTTACTTTAAAAATAAGCATTTTTTAAGTAGCTAAGCAATAGCATTGGAAATTTGACCAGGAAATGGCTTTTTTTTTTTCTTTTTCTGTTACTCATATAACAGCACTTGGGAGCAGTTTGTTATGTGTTGTTTTTCTCCTAAGGAAAATGGATAACAAAGATAAAATCTTATTTTGAGTGAAGAACAGCTTAATTTAAAAAATAAAGTGCTTACTTTGTGCCAGGCAGTATTCCTGGAGATAAAGCAGTGTATTAAGTGAAAATTCAACCCAGATCTTAATGTGGGTTACTAGACTACTGACTTTTGAGTTAGTGACATATGCTGATTGGGAAAAGTCAGTCAGAAATGCAGACTATGAATACGAAAAATGTGCATTTAGAGAAAAGCCTGGAATAGTATTTACATCTGCCCATTTACCTTAGCTCTAGGCTCCTTTTCCCCTGATGTTATGAGTTTTCTATCAATTTTCTATCAGTTGCCTCTGTTTATTTCTAGAACCTCAACTTATGCTTATTTGTCTGTTTCAAATATTTCTCCTCTTTTAGATATTGGGAACAAAATGTTCCTTATGGCTGTATGTGGCTCAGTGAGTGAATCTAATGGATTCCCACACAGCTGCAAGCTGGAAATAGTATAAAACAAACGTTGGAAACCTTATTTTATATGTAGTATTTTCTCTTACATTTTTCTTGACCTCTTCAGTAAATATGATTTGGCTTCTTGAGTTTCATACCATGGAAAATTGCCCTTGCTAGTAACCAAGATGCTACTTATCATGGCACAGGAGTCCAAATTCAGGAGCAATCTTTTGATCTTCCCAGCCTTCATAAGCAATAGATGCTGTTCAGTCATACCTTCCAACTCTGTTTGCTTACTCCTTTGAAATCATGATTTCCTGGTTAGGTTTTATCCATTTTTTTCTTGGTCTTCTCTTCCTCCTCCACCTCAGGCAGGTTCCTGGACTTTTATAGTTTGTACATGGTTCCATCATTTTTTTAAATAGATTGTTTTTTTCTACAGAGGTTTTGTTCTAAGGCAGAAGCATTAGTCATTAGTTTCCTAATCATCTAGCCTAGTACTTGGCATAAGTATATTTAATAGATGCAAATACTAGTAATTTTCAGCTTTCTTCTAGTAAGTGAAGTGAGAAACTATAATTTCATTTGTTTTCTCTTCTACATTGAGTTTCTGTAGCCTTTGGCTTTTGTGCTTCTTAGTGGCCAGTGATAACACATTTGTAGCAAGAGGAAAGTGTCCTTCAACGTTTCCTGGCATCCAGATTGATCTTGATTCTTTTGTAGTTGTTGCAACTTTCCAGAAACATTTATGCTGCTTTCAACAGGCAAGGAATGCTTTTTAGCTTCAGAGTGTTATAAGGAGTATTTCTGGTGTCTCTGATAGTTGGTGTGGATGACTACAGCTCAGAGTCTGATGTGATTATTATACCTTCAGCCCTGGACTTCATCTCACAAGATGAAATGTTGACGCCGCTGGGAAGATTGGACAAGTATGCTGCAAGTGAGAACGTATTTAACAGGTATTGGTATATTCTTTTCACTAATGTGAAAGTTGAAAGTGGGGGATATTCATTTCAATAGAGAGAACATTATCAACTTAAAGTAGGTACTAATGAATATATATTTTATTATTAATCACAACATGACCTTATTGCAGATACTTACTCCTTGATCCTAGTAAGTATACACTTACTTTTTTGGCAAGCAAAAACCTCTGCCTTTTTTGTTGTTGGACACAACTTTGGTATTAGTGTAATTTGCTTATTAGCAAGTGGAATAGTGTCCTTTAATGAGAGGATATTGTATACCTTCCGTGTGTCCAGAGCCCAGCATGCTTCTTAGAAGTGCTTTTCTCTCCATCTGTAGTCTACTGGCCACTGTATCAGACTAAAGGTTTTTGGTTTTTTTCCCTTAAGTTTTGTCAGATTTTTTGAGATGTTATATAAAACTCCTACTAGCGAAGATAACATGAATATAGGCAGTGGCTTATGCCTGCAATCCTAGCTACTCAGGAAGCTGAGATCTGAGATTGGTAGTGCAAAGCCAGCCTGGTCAGGAAAGTCCATGAAACTCTTATCTCCAATTAACCACCAGAAACCAGAAGTGGCACTGTTGCTCAAGTGGTAGACTGCTTGCCTTGAGCTGAAGAGCTCAGGGACAGCACCCAAGCCCAGAGTTCAAGCCCCATGACCGACCCCCCCCCCATGAATATATTTCCCAATATTAGGATAATTGAGGAAAAATTGAAATGAATCATCAGTGATTTTAAGATTTGCCATATCTTATTAAGATAATAATATTTTGATAATATGCATTCTCATTAATCAAGTTAATACTAGCATTTTGCCACTTAGAAAGTTACAGGTTTAATATGAAAAATTGTCCTTAAAAACAACATGGGGAAGTGGCACTGTGGCTCAAGTGGTAGAGCGCTTGCCTTGAGCTGAAGTGTGCAGGGACACACACGCCCAAGCCCAGAGGTCAAGCCCTACGACGACAAAAAAAACAAAAACAAAAACTTGTTAAACAGAAATTAGCCGGGCACCCAGTGGCTCACGCCTGTAATCCTAGCTACTCAAGAGGCTGAGATCTTAGGATCGTGGTTCAAAGCCAGCCTGGCAGGAAAGTCTGCAAGACTCTTAACTCCAATAAACCACTTGAAAAACGAAGTAGCGCTGTGGCTCAAGCGGTAGAGCGCTAGCCTTGAACTGAAGAGCTGAGGGACAGTGCCTAAGCCCAGAGTTCAAGCCCCACAACAGACCCAAACAAAACAAAACCCAACAACAATATGGATAAACTGGGCCCTGGTGTCTCACTCAGGAGGCTGAGATCTGAGGATCATGGTTCAAAGCCAGCCTGGGCAGCAAAGTCTGTGAGACTCTTTTCTTCAACAAACCACCAGAAAACTGGAAGTGGTGCTGTGGCTCAAGTGGTAGAGTGCTAGCCCTGAGCTGAATTTGTGAGGGACAGCACCCAGGCACAGAGTTCAAGGCCCACGGCTGACAAAAAAAGACAAAAAAAATTAATAATGTAGATGCTGAACTGTAAAAAATATTTGCGACAGGATATAATCTAATTAACCTTTTTCTGTGTAGACAAATGGTGGCCCGGAGTTTGCTGGATACATTGAGGGAAGTCTGTGATGATGAAAGAGACTGTATTGCAGTTTTGGAAAGAATTAGCAGATTAGCTGATGATTCAGGTACGTTTATGTAGAGAAAGTGAATTTATTCCTTCTGGGAAGATGTCTTTTACCAAATTTGTGACATTTGTTTTGTACTAGTACTAGAGCCTCACAACTCTTGTTTAACTGGCGTTCTCCCACTTGAGCCACAGCTTTACTTCTGTTTTTTTTGATGGTTGATTGGAGATGAGAGTCTCATGTACTTTCCTGTCAAGGCTGGCTTTTTGAATAGCAGTCCTTAGGTCTTAGTCTCCTGAAAGCTAGGATCATAGGTTTGGGTCACCACTGCTTGCTACAAATTTGTGTTTTAAAATTAATGGAAAAATTAGTGTAATAGCAAATTTCTTTAAAATATTTTCTAAGGGCCAGTCATAGTAATATCTGCCTGTAAGCCCAATACTAGTGATGCTGATGCAAAAGGATTGGAAATTTGAGGCCAGCTTGGGATACAGAGGTAGACCCTATATGAAAAAAATTTAATAATTATTAAACCCACTAATAACAGAAAAAAGAGAATCGTTACTAAAACCCAGTTTATTATAAGCCCATTTGGCAGAAAATTCACCCTAAAATGAATCTAAGAACATTGTTTTGTATCACTTATGTTAATATTTTAGGTTAATTAAATTTTAAAATAATTTAGAAAAAGTAAAGAGATAGAAAAAATATATACAAATATGGTAAATATAACATTCTCTTGGTATGCTTGATTTGCAAAATAAATGAATCAGTCACTTATAAAAAAGAAAACTGGTTTATTAAGGTAGGATTATCTCCTTTAAAAATAAACTTTTATTTGAAAATTAAAATACAGTAATGTTTTTTGTTTGTTTTTGCTTTTTGTTGGTTGTGGGGCTTGAACTCAGGGCCTTGGTATTTTCCCTGAGCTATTTTCTGCTCAAGGCTAGCACTCTACCATTTTGAACCACAGCTCCACTTCCTGTTTTTTGGTGGATAAGAGGAGTCTCACAAACTTTCCTGCTTCGGCTGGCTTAGATCTCAGCCTCCTGGATAGCTAGGATTACAAGTGTGACCTACCAGCCACCTGGCTCTTAAGCCTATTTTTATACTTGATTCTATACAAAACCCAAAATAAACTTCAAGATCTCTTTTTTTTTAAAGCCATTATTTAAATATATTTTTAATCTCTGACAAACTTTCTGGTATGTCATCAAGTCTCATCTTTTAATTTTTAGGTGAACTTATGGTATGTGAGTCTTCTCATGGGAATATATTAATTTTTATGCAAAAATGCTTAAAATCCCTTAACAGTATAAAGAACATAATTAAGTTTATCAATAATCCACCTTTGTGTACAGAATTCTTGTATATCCTTATTCTAGAATGGTTTTAAGAGTACAGTTTTTTTTTGTTGTTGTTATCCTAAAAAGTTTAATTTTAGGGGTTGGGGGTTTAGCCCAGCGGAAGGGCGCCTGCCCGGCGCGCGCAAGGCCCTGGGTTCGGTCCTCAGCCCTGGAAAAAAAAACAAACTTTAATTTTATTGCCGTTTTTAGACAGTTGACTGTTTCAACATGGCAGCCCCTTTTCATCAACTGGGACAAATTTGCTGAATTTCTAAGCTCTAGAATGAAGCAGTGGAGGACTAGATTATATTGTGTTGTGCTAAAGATTATGAGCTATACTGAAAAAGATGAATGGAAGGTTGCACTAATAGATATAATGATGAGTTTCTGAAATACTAAAGTACAAGACACTATTCCAGACCTGACTCTGAGAAGAGCCAAAATGACCCTGAGATTTCTTAATGGGTTAATCTGACTGTAATGTCCAGTTAGAATAGATGACTTTCGTAGGAATCTAGTTGTTAATACTTTTAATATTATTCCATTTTTTTCTTACTATTGAGAAATCTGCAAGTCTAATTTTGTGTTTTTGTATAGATTATCTTTTTTCTTCTTCCTGGTTTAAAGTCCCTTTTCCTTGCTGTTCTACCATTTCATTGTGTTCTTAGGTTCACATTTACTCAGGATTTACTCTATTTCTTGAATTTGAGGATTCTTATCTTTCTATCAAGATAAGGGGTATATTTTGAATTTCTTCCATTTTAAAAGCTGTTTCAAAGTCTAACCTGCTATCTGTCTGACTATTGAATGTTTTATTGCTGTTATCTCTATTTTTATTTTGAGGAATTTTAGGTGCTTTGTTTTCAGATCTTGTTTTTCTGACCTATTGTTTTATTCAGTTAGTTTTCTTTTATTATATCTTTAATATAATGTTCAAAAGGAGTAAAATCTCCACAGATTATTTATAGTAGCTGAAGTGTGCTAAGTGTTCTAATCCTTTTTTTTTTTTTTATGTCCAACCTTTCTGTTCCTGAGGGATCATTTTCTTGTCTGTTTCCAAGTGTGAGTTCATTAGTGCACTTTGTAGAATTTTTGGTACTTGGGTTTAGAGCCTGGCTCAAGTGGTGGAGTTGCCTGCCTAGCAAGTACAAGCTTGCGCAAGGCCTTGAGTTTAGACCCCAAGTACTGAAAAAAAAAAAAGAAAAAGAAAAAGAAACAGTATCCATTGCAAGAAACTACTAGGTATTAAATGCATACTGTGAGTGATAGAGGCTAGTATTGGAAGTAATTTGCTCCTTTCATTCACTGTAGACCTGTTAATCTTGTGAAAAGTACTGCATGGTTAAAAAGTAACATTGTAAGTCTTTTCTGTGCTGAGGATGAAATTCCAAAGCCTTCTAAATAGTCTCAAACCAGCTAAAGATGTGCTTAACTGTGAGCAAATGTGCATTCTCATTGTTCTTATCTTAATAGAACCAACTGTGAGAGCAGAACTGATGGAACAAGTGCCTCATATCGCACTATTTTGTCAAGAAAACCGGCCTTCAATACCATATGCTTTTTCCAAATACTTACTACCTATTGTGGTTAGATATCTTGCAGATCAGAACAATCAGGTAAGATTTCCATTTACTTGTTCTTAAAAAGAATTTTAAGTAGCATAATGTATGTACAGTGGCCTAGCCTGATTGAACCTTCTTGAATATTTTTTTGGTGTAACTTTATTATTCTCTTTTTCAAAAATGACAAGTCATGCTAGATATGTTGATTGTCTTTAATGGCATTTATAAATGACCTAGTAAACTGTATTCTCTCACTTGGCACCATGCTAGGCACCCCTCAGAAAATTATTTTGTGGGACATCTTTACAAAGATGGCTTTGTGTTCCACTTCATCTATTAGAACACTACAAAGTTTTGTATTTGTAGTAGTTGAATAAAATAGCCACAACATTTATTTACCAGTTATGTATTTGAGTTGAGAAGTCTTCAGACAAAGTAATATACTTTG